>NC_141083.1:41403046-42013046 GCF_041138505.1 Cibotium barometz
TCCATGTATTCCAATGAAGTAAGAGAAAAATTGGGATGCTTAAATAATGTACATTTTACTTAAAAATTAAAGAGGGATTTTAGTTAAATTTATCTTTTTGCATAGATAAATTTAAATCATGAAAGAGGAATTCCCACCATATTGGAATTTCATCATTTAGATGGGAAAAGAGAAATTCCTAGTATATTGGAATTAATGAGTATTTTAATTAAATTCAAAGATGAAATTTAGATAAATTTATTTTATCTATGAGAAATATTTAAATGTTAAAAGAGGATCTCCTATGACATTTGGAATACCATCATTTAGATGGGAAAAGAGAAATTCCTAGTATATTGAAATTAATGAGTATTTTAATTAAATTCAAAGATGAAATTAAGATAAATTTATTTTATCTATAAGAAATATTTAAATGTTAAAAGAGAAATTCTTATGACATTTGGAATTCCATCATTTAGATGGAAAAAGAGATATTCCTAGAATATTGAATTAATGGGTATTTTATTTTAGATGAAATTACTTTATGAGAAATATTTGATGATAAAAGAGGAATACCCATGACATTGGAATGCAATTAATTAAATGCAAAAAGAGGAATTTTCATGGTATTTGAGATCTAAGAAATTAAATGAGAAGAAGAGAAATTTTTAGTATAATTCAATTTATGATTTATTATCAAAAGTGAAAATATGGGTAGAAGTGATTTCTGTAAATCGCATGAATTCTTTTATTCAAAAGAGGAATATTTAATATAATTCATTTGAGAAATTGAGAATGAATATGAAAATAGTCATCGAGAAAAAGAACCTTTAATTAGGCCAAGCAATTGGCAAAAATTTAGAAAAAGTCCCATTATCGGGCATCAACCTAGAAAAAGCTATTAAATGGGAATAGCATGTGAATGGATGAGATAAGGTGAAAATAGGATGCGATAAGATGTGTATGGGATGTGATAGGATGTGATAAGATGTAAACAAGATGCGATAGAATGAGAATGGATGTGATAAGATGTGTATGGGATGTGATCGAATGTGAATGGATGTGATAAGATGTGTATGGGATTGATAGGATGTGATAATATGAAAATGAAAATAGGATGTGATAAGATGTGATGTAATGAGAATGAATTTGGATGTGTATGTGGAAGAATGAATGTGGATGTTTATGTGGAAGAATGAATGTGGATGTGTATGTGGAAGAATGGATGTGGATGTGTATGTGGAAGAATGTATGTGGATGTGTATGTGGAAGAATGAATGTGGATGTGTATGTGGATGAATGGATGTGGTTGTGTATGTGGAAGAATGCATGTGGATGTGTATGTGAAAGGATGTGATATCAATGTGAGTGAATGAATGAGATGTGATGTGATGTGAATCAGGATGTGAATGAATGAGATGTGGATGTAAATGTATGATATGGGATGTGAATGGATGAGATGTGATGTGATGTGAATTGGGATAAGAATGAATGAGATGAGATGTGAAATGAATGAGATGAGATTTGATGTAAATTGAGATAGATGTGAAATGAATCAGGTGTGATGGGATGTGAATATGGGTCGATGCGAGTGGATGAGATGTGATGAGAATAAATGAGGAAAGATATGATGAGATAGAAAATGATGTGATTAGATGACAATGGATATACATATGAATTGGATATGGATTAAGTAATGTGGAAGGATGTGGAACAATGTGAAAGACAAGAGTTCATTATACGAACTATAAATATGACCTATTTTTAAATGACTGTTTTTTGTCAAAAATACTGAGAAAGCATTTTTGACTGTCTTGTGAATGAGGTCGTGGGTGGTGACCTAACTGATAAAGTTGCAACAGCTTATGGAGAGTCAATGGCAGACGTCTCGCGTGTAGCAAGGTCGGTCGAGGTCTTGACCAACCTCAGTTCGATTTAAATGGTGAGCTTCTGGTACGGTGGATGAGGGACCAAGGAAGCGGCCTATGAGTGAAGCGCTAGCTGCTACGAAGGATCCTAGAGGGTGCTGACCATATGGTGCTCGGGCTCTGGGTCGCGGAAGATACCCACACGTGCGTCGGGGAAGATATTGGAACAAGGAGTAAGAGTTGTTTTCTGAAACAACCGAGCATGGATCTAGTTGATTGACCTTGCTGGTCCAACGAATGAGTCCATGGCTCTTTTATATGGATCTATTGGTGGTTGATCTTGCTAATCTTCAACGGAGATTCCATCTTGATTTTTATAACTTAAGATGAAATTCATACAAATTGATATTGAGACTGAAATTCATAAATTGGTAATTGGGTCTTCACATGGAAGCACCGCAATTGTATAGAATCCCTGACTTGCTTGAGGCCTAGACATGATGGTATTTACCTTATAATTACAAGGACCATGACTACTCGTATATACTGAGGGTATAATTACAGCTCTTTACTGGCAGTTTATATGAGTAAATCTAAGACTTCAAATTATAAGCATAAATGCTATCAAGATGATGAATTCGAATGTGGTTGATATGATTTTAAAATTTTGGTTGAGAACTGATGAGTTGATTTGGATTCTAATTGAAAAATGATGATTCCTGAATTTTGGTTGAAATGTAATAAGCATAGCAAAGCCACAATGAGAATGAATGGGACGAGTCCATGTGATGATGTTCATAACTGGAATGACGATAAGGACTTCAACAAATCACTACGAGATTCGTGGATTGTGCTAATAGATTGTTACTGTTAACACTTGACCTAGTGGATCCAGTTAAGGGATCACAAATTAAAAACCTGCATAACTGAAACTTCCATGGAGGAATGTTCAGATGGAATTTTCGATCTGATGGACCATTATTGTGTTAAGAATATGAATGATATATTCTGAATGAATTGTTATATATCTGATAATGAGTTCTATATAAGGGATCTTTATTCCATGATTCTGTGGAGAGCTGACCAATCTAAAGAACCCCAGAATTAGTTGGATCTAAAGTCGGATTTGAATTGTAAATAAAAGGACTAACAAGAATTTTTGTATTGATAGGATCATGGATCGAGGTCGTTTGGTAGGAATGATAACCCCTAACTTGATGAGGAAGTGCACGACTTGGATGTCCGTTAAACTCTTCATAGATCGCAGCCTGGACCTTTCAAGGGTGAAGGGAAAACTTGGGTGAGACTATGGGAGAAGTGGATCGAAGCAATGGAAGAGTACTTCGATGTCACCGGGTACAATGAGAAGAGCAAAATGGCTCTTGCAAGGCTGAAGATAGTAGAAACAACCAGAGTCACATGGAGAAACCACTGCGAGACAAACCGTGTGGATTGAAACACTCAGACATGGAATGATCTCAAAATTTACTTAAGGAAGAGATTCTGTCCTCCCGGCTTTTTGGAAACAAAGATGAACGAATTCTTAGAGTTAACCCAGGGGAGTAGAACTATTGAAGTATATCACCAACCGTTTGCTCTCCTCCTCAAATACTCACCACCACTAGATGAAGAACAGTTGATGGCCAGGTTCATTCGGAGACTAAACAAACCTTTGAATATCCTAGTGAAGAATGCCAAGCCAGTTTCCATGGACGAAGCAGTGCGGATGGCGAAGGATTTCACCAAGGCCTTTGATGTCAAGGTCCCGCCGAAGCCAGCACCATCACCTTTCCAAAGGTCTTTAGCTCAAAAAGGTCTTTAGCTCAAAAAGGTGACTCCAACCTTCCACCGTCTAAGAGATATAAGGGTCAAGCCCAGGATATGGGAAGTTCCAAAATGGAAGAAATGTCCTTTTTTTGGAACTCAATCCCTCGGAATTCAACTTCAGAAGTTCCACCCTTGAACAAGGAAGTGAAATGCTATAACTGTCAAGGATTTGGACATCGCAGTATGGATTGCCCAGCTCCTATTGGAACAAGGTTTTCAGGGCTGGAAAATTAGGGATCAAGATTCCAGACTCTAGCTCCTTCCTTCCAGAGTAATCAGGTTTCTTTCCACCAAAATCAGAGAAATTCCAGAGGTAGCACCTCTAACCAACCCGCAATATCAATCCAAAGTAATGCAAGAACTCCGCATCAGAATGAGGGAAGTCAAAGAGACATGTTCCCAAATTGGCCGTCCACTTCCAAGGTAGTAACGCTGGAAGTGATTGAAGAAGAAGAAGAAGATGATGAAAGAGATCATACTCTACCTCTACGAGATGAGGACATCTCGTGTTTTTTAAGTGGGGGAGGATGTAAGATTCCTCCCTCGAGCTTTTAAGGTGTACAAGTGTAAGAACCTCCCCTTCTGATCTTGTAATTATTCCCCTCGTTGAAATAAAAGAAAGATTCTGTTTTACCCTATTTTGACCTAGAGCGAGAAAATGTCTAGAGAGAGGTAATCCAAAATTGAGATATATTTGGATTTAATTGAAAATAAGTATAAAGGACCTTTGCCTAATGGTCCAGATTTTTAAATTTTTTTGAATTATGCGGTTCCTATGGACCAATAGGATCAATCCAAGTGTGGGGAGGAGATAAATCCAATTTATAAAAGAAAAACCCCCCAAAAATGAGTAAATGCTCACATAAGATGAAGAGTTGACTAAGGACAAGGTTTATTAGTAAAAAACTATGAGTATTACTAAAAAAAATGAGATATTTTAGGTATAATGATTCAATTTTGACACCTTGGTAAGGAGAAGGGGGCTCTTCAAGGAGGCGCCTATTTCACATATGTGGTGGAGTTTTAAACTCGAAAATATTGTGATATTTTTATCTCTCCTCTGTCCTAGATCAAACCAAATTAAAAGGGAGCCAAACTAGGTCCAAATCTTGTCCAAATTTACCCAAACTGAACCTGAAAAATCCTAGGAACTAGTTGGACATGGTTAGAGGCCTCCCTCACCAGACTGAATCTGAAAAATTCTAGGAACTAGTTGGACATGGTTAGAGGCCTCCCTCACCTATAACAAGATCCTTAGTCCTTTGTAATAAAAATATGAGAACTATACCATGCCAGTATTATACTAAAATAATGATATTTTCTATTATCCTCTAAAAATCCTCTACAAATTGAAGAGATTAGAGATTCTCTCTCTCTTCAATCTTCCTTGGATATTTCAACATACCAAACCAATTGATTGGTTGGGGGCCTCTACTTTGATCAAAGAATCAAGCAATCTAAGAGGTAAAATGTGGTTTATGGTTTTTTTTCTTTAATCTCCAAATGTTTCTCTCTTCTCAAACCCTCTCAAGCTTGAGAAGCATTCAATTGAATGACTTTTTAATCCAATTGAAGTTCTTTAATGAATTGTGGTGATAAAACACACAAATTTTTATTTATGCTTAAATTAAATGGTTTTTTTAAGCATGTCTCTCTCTTCCCCAAAGAATGGTCATTCCTATGACCTATTCTATATTCAAATGAAGCTTCTCATGAAGCAATTCTTTGATCTAAAATTAATTTCTATGCTTGTCAAATTAGACGCCAGATAAGTGGCTTTTTAATGCTTTTATGCTATTTAATTTATGAAAAAATTAAGAATCAAGTCCATACTTGGATATTGATCCAATTAATGGTTATTCTAATCATAGGGATATTACTAAACTTTATGCTTTCAAATTATTGAGAATTATCAGTAATAGCAGCGGAGATATGGTAAATTTTTCAAAAAAGTAACACATAAATCATTTTCATTCGTAATATGAAAAAAGGACTTCCTACCATATTGTAGGATTAATCATCCTAGATTAATTGAATGATTCTCATTATAATCATGAAAAATTTTATTTTTATGTTTATTAAAAAAAAGAGAAATTTCTAGTAATCCTTTTTTATGGTAAAAGAGTAATCCCCATGACAATGGAAATCCATGTATTCCAATGAAGTAAGAGAAAAATTGGGATGCTAAAATAATGTATATTATTTTACGTAAAAATTAAAGAAGGATTTTAGTTAAATTTATCTTTTTGCATAGATAAATTTAAATGATGAAAGAGGAATTCCCACCATATTGGAATTCCATCATTTAGATGGGAAAAGTGAAATTTCTAGTATATTGGAATTAATGAGTATTTTAATTAAATTCAAAGATAAAATTTAGATAAATTTATTCTATCTATGAGAAATATTTAAATGTTAAAAGAGGAATTCCTATGACATTTGGAATACCATCATTTAGATGGGAAAAGAGAAATTCCTAGTATATTGGAATTAATGAGTATTTTAATTAAATTCAAAGATAAAATTTAGATAAATTTATTTTATCTATGAGAGAAATATTTAAATGTTTAAAGAGGAATTCCTATGACATTCGGAATTCCATCATTTACATGCGAAAAGAGAAATTCCTAGCATATTGAATTAATGGGTATTTTTTTAGATGAAATGACTTAATGAGAAATATTTGATGATAAAAGAGGAATACCCATGACATTGGAATGCAATTAATTAAATGCAAAAAGAGGAATTCCCATGGTATTTGAGATCCAAGAAATTAAATGAGAAGAAGAGGAATTTTTAGTATAATTCAATTTATGATTAATTATCAAAAGTGAAAATATGGGCAGAATTGATTTTTGTAAATACCATGAATTCTTTTATTCAAAAGAGCAATATTGAATATAATTCATTTGAGAAATTGAGAATGAATATAGAAATAGTTGTCTGAGAAAAAGAACCTTTAATTAGACCAAGCAATTGGCAAAAATTTAGAAAAAATCCCATTATCGGGATCAACCTAAAAAAAGCTATTAAATGGGAATAGCGTGCGAATGGATGAGATAAGGTGAAAATAGGATGCGATAAGATGTGTATGAGATGTGATAGGATGTGAGGAGATGTAAACGAGATGCGATAGGATGAGAATGGATGTGATAAGATGTGTATGGGATGTGATAGAATTTGAGTGAATGTGATAAGATGTGTATGGGATGTGATAGGATGTGATAAGATGAAAATAGGATGTGATAAGATGTGACATAATAAGAATTAATGTGGATGTATATGTGGAAGAATGGATGTGGATGTGTGTGGAAGAATGGATGTGTATGTGTATGCGGAAGAATGTATGTGGATGTGTATGTGCAAGAATGAATGTGGATGTGTATGTGGAAGAATGAATGTGGATGTGTATGTGGAAGAATGAATGTGGAAGAATGGATGTGCATGTGTATGTGGAAGAATGGATTTGGTTGTGTATGTGGATGTGGATGTGTACGTGAAAGGATTTGATATCGATGTGAGTAATGAATGAGATGTGATGTGATGTGAATCGGGATATGAATGAATGAGATGTGATGTCATGCAAATCGGATGTAAATGTATGATATGGGATGTGAATGGATCATATGTGATATGATGTGAATTGGGATAAGAATGATGTGATGTGAATTGGGATAAGAATGAATGAGATGAGATGTGAAATAAATGAGATGAGATGTGATGTAAATTGAGATAGATGTGAAATGAATGAGGTGTGATGGGATGTGAATATGGGTCAATGCGAGTGAATGAGATGTGAATATGGGTCGATGCGAGTGGATGAGATGTGATGAGAATAAATGAGGAAAGATGTGATGAGATGGAAAATGATGTGATTGGATGAGAATGGGTATACATATGAATTGGATATGGATTAAGTAATGTGGACGGATGTGGAACAATGTGAAAGACGAGAGTTCATCATAGGAATTGTATTTATGACTTGTTTTTAAATGACTGTTTTATGTCAAAAATGCTGGGAAAGAAATTTTGACCATCTTGTAAATGAGGTCATGGTGATCTAATTGATAAAGTTGCAACAGCTGATGGAGAGTCAATAGTGGACTTCTCACATAGCAAGGTCAGCCGAGATCTTGATTGATTTAAATGGTGAGCTTCCGGTATGGTGGATGAGGGACCAAGGAAGCGGCCTATGAGTGAAGCGCTAGGTCACCTGCGAAGGATCCTAGAGAGTGCTGACCATACGGTGCTTGGGCTCTGGGTCAGCAAAGATACCCACACCTGCGTCGGGGAAGATATTGGAACAAGAAGTAAGAGTTGTTTTCTAAAACTGAGCATGGATCTGGTTGATTGACCTTGCTAGTCCGCAATGGATGAGTCCATGGCTCTTTTATATGGATCTATTGGTTGATCTTGCTGATCTTCAACGGAGATTCCATCTTGATTTTTATAAGTAAATATATTGTCGGTGGGTACTATGAGAGCTAGGAACTATCGAAAAGGCCCTTGAGGGATAGGTGGTGAGCGTTCTCGTTGCCAATGATGCCATAGGTACACCGATGAAGGAATGATTGGAAATTAGGATTCAATTGGATATTTTGGAGGATTATGATCAGTGACACTATGGTTTCATTAAATGATTGTTTTAAAGATAGCTGAATTTGTGAAAAAAGGTAATTTCATATTAGGTGTGTAAGTGGTGTGACTAGCGTTAAATTTGCATGAATATCCAGCTAGGGGGTTGGGAACTCTTTTCCATGTGGTACCCGGAACAAAACCTAACCAAATTCCTAATTGGATCCCATCACTATAGTGGTTGGGCGGTTGGCTAACCCATGGGACTGGATGGGGTTAGTAGGCTGGACTGATGGATCCGTAAAATGACACTCAATTATGTTATAGTACGATAGATGAAGTAAATCTCAGACAGTAATTGTTCTATGGAAAAAGAATCAACGGCTGTGCCTCTTGATGGAGAAAAACGTATTGGTTTCTATGATCTAAGTGCAAGTTTCGTCCTTGATCTGACTAAGTGACTCGCAAGTTCGGTCAGATCAGTTTGGTTGGTAATGACCCTGACTACGTTAGAGTACAAATATCCTAGAGGAATCACCCGTGCTTTTCGATAGGGGGGAGTTTTTCCGGGTAAAAACCAAGGGATTAGTCTCTTGATCAGATATCCGTGGGCGAGGCCCCGAGTGAAGGATCCTAGCCCGTGCAAGAAGTGCTACTTTCGCTGCTCCTAGTACCCCCGAATTCGTTGCACAGAGGGGGCAGGGATCTTTCAGCTGGTACCAGAGCGAATTCACTAAAGTCAATTAACTAAGAAGCCAAAAATGTCAAAAATTTATGAAGTATTAGTAAAAGGTTAGAATTGTGTGATGAAATTCATAGAAATTGATATTGAGACTGAAATTCATAAATTGGTAATTGGGTCTTCAAATGGAAGTACCGCAATTGTATAGAATCCCTGACTTGCTTGAGGCCTAGACATGATGGTATTTACCTTATAATTCCAAGGACCATGACTACCCATATATACCGAGAGTATAATTGCAGCTCTTTACTAGCAGTATATACGAGTAAATCTAAGACTTGAAATTATAAGCATAAATGCTATCCTAATGATAAATTCTAATGTGGTTGATATGATTTTAAAATTCTAGTTGAGAATTGATGAGTTGATTTGGATTCTCATTGAAAAATGATGATTCCTGAATTTTGGTTGAAATGTAATAAGCTGAGTAAAGACATAATAAAGATGAATGGGACGAGTCCCTGTGATGATGTTCGTAACTAGAATGATGATAATGACTTTAGCAAATCACTATGAGATTAGTGGATTGTGCTGACAGATTGCTACTGTTAACACTTGACCTAGTGGATCCAGTTAAGGGATGACAATTAAAAACCTGCATAATTGAAACTTCCATGGAGGAATGTTCATATGAAATTTTCGGTCTGATGGACCATTATTGTGTTAAGAATATGAATGATATATTCTAAAGGAATTGTTATCTGATAATGAGTTCTATATAAGGGATCTTTATCCCATGATTCTGTGGAGAGCTGACCAATCTAAAGAACCCCAGAATCAGTTGGATCTAAAGTCGGATTTGAATTGTAAATAAACGGACTAACAAGAATTTTTGTATTGATAGGATCATGGATCGAGGTCGTCGTGGTAGGAATGATAACCCCCAACTCGATGAGAAAGAGCTCGTCCATAAAACTCTTCATACATCACAGCCTAGACCTTTCAAGGGTGAAGGAAAAAACTTGGGCCAGATTGTGGAGAAGTGGATTGAAGCAATGGAAGAGTACTTTGATGTCACCAGGTACAATGATAGGAGCAAAATGGCTCTTGCAAGGTTGAAGATAGTAGAAACAGCCAGAGTAGCATGGATGAGACAAGCCGTGTGTGGATCGAAACACTCAGACATGGAATGATCTCAAAATTTACTTAAGAGATTCTATCCTCCCAGCTTTTTGGAAACAAAGATGAACGAATTCTTAGAGTTAACATAGGGGAGCAGAATTATTGAAGTATATCACTAAGTGTTCGCTCTTCTCCTCAAATACTCGCCACCACCGTTGGGATGAAGAATAGCTAATGGCAGGTTCATTCGGGGACTGAATGAACCTTTGAATATCCTAGTGAAGAATGCCAAGGAAGAGATTTTGTCCTCCCGACTTTTTGGAAACAAAGATGAACGAATTCTTAGAGTTAACCTAGCGGAGCAGAACTATTGAAGTATATCACCAAGCGTTTGCTCTCCTCCTCAAATACTCGCCACCACCGTTGGGATGAAGAACAGCTGATGGCCAGGTTCATTTGGGGGCTGAACGAACCTTTGAATATTCTAGTAAAGAATGCCAAGCCAATTTCCATGGCCGAAGCAGTGCGGATGGCGAAGGATTTCACCAAGGCCTTTGATGTCAACGTCTCGCAAGTTTTTACCTCTAGAAGATGATTCCAACCTTCCACCGTCTAAGAGATATAAGGGTCAACAAGCCCAGGATATGGGAAGTTACAGAATGGAAGAAATATTCTTTTCCCGGAACTCAATCCCTTGGAATTCAACTTTAGAAGTTCCACCCTTGAACAAGGAAGTGAACTGCTATAACTGTCAAGGATTTGGACATCGCAATATGGATTGCCCAACTCCTTCTGGAACAAGGTTTTCAAGGCAAGAAAATCAGGGATCAAGATTCGACACTCCAGCTCCTCCTTCCAGAGTAATCAAGTTTCTTTCTGCCAAAATCAGAGAAATCCCAGAGGAAGCTCCTCTAACCAACCCACAGTTTCAATCCAAAGTATTGCAAGACCTCTGCCTCAGAAGTGGAGAATCAAAGAGAGATGTTCCCAAATCGTCCGTCCACTTCCAAGGCAGTAACGCTGGAAGTGATTGAAGAAGAAGAAGAAGAAGATGAAAGAGATCACACTCCACCTACGAGATGATGACATCTCGTGTTTTTTAAGTGGGGTAGGATGTAAGATTCCTCCCTTCGGCTTTTACGGTGTACAGGTGTAAGAACCTCCTATTTTGATCTTGTAATTATTCTCCTCTTTGAAATAAAAGAAAGATTTTGTTTTACCCTGTTTTGACCTAGAGAGAGAAAATGTCTAGAGAGAGGTAATCTAAAATTGAGATATTTTTGGATATAAAAATCTTCCTAGTGTCTAAAATGGTTTCTCCCAAAACAGAAATTCAAAAAGAACTTTCCAATGTGCATTTGGAATTAATAGAGAATAAGTATAAAGGACCTTAGCCTAAGGGTCCAGATTTTCAGAAATTTTTAAATTATGCTCCAATTAAGGTTCCTATCGGCCAATAGGATCAATCTAAGTGTGGGGAGGAGATAAATCCAATTTATAAACCCCCAAAAATGAGTAAATGCTCACATAAGATGAAGAGTTGACTAAGGACAAGGTTTATTAGTAAAAAACTATGAGTATTACTAAAAAAATGAGATATTTTGGGTATAATGATTCAATTTTGACACCTTGGTAAGGAGAAGGGGGCTCTTCAAGGAGATGCCTATTTCACATGTGTGGTGGAGTTTTAAACTCAAAAATATTGTGATATTTTATCGCTCCTCTCTCCTAGATCAAACCAAATCAAACGAGACCCAAACTAGGTCCAAATCTTGTCCAAATTCAGCCAAATTGAACCTGGAAAATTCTAGGAACTAGTTGGACTTGGTTAGAGGCCTCCTTGACCTATAAATAGATCCTTAGACCTTTGTAAAAAAATATGAGAACTATACCATGCTAGTATTATACTGACAAAATGATATTTTCTATTATTCTCTACTAAAAATCCTCTACAAATTGAAGAGATTGGAGCTTCTCTCTCTCTTCAATCTTCCTTGGAGACTTTATCAACATTCCAAACCAATTTATTGGTTGGGGCCCTCTACTTTGATCAAAGAATCAAGCAATCTAGGAGATAAAATGTGATTTATGGTTTTTTTTCTTTAATCTCCAAATGTTTCTCTCATCTCAACCCCTCTCAAGCTTGAGAAGCATTCAATTGAATGGCTTTTTAATATAATTGAAGTTCTTTAATGAATTGTTGTGATAAAACACATAAATTTTTATTTATGCTTAAATTAAATGGTTTTTCTTAAATTAAATGGTTTTTTTAAGCATGTCTCTCTCCCCCCAAAGAATGGTCATTCCTATGACCTATTCTATATTCAAATGAAGCTTCTCATGAAGCAATTCTCTAATCTAAAATTAATTTCTATGCTTGTCAACTTAGATGCCAAATAAGTGACTTTTTAATGCTTTTATGCTATTTAATTTACAAAAAAATTAAGAATCAAGTCCATAATTGGATATTGATCCAATTAATAGTTATTATAATCATAGGGATATTACTAAACTTTATGCTTTCAAATTATTGAGAATTATCAGTAATAGCAGCGGAGCTATGGTAAAATTTTAGAAAAATTAACACATAAATCATTTTCATTCATAATATGAAAAGAGGACTTCCTACCATATTCTAGGAATAATCATCCTAGATTAATTGAATGATTCTCATTATAATCATGAAAAATTTAATTTTTATGTTAATTAGAAAAAAGAGGAATTTCTAGTAAACCATTTTTATGTTAAAAGAGTAATCCCCATGACAATGGAAATCCATGTATTCCAATGAAGTAAGAGAAAAATTGAGATGCTAAAATAATGTATATTTTACTTAAAAATTAAAGAAGGATTGTAGTTAAACTTATCTTTTTGCATAGATAAATTTAAATGATGAAAGAGGAATTCCCACCATATTGGAATTCCATCATTTAGATGGGAAAAGAGAAATTCCTAGTATATTGAAATTCATGAGTATTTTAATTTAATTCAAAGATAAAATTTTAATTATTTATTTTTTAATCTATGAGAAATATTTAAATGTTAAAAGATGAATTCTTATGACATTTGGAATACCATCATTTAGATGTGAAAAGAGAAATTACTAGTATATTGAAATTAATGAGTATTTTATTTAAATTCAAAGATGAAATTTAGATAAGTTTATTTTATCTATGAGAAATATTTAAATGTTAAAAGAGGAATTTCTATGACATTTGGAATTCCATCATTTAGATGGGAAAAGAGAAATTCCTAGCATATTGAATTAATTGGGTATTTTATTTTAGATGAAATTACTTTATGAGAAATATTTGATGATAAAAGAGGAATACCCATGACATTGGAATGCAATTAATTAAATGCAAAAAGAAGAATTTCCATGGTATTTGAGATCCAAGAAATTAAATGAGAAGAAGAGAATTTTTTAGTATAATTCAATTTATGATTAATTATCAAAAGTGGAAATACGGGTAGAATTGATTTCTGTAAATCCCATGAATTCTTTTATTCAAAAGAGGAATATTTAATATAATTCATTTGAAAAATTGAGAATAAATATGGAAATAGTCGTCGATAAAAAGAACCTTTAAATAGGCCTGGCAATTGGCAGAAATTTAGAAAAAGTTTCATTATCAGGATTAACCTAGAATTATCTATTAAATGGGAATAGCATGTGAATGGATGAGATAAGCTGAAAATAGGATGCAATAAGATGTGTATGGGATGTGATAAGATGTAAACGGGATGCGATAGGATGAGAATGGCTGTGATAAGATGTGTATGGGATATGATAGAATGTGTATGGGATGTGATAGAATGTGAATGGATGTGATAAGATGTGTATGGGATGTGATAGGATGTGATAAGATGTGATGTAATGAGAATGAATGTGGAAGAATGAATGTGGATGTGTATGTGGAAGAATGGATGTGGATGTGTATGTGGAAGAATGAATGTGGATGTGTATGTGGATGTGTATGTGGAAGAATGGATGCGGATGTGTATGTGGAAGAATGGATGTTGTTGTGTATGTTCAAGAATGGATGTGGATGTGTATGTGAAAGGATGTGATATTGATGTGAGTGAATGAATGAGATGTGATGTGATGTGAATAAATGAGATGTGATGTCATGCGAATCGGATGTAAATGTATGATATGGGATATGAATGGATGAGATATGATGTGATGTGAATTGGGATAAGAATGAATGAGATGAGATGTGAAATGAATGAGATGAGATGTGATGTAAATTGAGATAGATGTGAAATGAATAAGGTGTGATGGGATGTGAATATGGGTCGATGCGAGTGGATGAGGTGTGATGGGATGTGAATATGGGTCGATGCGAGTGGATGAGGTGTGATGGGATGTGAATATGAATGAGATATGATGTGATGTGAATTGGGATAAGAATGAATGAGATGAGATGTGAAATGAATGAGATGAGATGTGATGCAAATTGAGATAGATGTGAAATGAATAAGGTGTGATGGGATGTGAATATGGGTCGATGCGAGTGGATGAGGTGTGATGAGATGTGAATATGGGTCGATGCGAGTGGATGAGGTGTGATGGGATGTGAATATGGGTCGATGCGAGTGGATGAGGTGTGATGGGATGTGAATATGGGTCGATGCGAGTGGATGCGATGTGATGAGAATAAATGAGGAAAGATGTGATGAGATGGAAAATGATGTCATGTGATGTGATGAGAATGGGTATACATATGAATTGGATATGGATTCAGTAATGTGGACGGATGTGGAACAATGTGAAAGATGAGAGTTCATTATAGGAACTGTAATTATGACATGTTTTTAAATGACTGTTTTATGTCAAAAATGTTAGGAAAGCATTTTTGACCGTCTGGTGAATGAGGTCGTGGTGACCTCACTGATAAAGTTGCAAGAGCTGACGGAGAGTCAATGGAGGATGTCTCACATAGCAAGGTTAGCCGAGGTCTTGACCAGCCTCAGTTCGATTTAAATGGTGAGCTTCCGGTACGGTGGATGAGGGACCAAGGAAGCAGGCTATGCGAAGGGTCCTAGAGGGTGCTCACCATACGGTGCTTGGGCTCTGGGTCGCCAAAGATACCCACATGTGCATCAGGGAAGATATTGGAATGAGGAGTAAGAGTTGTTTTCTGAAACCGAGCATGGATCTGGTTGATTGACCTTGCTGGTCCTCAACGGCTGAGTCCATGGCTCTTTTATATGGATCTATTGGTTGATCTTATTTATCTTCAACAGAGAGTCCATCTTGATTTTTATAAGTGAATATATTGTCGGGTACTATGAGCTAGGAACTATTGAAAAGGCCCCTAAGGGACAGGTGGTGAGCGTTCTAGTTGCCAATGATGCCATATGTACACCGATGAAGGTATGATTGGAAATTAGGATTCAACCGGATATTTTGGAGGATTATGATCAGTGACACTATGGTTTCATTAAATGATTATTTTAAAGATAGCTGAATCTGTGAAAAAGGCAATTTCATATTGGGTGTGTAAGTGGTGTGACTAGCGTTAAATTTGCATGAATATCTGACTAGGGGGCCTGGGAACTCTTTTCCCTGGTACCCGGGACAAAACCTAACCAAATCTCTAATTGGATCCCATCACTACTGTGGTTGGGCGGTTGGCTAACCCATGGGATGGGGTTAGGTTGGACTGATGGATCCGTAAAATGAGACTCAATTATGTTATAGTACGATAGATGAAGTAAATCCCGGATAGTAATTGTTCTATGGAAAAAGAATCAACGACTGTGCCTCTCGATGGGAAAAAAAGCATTGGTTTCTATGATCCAAGTGCAAGTTTCTTCCATGATCTGACCAAGTTCGGTCGGACCAGTCTGGTCAGTAATGACCCTGACTACGTTAGAGTACAAATATCCTGGAGGAATCGCCCGTGCTTTCCGGTAGGGGGAAGTTTTTTCGGGTAGAGGGAAGTTTTTTCGGGTTCGGTTTTTGAAGAACCAAGGGATTAGTCTCTTGACCGGATATCTGTGGGCGAGGCCCCGAGTGAAGGATTGTGGCCCATGCAAGAAGTGCTACTTCTGCTGCTAGCAACCCTGAATTCGTTGTGGGCGGAGGGAGCAAGGATCTTTCAACTCGTATCAGAGCGATTTGACTAAAGTGAATCAACTAAGAAGCCAAAAATGTCAAAAATTTATGAAATATCAGTAAAAGTTTGGAATTGTGTGATGAAATTCATACAAATTGATATTTAGACTCAAATTCATAAATTGGTAATTGGGTCTTCAGATGGAAGTACCGCAATTGTATAGAATCCCTGACTTGCTTGAGGCCTAGACATGATGGTATTTACCTTATAATTCCAAGGACCATACTCGTATATACCAAGGGTATAACTGCAGCTCTTTACTGGCAGTATATATGAGTGAATCTAAGACTTGAAGTTATAAGCATAAATGCTATCCAGATGATGAATTCAAATGTGGTTGATATGATTTTAAAATTCTGGTTGAGAACTGATGAGTTGATTTGGATTCTGATTGAAAAATGATGACTCTTGAATTTTGGTTGAAATGTAATAAGCTGAGCAAAGCCACAATGAGGATGAATGGGACGAGTCCATGTGATTATGTTCATAACTCAAATGACGATAATGACTTCAGCAAATCACTACGAGATTAGTGGATTGTGCTGATAGATTGCTACTATTGACCTAGTGGATCTAGTTAAGGGATGACAAATGAAAAACCTGCATAAATGAAACTTCCATGGAGGAATGTTCAGCTGGAATTTTTGGTCTGATGGACCATTATTGTGTTAAGAATATGAATGATATATTCTAAAGGAATTGTTATCTGATAATGAGTTCTATGTAAGGGATCTTTATCCCATGATTCTGTGGAGAGCTAACCAATCTAAAGAACCCCAGATTCAGTTGGATCTAAAGTCGGATTTGAATTGTAAATAAAAGGACTAACAAGAATTTTTGTATTGATAGGATCATGGATCAAGATCGTCGTGGTAGGAATGATAACCCCCAACTCGATGAGGAAGAGCTCGACTTGGATGTCCGTAAAACTCTTCATAGATCGCAGCCTGGACTTTCAAGGGTGAAGGGGAAAACTTGGGCGCAAGACTGTGGAGAAGTGGATCGAAGCTACAAGACAAACCGTGTGGATCGAAACACTCAGACATGGAATGATCTCAAAATTTACTTAAGGAAGAGATTTTGTCCTCCCGGATTTTTGGAAACAAAGATTAACGAATTCTTAGAGTTAACCCAGGGGATAAGAACTATTGAAGTATATCATCAAGCGTTTGCTCTCCTCCTCAAATACTCGCCACCGCTGCATGAAGAACAGCTGATGGCCAGGTTCATTCGCGCTCGGGGACTGAACGAACCTTTGAATATCCTAGTAAAAAGTGCCAAGCCAGTTTCCATGGCCGAAACAGTGGGGATGGCCAAGGATTTTGCCAAGGCCTTTGATATCAAGATCCTGCCAAAACCAGCACCATCACCTTTCAAAAGGTTTTTAGCTCCAGAAGGTGATTTCAACCTTCCACCGTCTAAGAGATATAAGGGTCAAGCCTAGGATATGGGAAGTTCCAGAATGGAAGAAATGTCCTTTTCCCGGAACTCAATCTCTTGGAATTCAACTTCAGAAGTTCCACCCTTCAACAAGGAAGTGAAATGCTATAACTGTTAAGGATTTGAACATCGCAGTATGGATTGCCTAACTCCTTTTGGAACAAGGTTTTCAAGGCGGAAAAATCAAGGATCAAGATTCCAACTCCTTTTGGAACAAGGTTTTCAGGGCGGGAAAATCAGAGATCAAGATTCCAGACTCCAGCTCCTTCCTTCTAGAGTAATCAGATTTCTTTCCGCCAAAATCAGAGAAATCCCAGAGGTAGCCCCTCTAACCAACTCGGAGTTTCAATCCAAAGTAATACAAGACCTCCGCCTCAGAATAGGGGAAGTCAAAGAGAGATCTTCCCAAATTGGCCGTCCACTTCCAAGGCAATAACGCTGGAAGTGATTGAAGAAAAAGAAGAAGAAGAAGATGAAAGAGATCACACTCCACCTACTACAAGATGAGGACATCTCCTGTTTTTTAAGTGGGGTAGGATGTAAGATTCCTCCCTCCAGCTTTTGAGGTGTACAGGTGTAAGAACCTCTCCTTTTGATCTTGTAAGTATTTCCCTCTTTGAAATAAAAGAAGGATTCTGTTTTACCTTGTTTTGACCTACAGAGAGAAAATGTCTAGAGAAAGATAATCCAAAATTGAGATATTTTTCGATATAAAATGGTTTCCCCTAAAACAAAATTTAAAAAAGAACTTTCCAATGTGCATTTGGAATTCATTGAAAATAAGTATAAAGGACCTTAGCCTAAGGGTCCAGATTTTCAAAAAAAATTTAATTATGCTCTAGGTAAGGTTCCTATGGGCCAATAGGATCTATCCAAGTGTGTGGGGAGGAGATATATCCAATTTTATAAAAGAAAAATCCCCAAAAATAAGTAAATGCTCACATAAGATGAAAAGTTGACTAAGGACAAGGTTTATTAGTAAAAAACTATGAGTATTACTAAAAAAAATGAGATATTTTGGGTATAATGATTCAATTTTGACACCTTGGTAAGGAGAATGGGGCTCTTCAAGGAGGTGCCTATTTCACATGTGTGGTGGAGTTTTAAACTCAAATTTATCTCTCCTCTCTCCTAGATCAAACCAAATCAAAAGGAACCCAAACTAGATCCAAATCTTGTCCAAATTCAGCCAAAATGAACCTGGAAAATTCTAGGAACTAGTTGGACTTGGTTAGAGGCCTCCTTGACCTATAAATAGATCCTTAGTCCTTTGTAAAAAAATATGAGAACTATACCATGCCGTATTATACTGAAATAATGATATTTTCTATTATCCTCTAAAAATCCTCTACAAATTGAAGAGATTGGAGCTTCTCTCTTGTTGAAATTTGAGCTAAATGATGAGCTATGGTGGATCATACACTAGAATCAACATGATTAACAAAGTGATTAGCAAGTGATTAAGACGTAATTAGTGAATAATTAGCAGATAGATTAATGTAGGCATGGATACTCAAAAACCAGCCAATTCTCATTAGGGCTATGCCTCAATTTATAGAGTTTACATCAAGCATCAAATCCCATTGATTTCTCCATGATTCACTCCCAGAATATGTCCACCTTTTGCCTGATTCTCTCCACCTCTTCTCTTTTCCCTGAATATCTCCCAGAATATCTCCACACTCCTAAATTCCCTCATGCTACCCATTATTCTTTCCCAGTAGATTCTTCTAACCTTTTCACAGGTTCTTTCACAATTACATCTCCTCTTTTACAGCCTCTATCCAAGAGCTTGTTCCCACACACACCCTATTCACTTGTATATTTCAACACCTCCCCTCAAGTGAATACTCCTAGTACACGTAGACCCTATACCAAGTTTGCCTCCCTTTACTTGGTAGTCTGCGACCAGTGTCTACTCCTCCCCTCAAGTTATCTCAGCACACCTGGACCCTGTATCAAGTTTCTTTCTTACTTGACAGTCCGCGACCAGTGCCTCAAGTCCCTAAACTCCATAGTCCTTGACACTCTCTCTCTCTATGTGTCCAAGGCTACTATAAGTGCCCGCGACCTTGACTAAAGTGCTCACACATACATCTACCACATGGCCTACATCGTCGGTGGCTCAGAGGTGGTTTTACTTTATTGGGGCAGGTTACATTGGGTTGTGGGGTCTCTCTCTCTCTCTCTCTCTCTCTCTCAGAGATTTTCACATGGCTCCTCACTCTTTGGAGCCTCACATCTTCTCTTGTCTTCAGTCTTCTTCTCGTGGCAGCTTCTCTCCACGCGTCCATCTCTTCTTCCAGTCTTCTCGGGGCAGCTTCTCTTCTCACGTCCATGTCTTCCTTCAGATCTTCTTCTCGGTGTGGATCCTCTTCTTGGGAAGAGATATTCTTCTTCTTTCATGGCGGGGGCCATGAGCTCGTCCGTCAGGTCATTTTGCTCCATGTGAGCAACATGTTTCAATGTTTTGCTGACAGTTCCTTTGGGCTTTTTATGTTTATCTTGTATCATTATGCAATGCAAACCCAAATTTATGCGGGAGGTCTTACCTCTTGCCTTAATCTGGACAAGGGCAGTGTCTGTTCCCATTTTTACACTGATAAAATGTGCCCAATACATAATGCGTATAGCATCCATTCTTATGCACATTCCAAATGCAACTCTGGCTGTGAATAATCTTGTATTTGAGTGAGATTTACAGGCATTAACCAAGGGTTAAATGCAAAATGATGATTTTCACAAATTTTATCAGCACAATTTTCCAGAAATTACACTAAATTAAGGGTAACCAATTTGTACGGGATGGTTGGAGTATCAAACCAACTCCGATTTGAAATCTGAAGTTATAGGGATCTGTATCAGATACCTAATGGTTAATTTGAACCCTCAATTGCACCAAAGTATAGTGATTAGCACTGATTAATCACTGATTAGCAAATTAATGCTCTGTTTTGTGTGCAAAAAACAGAGTATGCGGGGAGCCCAGATCTGGTGCCTTCCACTTCAAATGAGCTCAAATTCTTTCAAAGGCATCAATAGCAATGAGTCTAGTAGAGGATTAAGCCAAGAAACACAAGATTTGACCAAATAATGAAAGCTTAATCTCTGTTTTACCAAAGTCACCTGCAGATTTGATGAAGAGCTTGGATCTCAATGTAGACTTGATGAAATTGATTTCTGTCTTCACCAACTTGTAGAGCATGCTTGATTACCCTTTGGGCTAGGAGGAATTAGCTCAATTTGATTGGAGCAAGGAGTAATGTCAAAAATAGCTCAGAAAAACGGCGCCTGTTAATTAGCGAAAATTCGGTGCTTCCGCCGGCGGTTTGCTGCGTGGAGTAGATAGGCTTGAAGCTAGGGATGTTAGCTATTATGTGCTAGAAGGTCTAGCCCTAATTTTCAGTGTGCTAGATGCTAGAGACCCTCCACTGGCTGGGGGTGAAGGGGAAGATGAAAAACTCACTAAAAATTGATTTTTTTGCTAATTACTTACTAATCTTGATTAATCCACTAATGGGCTCATAAATCTGGTTGATTCTAGGCATGGTTCTGATACCATGTTGAAAGTTGAGCATAATGATGAGCTATGGTGGATCATACACTAGAATCAACATGATTAACAAAGTGATTAGCAAGTGATTAATAATTAGCAGATAGATTAATGTAGGCATGGATACTCAAAAACCAGCCAATTCTCATTAGGGCTATGCCTCAATTTATAGAGTTTACATCAAGCATCAAATCCCATTGATTTCTCCATGATTCACTCCCAAAATATCTCCACCTTTTGCCTGATTCTCTCCACCTCTTCTCTTTTCCCTGAATATCTCCCAGAATATCTCCACACTCCTAAATTCCCTCATGCTACCCATTATTCTCTCCCAGTAGATTCTTCTAACCTTTTCACAGGTTCTTTCACAATTACATCTCCTCTTTTATAGCCTCTATCCAAGAGCTTGTTCCCACACACACCCTATTCACTTGTATATTTCAACATCTCTCTCTTCAATCTTCCTTGGAGACTTCATTAACATACCAAACCAATTGATTGGTTGGGGGCCTCTACTTTGATCAAAGAATCAAGCAATCTAGGAGGTAAAATGTGGTTTATGATTTTTTTTCTTTAATCTGTAAATATTTCTCTCATCTTAACCCCTCTCAAGCTTGAGAAGCATTCAATTGAATGGCTTTTTAATACAATTGAAGTTCTTTAATGAATTGTGGTGATAAAACACATAAATTTTCATTTATGCTTAAATTAAATAGTTTTTTTAAGCATGTCTCTCTCTCCCCCAAAGAATGGTCATTCCTATGACCTATTCTATATTCAAATGAGCCTTCTCATGAAGCAATTCTCTAATCTAAAAGTAATTTCTATGCTTGTCAAATTAGAGACCAAATAAGTGGCTTTTTAATGCTTTTATGCTATTTAATTTATGAAAAAATTAAGAATCAAGTCCATAATTGGATATTGATCCAATTAATGGTTATTCTAATCATAGAGATATTACTAAACTTTATGCTTTCAAATTATTGAGAATTATCAGTAATAGCAGCAGAGCTATGGTAAAATTTTTAAAAAATTAACACATAAATCATTTTCATTCATAATATGAAAAGAGGACTTCCAACCATATTCTAGGATTAATCATCCTAGATTAATTGAATGATTCTCATTATAATCATAAAAAATTTGATTTTTATGTTAATTAGGAAAAAGAAGAATGTCTAGTAATCCATTTTTATGTTAAAAGAGTAATCCCCATGACAATGGAAATCCATGTATTCCAATGAAGTAAGAGAAAAATTGGGATGCTAAAAATTGAGATTTCAGTTAAATTTATCTTTTTGCATAGACAAACTAAAAAATGAAAGAGAAATTTCCACCATATTGGAATTCCATCATTTAGATGGGAAAAGAGAAATTCCTAGTATATTGGAATTAATGAGTATTTTAATTAAATTCAAAGATAAAATTTAGATAAATTTATTTTATCTATGAGAAATATTTAAATGTTTAAAGAGAACTTGCTTTGACATTTGGAATACCATAATTTAGATGGAAAAAGAGAAATTCCTAGTATATTGGAATTAATAATTAAATTCAAAGATAAAATTTAGATAAATTTATTTTATCTATGAGAAATATTTAAATGTTAAAAGAGAAATTTCTATGACATTTGGAATTCCATCATTTAGATGGGAAAAGAGAAATTCCTAGCATATTGAATTAATGGGTATTTTATTTTAGATGAAATTACTTTATGAGAAATATTTGATGATAAAAAAGGAATACCCATGACATTGGAATGCAATTAATTAAATGCAAAAAGAAGAATTTTCATGGTATTTGAGATCCAATAAATTAAATGAGAAGAAGAAGAATTTTTAGTATAATTCAATTTATGATTAATTATCAAAAGTGAAAATATGGGTAGAATTGATTTCTGTAAATCCCATGAATTCTTTTATTCAAAAGAGGAATATTTAATATAATCCATTTGAGAAATTGAGAATGAATATGAAAAAAGTTATCGAGAAAAAGAACCTTTAATTAGGCCAAGCAATTGGCAAAAATTTAGAAAAAGTCCCATTATCGGGATCAACCTAGAAAAAGCTATTAAATGGGAATAGCATGTGAATGGATGAGATAAGGTGAAAATAAGAATGTGATAAGATGTGTATGGGATGTGATAAGATGTAAAAAAGATGCAATAGGATGAGAATGGATAAGATAAGATGTGTATGGGATGTGATAGGATGTGATAAGATGTGATGTAATGAGAATGAATGTGGATGTGTATGCGGAAGAATGAATGTGGATGTGTATGTGGAAGAATCAATGTGTATGTGTATGTGGAAGTATCGACGTGGATGTGTATGTGGAAGAATGGATGTGGATGTGTATGTGGAAGAATGAATGTGGATGTATATGTCAAAGAATGGATGTGGATGTGTATGTGGAAGAATGGATGTGGTTGTGTATGTGGAAGAATGGATGTGAATGTGTATGTAAAAGGATGTGATATCGATGTGAGTGAATGAATGAGATGTGATGTGATGTGAATCGGGATGTGAAAGAATGAGATGTGATGCCAATCGAAGGTAGATGTATGATATGGGATGTGAATGGATGAGATGTGATGTGATGTGATGTGAATTGGGATAAGAATGAATGAGATGAGATGTGAAACGAATGAGATGAGATGTGATGTAAATTGAGATAGATGTGAAATGAATGAGGTGTGATGGGATGTAAATATGGGTCGATGATGAGAATAAATGAGGAAAGATGTGATGAGATGGAAAATTATGTGATTGGATGAGATGGAAGATGATGTGATTGGATGAGATGGAAAATGATATTGAATTGTAAATAAAAGGACTAACAAGAATTTTCGTATTGATAGAATCATGGATCGAGGTCATCCTTGTAGGAATGATAACCCTAAACTCGATGACGAAGAGCTCGACTTGGATGTCCGTAAAACTCTTCATAGACCACAGCCTGGACCTTTCAAGGGTGAAGGGGAAAACTTGGGCGAGACTGTGGAGAAGCGGATCGAAGCAATGGAAGAGTACTTCGATGTCATCGGGTACAATGAGAACAGCAAAATGGCTCTTGCAAGACTGAAGATAGTAGAAACAGCCAAAGTAGCATGGAGAAACCACTACGAGACAAACCGTGGATCGAAACACTTAGACATGGAATGATCTCAAAATTTACTTAAGGAAGAGATTCTATCCTCCCGGCTTTTTGTAAACAAGGATGAATGAATTCTTAGAGTTAACCCAGGGGAGCAGAACTATTGAAGTATATCACCAAGCGTTCGCTCTCCTCCTCAAATACTCACCACTGCTGGATGAAGAATAGCTGATGGCCAGGTTCATTCGGGGACTGAACGAACCTTTGAATATCCTAGTGAAGAATGCCAAGCCAGTTTCCATGGCTGAAGTACGGATGGAAAAGGATTTTGCCAAGGCCTTTGATATCAAGGTCTCGCCGAAGCTAGCACCATCACCTTTCAAAAGGTTCTTAGCTCCAGAAGGTGATTCCAACCTTCCACCGTCTAAGAGATATAAGGATCAAGCCCAGGATATGGGAAGTTCTAGAATGGAAGAAATGTCCTTTTCCCGGAACTCAATCCCTTAGAATTCAACTTCAGAAGTTCCACCCTTGAACAAGGAAAGGAAATGCTATAACTATCAAGGATTTGGACATCGCAGTATGGATTGCCCAACTCCTTTTGGAACAAGGTTTTCAGGGTGGGAAAATCAGGGATCAAGATTCAAGACTACAGCTCCTTCCTTCTAGAGTAATCAGGTTTAGCAACATTCCTCCACTCTAACCCATGGCTCACATCACCTTCTACCCACCATAGCCTTTATCTTGCCCTTGTGTGAGCCTTCAAAGCTTGCATTTCAAGTGGTATCAGAGCCACCCCATCCTCATGAGCTTCTCCATTCACGTTTATTGCACTCTCTTAGCTCATTAGTTGTGTTTAGTCACTAAACCATCACTAATCCCAACCTTATCTTCATCTCTCTTCTTGTTTAGTCACTAACCCATCACTAATCCCAAACTTATCTTCATCTCCCTTCCTATGGTTCACAATTGCAAGGCTTGATTCTTCTCATTCTTGTAGCCATTGTTGAATCCCTCCTAGCCACATCTCCAACACAATAGGGTGACCAAGCATACTAGTGGGTTTTGCCAAATTCGTTGTCTACTATAGGCATAATTTTGCACTCGCTCTGGACTGGTTTTTTGTACCATTGGTGCTTCTTGCTTCAAATTAGCTCAAGCCCCTTTAGGAGATTATTATAAAGCATAAGAGGAAGCCTCAGTACAAATTTTGTGCAATTTTATGCACAAATCCTGCCATAGTAGCATAAAAATAGGTTGCTAAAACGTTTCAGTGTGTTTTGAGGTGCTGTGGTTACTCAAATCATTCATCCTCATCAAGGGAAACAATCTTGGTTGAAAATCCCCTTCAATGTTTGCTTCCACAAGTTCAATTTGAACCTCCATCTTCGTGACCACTTAATAATTGTGATTAAGATTAACCATGATAATTAACATGTAATTAGCATAAATTGGGTACAACTGGGGATACGATTGAGAAATTAGAGTTACATTTAGTGTGTTCACACATCAAAAGCACTAACTTTGCATTGGGGCTATCCTTAGGAAGCTCTAGAAGCAAATATTAAAAATTCGATGCACATGCACTACTTGCATTCCATCTTGTTTAACGAATAGACACTACCAATTGAAGCATCATAAGCTCATTCGTAAGACCTTATAATTAGGGAAACATCAACAAGCATCACTTTGCATGTAGAGAAGTTCAATGGAGAAGGTTCCACATGTGGGCTACACATATGAAGTACCTTCTAATGTATAAGAAATTGTGGAAAATCATTAAGGAAAATGTGCCGAATGAACCAAGTGAAAGGTGGGTTGAAAAAGATGAGCAAGAATTGTCACTCATTAGTTTACATCTGGGTACTAGTCTTATTCATCACATTAACTCTAAGGAACACACAAAACATGCATGGGATACATTAAATCTCGGGTTTGGAGCTAAGACAAAGAACCATCAAATGCACTCAAAGATTGAGTTCTATGGTCTAGAAATGAACTTGAATGAATCTTTGGCTCAATTTGTTAGTAAAATGAAAAGCATCATGACTCAGTTAGATGGCATAGATGCTAAGATTAGAGACAAAGATATCGTTGTTGCAATAATCCTAAAAAGCATGCCAAAGGAATAAAATGCACTTGTCACAACCTTAGAGCCAACATTTGATGCATGTGCCTCATTCCTTTTGGAGAAAGAGAGAGAATTAAAAGGAAGCAATCCTAGCACCGTTGAGAATGCATTGTTCAACAAAAGCAATTTGAAGTGTCACAATTGTGGTAGAAAAGGACACTTTAAAAATGAATGCATGTTTAAAGACAAGCCAAAGTGTAATCACTATAACAAGTTCAGGTATAAAGAAGAAGATTGCAGATTGAAGAAAAGCGAAGGCAACTTTATGGAGACTACAGCAACCACCAAGTATGAAGAGATCCCTAGAGATTAGCTCTTCTAAAGAGCAAGCAGGAAAACACCACTACTACCCTAGCCATCTGTTATAAAAGAGGGGTCACACCATATGAGTAGACACCCATCTTATCATTTCATCTTGTTTGCTGTGTGTATTTGCCTGACCACCTGAGAGTAGCTAGTTGAGCACCTAGGGGGGTAATGATTGTTGTAACTCACATCCGACCACCTTGAGTAGACCAGAGATATGGCACCAACAAGGGGGGTGGTTGAGAAGTGTGGTGCCATAGAGCACATGTAGAGGCAAGGAGTGAGTAGGTGAGGATGAAGCCATATGGCAAAATGAAATTATCCGACATGTATGGAACAAGAAAAGATGTACTCTACCCATATAGAAGGGGTCATTTTCAAGCAATGGAAGTAGAAGCACATCTTAAGCTTCTCTATGAGCGCAAGTTAATTTATCTTGCAATCTAATTAGCTTGTGATCATCACGTTGTTTCATATACTCCATCCACCTTACGATTACGGTTAATCATGTGTCATTAGTGTGTAATTATTCTAACTAGCTTCTTGTAGGAGGTACCATAAATCTTAACAGTTCTAGCCATGCCACTAGTGAGCGAACGTAGTGAGAGAGTAGCTACAACAGGAGTGAATGCTGCAAGACTGCAAGAGTGCCATATGGTAGGGTGCAACTATACATGTGACTATGCATGTGGCTATAGCCGCATACTATGATAATAAAAACTTGAATTCTTCTACACCATGTACAAGCTAGATTTTAGCTTACCAATCTTAGCGTCTCTCCTCCCTTCCCACCAAGACCTACACCAAAAGGACATAGTTATCTCCCTCACCTTCCCTAGCTCAACAAAGAAACTCATGTGCTCTTATATTTGTGTGCTTTCAACTTGTTATGTGCATATACTAGGAGGCTAACCCACATTAGGTTTGTGAGCATGGGAGCATGGGAGCATGGGAACAAGCTCTAGTGGAGCATGGGTTAGGGCTAACCTTAAGGGTTGAGGTTAGGGTCAGGCATCCAAGGGTCACACATGGGAATTGGAGAGTCAAGAGTCACTTGAGGGCCCTCCTATTTAATAGGGGCATGGGGCACACTCAAGTGATATTCTCTTGTGTAGAGGATTCTATCTACTCACCTACCATTTCACACTAGAGCTATATGCTACTAGAATGAAGTCATATCTCTTGATGGTATGGGGCATCAAGGTTAAGGTATGAGGTACTTTATTGCAATTCATGTGTGACCCTTGGATGCCTGACTCGAACCTCAACCCTTAAGGCTAGCTCTAACCCATGCTCCCAAGCTCACAAGCCTAATGTGGGTTAGCCTCCTAGTATATGCACATAACATATCTATTAGTGGTATGGGACACCAAGGTACGGTATGTGGTACTTCATTGTAGCAACACTCAGCTCTAGTGTGAAATGGCATGAGAGTATATACAATACTCTACACAAGAGAACATCCCTTGAGTGTGCCCCATGCCCCTATTATATAGGAGGGCCCTCAAGTGACTCTTGACTCTACATTTCCCATGTGTGACCCTTGGATGCCTGACCCTAACCTCAACCCTTAAGGTTAGTCCTAACCCATGCTCCCATGCTCACAAGCCTAATGTGGGTTAGCCTCCTAGTATATAGACATATAATGTGCACATTATATATGCATATACTAGGAGGCTAACCCACATTAGGCTTGTGAGCATGGGAGCATGGAAACAAGCTTAATGTGGGTTAGTCTCGTAGTATATGCACATATAATGTGCACATAACTATCTACTCACCTACCATTTCACGCTAGAGTTATATATTGCTGGAATGAAGTCATATCTCTTGATGGTATGGGACATCAAGGTTAAGGTATGAGGTACCTCATTGTAATTCATGTGTGTATTCCTTGGGCTCGGGGGTGGTTGGGTGGATGCACATTATATGTGCATATACTAGGAGGCTAACCCACATTAGTCTTTTGAGCATGGGAGCATGGGAACAAGCTTAATGTGGGTTAGCCTCCTAGCATATGCACATAACTATCTACTCACCTACCATTTCACACTAGAGCTAAATGTTGCTGGAATGAAGTCATATCTCTTGATGATATGGGACATCAAGATTAAGGTATGAGGTACTTCATTGTAATTCATGTGTGCATCCCCCCTTGGGCTCGGGGGTGGTTGGGTGGATGAGTTTATGCCTGGGTTATGCATGTTTATGCATGAGAATTATCTAGAGAGATCATACAGTTTTAACAGTGGTATCATAGCAATCTGTAGTTAATTGTTGTTGTTTTTTCTTTCTTATTCTATTTTTAAGCATTTTTTAAAGTAAATTTTAATATTTACTAAATAAAAATATTATTTTGTTGGTTTGTTTTGGTGATTACACACGTGGATCATCAATATGGTGGTTGGAATGCATGTTTCTTCTATTCAATGGACGAATCGATGTTGTGGGAAAATTTCGTGAGTTTAATGCTATTTTTCTCAAAAACATTTGGGTTAAAATAAGGATTTATGGAATTTTCACCAAAATACCACACATTTTACCATGGATATTCTTGGTAGAATGAATTCCCTAAATTTCTACAGTTTTTGGAAATTTTTTCTAATTATTTGAAAAATTTTAGAGCATTTTTATGAAAAAAAATATATATATTTTTATGCATTTTGGAAGGTTTTTCACGAAGATAATATCAATTTTCTACCAAATTTTTGTTGAATGTAGTATGGGGTAGCCAATTGATGCGTTGAGTTCTCTCCCATGTGCGTGGGATTCTTTTCTCCTCTCAAAATTGAAAATTTCTTCTTTTTCTCTCTCCCACGTGTGTGAACGCCTCTTAGAAGACACAGTTTGATTAAACTTTAATCATAATTAAATTATAATAATGATTAAGAAAAATTTAAATTAAAATTTTAATAAACCTCCTCTCAGTTAACAGGGAGGTGTGCACACCTTGGGCTCGGGGCTGGTTGGGTGGATGAGTTTATGCCTGGTTTATACATGTTTATGCATACAATTATCTAGAGAGATCTTACGGTTTCAACACAACTCCCCTACCTCAACTACGAAATTCATGCTCTCTTCCCTTTATGTGCCTCCATCTCCCCTACCTCAAGCAAGAAAGGCATGAACTCATGCTCAAGGTGAAGTAGTATTCCTTTGCTTTTTTCTTAAATTTCATTCATTCATATGAATATGTAAAGATTAGATTGAGGTGGCTAGACTTATCTTCATCTTTTTATTCTTGTCTTCTTCTTCTTCTTGACACTTCTCTATCTCTAAAAGATATTTACTCTATTTGTTTCAAATATGCTTTTATGGTAGAGGTAAACTTTTAAATGTTTTTAAATTAAATTTATTATGTTTGCTTGTTTTAGAGGTTCAAGATTTATGGTTAGCTTCATTTTAACAAACCAATCAAAAGGTAAGCCTTTCTTTTTATTTATAATCGTATTTTTCTATTCTTTCATCTTTTTTATTCTTTTCTTTTATGCATAATGGTTTTTATACATTATGTTTAACTTGGATGCTTTTATGCTTACCTCTTTTTCTTGTTTTATATGCATAATGGTTTTTATACATTATTTTAAGCTTAATGCTTTTATGCTTACCTCCTTTAATTGTTTTATATGCATAATGGTTTTTATACATTATTTTTAAGCTTGATGCTTTCATGCTTACCTCCTTTTCTTGTTTTATATTATAGGTCTCTCCTTTTTTGAGCCCAACTCTTCTCAACTATTGGAGCCAAGCCCTTACACATAAGCTCATTTTCTATTCAGGTTTTTCTTGTTTACACCCTTAGGTGCAAGGATTTAGAGTTAGTTATGCAGATAAGCTCTTTATATGCTCTCTTTATGTATACATAAAGCATGATCTATGCTCTATGCTCTATGACTTGTGCATAATATTGCTCTCTTTATGCATGCATAGAGTATGAATTCTCTATGCATATTGCTCATATGCATATTATGAGCAATATGCATGCATAAAGAGAGCAATATGAGCATACTCTATGCATGCATAATAAGGGCAATATGCATACTCTAGGTATACTCTAGGCATGCATATATTATGCATTGATCTCATAGGGTTATGCATAGTGTATGTATGCATATTGATTTTAAGCATAGAGTATGCATGCTCTATGTTATGCATAGAGTACTCTATTGCATAGTCTTTGTTGAAGCTTATAAGACTATATGACTCTATCCACATAAGACTCTATGCATGGAGTCTATTACATAGTCTTATGCATAAGACTCTATGTATGGATTCTATTGCATAGTCTTATGCATAAGAGTATTTTGCATAGAGTCTATTGTATAGTCTTACGTATAGATTCTTTGACACATAGTCTTATGCATAGAAATTTTAAGTATTTACATTTATGCATAGGTAGATGGCAAACAACTTGCGACGTGATGTTACATGTAAAGGATGAGTAGATATCCCAATAGTCTTTGTAAGTATACTCTCTTTTAAGAAATAAAGATTACCTTATCACAATGTATATTATCTTATCTTTTAACATTAGTGTGCTAGCTAAGCAAGACATGATTAATATGTCTTTTTAGGGGTTTTCTAAAAAATTCATATCTTGTGAATGGGAGTGACATTTTAGCATTTTTCTTCTAAGGTATGTCTTCGTGAACTTGGAAAACCTTAAAAATTTATTAAGATGATAGAAATAACCTTGATAAATCACCATAAGTAGAGGTATATACAAAACTATAATCTAAACATGTTACTAATTTACAAAGCAGGTTCATACATGCAAGAGGAAAAATGATCTCAACTCATTATAAATTTCTCCTAAATCTTACATAGTTTTTAAAAGATGAGAGATATATTTTTATGAAAAAAATGTATTGCATTAATAATTAGTTCAATTAAATTTACTTCTTAAAATCTCTTTTTAGTTATTGAGTCTTTGACACCCAAAATATGACAATAGTGTGAGATTATGTGGTGATTCACTTGAGTCATACTAATAAATCAATGTCTCCACTAAAGTAATCGGTCAAGAATACATATCTAAATATTTCAATTTAGATACGAGACAAGGTGATGGTTTCAATTTTAAAAACTACATTGATAACAATAGAACATATATGAATCCTGGCTTATATTTGGATCATCTAGTGAGAAAATTATAAAAATAGTCTTTACAGCTATTATATAAAATGACTAGATATTCCACTTAAAGCCTTATGAGATGTTCTAAAATGTGTGAAGTAGTCTCTTATTCTATAGTAATAAATATGGTTCAAAATTGTAAACTTTCGTCTAAAATAAAGTGCCTAAAAGGATAGATGTATATGTGATTAGATCTCACAAAATGCACTAGCAAATCATAACACAGTATAGAACATGTGTGCAAGATCTGGTCCTAGTCTATGATTGTTTGATTAGCTATAAAAATCCTTAAAGTTATTTTTTTAGAGACAGTTAAATACCTTAGAATTTTCATTAAGACCTAGATTTTAGAGTTTTAATTGATTTTTGAGTCTAGGATGATTGTATTACACCATGTATATGTTTAGAAAGCCATTTATATCCAAAATATTTGGAAAGCGATGAGAAATTGGGTAATTAAAGCCGTTGATACAAATATAGTCCAAATAGGTTTGCATTATGACTATAATTTGGCCAATGAATCATATGAAATTGTAAAGCATAGAGGTAACCGATGTGACCCCAAAAAATCTCAAATTTCCTTCACTATGTACCTAATGATATGAAAAAAGTAAACCTTTGATTTTCACTATCCATGTGTTCTAAGTAATTCAATAAAGTTGGTCGATAAAAATAGGACATAAATATGTCCACAGATACTTTTTTTGTCCCATTACCAAACTATAAGTGTTAAGAAATAAATATTACCTTATCACAATATAAAATCAATGTTTATTTATTTATATGATTATAGAAGCTTGAAGTAGTGGACTTGCCCCTATGAATGATGAATATAACTCCACATTACAACGGGGTTTGGAATCTCTTTAAAAAGGTGAAAGAAGAAAGATGGATTATTATTTCTAGAGGCCTTGCATGGTAAGTAAGTACATTCGTAAACCCATAATCTCTTTGTTTTTTCTAAACTACATTTCACTTATGTTAGCTTTATTGTGTTTTAAGATCTTGTTAAAAATTGTACCCATGTGCAACCAGAAAGCAATGAAAATATGAGAGTAAAGGCTGAAGCTGCAAGGAGTGACAACAATAAAAATGTGTGAGTTTGTTTTTGTATTCAACAAAGATGATGATGAGAACCTTGATGCAACCCCTAACTCCCAATACATTTATTTAACTCCCAATACTTTTATTTTTTTATCTTTTTGTTTTTCCTATAACAAGGGATTTTTTTTGCCTATGATAAGGGATTACTCTTTTTTGTCCCAATCCAAGATGTACTTATTCACTGATTAAGTAATAAAAACTATATTTGGCCTCAATCTTTTGTAAGATTTACTATCTTTCATCTCTCAATCTTTTGTAAGATTTATTATCTTTCATCTCTCAATGTTTAAATGCAAAAAAATTGATTGTCTTCACTTTCACTTGCACATGCACAAGCAAGATAATACGGAGCTCCGCTCTTGCATGTGCCTACATACTGAAACTAGCACAAGGGGCTCCTATCTCGATTATAGGCCCAATAGTAGATTTTTATATTATGTTATAAATGTGCATTTTTAAAATGTAAATGTGTAGTTTTTTCATATAAATGCGTATTTTTCATGTTTTAGATTTTTTTTCTTTTAATGGGGCGTGGGGGGGAGACATAATGGCAAAGAGAGAAGAACATCTCATCTGCTTCTCCCTCTCCCATTCGACCCCCCTTCTCTCTATTTTTTTCATAGACTACAGTGCGATTATGTCTATGGCAGTGGCTATATGCCCGGTTATGCTTTGATTGACTATATACGTGGATGTAGTTGCATGCATAGCCATGCAAGAGAATTTTAAAAGTCTAAATTTTATTTGTTGAAGCATGGTTATGGACGTGGATATGTCCTCCTCCTCTTGTGGTGCATCATGTGAGGCATTATTGCTAAGGAGAAATCCTCAAGATATGAGAGTGATGAAGACGCACCCTACAATGTTGAAACAACTAGAGAAGAGGCATGAAAACGGAGGAGGTCACAATGTTTAGCTATAGGTGCATGTGGATAAAACTAAAATGTTACCCATGTAAGTAGGCTAGTGTAACCCTGTAGAATTTATCCATGTGCCTAAAACTGAAAACACGAGCTTCAAATTGGTGCCCATCCACTTATCTTACAAGTACACGTATCACACATTACCTCGTTCAATAGTTCAATAATGTTTATGAGATATAGATGTGTTAGAATGCATAGCTCTTAAGGTATTTGCTGATGTGTTTTCTTTTCCTTACACACAAACTTCAATTTTCTTTGTAGGGTTCAAATTTCATGTTCTAATACCTAAAACACCATGTTAACAAAATGAAAAAAATACATAACTAATGTAACTTCTCTTTGTCTTTGTAGAGAACGAAATAAGGAAAATATTAATACATGTAGCAGGAAAACATGACAAAATAAATACCTAAAACACCATGTTAAAAAATTGAAAAAAAATACATAACAAAAAGACCATGTCGTTCATGAACTACGTCTAAAGACCAAAATAGATAACATACTAAAAACATGCAACTGGTCAACTAGTAAATTCTGTAATGTTAAGCATCAAACACAATCACCTTTGCTAAAAATTTAATGATTTTCTTTGTGCTCAAATTTTTTATTGGGTTTACCTTCGTGATAGATAGCCCACATGGCTTAGTTTTTAGCTACGCTAACTTTTATGTATTCATCTTCTTGGGGTTGAGTTCCTCGATAGTCCATATACTTTTATCTTTAAGTTTGTTGGTAAGACCCTAATCTCATCACTTTTATAATGATAAGTTTCTTCTACATGATTACCTTGTCTTGAAATTGAGGTAAATACTAGCTCCCAACCGAACATTGACACTATTGCATGTAGTAACTGCTCAACCTAGTATGCCTCCTTATCTCCATCTATGTACATTACCCACACAACTCTCATTAGGGAGTCCACTCTACTTAAACCTATGCAACAAACTCTTCTTTGCATAGAGTTTTTACTAATAGGCTTAGCTTATTTTCAAGGGTCAAGAGCCACTAGTCAGTCCTTTAGTTCACTTTTTACACACTCTAATTGCAAACATAGTCGGGACGTAGAGAGATAAGAGAGGTCGTTTGTTTGCATTTTCCATTCCTTCCACTATGTAGATAAACTCCCTAACAAAAGCTTCAATGCCTTTTCTATGGCTAAAATGACGTATTCTTCTTTTTTCTTTTTTCTTCTCATTATCTGATTATCTTTCGCTTCTTTTGCATCTTTTGGTCCTTGGAAGTTTGAGTTTTGGCGTTCTGGTTCTTAAGAGGTTGCTAAGGCGGAGTTTTTATCTTTCCTTTCTAAGGCGGTGATCTTTTGAACACACTTTCTAAGAGAAGACAACTTGAAACACATACAACTTTCCCACTACTCGCGAACTTATCAAGCATTTCAACAAACCTTATGAGAATAACGAGGGTACCTCGATTTGATCAGCAACATTGACAACAAAGGCGTTGGGAAGAGCATGAACCGCCAGCCATTTGTCATCCTTTTTTATTTGTAAACCGGGCACATCGTCGGGTAAGAGGATGGTAAGGCTGCTGACATCGGAGTGTGAGCTTAGGCCAAACACAAGGCTAGGGTCGGGGCAAGGGGGGTAGAAATTGTTCACAAGCACAATCCGTTCAAGGCCAGGCACTTGGTCAATCCCAGGCTTTCAAAGATGGCCTGGTAGAGGAGGGCCGCGAGCTCGTCTATGGCGGCCGGGTATTCCAGAACCTCCTCTCTGCACAAGCAAGCAGAGAGAGAGATGAAGGCTTACAAGAAAAACAAAAACACACATGAAGGCTCTAGGAAAGGAGCGGAAAAGCAAATGCTGATAACAACCTTAGTATTCCTGGTGGCGCAGGGACAAGCGTGTCTTTCCAGTCCGGGGTGGAGCCAGTACCGGTGGCGCCGCTCTCCACACTCCCGGCAGATATATTACACAGCTTTGGTAGCTCGTAGAACCTCCTCGCCTCACTCATAATCTTGACGGTATCTACTCCGTGGTTCACGACCTGCACATTTATCACAATTAATGTAGTACGATGTGAAGCTACCACCCTCGACAACCATAGTTAATCGCCAATAATTAATCAAAACCCCCTTCCCCGCCCAGCTTACTTGGAAGAAACCCCACTCCTCGACAACCATAGTTAATCGCCAACAATTACCATAGCTACCACCCTCGACAACCATAGTTAATCGCCAACCATAGCTACCACCCTCGACAACCATAGTTAATCGCCAATAATTAATCAAAACCCCCTTCCCCGCCCAGCTTACTTGGAAGAAACCCCACTCCTCGACAACCATAGTTAATCGCCAACAATTACCATAACTACCACCCTCGACAACCATAGTTAATCGCCAACCATAGCTACCACCCTCGACAACCATAGTTAATCGCCAATAGTTAATCAAAACCCCCTTCCCCGCCCAGCTTACTTGGAAGAAACCCCACTCCTCGCAGGCCCGTCCAATCTCAGCAACTATTGCCGCCCACTGGCTGGCAACTCGGCCGTCCGACACGTCTATCACAGGGATCTCTTCGTTTGTGCACACTTCTTGCAAGGCCGGACGCTCGTCAGTTGACCTCACGTAGTGGGCGGGCACGGCCGTTGACGTAAGACGAAGCCATCTTTTCGGGAAAGAGGCAAACAGAGAGAGAGAGAGAGTGTGAAAGGACCAAATACCGAGAGAACAATGAAGAGACCAAATACCGAGGGAGGCAAATACTGAGAGAGAGAGAGAGAGTGAGAGAGTGAGAGGACCTTGGATGGCCATCCTTTAAATAGCTTACCTTTGCTACAAGCGTGACAATCGTTGGCGCACATCCTTTAAGCAGCGTTACTACAAGCGTGATCAGCGTGGGACTTTACGAAGGCACTTTAACAATTAGTCTCCATCATTTCATCACCTTTGCAACCCTAATTGACCGTGATTTTATGTGCCACATAGCTGCCTAGGTGTGGATGGTTTTCATTTTGATTTCGAGTAATGTTTGTTTTGGTTTTCTAAGGATAGTCTACTTCAAAATGGTGTAGGTGAGAGAAGTACTTCTTCAAAGCTTATGACACATTTTCCCTTTTTTGTCTCTTCCCATTACACATGCATTGAAGGCCTCTTACACCCTCTTTAAAACTTATGGCACATTCCCCCCTTTTTTTTTCAAAAAAAGGGGCAAATTATATTAAGAAAAAAGGAGGAAACTATTTACACGTGATGAGTAGCTGTTTTTTGGAAAATAACACGTGGCATCAGGGCATGAGCATGCAGTCTAGCTTCTTTTCGGCTCATTGCCCCCTTTTTTAGCTCTTACCTCTTGCATATGCATTGAAGACCCCTTACACCCTCTTATACATGCCTTGATGAAAGCATTCAAAAGAGGGAAGATTCAAACCAGCTAATCTCACTTTAATTAATTCTAATGAGTTATAAAAATTTGTTCTTAAGATTTAATCAAAGATTAACTCCCTTGCTATTTTTTTTTTCTCTTTGTGGCTAATCCTTGGGCTCAAATTAATCTTTAAATTAATTAACACAACCAAGCACATCATTAGATTACCTATGTGATCTCTAAAACATGTGCATGGTTTAAGGTATAATCAATTAACTAATTTGAGATATATTACGGTTTGATTTATTAATGTTTTCTCTTATGTGCAATGAGAAAAAGAGATCAAAACACTTGATGGAGTAGTTGGTGTAATTAGATGTTTTGATGCATCCAAACACAAACACTCAAAAACATCAATTTTAACTACCCAAAATTTTTATTTTTTTATTTTTAAAAATTATTAATCGCCCCTTAATCAAAAAACTAGTCCATTAAGGGAAAGTAATGAAAATGAAGAGTTTTTTAAAAATCATGGAGTAAGATACCTAAGATCTATGCCAACACTCTAAATCATTAATATACACTTACAAAAATCATCTAAGGAGCCAAAATTAAGCAAAATAGCTCTATGTTAAACTCAATAAACTAATATGCATTTTGGAAAGCCCAAATATACCACACTCGGAGTGCACTTACTTTTCTCTCTCTCCTCTCTCTCTCTCCTCTCTCTCTCTCCTCTTCAGGCGGTGATTATGCTCCCCATCTCTTGTAGTGTAACCACCGTCTTGGAGAAGAGGCAACTGCATTATAGCTAGCTAGTACTTGAGAAGATCGCCTATTCTTGTGACCACATGAGTTGTCTATGTTGAGCTTAGGACTCCCATGGCTTGAAGAGATTCAAGACAATATCCGTCTCCTTACACACACTCTCACACTCTCACTGACATCAATTGGCAAGGTATATGGGAGAGAAGAAATGATACACACACTCTCATATTCACACACAAGCATAGAACTACCAAGAGAGGCAAGAGACAGTAGAGCTAGAGAGAGTAGGAGCATAAGAGGCAAGAGCTTAGTTCTCAATACAACCCAAGGTAATTTCTCTTTCTCATTTAAAGACAAATTCGTGTATTAGTCTTGGGTGTCCAAACTTCACTGAGTTTTGGGTGTCTTATTAGAGTCTAATGTAGATATAAGAGTGTGGGTGCATGGGATGTCAGCTCCACATAAGGCTTGGCCACACAGCCTCGAGTTACAAGTTAAAGTATAATTTATACAATGCTATAACATAATAGAGTTAATCCTATCTTGCTTAGGCAAGCATGTACACATGGGGTGTCCTGCCTTGAGTCCATAGCTTGCATGATGACCTGAGGCTTGATTACTTAGATTTCTTTGGCTTTGTTCATTCTTTATTTCTTGATGATATCTTCTTCCCCTTCCCTCACTTATTGTTGATGCTGGAAGTGATGTTGGGCACCCATTAGTTAACCTTTTGGGCAAGCATGTATACACGGAGTATGCTACCTTGAGTCCACAGCTACTTCATAGCATGCACGATTTTGATTGCTTAGGTTTATTCAGCTTTGTTCATTCTTTTTTCTTGATGATAGCTTCTTCATCATCAGCTCTCATCACTTAGTGTTGATGTGGCCCACGAGTGTGGAAGCGATGTTGGGCACCCAATAATTACCCTTGGGTTAACATTCCCCCCTCTTGGGTCTATCCTTGAGTCTAGGCAATGGAGGTGTCAACGTGATGAGGTTAAGGAATTTTAGAGGGATCATTTCTTGAGGTTTTCAAGATGGCGAGAGGATATGGATGGTGATGCAAATGCATATGCGTGAATAAACATAAGGGTCCTTAATGTGCTTGAATGGTGCAAGAACCTACCTATTAAATGTGCATAATGTGCTTGAACGATACAAGAAGCTACCTACTTTTATATGCATAACAAAAGTAGAAACAATATGCACTGCAAGCAGGAGTATCTAAAGGGGAAAAAATTGGACTTAACCATGGTCCATTGTGTGTGAGTGCAAGATTCTGCCCACATGATTGTTGGTGGCCAACCAACCCGTTTGGCCGTCACCAAGGTCACCACTAAGATTGTCCCATTGAGTAACAAACTAAGGGTTACACTTTCTTTCTTTGTAACAACTTCTAACCGTTTCTTGCTAACGGGTAGTACTCGGATGGGATGTAAGCAGCAAAGGGGATTATTCCCGCATGTGTGTAGATTAGAGGATAGAGAATTGAGTGGATAGTTGAGCTTAGGAATTGATGAGCTGAGTTTTGCCAATGTGTTATATTGTTGAGAGTTCAAGCTAATACTGAAGAATGTCTCATGGCTTGGTCTCTTCTACTCTACATGGACACTTTTATATCCTATTACCAAACTAGTGTTAAGAAATAAAATTACCTTATTGTTAAAACCCTAAATATCTTTTTAGTTAATCACTATGCATAAACATGCATAAACCAAGCATATACTCATCCACCCGACCACCCCGAAGCCCAAGGGTGCACATATAAATATACTGAAGTACCACATACCTTACCTTGGTGTCCCATACCACACCAAGAGATATGACTTCATTCCAGCAACACATAGCTCTAGATAGCATGAAATGACAAGAGAGTAGATATAATGGTCTACACAACAGAACATCCCTTGAGAGTGCCCCATGCCCCTATTATACAGGAGGGCCCTCAAGTGACTCTTATATCTCCATTTCCATGTGTGACCCTTGGTTTCCTGACCCTAACCTCAACCCAAACCCTTGCCCTCCTCCTAGAGCATGTTCCCATGCTCACATGCCTAGGGTGGATTAGCCTCTTAGTATATACACATATAATGTGCACATAACATACTTCCCCTCTCTCAAAACATTGCACTCTTGCAATGAAAAGAAGGAAACCTGCGCTGAACGTTCTCAACTAACTCCCAAGTCGAATCCTCAATTTCCCTGTCTTTTCGATTAATTTTAACCTCAAGAATTAAACGACTATGAAGTTTCCTTTCCCTAAATTCAAGTACCTTTTTAGGTTCATGTGGAACATAAGAAAAAGTGTACTGACATGAAAGATTGGATGAACTCTAACATGTGGAGGTAGTTTTAGCTCATACGCAACTGTGCCAATCCGACATATAACTCAGAATGGACCACAATATCTAGGAGATAATTTTGAGCACTTTCTTGTTGATAAAGTCTAGGAATCTTTAGGAACTTTCAAATAAACCAACGCTCCTACCTCAAAAGACCTAGATGAGCGTCCCCTATCAGCATAAATCCGTGCTCTATCATGAGCACTCCTGACAGAATCGTGAGCTTGGGTTAGCATTTCCTGCATATCACGTAAGAAATCCCTCAATGTATCAAGCTCAATGTCCTTAAGACCAACATTAATGGGTGCCCTGGGTTGACACCCATACATAAGCATGAACGGACTATAACCAATAGCTGTATGCTTAGAACTATTTATAGGTAAATTCCATCATTGGAAGATATTTTTCCCAACTTGATGGTTTTCCAAAGACATGCACAAAGCATATCATCAACAATCTAATTTACATGCTCTGTTTGCCTAGAAGACTACTGCGGGTGATCAGAGGAACATGTACTCAAAGTAGTTTCCAATTTCTTAAAAACGTCCTGCCAAAAATGAGTCATAAACTTAGAGTCCCAATCGCTCACAATATCAGAAGGTAGGCCATACAATCTAAACAGTTGCTCGACAAATTGGTAAGCCAATTTTGAGGCTTTAACTCTTATTTTTATGGGTAAAAATGTAGCCATCTTTGTCAATCTATCCCCACAATTACCCAAATGGCATCCTGACCCCTGCTGGTACGTGGAACGTCTGTAATGAAATCTACTTTCCTACTTTCAAGACGGAATATCTAAAGGATGTAATAACCCAACCGATTTAAGGCAATCTGCCTTATTAATCTGACACTTGACCACATAATTCTGAACAAAATCCTTCATTTTTTGCCAATAAAAAGTCCTTCTAGCCAAAGCCAAGGTATGTTGTATGTCCAGATGTCCTGCCAATGGTGCATCATGGCACTCAAATAGGATCCTCACTTTAATTTTCGGCACATCCGACATGTAAACCTTATCATTTTGAAATAAAATACCATTCCGAATAAAAAATTAGTTGGCTTTTCCTTCATTCACTAGGTTTTGAGCTACATCAGAGTTGGATCATGATTTTGCCAAATTTTAGTATTTTCTAAAGAAAATATATATACTACATTTTTCCCTGAGTGAATCATATAAGTTAGAAGTAATTTCTATGAAGCTAAGTTCATTAACTTCACCAATTCAACACAACGCATCAGCAATGCGATTCAAGCTAACTTTCCTGTATTAATCATCAAATCCAAGTCCTGCATCAACTCATCCTATTTGGCCTTTCTACCTTTAAGTCCGGTTGATTTTTACAAATGAGCTGCAAAGACTGGTGATCTATCAAGAATTGGGTATCTAGTTTGTGCATCGTTGAGTTTATTACTCTCAAAGGCCACAAGCTTCCCATCCTAGAACAAAGCTGCGCCTACTGCAAAATCACTAGCATCAGTCTCAACAATGTAAGGCCTGCTAGGATCTGGTAAGGATAACATAGGAGCATCAGAGTTGGACCTTGATTTTGCCAAATTCTAATATTTTTCAAAGAAAATATATGTACTGAATTTTTCCTTGAGTGTTAGAAGTAATTTCTATGAATCTAAGTTTATGAACTTCACCAATTCGACTCAACGCATTAGCAATGCGATTCAAGCTACCTTTGTTGTATTTAATCATGAAATCCAAGTTATGCATCAACTCATCCTATCTGGCCTTTCTGCCTTTAAGTCCAATTGATCACAAATGGACTGCAAAGACTGGTGATCTATCAAGACCATAAACTAAGACCCGCACAGAGATACTGTCTCCATGCCTTTAAATTGTAAATTATTGCATACAACTCTTTCTCCTGAGTTGGTTACCTAGTATGTGCATCGTTGAGTTTCTTACTTTCAAAGGCCACATGCCATCCCATCCTAGAACAAAGCTGCACCTACCGCAAAATCACTAGCATCCATCTCAGCAATGTAAGGCTTACTAGGATCTGGTAATGATAACACATGAGCATCTTGAACTTTATATTTCAAAGTATCAAACTTTTCATGTAGTTTCTCATTCCACTCAATTGGATAATTAGAATTCTTATTTTTACCCTTAAGAAGATTGGTAAAATACACTGTTACCTTTGAATAATGCTTGATAAATTTTGGAAGAAATACCACAAAACCTAAGAAAGATCTTAATTGCTTGACCGTACACGAAATTGGCCATTCTAAAAGCTTTTGGATTCAATCCAAATCTATACTTAAGCAATCTTGAGAGATCGTATGACCCTTTTTTTAACAATTCCTTCTTGAAGAAATCACACTTAGATAATTTACAATATAGTTTTTCCTTCTTGAGCCTTCCTAGAACCTCTTTAAGATGATACTCATGCTCAGCCAAAGTTTTAGTGTATATCAAAATATCATCTAAGAAAACCACCACGCATTTTTCTAATAGATCCCAAAATATATTATTCATCATCTGTTGGAAAGTTGCTAGTGCATTAGTGAGACGAAAGGGTAATACAAAAAATTCATAATGGTCATAACATGTCCTAAAAGTAGTTTTAGGAACATCTTCCTCTGTAATATGGATCTAATGATAACCGGTTCGCAAATCAAGCTTTGTGAAATACTTAGCTCCTTGCAACCTATCAATAAGATTGTCTGATCTAGGCAATGGGTATTTGTTCTTAATTGTAACCTTGTTAAGATATTTGTAATCAATACACATCCTCCAGGTACCTTGATCTTTTTTCTTAACCAGGAGAACCAGTGCAGCCCAAGGAGACTTAGTCTAATTTGACCCATCCTCAAGTATTCAGCTAGTTACTTTACTACCTCATCTTCCTCGGTCTAGCTAAGCCAATATGGAGGAATACTAACAGGTTCTGCGCCCGGCACTAGCTCAATTTTATTGTCCACTTCTCGTTAGGAGGTAATCTGTGGGTAACTCATCAAGAAATACATTGTGAAATTTGCTCTTAATGTAATTTAACACTTTACTTTCCCAAAAATCCAAAGAAATAGTGTTTACATCAAAATGAACACACGAAGACATTGGATCCATAACCAATTGGCAAAGTATTACATCAAAATGAACACATGAAGGCATTGGATCCATAACCAATTGGAAAAGTTCATAGTTAAGAACAATAAAAAATATTCGGAACCCGAAGAGTCACCCTGGAATGCAAACAGCCAAGGGTTGTGGAAAATGAAGATACAAAAAACCTCGGAATTTGAAAGGTGCAAAAAAAGGACCCCAAAGACCAAAGGGCTCAACATGATTTTTTTTAAATCACAAAAATGAAGATTTTTTTAAAAAAAGCTTTAATGAAAAGCTTCATCAAAACTTTGAAAGAAAAATTAATGAATCATGGCAGGGGAGTGCTATGTGCCAACCACTAGAAAAAAAATCCCTCCCCTTGGGCGTTGTGCGTGATTGGCTGTGGGTGAGGGGGGGCGCATGAGCTTTCTGTCCTCTCTTCCCCTTTGTCCATCTCAACTCCCTTCTCTGCTAGCTCTCTCATCTCTTCTCTTTTTAACAAAGAGATTATGGCTTAACTTTGATTATATACTAATCATGATTATTCACTAATCATGAATTTTAACTAATCAAATCTACCCATATAAGGGGTGTTCACACGCATGAGAGAGAAAATGAAGGAAAATTCAAATTTGAGAGATAGATATTATGCCGAACACATGGGAGAGAACCTGATGTATCAACATGATACCCCTGCTGATTTTTAGTAGAAAATTGATAGAAATTTTATAGCATACCTGCGGAAAACCTTCAAAAATGCATTAAAAATACCTTTTTAACCATACAAATGCTCTTAAAAATTCCTAAATAATTAGGAAAAATTCCTAAAATTATAGAAATTTAGGGAATCCTTTCTACCAAAAAATACCCACAATTGCATGTGCGGTATTTTGGTAAAAAATCAGTAAGATACTTATTTTAACCATAAAATTGAAACAAATAGCATTTCCACATGAAATTTCCCCACAACGTCGATATGTCCATCCAAGTTGAGAAAGACCGCATTCTGACTGCCATATTGAGATTCCCAATGCATTGGCCACCAAAACAAACCAAAAAATATCTTTTTTTGCTTAGTAAATGTTAAAGTTTACTTTAAAAATGCTAAAAATTTAAAATAATGAGAGAAAATTAAGAGGATAAAAAAATCAAAATATAACTAAAGATCGCTCTGATACCCCTGTTAAAACCCTAAAGATCTCTCTAGTTAATCACTATGCATAAACTAGGCATATACTCATCCACCTGACCACCCTCAAGCCCAAGGGTGCATAGATAAATATAGTGAAGTACCACATACCTTATCTTGGTGTCCCATACCACCAAGAGATATGACTTCATTCTAGAAGCACATAGCTCTAGCATGAAACAACAAGAGAGTAGATACAATTCTCTACACAAGAGAACATCCCTTTGAGAGTGACCCATGCCCCTATTATATAGGAGGGCCCTCAAGTGACTCTTGTGTCTCCATTTCCATGTGTGACCCTTGGTTGCCTAACCCTAACCTCAACCCAAGGTTAGACCTAACCCTTGCCCCACTAGAGCATGTTGCAATCCTCCCATGCTCACATTCCTAGGGTGGGTTAGCCTCCTAGTATATGCACATATAATGTGCACATAACACTTATCACAATATAAAATCAATGTTTATTTATTTATATGCCTATAAAAGTTTGAAGTAGTGCAGTACCGTCTATGCATGATGAATATAAACTCGCATAACAATGGGGTTTGGAATCTCTCTTTAAAAAGGTGTAAGAAGATGGATGGATTATTATTTTGAGAGGTGCTGCTTAGCAAGCATGGAAAGTAAGTACATTTTTAAACCCACAAACTCTTTGTTTTTTCTAAATTGCATTTCACTAATGTTATTTTTATTGTGTTTTAAGATCTTGTAACTACAAAACTATACCCACGTGCGACCAGAAAGTAATCCATGGAAATGCGAGAGTAGAGGCTAAAGCTGCAAGGAGTGATAACAATCAAAATGTGTGAGAATGTGTTTATGTTGAGGCAGTCCGGGGCGGGCAACAAGAAGAACGGCCTCTAAGCACTCCTCAAGGCTCCCGTGTTGCTCAATGGGCTTGGGGCACAACGCAACATAAACATAAGAACCCCAAAACCACACACCCAACAAGTAAAGGGGCACCACCTAGTTATGTGTGTGAACTAGGACACCAAAGATCTTTCCTTGTAGCCAATCAATACATGCTAACCATATACATCAATCAAAAAACACACACACTCTCAACAAACACTCATAACATATGGTATTATGTGTGGAGGAGACTAGCATAACACAAATAGATGCACACCAAACTTGGAGAAGAACTTAGAGAGACAATATAAGCTTGATTTTGTTGTTGCTATGCACTTGGTCTTAAGGTTACGGGAGCCCTCTTACCATGAATTGAAAGGCAACAAATCAAAAACAAGCCCTCAAGCCTCCAAGCATAAAATCACACCACAAAATACAAGGATCGAGTTTACCTTAAATCAAAACATCGTACCGCTTGGTAAAATAACTTTGGAGTTGTAGGAGTCCAAGATTTTGTACACAATTGCACCCAAACTACTAATCTTATTTATGCACAAAGGTAAGATACAATTATGATAGGGAGTAAGGCATCACTCAAGCCCTCACAATGACATAACTAGCTTCAAGCTTCAAGCTTCACTATCTCCTTACACACTAGAGTTAGGAGTGGTGTACAATGTGTGTAATCTCCCCTTTTTACAAGGAATGGAGGGGGCTCTATTTATAGGTTTGAGAAGCCCCAATTAGGATTAAGCCTAATCAATCTTATTATGGAAAATCATAGATTATGGATTTTTTATTTTGAATTGAGAGTGGGCCTCTTCTTATCCCCTGAGTCACATGGATGTGGGCTTAAGGTGAGAGAATTATTGAAGATGAGAGGAGTAAAGATTTGGAAAGATCCTTTGTGTGGTTGAAAGCTCGAAGAAGCTTGGATTCTCCCATGTGTAGATCTTTAAGTTAACCGTCGATCTCCTTCTTACATTTGACGCCACAAAAGTTGATTGAGGTGAAGAATATGGGGGTTTTTGTAGATGGAAATCCAAATTTGCAGAGGTTAATATGATACATTCATGCTGAATTGTTATGTATTTTTTGAGATTGGGAAAATAATTTAGTAATATGGGAGTAGTAGGGAGAGAAATGGAGATGAGGTATGGGTGTAGAGTAGATATGAGCGAAAATGGAGATGGAAGGAGAAGGAAAAGGTGGAGAGGGTGAGAGAGGACATGAAGTTTGCAAGTTTGATGGAGTGAGAAAGGAATGAGTAAGTGTGTAGGTGATGAATGTGTAAGGGAGGTGAGAAGAGACTAGGTGTACCTTGCCAAAAAGTGGGCAGACTGGGGTCCAATAAAAAATTTATATCTCACCGCCATTAGCTCCAAAAATTCTCACAAAAATTGAGCATATTGTTGAGCTCCCGAGCTAACTTTTGTCTTTTGATGACCAGTCCAAATTCGGAGTGGAGGTGGGCGCAAAAAATTCAGTAAAATCATGTATTTTCTGAATTTTTAAAATCTTTGTGTGGGTCCCCATTGGTGGAATTTCTTGATAGCTCCAAGAGTGAGCCCCCCAATACATCATACCCTGACCTTAGAGACTCAAGTGTATGTGGACACTTGAATGGAGGAGATTTTTTCCATTTTATAAAGGATTTACATAATAAGAAAAAACAAGGTAGTATTTAACTAGTCAACATATCATGACAATATGGTTATTATGATAGGAAAATAAAATAAACAAAGAGATCTAATTGTGAATAAAATATATAAAAATAATTGATATATGAAAAAGTATTTAATGAAAATATATAAAATATTTAATAGTAAAAAATATATACAAAAATACTAAACTATGGAAGTCAAAAGGGAGGGAGACCCTCATTATTTTAGGGTAGATGAGAGAATAAAAGATGAAATAGTCTAAGGGAAAAAGTGATTTGGGTAGTAGGCTTTCTACATGGTGTCGTTAGAAATGTGAGGGCATAGGATTTACTTATGTATGGTGAAGTTGAAGCATATGTACAATGATGGTCCAAAAGTATTAAGAAGAAAAAATAATAATAAATAAATAAAATATACTTAGGTTTTGTAATACACACACCTAATGAAGTATTTACATATTTGAGAAAATAGAGACCCCCATATTTAGGTCCTTATATAAAATAAAGTATTTACACAAAATGGGCCGTAATAATTTTATTTATTTTTGATGAGTAGCTAGCAAAAACTTTTTTTTTAAATAATATAAAAAATATATAGAAGATATGGGTAAAGTCCCTAACGCACACACGCCTATTTACAGTGAAAAGGTATTTATGACAAAGAGTTTATGTGATTTTCCTTGGCCGAGGTAGCTCCTTATGGTAATGTGGATAGCCGAAAAAATGGCTATCATTTAGCCCTCCCCCTAGATGATGGTATATTCATGTACCATCATAATGTAGGCCTTCTAAAGCAAGTGGTGTAATGTGGTTCTCTTGTCCATCTTTCTTCTGTTCCTTGTGTTTTGCACCACATCCATCACTCAAACCACATAACTTACATGCCCTTTTATCTCCTTTTTCTGGTTGCTTTTGTAAGTCTGTCGGTAGAATGCGACTCAAGTATGGCTTGAGTCTGTAGCTATTAACCTTCTTAGAATGTTCTTTGCCATCCAAATCCATGAGCTGATAATAGCTAGAGTTGAAAACCTTCTTGACAATGTATGGTCCTTGCCATCTAGTTTCAAACTTGGCATCAAACCGATTATCAAGTCGATTGTCATACCTTAGCACAAGATCTCCTTCTTTGATGCCCTTGTCTTTCAAAGTTGCATTGAACTTCTGTGCTGCTTGCATGGCTTTTCTTCTATAGCACTCGTATGCAGCTTCTCTTTTCCACTCTAGCTCAACTAAAGTGAGAAGTTGATCTACCCATGCATCTTGATCTCCTAGTCCACCTTTTCCATGTAGCCGCATTGTTGGAATGTTGAGCTCAATAGGCTGCAATGCTTCTTGACCATAAACCAAGTGAAAGGGCGTAAACCCCGTTGCTTCTTGGTAGGTAGTCCGGTATGCCCATAGTGCTCCATCAAGAAACTCGTCCCAAAGCTTCGTCTTGTTCTCCACCATCTTCCTTATGATTCCTGCAATGACACCATTAGCCTTCTCTACTAACCCATTTGATTGGGGATAGTAGGGTGTGCTATGACAATGTGAAATATGAAGCTCTTCACAAACTTCGGTGAGCAAATCTTTTCTAAAACCTGGACCATTATCAGAAACAATCTCCAAGGGGGTGCCAAATCTGCAACATATATGAGTGTAAACAAATTTGCTTACAGTCTTTCCATTCACCCTTGCCACACTTTGAGCCTCCACCCACCGAGTCATGTAGTCTATGGCCACTAAGATGTACAATTTTCCATTTTTAGTTCTAGGTAGTGGACCCATAGCATCAATGCCCCATTTTTCAAATGGACCACTTGCAATGACTAATTAGCGTGGACCATGTAGCAACCTCTTATTACCATTGATTTGGCAGTTATGACAGCTCCTACACCAATGTTGGACATCCACATATAAGCTTGGCCAAATATACCCAGCAAGCAAAATCTTTTTCACAGTTAGTTCTTGAGTAAAATGGCCACCACATGTTTCTTCATGCAAACCCTCTAAAATGGCTGGAATCTCCTTGGTTGTTGGTACTCTTCTGCACACTTGATCTTTTCCTTTTTGGTAGAGGGCACCTTCTAAGAACAAGAAAGAACTTGCCCTCTTCATGAGCCTCCTCTTTTGTACCTTTGTGAAGTCTTGTGGGAATTCACCTTCCAAGATGTAGCTCACTATGGGAGCCAGTGCCTCCATTCCTTGGTACCGTGGTTGCTTAATAGCCGCTGTAGCCAAGACTACTACTTGCATTTCCTTCTTAACACATGCAACAGCTTGTTGTGCAAGTAGATCAGCATCCTCATTTTGTTTCCTAGGAATATGATACAATTGCACCTCCTCAAATTGATTAAACAGCCTACGGATCGCATGAACCTTTTGCCTTAATCTTTCATTCTTGCATGCCCAAATGCCTAAAATTTGCCTTACAATAAGAAGTGCATCCCCTTTTACCAGGAGACGTTGTATCCCTTGATTGATGCACACCTTCAAACCATGAAGTAGTATGTCGTACTCTGCTTCATTGTTGCTAGTAGAACTTGGCAAGTTGACCTTCTCCTTCATAACCACCTCTCCATTTGGGTTGAGCAGCACCAGCCCTCCCCCTGCTTTACCTGTGGCTTTTCTAAAAGCTCCATCAAAGAACAAGGTGAATGCATTAGGTATAGTTTTGGGTGGTGGCAATGGTAGGGTCTTTACTTCAGGCACCTTAATCTCCTTTTCATGCACTCTATAAGTGAGAATCCCTGCCAATTGTGCATGCACACTATCTTCTACCTTGAAAGAGTATTGGAATTCTTGCAATTCCATAACCCACTTTGTGATTCTAGCACTGATAGTCATTTGAGAAGACACCCAAGGAAATAAATTTTCTGTAGTGAGAATTACAAAAGGTTTTGGTAACAAGTAGGATCTAAATTTTCTCACCGCAAAAATGAGAGCAAGCATCATGAGTTCCGCTTCCGTGTAGCCTTTCTCCAAGACATTCATGACCCTACTAACAAAGTAGATGGGCCGCATCCTAGTACTGTGGGGATCTTGCTGTAACAAAACTGCACCCACTGTTTCCTTTCCAACACTAGAGCTAACAAAGAAAGTGTACTCCCAACAAGGATGCATGAGTGTTGGTAGCTCTGACAAAATGACTTTAATGTTACAAAAGTACTCCTCAAGCTCATCAGACCATGCAAACTCTACTTGTTGAGTCAATTTTTGCAAGGGGTGAAGTAACTCTGAGGCTAAGTGAATGAAGCGTGACATGTACTTCACCTTTTGAATGAATGAGATGGCCTCCTTGAGACTCTTTGGAGATGGTAGGTCGATAAGAGCCTTTGCCTTTGTAGGATCCACCTCAATGCCTTTGGAAGAAACCTTATGACCAAGCAAGATTACTTCATTCTCATCAATATGACATTTGTCGGGATTGAGTTGGCCCCCCATGTCGTAGAGTTTCTTCAAGCCTTCTTCCACCCTCTGCACATGCAATGACTTAGAGCTATAGATGCAAAAATCATCTATGAACACTCTAATGGATTTCCCAAAGAATGCTTGAAACACCATGTTCATGAAACGTTGAAATGTCGCTGGAGCATTGGTTAAACCAAATGGCATGACTCTGAAAGCATAACAACCCCAAGGAGTGATGAAGGTTGTTTTCAATTGATCCTCCAATGCAATCCCAATTTGAAAGTAACCCGAGTAGCCATCACATATTGTATACTTCTCATGACCTGCTACCTCATTTAGGATCTCATCTTGAAATGGAAGAGGAAAGTGGTCCCTTTTTGTCGCCTCGTTGAGTGGACGATAGTCCACACACACCCTCCATTTGCCGTTCTTCTTGGGAGTGACCACGACGGGAGAGACCCACTCTGAATTTTCTACAGGATATATGAACCCCGCTGCTAGAAGCTTCCTCACCTCTTTGAGTAGTGCTTGCTCCTTGATGACTCCTAGTCTTCGTAGCTTTTGTGCCTTAGGTTTGGCTTCTGGCTTTAGCTCGATCTTGTGTTGAATGGCCTCTACGCCACGCACATCTGTGTAATCTTTAGCAAAAAACCTAGGAAATTTCCTTAGTACACATTTAAACTCCTCTCCTTCCTCCGATGTAAGCGTTTTTGAGAGCATAGCATCAAACATTTCTTCATCATGCACAATTTGGTCTTCTTGAGAGCCTACCTCCTCCAAACCTTGACAGGGTGTCTCTTTGTCTTTTGCTCTGAATCTTACCCCCATGACTTCAATGGAAGACTCCTCGTCCATAGTGCTACTGCTGCTTTCTTCCTCTGAGGCGTCATCAGTCCAATCCTCCTCTGTTTCGCCTTGAGAAGATTCTTTATTTATCTCCTCTTGTCGTTGCTCCTTCATGTCAAAGATAATCTTCTTACGATTTTCATTCCTGCAAATTAACTTTCCATTTTCCCAATCCTGTAAAGCTCGCATTCTCATTAGCCATGGTCTACCTAGGATAAATGGATAACCACTTCCCTTGGTAGACATAACATAAAAATCAACGACCTTCTTAATGCCAAAAACGTCCACAGAAACATTCTTACAAATCCCAAGACACTTTGCTTTGCTATTGTTTGCCATTTTCACCTTAATTTCAGGTGTTTCATGAATATGCATGCCTAGTTTTTGCATAAGGTCCTCTGTCATGATGCAAATTTGTGCACCCCCATCTACTAGACCCTTCTTAACTAGCCTTCCCTTGATGTAGCAATCTAATATAGGTGTAATGTCCTCATCCATCTCGGCTTGTGAAATTTTTACAACAGGCACATTCTCTTTTGTTTTTCTCCTAGTGCTCACGGCCTTTGTTAATTCCCTCCTAACTTGTGGACATAAGGCTCGAAATTGAGGCCATGAGATATCAGGACCCTTACCTCTCATGTCTTCCAAAAGGCTGTATGGAGCCATACCATGTCCAAGGGGAAAATCTTGGAGGTTTATACGACGTCGTCTCCTCTTGAGTTCCTTGTTTTCCTTCACTTTCTTTCCTCTTCCATGGTCACTTTGTGATGCCACACCCTCCTTTTCCTTCTCTTTTCCACGCCCTCGTTTGACACCATTTGCTTCAATGTCTACCTCCTTGGCCTTTGTTACCTCTACCACATGTACATTTGGGTCCGGCAAGGGTGGTATTCCTTCCACTCCTCGTGGAGGTGGTCTTATTGCATTGGGCCTCTGCAAAATCATCGGTTGTTGTTGACTAGTGCCTTCACCTGCATTCATCACTGGATAATTCATGTTAGGTTTCCCTGGCTCCCCACGAGGCCAAGGACAATTATACATCCCATGCCCTGACTCTCCGCAATTCCAACATTGCAAGAGTCGCCTAGGTCGTTGCTCTCGTTCTTCAACCCTTTTAGCTTGGCCCTTCTGTTCCACAGCTTGTGCAAAGTGGATAGACAAGTTATTTAAAGACCCATTTAACTTTTCTATCACCTTGACTGTGACCTCAGGTAATTCTCTACGAGTGCAAGACTGTACCTCTTCCCTAGGCTTTGAGTCATCAAAGATAAAGCCCCCCCCAAGCATACACCTCATCTTTCGGAGTTTCTTGGTAGCCCTAGCCTCAGCAGCATCAAATGTTGTGGGCTCTCCTGACTCTACTTGCAATTTTAGTGATGGGTACATCCCTGCAATAAATCTCTCCTTCTTCAAGAATTCTGCACCATCTCCAGGGTTAGGAAGACTACGCAACCAAAGAGTCCAAAGACATAAGAATTCTTACTTATAACTCAAGTAGTCCTCTAGATCCTTTTGCTTATGAGCAACTATTTCTTGCCATAGCTTTTGTGTGTTCAAAGGAGTGAAGTAATTGTCTCTAAAAAGTTGCATGGACCCCTTGTAATCTACTCGTGCGGGTGTAGGTAGAGATTGAAACCAAGTGGAAGCATCTCTTCGTAGGACCAACTCAAACATGTCTAAGCATTCTTGGTCTCCTACCACTCTCTTTATGTGGAGTGCCATTCTAAAGTTTGATAAGAATAACTCGGCATCCTCACCGGGCTCTCCAAAGAATAAGGGATAGCCACTCATTTGCCTAGTGGTATCCATGCTTGAGAAGAAGGAAGCACAAATATGATTGCACAAAGGTCTTCCTTCACTCTCTTTCTCTCTCACTCCTTTTTTCTTTTTTCTTTTTTTCTTTTTTTTCTTTTTCAAAGTAGAATGAAAATGTAGACGTCAAAGCTTATGTCATAACGAATCAAAGGCAAAATAAATGGATTAACTGAGGCATTAATGGCTGCTACTTTCCTAGGTCCAAACATACGACAAATGACACGCTGAAATTGTAACTTACTACCAACAACTATGTGTATTTCTTGCCTAGCATAAGAGATTGGCCTACGGTATAAGTCTTCTTGATTCATAAAACTAAGCTAAAACAAGATGAAAATATGTACATCAAAGGAAATGGTGTAATCTACAATGGTAAGTATGACAGGATTAGGTGATGCTAAAATCTCACTTAGTCTTTCTGGACCAAAAAGAAGAACCATGTGTTGTTGGTAGAAAATCTTTCTATCAATGCAAACATTCACTCTAATGGAGTGCACCCAATGAAACTGGTTGAATTGAATCCCAAGAGGATTAGGAGGAGGTGGATTGTTCATGAAAGATCACACAAAAGTACCACTTTCCTTCTTAAAATATGATACCGAACAAGCAAACAAGGAAATTTATGTGTTAGAGAGATCGATGTACCTTAAATACCTATTAAAAAATTACTCATTCCTCAGTGGGGGCACCAAAATTGAGGCAGTTCGGGGTGGGCAACAAGAAGAACGGCCTCTAAGCACTCCTCAAGGCTCCCGTGTTGCTCAATGGGCTTGGGGCACAACGCAACATAAACATAAGAACCCCAAAACCACACACCCAACAAGAAAAGGGGCACCACCTAGTTATGTGTGTGAACTAGGACACCAAAGATCTTTCCTTGTAGCCAATCAATACATGCTAACCATATACATCAATCAAAAAACACACACACTCTCAACAAACACTCATAACATATGGTATTATGTGTGGAGGAGACTAGCATAACACAAATAGATGCACACCAAACTTGGAGAAGAACTTAGAGAGACAATATAAGCTTGATTTTGTTGTTGCTATGCACTTGGTCTTAAGGTTACGGGAGCCCTCTCACCATACAACCCTCTTACCATGAATTGAAAGGCAACAAATCAAAAACAAGCCCTCAAGCCTCCAAGCATAAAATCACACTACAAAATACAAGGATCGAGTTTACCTTAAATCAAAACATCGTACCGCTTTGGTAAAATAACTTTGGAGTTGTAGGAGTCCAAGATTTTGTACACAATTGCACCCAAACTACTAATCTTATTTATGCACAAAGGTAAGATACAATTATGATAGGGAGTAAGGCATCACTCAAGCCCTCACAATGACATAACTAGCTTCAAGCTTCAAGCTTCACTATCTCCTTACACACTAGAGTTAGGAGTGGTGTACAATGTGTGTAATCTCACCTTTTTACAAGGAATGGAGGGGGCTCTATTTATAGGTTTGAGAAGCCCCAATTAGGATTAAGCCTAATCAATCTTATTATGGAAAATCATAGATTATGGATTTTTTATTTTGAATTGAGAGTGGGCCTCTTCTTATCCCCTGAGTCACATGGATGTGGGCTCAAGGTGAGAGAATTATTGAAGATGAGAGGAGTAAAGATTTGGAAAGATCCTTTGTGTGGTTGAAAGCTCGAAGAAGCTTGGATTCTCCCATGTGTAGATCTTTAAGTTAACCGCCGATCTCCTTCTTACATTTGACGCCACAAAAGTTGATTGAGGTGAAGAATATGGGGGTTTTTGTAGATGGAAACCCAAATTTGCAGAGGTTAATATGATACATTCATGCTGAATTTTTATGTATTTTTTGAGATTGGGAAAATAATTTAGTAATATGGGAGTAGTAGGGAGAGAAATGGAGATGAGGTATGGGTGTAGAGTAGATATGAGAGCAAATGGAGATGGAAGGAGAGGGAAAAGGTGGAGAGGGTGAGAGAGGACATGAAGTTTTCAGGTTTGATGGAGTGAGAAAGGAATGAGTAAGTGTGTAGGTGATGAATGTGTAAGGGAGGTGAGAAGAGACTAGGTGTACCTTGCCAAAAAGTGGGCAGACTGGGGTCCAATAAAAAATTCATATCTCACAGCCTTTAGCTCTAAAAATTCTCAAAACATTTGAGCATATTGTTGAGCTCCCGAGCTAACTTTTGTCTTTTGATGACCAGTCCAAATTTGGAGTGGAGGTAGGCGCAAAAAATTCAGCAAAATCATGTATTTTCTGAATTTTTAAAATCTTTGTGTGGGTCCCCATTGGTGGAATTTCTTGATAGCTCCAAGAGTGAGCCCCCCAATACATCATACCCTGACCTTAGAGACTCAAGTGTATGTGGACACTTGCATGGAGGAGATTTTTTCCATTTTATAAAGGATTTACATAATAAGAAAAAACAAGCTAGTATTTAACTAGTCAACATATCATGACAATATGGTTATTATGATAAGAAAATAAAATAAACAAAGAGATCTAATTGTGAATAAAATATATAAAAATAATTGATATATGAAAAAGTATTTAATGAAAATATATAAAATATTTAATAGTAAAAAATATATACAAAAATACTAAACTATGGAAGTCAAAAGGGAGGGAGACCCTCATTATTTTAGGGTAGATGAGAGAATAAAAGATGAAATAGTCTAAGGGAAAAAGTGATTTGGGTAGTAGGCTTTCTACATGGTGTCGTTAGAAATGTGAGGGCATAGGATTTACTTATGTATGGTGAAGTTGAAGCATATGTACAATGATGGTCCAAAAGTATTAAGAAGAAAAAATAATAATAAATAAATAAAATATACTTAGGTTTTGTAATACACACACCGAATGAAGTATTTACATATTTGAGAAAATAGAGACCCCCATATTTAGGCCCTTATATAAAATAAAGTATTTACACAAAATGGGCCGTAATAATTTTATTTATTTTTGATGAGTAGCTAGCAAAAACTTTTTTTTTAAATAATATAAAAAATATATAGAAGATATGGGTAAAGTCCCTAACGCACACACGCCTATTTACAGTGAAAAGGTATTTATGACAAAGAGTTTATGTGATTTTCCTTGGCCGAGGTAGCTCCTTATGGTAATGTGGATAGCCGAAAAAATGGCTATCAATGTATTCAAAAAGATGATCATGAGAACCTTGATGCAACCCCAACTCCCAAGGCTTTTATTTTGTTATCTTTTTGTTTTTCCTATAGTAAGGGATGTTTTTGCCTATGATAAAGAATTACACTTTTTTGTCCCAATCCAAGATGTAATTATTCAATGATTAAGTAATGAAAACTATATTTGGCCTCAATATTTTACAAGATTTATTATCTTTCATCTTTCAATGTTTATATGCAAAAATGATTGTCTTCACTTTCACTTGCACATGCACAAACAAGAAAATAGGAGCTCCCCTTGAACGTGCCTACAAATTGCAAGTAGCACAGGAAGCTCCTATCCCGATTATAAGCCCAATACTATCTTTTTATAATATGTTATAAACGTAAACGTAAATGTGTAGTTTGTCAAATAAATGTGTATTTTTCATGTTTTAGATTTTTTTTTTCTTTTTAATGGGGGGACATAATAGTAGAGAGAGAAGTGCATTTGATCCATTTCTCCCTCTCCCGTTCGATCCCCCCTCCCTATTTTTTTTTCTGCATAGACTACATCACGACGACTATGTTTGTAGTGGTAGCTATATGCCCGGTTATACTAGTGACCAGCTATATGTGCAGATGTAGTTGCATGCATAGCTCTGTGTAAGAGAATTTTAAAACTCTAAAATTTCTTTGTTGAAGCATGTTTGTGGACACACGGATATGCCCTCATCCTCTTGTAGTACATCATGTGAGGCATTATTACTGGAGGATTCTATAGGATATGACAGTGATGTAGAAGTAGCCTACAATGATGCAACAACTAGAGTTACATGGCCATTGCTTGAAATCCTATATTTCATGATTGCACAAAAACAATGAGATTCATTATCACTTTGTGGTCTAGGACCTCATCATGTTGAGGGAGGTTGAGATGGTCTATTGTTCAATGATGACAAAGAACTCTGCATACATCTTCACAAAGGCTAGCAGGGGTATGATTTTTTTGTTGTGAAAGATCCTACTTCTTATAAGTGTTTTCTTGTATACAATGCACGTTGTATTGGCAGGTATTCTCCGCCACCATTGAGCAATATCTCTTACACATTTTGAAGTCACATCCAAGAAGTTAGAGTTTTAGAGTACATACATACTCTATATAGGAAAATGAAAAATGATCTCCAAGTAAAGAAGAGGAGATATGTATGAAATAAGGGGCATGAAAATGGAGGTCACAACCTTTGGCTAGGTTCCAAAGGAAAAACAACGATGTTCTTATATTTTGTGTGTAGATAAAACTAAACTATTACCCATTTAAGTAGGTTAGTGTAACCCTCTAGAATTTATCCATGTGGCTAAAACTGAAAAACAATGGCTTTAAATGAACACTTGGTGCCCATCCACTTATGTTACAAGTACATGGATCACACATTACCTCATTCAATAGTTCAATAATGTTTATGAGATTTAGATGTGTTAGATTGCATAGCTCTTAAAGTATTTGGTGATGTGTTTTCTTTTCATTACACACAAACTTCAATTTTCTTTCTAAGCGTACAAATTTCATGTTCTATATCTTTAAGTCAATGTTTTAAAGTGATGTGTGAATTTTTTTGGATCAATGGTTAAGTGGAATTCTTTGACATTGTCCCCTTGTAACTTATCTTTATCTTTTGCAAAGAAAAAAATAAGATTAATTAGCCTATGGAGGGAAAAATAGTAAAATACATAAGGAAAAAAGGCCATGTTGGTCTTAAAGTAAGTCTACAAAAAATAAAGACCATGTTAGTCTTTAAGTTAGTCTACTAAAAACAAAAATGTATTGTCTCCATATAGTTTGTGTTTGTCTTTGTAGAGAACAAAATAAGGAAAATATTAACACATGTAGGCAAGAAAGCATGAAAAAATAAATACCCAGAAACACCATGTTAAAAAAATGAAAACAAATACATAACTAAAAGACCATGTCGTTCATGAACTAAGTGTAAAGACCAAAATAGATAGCATACTAAAAATTTCCAACTAGTCAACTAGTAAAATCTGTAATGTTTAGCATCAAACACAATCACCTTTGCTAAAAATTTATTGATTTTTTTGTGCTCAAAGTTTTAAATTAAGTCTACAAAAATAAAAGACCATGTTAGTCCTAAAGTAAGTCTACAAAAAAAAATGCATTGTCAACTTACAATTTCTCTTTGTCTTTGTAGAGAACAAAATAAGGAAAATATTAACACATGTAGCAGGAAAACATGATAAAATAAATACCTAAATCATCATTTTAGAAACATGAAAAAAATCTATAACTAAAAGACCACGTCATTCATGAACTAAATCTAAAGACCAAAATAGATAACATACTAAAACCATCCAACTAGTCAACTAGTAAAATCTATAATGTTAAGCATTAAACAAAATTACCTTTGCTAACAATTTATTAATTTTTATTGTGCTCAAATTTCTTATTGGGTTTACCTTCGTGATAGATTGACCACATGCCTTATTTTTTAGCTACTCTAACTCTTATGTATTCTTCTACTTTGGAGTTGAGGCCCTCAATAGTCCATATCTTTTAATCATCTTTTAATCTTTAATTTTGTTGGGTAAGACCCTAACCTTATCACTTTTATAATAGTAAGTTTCTTCTACATGATTACATTATCTTAAAATTGAGGTAAATACTAGCTCCCAACCAATCATTGACACTATTGCGTGTAGCTTCTCATCCTAGTATGCCTCATCATCTCCATCTATGTACTATGCATTAGGTAAATCACCCAAAAAAATATCATTAGGAATTTCAATTAACTTAGTTCTTTTCCTGGTTGTGACTTTTAATTTTGTGTGTTCTCTCAAGACATCCTTGACTTTTCATTTTATGCGTTCTCTCAAGACTTCCTTGTCCACCATCTTGATACTGTTAATAGTCTCCTCTGAATCTTACTTCGTCCACTCTACAGATTGTGTGAACCTACTCTTAGCCACATGCACCATAACGAACTTTCTTTTCTTGTCTCGTCAAACCTATTGAAATATCTTTGTTTGAACCTAAATAGTAAGATAGAGATAGAGAGAGAGAGAGAGAGAGAGAGAGAGAGAGAGAGAGAGAGAGAGAGAGAGAGAGAGAGAGAGAGAGAAGATTTATAGAATTAAAAAGTGCACACACATACATATACATACATACATACATATATATATATATATAGATGTGTGTGTGTGTCTACTCTTGGTGGGTAGAAAATAATATTCAAAAAGCTCGTCTTTATAACACTCAATACAATAAGTTAAAAGTGTGCCAATATATATAATGGTGAGGTATAGGTGGTATGTGACACTAGAATCAACTTGCAAAATTTAAGTCCAAGATTATGAGTTGAAGTGTTGACTAGAATCCTCAGTGTTAGGGACTTGGCGACTACATAATTCCAAGGCCTTTATATAACCTTGAAAAATGGTACTTTACTTTTGAAAACCCTTTTATGGTCAAAACTACTACCACACCTAGAAATAATCATTACATAGTCAAAATATGTATTTCAAGTTTTGTTTGTGAATGTCAAGTCTATTATTGGCCCTTAAGAGTATATGTTCTAAAAACTATTGGTCAAAGCATAAAAAATGTGTTTGAAATACTCATAATGGTCTCTCTTCTTGGCTACTTTAGCTCACATATGGAAATACTTATCCACTTACAATAATTGAGAAAATGCCAATTTGGTTACATGCTTACAAGAAGCATAATTTTGGTTACGTGCTTACAAAAATAAAAAAAGATAGATGAATAGCTTTGCATTGAAGATACAAGACTAGTGGTTTGCGAATCTAGCATACATACCACCAACATAATGTAGAGTAGTTTTATAATTCTTTCTTAGATACTCACCAAACATAATTTCTCTAAAAATTGGTGGATTCTTCTCATTGACCAAAGCAAGCAAAGGTGCAATTTTGGTATCCTTTCATGGCCCAAAGAAAGCAACTAGGGAGATCCTTGCCTTATCTTTGTTCACAACAGCTCTATGCTCAATACTTTTGTACTTTGCATTGGTTAAGATATGAAAACAAAAAGTGCTAACAATATCATTTCATTTCTATTATTAATTGAGTTACACTAACATAAGCTTTTGGATTTAACTATCACCTTTATTTTTAATTGAGTTACACTAACATAAGCTTTTGGATTTAACTATCACCTTTATTTATTTATTTTTTTGTCTATTTTGATTTCTTAACATATGCATGTATATGTATATACATACATTTGTATATATTTAAATGTGTGCGTGTGTGTGTGTGTGTGTGTATACACACATATGTATATATTTGTATGTATGTATGTATTTTATCAAGAAATATTCATGGCCGTGAAAATGTCTGCTTTTTCACACAAACTTATTTCAAGTTTAGAGGATAAGATTTTCTAGTCTTAGCAAGGCAATCCCTATACAATCACGGAGTGATTTTCAAAATTTCTATGATATGTTCTTTTAAAAAGGTGTTATTACGTCTAGGCATGAATATCTTTGGGCATGAATAAATTTCTAGAGAGAGAAGGTCTCGTGTTAATTCTAGAGAGATAAAATCTCCATTTTTTATTTTTTTATATGCCACATAACAGCTGCCTAGGTGTGGATGGTTTTCATTTTGATTTCGGGTAGTGTTTGTTTTGGCATACCATTGTTATGATTTGAGCTACGGAATGCTTTGGCTATGTATGGCTCCTAAATATATTACTATGATTTATCTAATAAAAAATGTTATAGCTATGATATGGGTTTATGTTTTGCTTATTTATTATATAAACATAATTACTATCCTTAAAGTTCTACCCCAGGTTCAAGATTTTAATCCTTGGCCAGCCACCTATGTGAAGTTTTGGATAAAATTGTCGAGATTAGAGGAGGATATCTAGAGTAAATTTAGGAAAAAAATGATTCAAATTTTGACATGTTAAGGTTTAAACCATCACCCACGATCGTGGAAATTGAATGAATACAACTATAATGGTCGCCTTGTACATACCATGATTTTAACTTTTAACATCAAGATCATGTTACATAAAACCATGATACTGGTGTGCAATTACCATGATCTTCATCTTTTGTTCTAAAGCATGGGGTGGGTTAAAAAAAGCAAAGACATGCAGCCTATGATCTTGATATATAAATACCAAGATCATGGTATATAACAACACAATAGTGGTGTGCAATTAAAACGATCTTGGTCTTCCATTCTAAAGAATGGGGTGGGCAAAAAAGCTGAGACATGTAGCCCATGTTATCCCACTATACTTGATAGCGCATTACTTTGTTGGTCCATTAGAGATAAGGGAGAGAAGAAAAACTAGATCGTAGTGATTCAAGCAGTTAATAGAATTGCTTTAATTGTGTTGCACATACATAAAAATTGAAACAAGATTAGATGGATATAGAGAATCTCGATATATTATCATAGTGATTTATCCACAAGAGCATATTGGAAAATTTGGAAAAAACCCAAGACTTTGGAAATTTTCTTATCAATCTACTTTTTGATGTGTCTTAAAAGTATACAAACTAGAAAGTTGTCGAGGAATGTCAATTTAAAACCTGCTCTTTAAGCTCTTTACAATAATATGTCACATGAGGGGGTTTTAAAAAAAGCTTAAAAAGGTTCACCATAGTCCCCTTTTTATAATCTTACAAAATGGGAATTGAGATTTTTCCAAATTCTCTAATATGGTGTTCCACACATAAAAATTTAAAATAAGATTAGATGAATATAGAAAATATTAATATATCGCAGCATTTGTGGGAATATTTCATGTGAGTGTTTTTAAAATTTATTTTTCAATGTCTTACATTGGTGTGCGATCATTAAATGTTATTTTTTTCCACCAGGCCATATTTTGTCAATGGGGATTGATAGTGCTACTGGCATGGGTGATTCCAATCCGCCTCCTAGCCTTGGTGATGACGAAACCATTGGTACGCTATCTAACTTTCATATGTAGAACCATGGTATTATACTATTGTGCCTAACGTTATCTTCTTCTATAGGCACACAATCATATCATGAGGATTTGTCTAAAAAATATAACATGTTTCAGATGGTGATAATGATCTTCTAGCATTAACTAAGCACTTGGATCTCCAAATTCAAGCGTATGTGCAACAAGCCAAAGCATCAACGGCCTTGTTGGCGACATACCCACCCCATGAGTTACGGGCTCAAGATGACGGGTTTGTGAATTCACTTGCCTGCACGAAGCCATTCATTGAGGCTGGCCATGGCAAGAAGGTTCGTAGAAGGAAAGAAGAGGTTAAAGCCTTTCCCAAATTCTCAAAGGGGGCAAAGAAAAAGAGGGTGACAATGCAAGCGAATCTTGACCATGCTTGTGCCAATGAGAACTTCGATGCAAGTGAAGCTTGTCCATGCTTTTTATTCTTTTGAAGATTAGAACTCTTCTTGGAACCACGCATTTTGAGTTACGAGAAATTAATGTGTGTGCAAAGAAAAAACGATGTCTTTTATATATATGGTGAGAGAGCCTTAGTTGAATCCTTTTCTCTATGTCTAGAGTCTCTCCGCATCTCTGCTCTGACCTACTCCAACTCCTCTATGTCTCTCTAATATTCCTATGTCTACGAAAAAAGACAGAATGAAAAGATTGAGGGAGGAGATCAGATATCCTAAGCTCTTACAAGCGCACACACTCTCACAACAATTGAGAAGACACACACAAATATGGAAGGTTGAAATCTTCTTCTTCTTATTGCTCAAAAGATAAGAGAAAACCAACATAAGTACTAGAAGACTTAGTACAAGTGGTTAATAATGTGAAGATGCTAAGTAGGTGAGCTGGTATAAGTAGTCCAGAGCTATGGAATCACTGGTAAAGAGTTGTCATGTGTCTAACCAAATTTTCCAGGGGTGCAAAAGGTAGAATGGTCATAAGTGTCATTTCATGACCTTGACATCTCAACACTCCCCCTCATGCTCAAGTCCATCTCCAAGAATCTAATCATAGTTCATAATCTATGAATCTCCCTTGGTGAAAATGTTAGCTACCTACTCCTCCATCTTGACATACATGAGATCAACATCTCCTTCCAAGATCTTCTCTATGATGAAGTGATAATGGACCTCTATGTGTTTGGTCTACACATGAGAAACATTAGTCCAACTATGTGCTACTAAGGTTTTCACAATAGATGACAACTGTCCTATCCACATGCATTCCCAAATCTCCAAGTATTTCATGTAACCATGCTACCTCACATGCTGCCATCTCGTAACACCCTTATACTCTGCCTCTGTACTCAACAAGGCAACTATCAGTTGCTTCTTACTTCTCCATATAACAACACCACTCCCAAAGGAAAACATAAGCCTTCTAGTTACCACAGATCCTGGCTCTCTTGTCATTAGGATCAAAGTCCTCAAGGCATATACAAGAATCCCAATCATTCCCAAGGACTTGTACTACCGGATGTCTTCAATGAGCAAGAAGTTGTTACAGTTATATTCTAGATGCTTCTGCCATACAACAGTTAGATTCTTCGAGAACACGACCTTTGTCCACCAAGAACTAGGCACTCCAGGGAGAACCTCCTTGCAGCTAGGTGGCCACATTTCATAGTCATCTTGTGACAACACATCTGCAAGATGCAAAAGAACATACATTACATGGATGTGAGTGTTGCACCACCAGAGACTTGTACAAATCATGTATGTGATGAGCCATAATACATACCTTTAAAGAAACATTGATGTTCCCATATTTATAGGAAGCATGCCTTCATGGTTGCCTCAATGTTTGCCTTTATACATGAACTCCATAATATGATGTCAAATTTTGCCTCCACCATATTCAAGAAAGTCTCAGCATCTGGCCGCACTATGCAAACCAGGTGTGACAATTGACTCTACAGACTCAAGGATGTACTCTAGCATCTTCTATTCCTTCATTCTCTTCATTAACAACCCATTCATATCTAGAACCAACAACTTGCATGTCCAACATGCGAATGTAGTGTTAGTTGTGCAGGGGGAAATGAAGTACCTTCTTCTACAATTTCCTTGATGATGACTTTACTCTTTTGCCCTTTTGGGTTAACTACTTTTGGAGACTCCTTCCCCACATCTTCCTCATCTACAAAGAACTATTTTACCACATTAATGATAGTCCAAACTGAATGAATGGTTGCCGCTATTGTTGGCCTTATGTCCTCTGTGTGCACATCATTTAACACATTGCCAAGATGTATGTGAGGCTCTTCCTCAAGCTGATTCATGTTGGCATCCATGTGTGGCACAAAGTTTAAGCCACCAGCATCAATATCAACATCAGTATTAGTATCAGCATCGACATTAGCATTAGCATCGACATCGACATCAGCATCAGTAGCATCAACATCAACATCAACATCAACATCAACATCAACATCAGCACATTGGCATCATCATAAGTATATTGCTCTTTCTCGGCATCAGCATCATAATGCTCTTTCTCAAAAATAGCATGCTCTTTCTTGGCATCAACATCACATAATGGGCCAACACTAACACAGCAGCAATACTAGCGCACAGTCGTGAGAGGAGAGGCAACGCCATTAGTAGTACGAGAGTTGTCATCGGATTGCCGGGATTCATCGCCAAATTTGTCACCGCACCACACGCCACCTCAACTCGGGCTGGCAGAACTCGAGGATATTTCGGGTAGCTAGTTCCAGGTTTTCCTATATCTTTTTTATTTATTTATTTTCATTGAATATTATTTTCCACATATTCAAAAAAAACATATATATATATAATCAAAATGTCTAGTGGTGTTAGTCCACCCGCACGGGGTCTAGGAAATTGTTCTCATATGCTATCCTCCATTTCTAGCCTTTCATACGCTAAGCTTGGCTTCATGTGCCAAAGCAGCAAAGTGGCTCGTCAAACAGATAGTTTATCTGGTCCCTCAGTCTCACGTGAGACTTGGGATGTGTCCATTGAATTAGAGCCCATTGCACCCCTATCCATAAATGACCTTGTGGTTGCATCCGTAGTGGTGGACACCACGAACTTATTTGATGACCAGTTTGTAGACGCTAGAGATGACCACTTGGAGGATGCCCTCTTGGGTGAGGAGAAGTATGGAGGCGATGCTCTCCACACTGATACCATGGACCGAGATGAGTCGGATATAGATATCTCTAGAGAGTCCATATCCCAACTGTTTACTAGGATCAAAGAACTTGAAAGAGGCCAATCTGAGATTTTGACTATGTTGAGGAGCATCGACAGATGTTAAGATGCTATTTTGGCCACTCCATCAAGGAGTATAGTTGTGTAGTGACCAGTGCAGAGAGGAGGGTGAGATTCACTTCTCCAAGGGACGTAGGGCCCAACGTAGGTAGGCAGGCCATAGCGTCTGCCAAGCAGTCCTTAGTGGGCACCTGCTACTCTTCTCAAAGATCTCAAGCCATGGAGCTTTAGGGAGAAGAGAAAGAGCGCAACAACGACTTAGTGAATATCTTTGTATAAAAATGGTTGGACATTCATAACCTTAGACAAACACTTGAGGATATGAGGCCGGTAGAAGGTCTGTCGTCTCGTTGACAAGCAAAGCATATAAATGGTGGATGAGTTTGGCCGACAGTGCCAGATGTCCTCGCACCTAGGTATATTTTGAAACATTGTTTTGAATGGAGTTTATACCCGTGAATGAGTTGCAGAGATCCTAGCGTGAGTGGGATAAATGCTTGATGCGTGACATTTCTCTCACGTAGTATAACCATGCGATTGTGCATAAATTGAAAGGAATTGATAAATTCCAAACCTTGCGCAGGTTCACAAGGCGATTACACCTAGTCTATGAGGCTTTGTGGAGCCCAAGGAACCAAAAGATCTCAATGAGACCGTTTAATACGCACAAATTTATGATGATGTTTGGCGTGATACCCGGCCTATGAGGCTTTTGTGGAGCCTAAGGAATCGAAGTATCTCAATGAGGAGATTTAATGCGTACAAATTTATGATGATGTTTGGCGTGATCCTAAATCGGGTCTTGGTAAAGAAAGAGAGGAAAGGGGTGGTTCGAGCTTTAAAAGAAAGTTCTTTCAGGGTGATAAGAGGAAAGGGGGCTTTGATGAGAAGAGAAGGATGGGTGGACGCCAATCAAAGAAACAATGCCATCTAAACGAGAAAACAAGGCGAGAACCCTTAAAAAAGAGCAGGATGAGAAATCAAGAAAAGAAAATTTATGCTTTCACTACTTTGAGACAACACGTAGCAAAGCAGCATGTCCTAAGTTTGGTACTGAATGGAGTTCCACTGATGCTAAGAAGGAGGGGAAATCCTCTCGACAGGTGCATATCATCCAGAGGTTGCCACTTAATTCCGCAGAGTTCCGAGAGGTCATTGTCTATCATACGAATAGTACCCATACTTCCTACGTTACACAGGCCATGTGATAGCCCCATCAGTGGTACCACATGATCTGGTCTGTCTATATGGTAGGATAGGCGGCCGTAGAGTCATTGTCATGGTAGACGAGCACAACTTTCTCAACTATGAATTGGTTAAGAATTTGTGCTTACCGAAAACCAAAAGTGACCATCAGTACATTGTTCATTAGCAAATGGTCATGAAAAAATCATTTGGGACGACACAGTGGTTTTGGGTGTACCTTTGGCTACGCAGGACTACGAGGCTAGATTGGATTTCCAAGTCATGCACTTAGTTAGAGTAGATTGGATTTCCAAGTCATGCACTTAGTTAGAGTAGATATATATCTAGGCAAGGAATGGTTGTATAGCCTTGGCCCTACCCTGAGTTGTAGCTACCAGGATAATAGCCTAGAGTTTGTGCATGAGGGTAGACTTGTGAGGCTATAGGGTGAGCGAGATGTTTCAACTACACCCCTTATATCTTTGCTAGAGTTGTGCCATGCCTTCGATGTTGACTATATCTTCGAGGTATATATTTGTACCCTGCTACATCATTTATAGATGAAACATGTTTGAATAATTTCCATAGTAGATAAAATGAGTGATAAAGTTAATGTTTCTATTGTTGAAACTAGAGAAAACTTAATAAGCCTTAGACGAGACCCTTATTTGTTAAACACTGGCTTATCGTCTTATGATTAAAAACAACAATCCAAGGTAAAAACCGAGTTGATAAAAACTAATAAGTACGTAACTACTTTATGTTCTTTATTGCGAGGGTTTAGGAATGTTTTTCTTGAAGATTTACCAAATGGTGTTCCACCATCGAGAGAAATTAAACATAGCATTAAAGTTCTCCTTGGGTCCAAACCCATAAGCAAGCTTGCTTATAGGATTAGCCACTCCAAGGCACATGAGGTGGAACGACAGTTAGCCGAGTATGTGAAGAAAGGGTTTATTAGACCGAGTTCTTCAACTTGGGCATCGCTTATTCTTTTGATTAAAAAGAAAGATAAATCTATGCGGATGTGCGTAGACTACCGTGCGCTTAATCAAATTACGATTAAGAACAAGTACCCCATGCCATGCATTCATGAGTTGTTTGAGGAACTTCATGGTGCGGTATTTTTCTAAGATTGATCTTAGATCGGGGTATCATGAGGTAAAAATAAGGGAACAAGATGTTCCCAAGACCGTGTTCAAGAATTATTTTGGACATTACGAGTTCTTAGTCATGCCGTTTGGCTTAAGGAATGCACTAGCGACTTTTATGATGCTTATGGACAGTGTGCTACATCCATATCTAGGAAAATTCATAGTAGTTTTCCTAGACTACATACTTGTTTATAGTAAGTCAAGGAAACAACACTTGTAGCATTTACGCTTGGTGTTGGAATTGCTTAGGGAAAACAAGCTATCTGCAAAGAAAAGAAACTATATATTTTTTGCTAAGGAAATTCATTACCTAGGCCATATTATATCCGTAGAAGGAATGTGGATGGACCCTGAGAAGGTGGAATTCATTCTCAAATGGCCTGAGCCGAGAAATCTAGACGAATCATATTTTTTTCTAAGATTGTCGGGCTTTTACTGACAATGCATGAAGGACTATGTGAAGATCACACTCCCCTTAACGGATCAGTTAAGAACAAAAGATAAAACTATTTGTTGGGATAATACCCAACAAAGGAGTTTTGAGAAACTCAAGGTTGCCATAGCAACATCACGTGTTTTGAGTACTGTGGATCCCAATGAGCCATTTTTAGTGAAGATAGACACAAGTGGGGAGGCCATTGGGGTGGTTTCAATGCAAAGGGAACAACATGCTGCATTTGAAAGCAAGAAGCTTGACCATGCTCAACGTAACTACTCGGCTTATGAAGGAGAGTTGCTAGTAATTGTTCATAACTTCATGCTCTGAAAAAGTGGCGACATTACTTGTATGGCACTACTTCTAAGGTCCACATGGACCATGAAAGTCTGAAATGGCTTTCTATGTAGAAAGAGTTAAAGGGTAGAAAAGCTCTTTGGTGGAGCTTGACCTAATGCTCTATCACCAGGAAGGTGAGTTTAATGTAGTGGCAGATGTGCTGTCGCCACATGCCAATGGTGAACGAGCTCAATTTCACTATAATCAAAAGTAAATTCTTAGATTCACTATGTGGTATTTGTGAGCATGATCATGTTTTCTCATAGGTATGTCTTGCTATACGTGCATGCACTTGCCAACAGCCTACACCTTCCTCATTTGAAAGGAGTGCTAGTCAAGAGTAGCCAGCTGAGGTCTCCACGAGAAGAAGAGCACGAACTAGCCCGGAGAGACTAGGCGAGTCTCTTGGGTTATGTACCGAGGGTGGAGAGCTCTGCGGTGGTGGACCCTTCACAACCATTTGACATTGGTTCATTTCGAGGTGATAAATTTCATTGGGGGGAAAAGTACAAACACTATTCCATTGATGATGAGTACCTTCTCTATAAAGGTAGAGTTTGCGTACCAACTATTGGTGATTTTTGGCACCAAATTCTTATTAAAAGTCACGATAGTCCAAGTGCTGGTCATCCCGAGATACAAAAGACCTATGCACTAATTAAAAGAAAGTTTTATTGGCCTTGTTTGTTTAAGGATGTCTAGGACTTCATGCTGAAATGCAAGAAGTGTCAGATTAATAAACATGAGTGCCTTAAGGTTGGAGGTTTGCTTCATCCAACCATCAGATATTCCCACAGGGAAATGGGAAAGTATTTCCATGGATTTCATCATGGTTTTACTTAGAATGAATCCAGGGAATGATTTGGTTTGGGTAGTGGTTGACAGATTGACCAAGATGGTCAAGTTTATACCTACTAAAAAGGAGGTGAAAAATCTATACCTGCTAAAAGGGAGGTGAAAACTCCTGAGTTGGCTAGGTTTTTTATCGAGCATATCTACATGCTATGTGGCCTGCCTGCTGCAGATATAGTTTCTGATAGAGATAGAAAATTCAATAGTTATTTTGGAGGGAAGTCTTCAAAAAGTTGGACACTACTCTAAGTATGAGTACGGTAGATCATCCACAGTCTGATGGTCAAACAAAAAGGGTCAACCAAATGTTGGAAGGCATGCTTCGAGTGTATGTCAATAAAATGCAATCCAATTAGGAGGATTATCTATCGCATTTGAAGTTTGCCTATAATAGTTCAAAACATTCGGCGGGCTAGATTTAGCCCATTCATGTTGATGTATGGTTTCTAGCCAAGGTCTCCTATAGCCGTAGGGCTAGAGAAGGAAAAGATTCAGTCAATTAAGGATTTTCTTGAAGACGTGCAAGATATGCTATAGGAGGCAACAAAAGATAGCATACGCAGTGCACATGATCATGCGAAGACGTATGCGTACAAGGGTCGCAGAGAAGTAATCTTTGAAGAAGGTGATTTTGTATTTTTGAAAGTCCCTACGAAGTTGGAGACATAAAAAATGGGAAAGTGTCAAAAACTTTTGCCTAAATATTGTGGTCTCTTTAAAATCCTTAAGAAGATTGGTGGATTAGCATACAAACTTGAGTTTCTGAAGAGCTGTGGAGTTCATCCTGTTTTTCACGTCAGTAGACTACGAAAAACTATGGATCATAAAGAGAACGTAGTTGCTCTAATTAAGCATTTTAGTGGAGCTTATTGAGCCAACAACTCCTCCACAAAAACTCAAGAGTATTCTCGAATAATTTAGAGATGGGAACATGAGGCATACTATGTACCAAGAGGCACTTGTTAAGTGGAAAGCTAGACAGGATAAAGCATTACAAAGAACTTTCCAGAGTTTGTTTTGCGGATGAAAGGAGGAGGTAATGTCACATAGTACGTAGTGACTGCATGAGGGCTTGACCAGGCTCCGAGTACGCACGTTCGAGAGCAAGCGATGAGCAAGTCTGGGGTTCAGGGGTGAGACGTCTAGACCATAGCACCACAGCAAGTAGGCTAGTGTGAACAAGTAGGCCACTACACATAGCCTGGCAGAATGGGGGACTCCTCATTCTGCTCTATCGATGGGAGGTGAACTAAAGCCAGGACTTCTCCCTCTCCGGGTAGTTGATAGCATAATAGCACTCCACTTGGTTAGTCTTGTGCTAGTGAGTGCAGTGTATTTGGGTTTTCCAGAATGCATATTAGTTGATTTTTTGCTCTCTTTAAAAGTTTTATATAGAGGTATTTAACTTAATTTTGGCTCCTTAGATGAGTTTTTGGTTGTATCCTACTGATTTAGTTGGCATAGATCTTAGGTAGCTTAATCCACGATTAAGAAAAAACACAAAAACTCTTCATTTTCACTAGTTTCGCTTAATGGACTAGTTTTTTGATTAAGTGATTAATGATTTTCAAAAAATAATAAAAGTAGTAAAATAAGTTTTTCATGTCCAATTTGATCATATGGGTAGTCAAAATTGAGGTTTTTGAGTGTGTGATTGTGTTTGGATGCATCAAAACATTGAGGTCTACCATACTCCAAGCAACTTTTTTTGAACAACCAAAACAATTGAGTGGGGCGTGGAAAAAGGAATGTTATAAAGAAGGCTATTCATCTTTGCACAAGCGATTGGAACACCATGACTTTGACTTTCCAGATAAATCTAGTGCATTGTCTTTAAATTTGTGCAATCATGTTTACATGCTTGTGTGTGTCCAGAAGTAGATTGATAGTGAACCATGTAAATGTTGAGTGGTGTGTGTGGTGAGAGAAACAGCCAGAGGGATTAACATAACAAAAGAGAGCACACTGGTTGCACTATATATCTTCTGGTACATTCATGAGTACATTGAACCTAAACCACATAAATATTGATTGTGAGATTGAGCAAGAGAGAGCCAAAGGTAAAAGTTGTGATGATTGGTAAAACCATAGGTAGAATCATAGGAATCATAAACAACTACTATCAAAAACACAAATGACTAGTAACCACTGTAAGTATGCGGAAGGTGCACATGCTTACTAGTCATACATGTTTTCGCATGCACATGCACCAATCTCATCATTAGCACTATATTAATTGCTATCCTCCTCATTTCTTCCCCCCTCTTCTTAGCATGTAGTAAGGATTGCACATATGAATACAAAAGCTTGTCATCCTTGTCCTCATCATTGATGCACACACACATCATGTCTTCAAACATGCCTTTAGAATAGGGATTGTACCACATACCAACTCAAGGCAAACACCATTGTGGTGACAAAACAACTCAACAAAGCAAGACATAAATGTGAAGCTCCTTTCCAAGCCACCACACTGCTCCTCCCCTAGTAGGCTCCCTAGCCCATGATATCTATGGAAAATGGTGGTAAGCCACCCACTAACTCCAAAGGTTGCATATGCAGAGTCTCAACAAATATTGGACATAGGAGGCACCATCCCTCGTCTATGCACCACAAAGAGCATGGAGGAAGCATACTATAAATTAAAACCAAAAAATGGTCAAATCCATGACAATGCTACATGTTTGAATTTAGCATAGAGATCCAATCAACAGTGGCATGACAACAATCCGTTTCCAAATCTGACACTCTCATAGTAACCAGAGGAAGAGTGATGCATGACAACAATCCATTGCCAAATCTCCAAATCCAATATACATTAGCAGACATGCAGATTTCACATTGTGAAGTTTTTATCCGAGTTGCGGCCAATTGATATTGTGATAATTCTTTCTATAATTAGCGATGCATTTATCCTATCGACTACTTATTTGCTATACTAATTCTTTCTACTTGTTACTTCCCTTAGTGCTAGGCTTCATTATGGAGCTGAGTCAGTACGGAGGTTTGATAGAAACTCAGTACGAAGGCCTTTGTGTGAATATATGCTCTTATATGTGTGTGTGTGTGTGTGTGTATGTGGAGTGAGTGTGTGAAAGCATATCTTGATACAGAGTTCTACACCCACTATTGGGCACTGATGATGTTAGCGGGGATGTCGTAGTATCTAGTATACTATGCATAATGGAGTTGATAGTTATATAGTCTTATGGGTTGACTACCATGTTGAGTGTGTAACATGCACGTTCCTAAAAGGTGATTTTGGGCATGTTCTTGGATTCATCTAGGTATATATACATATACATTGGTATGGATCCACCTAGCTAATAGTTTCTCCTAGCACACAAGCTGAAATGATCATTAATGTATTATAAAACAACAAGATATAAAACAAAATATTTAAAGCAAGTAGTCTAAGCATTTGTGATTACCTCCCATGGATGTTCCATAATAAAAAACTAGTCTGAATTCGAGAGTGATGATGTACTAATAAAACTCCATATTGCACATGATCCTTTGTGATAGTGTCCTAAGGAGGTTGTGAGATGGAACCATGAAGAACATTTCCAAAAGGGAGGTCCAAACACAATCTTTTACCCAAGTCATAGACCTCCCCTTCCTAACATACTCCCGAACCTATGCTCTAAACCTCAACATATGCTCATGAATCTTTATTTATGTTGGGTTCTTCATCCCACTTGAGAAATCCCTCCCAATAGCAATGTAGTGTCCAATAATTACAAGACACTTAGGCTCATCTCACCAAGACAAACATCCCCAAGTGCATAGTTTGTACTACTACAGGATGAATGATTTCTAATGCCTAGTTTCAATGGTGGCCATGTTGTCGAAATACGCATCGATATAAGCATTGCAAACACATGTCAAAATGAGCGTCGATATAAGGGACAAAAATGGATGTCGAAATAACTATCAAAATAAGGGTCAGTATAAGCGTCGAAAAGTACATCAAAAATTAATTTTTTTGCTTTTTTTGTGTGACTTCTTAAAAAAACAAGTGTGCACCTGTTCTCATAGTCCTTATCAACCTAGATTTTAGTTACTTTTAAAATAAATACAAAGTTATGTAACAATATTTATAAAAATTAAAAAGCCAATATTTGTTTTCCAAATCTTGCACTAATGATTCCAAATACAAGGATATATGTAGCAATATTTACAAAAGAATATGCCAATTGTCTGTTAAAGCCCCCATTAATAGACCCAAACAAGAAAACAGTGATAAAAACCAAGTATAAATTGGTAAATAAAAATGAAATAAGATGTTATAGCTCATCATCGACTCTCTCATCCTCAAGTAGATCCATGGCTCCAAATACATCTATTTCTAGAAATATCTCTCCATCTGCATCTTCGTCAATGGGTGTAGCCTCCATATCTTCCTCATCTATTTTAGGAATTAGAGGTGGTTGTGTTGAAAGTTGTTCTTCTATTTCTTCTTTGAATTCCGCATTAGCTGCTGTGTTTGCTTTTGATTCAAGTGCTAGTTGTTGAATTACTATACCTTCATTTGATCCTTCTTCTAGTTGTTAAACTAGATCAATACCTGTTTCTCAACAATCTCTACTTCATCTGATATTTCCATATCTTCAAATATTTGTTTATTACATGGATCAATTTGTATTACAAACAACCAGCTATGATCTCTCGAGTCCACCTTGAAGACAACTTTCTCACAATGCTCTGGAAGCACAAATGTGTCCCTTTTGTTTGCTCATATCTTTGTGGAGTCTACTTGAACAAATCCACTCTTATCTCTGCGCATGGCTTATTGCGGTCTTTGAGTCACTACCTTGAACCACTTCACATAAAAAATAAACATGGAAAACTTTATGAACCCAACCTTGATAATGCCTTGTATCGTCCCACCGTAATCAAGCATGCCAACTTCACTACTTAGGTCACTTGCACTGGAATGACTTTCTTGCATGAAATTTTCTTTGACACCACAATCAAATGTTGTTCAGTTCTTATCTATTCACTCCACTTGAAAGTGACGCGACTATGTGACCAAAGTGCACCAAATTTGCGATACTGCAAGCAAAAGGCAATCATGTAATTGTATCAAGAACAAAAACTTATACAAGAGTATGTCTTACAGTTTCTTGTGTACATATAAAAACTCACTTACATGGTAATCACAACCATATGCAAGCTCCTCCTCCTCATCGCTTATAACCTCGCCACTATGTTTTGCTTGTTGTATGGTTTGTTGAAGCCATCTACTAGAAGGAAATTATGGAAGTTAAGCGAGTGAATCTGGATATGGAAATTTTGTAGTTGTTTGACTCTTTTGGAGATTCAAATGATCTGAGTCTTTTTCCCTCTTTGCTAGGTTATACCTCCTCGATCCATTTCTTCATAGCACATGAGTTGAGGATACAAAATTTATTAATCTTCTCTTGCAATGCCATATCCATTGTTCTCTAAAGGCCTTGTCCTTGAGGCTCTTCCCCAATGAGCCGATCATCCTCTTCTTATGTCCACAATCGTGGCATATCTCGATCTGACATACTAAGAAATTATATTATGTATACAAGAGATTCTTTAACAAGCCATGCCATTGCCATACTGCCCTTAGGGTGAGCTTTTTAATGAACAAAACCTTTCAGTGTCTTCATAAATCTCTCGAGGAAAAACATCCAGCTATGAACAACACCTACTATAGCAATCTCGTCAACCACATAAACAAGTAGGTGCAATTGAATGGTCAGGAAACTTGTTGGAAAGAATTTGTCCAACCATTATAATTACTTCAATGGAGTTTAGAACGAGCTGCTTCCAATGTATTTCGTCTAATCTCCTTCTTTAATATTCACCGTACCACTGCACTAATCTTGTATATTATCGCTCTTTTGTCTTCACCACTAAGGCAATCCTTAATGGCTATTGGTAGCACAAACTATAAGATTTTGTGCCAATCATGACACTTCAAGCCACTAAGCCCTTCATCATTTGTGAATGCTCCCTTCAAGCAATGCGCATAGAGCCAGTGGGAGGACAAAACTCACTGATGTAATTCTTTACACGTTGTCGCTTTTCTTTAGTTTAAGACCCAAGGTGCTCTAGGGAGAATCACCTTCCCCATCAGGTTTCCTCCATGCCCATAATTGCTACCATGTGATCCACCTCTTTTAGATCATCTAGTTGTGCCTTGCTCTCTTTAGCACCTTTGATGGTCTTCCAAAGCATATCGGCTATGTTCTTGAATCTGTGCCGCAGGGTCAAGAAGATGATTGACTAGAAGATAAATCCAGTATAGGAGTAGATGGAAGATGGATAGCCGCTTCATTCCGGGGGGGTGAACAACTTGGATCCACTTCCCATTCCCTACTCTAATCACTTGGATTTAGCATACGAGGAGGCCTCCCTAGAAATCTCTCTCAAAACTCATGGTTGTCGGGGAGATACTTTTTTTGACCCTCGTAGACAACCTTCCTTAAAGCTGTTTGAGTATCGGGCCTCTAATCGAGGCCCACATATAGGGCCTACATTATAACTAGATATTGAAAACCTTGGAAAACATGCCAATCATTGTGATGAGATATGCAAATAATACAAACATGCATGGTGTGTGTTATGGTCCATCCCTAGGAAGTGCAACATTTCTTTTGCTTGTGTGCGGTCCGAAGGCATCTCATTGTCTTCTGGTAGAATTTGACCCTTGAATAACCTATTACATATAACAGAGCAAATAGTAAAGGAGAAAGATAAGAAATTCATGCAAGCATGTGAAACATAGAGAGGGGAAGTGACAAATACCCCATAAGTTTTGAAACGCTTATATCAGACCACCCATACATTGATTACAAGTTCAATATGGAGAGGCAAGTCAAAGAAGTGAAACACGTGCCCCACGATAAAGTGGTAGACGGGCATGCCTACGTAGCTCTTTCTCCTCTCTAGAAGGATGCTCCACATGTCATCTAATGTCTTGTACTTCTTAGGCCCATTGCATACTCTGAATCAGGATTGTTTGAAACTCCATGGTTTGTGTCTTGCAGGGCATCTATCATGTCATCCATGTAATGTTCTAGAACTTGATCCGAGGCCGTAAAAGCTTTCTCGGGTACCAATCCCATTGATGTTGTGTATGCCCTTGCTCTTTTGCTCTGCTCAGGTTGGATATCCATCGGTTCATTATTGTCTAGGCAAACATTGAGGCCAGTAAGTAGATTTTACAAGTGCTCCACTAGAAATACGCCCCATTTTTGAGAATGCTTGCAAATTCTTCGACGTCTGACGACTTTGTACCTGTAAAATGACTACATGGGCACATTGTTTTCTCCTCTAAATTGAAAAAAATTGAAAGGTTCATAGTACACGGGTACCATATATGTTGAATACGCATGTGAATTTGGGTTTAAATGAGAGGGAGGTGGAGCTTCTTTTATAGTTCATACATGGCCTAGTCGATATATTCTAATTTTTTATGGAAAGGTGTCGAACCGCCCAAAAATTCAAAATTTGAATGAGAATTTGCATAAAAAAGTGCACTGAAGCAGGCGTCCTCAAAATAATCGTTGAAAAAAGTGTCACAAATTACCATTGAAACACGTCGAAAATAGTTTTTATCGACCCTTATTTTGATGCTTTTATTGACAGTTATTTTGGTGCCTATATCAACACATATTTCAACGTGTATTTCTACTCTGGGAAATTTTTAATAGAACCACGACGCCTTACTATAAGAATTTTCAAAAACTTTAGCAGGTTCACCTCTCTCCCCAAAAATTTAGAGGTTCTCTCCTCTCACCTCCGCCATCCCTACACTCTAAACCTAAGCCCTTTTCCCATCCCTTTCTTGTTGCAGATTTGTTTTTGTATGTGTGTGGTACTAACATGCTGTGTTTTTTGTTTGTTTTGCAGGTTCTATTCTCTCCCCCAAATTTCTACAAGTTTTCTCCTCTTACCTCTCACCTCCCCCATCCCTAAACCTAAGCCCTTCTCTTGTCCTTTTCTTGCTTCTGATTTTTTGTATGTGTGTGGGCTAACCTGCTGTGTTTTTTTTGTTTGTTTTGCAGCTTCTAGTTGGCGTCATATTGCACCTTTGAGATTCTAGGCAACCCTTCTCCTTTTCTCTTGTTTTTTATTTATTATTTGCCTTGATTTTAATTATTACACCTTGGGTGCCGGAGTGTAAGATTAGCCTAGGATTAATCATGCATCTATCTAGCTTAAGCTTAATGCATAGATTAAGCTCTATGCATAGGGCTTAATGCATGCATTGATCTCTATGCATGCATTGAGGTCTATGCATAGATAAATATCTATGCATAGGGCTTAATGCATAGATTGAACTCTATGCATAGAGCTTGATTGATGCATTAGGCCGTATGCAAAGATTAAGCTCTATGCAAAGATTAAGCTCTATGCATGGATCTTAATGAATAGATTAATCTCTATGCATAGAGCTCAATGCATGCATTAAGCTCTATGCATAAAGCTTAATCTATGCATTAATCTCTATGCATAGATTAAGCTCTATGCATAGATTATATGTGTGATGTGGTGTAGGGTGTGTGTGGTTTTAAAAAGTGGCTAATATGATGTGTTTTGTTTTTGTTTGTTTTGTAGGGTTTTAGTCATTTTCAGCTCTCTCTTGGCCTGTCCCTATCAAGCCCTCCCTTAAGACTCCAAATAGCAAACAATCTATCTAGTAAGTGCCCTAATCTCATGCTTATGGGTTTTTTTTAAAGTATCTTCTTGCTTTTGATGTTGCCCATGTCATGGCATAAGCATGGGCATGTTGTGATGGTATGTGTGTAGACTATGAATCGTACACCTGACAACACACCCGCGTATAGCCTCAATCTCTCCACCGTGCCTACACCACAGGCAATGTCATCAAGCGAATGTTATCATTTCATGTTGAAAATGAGCCCTGAGCAAAGGGTTATGGCTCAAGCCTACTTTGGGGAAGGCATTGGTACTTTTAAATAGGCATCACAGCCCACCACCACACAGGTCGCACCCTCTAACACTCCACGGCACATCACACAAACCCCACCCATGGCTCCCTCGACTACTTCCAATCATAGAAGACGAGATCGTTCGACGGGTTGTTGTTGTGGTGGTGACTCCACATACGCTTCTTTCCCTCAACATCGCGAGTACCAACCCATTGCCAGTTGTTGTGAAAGGACACCACGCCTCGACACTCATCCCGCCTCTTTGTCGATACAAACCCCTCTACCCCCAATCCAGCTTGTTTCTCGATACCAAGTAGTGGGTGAAAATGTGGTCCTAGATGATGTTGGCAACGAGATGAAGTCTCGAATCCACAAGTAATGCCATATCGCCTTTGACCACAACTACATGGCATAAACTTGATAGCGCAAAGAAGGAACAAGTTATGAATCAAATCAAGAATGATTTTATGACAGCACCAGGTAGTGAAGAGGTCTATCCTAGATGGATAAAAGATCACATGGTGAACATGATGAAGCACTAGCACAGCGACATCACACACAAGGTAAAGACAAGGGAACAAAAGCCTTGGAATTGTACACAAGAGATTTGGGAATCGGAGTGTAGAAAGCACCATGAAAATCCCCAAAGGTTTAAGCAACAGTAGGACGCCGCAGAGCAAAGCGAATGGAGAGCATAGGGAGCTCCCATCTTGAAAGCGGTGGCTGGGATGCTTTCCACACATACTTTGTAAGTGTTAATAGTACAATCACTCAATTTTTTGGCATAATGGGCATTTCATTTTTGTTAATAAGTATTCATGCTTCATGCTTCATGCTTCCAGCAAAGAGTGTTTGGTCGTGCTATGAGTGATGTACGGAGGAAAGGTACGCCCTAATGCATGGGACATTTCTCCTCCTCAAGCAACTTGAGTGAGAGGGCATCAATGTGAACATGAATGTGGTGAATATGGTAAACCTCTACATTTTCCACCCATCAAATAGTTTTTTCCTCACTTGTCATTTCTGAGTTTTTTCCCCTTGAAACCTCTTTTGCAGGGACTAGTGCCAAACCATGAGGCCAACGACGATGATTAGGTTCTATGTACAGGATTCGGGCCTCTAAATACACTTTTGTCGGCTCCATGAACTATGTAACTTCTTCTACTTAATAAAAATTTAAGTTTTGTGACCTTTAAGTACAGAACAGAGAAGTACTCCATAAAACTGGTATATTGGTACATAGCCAGGAATACACCTGGGTGTACCACTATTCAAAAAAAAAACTTGTCAACGTCGAAAACAGTGTCGCAATAAGCATCAAAAAGGAAGTTGAAAAATAACTTTTGCTTTTGCTAGTTTTAATGCTACATATTTTGACACATATATACACGTGTATATCGACACTTTCGAAGATTTTTTACATGTTTATTTCTATCAGAAACAATGTCGAAAATCAAGCCGCCTGTAATAGTGTTGGCTATTACACATAATTGGTTGTTCTCTTTGCAAGTACCTTTCCACCATTGCAAACACTCCCTTCATTGTCATAGTAGTCCACAAAAACATTTTAAATAAGAAATTTAGAAAAGAGCCAAAGATGGCACTTACCATGTAGGGATGTTGTATCCTCTGACACTTAGTGTCATCATCATCAATGTGATTATCTCTATTTGCGGCTCTCCACATTGGCCACCACCACCTTAGAACCACAAATATTGAGTCCATACACACACGTAAAGTTCATTAAATAACAAATGTGCAAGGGACAAGTGAGTTTTCATACCTCTGCCTCATGTAGTCATTGCCCTCTCAACTATTCACTGGCGGCATATCAACTATAATCTCACCAATCATGCCAATGACATAAGTGGGGAAGCTGTCACCCAAGCGCATCATCAATGTCCACCATAGAACTAGTTGAGTTTGATATCTCAACAACCAACAACAATGACAACCATTGGTTTAGTTTGGACTATCATCAATGTAGTAAACTAGTTCTCTATAGATGTGGTAGATATGGGGAAGGAGTATCCAGAATTAGTTAACCCAAAAGGGAAACAGAGTAAAGTCATCATCAAGGAAGTTCTAAAGGAAGCTACTTCATTGCCCCCTGCAATGAAGTAAAGTCATCATCAAGGAAGGTACTTCATTGCCCCCTGCAAGTAACCCTACATCCTTATATTGCACATGCAAGTTGTTGATTCTAGATATGAATGGGTTGTTAATGAAGAGAATGAATACATGGAAGAGGATAGAGTAAATCGCGGATACTCACACCTTTAGAGTGTGTAACCATCACCTAGTTTGCATACTGCAGCTAGATGTTGAGACTTTCTTGAATACGGCAGAGACACAATTTGACATCATATTATGGAGTTCATGTGTAAAGGCAAACATGGAGGCAATCCTGAAGGAATCCTTTTTATATAGATATGGAAATAGCTAGGTTTCTTTAAAGGTATGCATGATGTCTCATCATGTATATGATTTGTATAAGCCTCTGGTGATACAACACTCACAGCCATGTAATGCATGTTCTTTTGCATCTTGCAGATGTGTTATCACACAGGATAACTGTGAAATGTGGATGCCTAGCTTCAAAATTCTTATATATGCCCCGATGATTTTGATCCCACTTGAGAAATCCCTCCCAATAGCAATGTAGTCTCCAATAAGACACTTCGGCTCATCTCACCAAGACAAACATCCCCAAGTGCATAGTTTGTACTACTACACGATGAATGATTTATGACACCTAGTTTCAATGGTGGCCATGTTGTTGAAATACGTATCGATATACGCGTTGCAAACACATGTCAAAATGAGGGTCGATATAAGGGACAAAAATGGATGTCGAAATAACTATCAAAATAAGGGTCAGTATAAGCGTCAAAAAGTGCATGAAAAAATCATTTCTTTGCTTTTTTTGTGTGACTTCTTTAAAAAAACAAGTGTGCACCTGTTCTCATAGTCCTTAATCAACCCAGATTTTAGCTACCTTTCAAATAAATACAAAGATATGTAACAATATTTATAAAAATTAAAAAGCCAATATTTGTTTGCCAAATCTTGCACTAATGATTCCAAATACAAGGATATATGTAGCAATATTTACAAAAGAATATGCCAATTGTCTGTTAAAGCCCCATTAATAGACCCAAACAAGAAAACAATGACAAAAACCAAGTATTACTTGGTAAATAAAAATGAAATAAGATGTTATAGCTCATCATCGACTCTCTCATCCTCAACTAGATCCATGGCTCCAAATACATCTATTTGTAGAAATACCTCTCCATCTGCATCTTCGTCAATGGGTGTAGCCTCCATATCTTCCTCTTCTATTTTAGGAATTAGAGGTGGTTGTGGCTCCAAATACATCTATTTGTAGAAATACCTCTCCATCTGCATCTTCGTCAATGGGTGTAAACCTCCATATCTTCCTCTTCTATTTTAGGAATTAGAGGTGGTTGTGTTGAAAGTTGTTCTTCTATTTCTTCTTTGAATTCCGCATTAGCTGCTGTAATTGCTTCTGATTCAAGTGCTAGTTGTTGAATTACTATACCTTCATTTGATCCTTCTTCTAGTTGTTAAACTAGATCAATACCTGTTTCTCAATCTCTACTTCATCTGATATTTCCATATCTTCAAATATTTGTTTATTACGTGGATCAATTTGTATTACAAACAACCACCTATGATCTCTCGAGTCCACCTTGAAGACAACTTTCTCACAATGCTCTGGAAGCACAAAAGTGTCCCTTTGGTTTGTTCATATCTTTGTGGAGTCTACTTGAACAAATCCACTCTTATCTCTGTGCATGGTTTCTTGCGGTCTTTGAGTCACTACTTTGAACCACTTCACATAAAAAATGAACATGAAAAACTTTATGAGCTCAACCTTGATGATGCCTTCTATCGTTTCACAGTAATCAAGCATGCCAACTTCTTTACTTAGGTCACTTGCACTGAAATGACTTTCTTGCATGAGACACCGCAATCAAATGTTGTTCACTTCTTATCTATTCGCTCCACTTGAAAGTGACGTGACTGCGTGACCAAAGTGCACCAAATTTGCGATAGTGTAAGCAAAAGGCAATCATGTAATTGTATCAAGAGTATGTCTTACAGTTTCTTGTGTACATATAAAAACTCACTTACATGGTAATCACAACCATATGCAAGCTCCTCCTCCTCATCAATTATAACCTCGCCACTATGTTTTGCTTGTTGTATGGTTTGCTGAAGCCATCTACTAGAAGGAAATTATGGAAGTTAAGCGAGTGAATCTGGGTATGGAAATGTTGTAGTTGTTTGACTCTTTCTAAAATTCAATTGAACTCAGTATCTTTCCCTCTTTGCTAGGTTATACCTCCTCGATCCATTTCTTTATAGCACATGAGTTGAGGATGCAAAATTTATAAAGCTTCTCTCGCAATGCCATATCCATTGTTCTCTAAAGGCCTTGTCCTTGAGGCTCTTCCCCAATGAGCCGATCATCCTGATGAGATATGCAAATAATACAAACATGCATGGTGTGTGTTATGGTCCATCCCTATGGAGTGCAACATTTCTTTTGCTTGTGCACGGTCCGAAGGCATCTCATTGTCTTCTAGTAGAATTTGACCCTTAAATAACCTATTACATATAACAGAGCAAATAGTAAAGGAGAAAGACAAGACATTCATGCAAGCATGTGAAACATAGAGAGGGGAAGAGACACATACCCCATAAGTTTTGAAATGCTTGTATCGGACCACCCATATATTGATTACAAGTTCAATATGGAGAGGCAAGTCAAAGAAGTGAAACACGTGCTCCATGATAAAGTGGTAGACAGGCATGCCTACGTAGCTCTTTCTCCTCTCTAGAAGGATGCTCCACATGTCATCTAATGTCTTGTACTTCTTAGGCCCATTGCATACTCCGAATCATGATTGTTTGTAACTTCATGGCTTGTGTCCTGCAGGGCATCTATCATGTCATCCATGTAATGTTCTAGAACTTGATCTGGGTTCGTCAAAGCTTTCTCGGGTTCCAATCCCATTGATGTTGTGTATGCCCTTGCTCTTTTGCTCTACTCCGGTTGGATATCCATCGGTTCATTATTGTCTGGGCAAACATTGAGGCCAGTAAGTAGATGTTACAAGTGCTCCACTAGAAATACGCCCCATTTTTGGGAATGCTTGCAAATTCTTTGACGTCGGGCGACTTTGTACTTGCAAAATGACTACATGGGCACATCGTTTTCTCCTCTAAATTGATAAAATTTGAAAGGTTCATAGTACACGGGTACCATATATGTTGAATACGCATGTGAATTTGGGTTTAAATGAGAGGGAGGTGGAGCTTCTTTTATAGTTCATACATGGCCTAGTCGATATATTCTAATTTTTCATGGAAAGGTGTCGAGCTGCCCAAAAATTCAAAATTTAAATGAGAATTTGCATAAAAAAGTGCACTGAAGCGGGCATCCTCGAAGTAACCGTTGAAAAAAGTGTCACAAATTACCATTGAAACACATGTCGAAAATAGTTTTTATCGACCCTTATTTTGATGCTTTTATCGACAGTTATTTCGATGCCTATATCCACGCATATTTCAACGTGTATTTCGACTCTGGGAAATTTTTAATAGAACCATGACACCTTACTATAAGAATTTTCAAAAACTTTATCAGGTTCACCTCTCTCTCCAAAAATTTAGAGGTTCTCTCCTCTCATGTCCCCCATCCCTATACCCTAAACCTAAGCCCTTTCCCCATCCCTTTCTTGCAGATTTGTTTTTGTATGTGTGTGGTACTAACATGCTATGTTTTTTGTTTGTTTTGTAGGTTCTATTCTCTCCCCCAAATTTCTACAAGTTTTCTCCTCTTACCTCTCTCACCTCCCCCATCCCTAAACCTAAGCCCTTCTCCCATCCTTTTCTTGCTTCTGATTTTTTGTATGTGTGTGGGCTAACCTGCTATGTTTTTTTTGTTTGTTTTGCAGCTTCTAGCTGGCGTCATGTTGCACTTTTGAGATTCTAGGCAACCCTTCTCCTTTCCTCTTGTTTTTTTTTAATTATTTGCCTTGATTTTAATTATTACATCCTTGGGTGCCGGAGTGTAAGATTAGCCTAGGATTAATCATGCATCTATCTAGCTTAAGCGTAATGCATAGATTAAGCTCTATGCATAGAGCGTAATGCATGCATTGAGCTCTATGCATAGATTAAGATCTATGCATAGGGCTATGCATAGATTAAGATCTATGCATAGGGCTTAATGCATGCATTGAGCTCTATGCATAGATTAAGATCTATGTATAGGGCTTAATGCATAGATTAAACTCTATGCATAGAGCTTGATTGATGCATTAAGTCCTATGCAGAGATTAAGCTCTATGCATAGAGCTTAATGCGTAGATTAATCTCTATGCATAGAGCTCAATGCATGCATTAAGATCTATGCATAAAGCTTTATCTATGCATTAATCTCTATGCATAGATTAAGCTCTATGCATAGATTATATGTGTGATGTGGTGTAGGGTGTGTGTGGTTTTCAAAAGTGGCTAATATGATGTGTTTTTGTTTTTGTTTGTTTTGTAGGGTTTTAGTCATTTTCAGCTCTCTCTTGGCCTGTCCCTATCAAGCCCTCCCTTAAGACTCCAAATAGCAAACAATCTATCTAGTAAGTGCCCTAATCTCATGCTTATGGGTTTTTTTTAAAGTATCTTCTTGCGTTTGATGTTGCCCATGTCATGGCATAAGCATGGGCATGTTGTGATGGTATGTGTGTAGACCATGGATCGTACACCTGACAACACAACTACGTATAGCCTCAATCTCTCCACCGTGCCTACACCACAGGCAATGTCGTGGAGCGAATGTTATCATTTCATGTTGAAATGAGCCCTGAGCAAAAAGGGTTATGGCTCAAGCCTACTTTGGGGGAGGCATTGGTACTTTTAAATAGGCATCACAGCCCACCACCACACAGGTCGCACCCTCGGACACTCCACAGAACATCACACAAACCCCACCCATGGCTCCCTCGACTACTTCCAGTCGTAGAAGATGAGATCGTTTGACAGGTTGTTGTTGTGGTGGTGACTCCACATACGCTTATTTCCCTCAACATCGTGAGTGCCAACCCGTTGCCAGTTGTTGTGAGAGGACACCGCGCTTCGACACTCATCCCGCCTCTTTGTCGATACAAACCCCTCTACCCCCCCAATCTAGCTTGTTTCTCAATACCAACAAGTAGTAGGTGAAAATGTGGTCCTAGATGATGTTGGCAATGAGATGAAGTCTCGAATCCGCGAGTTATGCCATATCACCTTTGACCACAACTACATGGCATAAACTTGATAGCGCAAATAAGTAACAAGTTATGAATCGAATCAAGAGTGATTTTATGATAGCACCACGTAGTGAAGAGGTCTATCCTAGATGGATAAAAGATCACATGGTGAACATGATGAAGCACTAGCATAGCGACATCACACACAAGGTAAAGACAAGGGAACAAAAGCCTTGGAATTATACACAAGAGATTTAGGAAGAGGAGTGTAGAAAGCACCATGAAAATCCCCAAAGGTATAAGCAGCCAGCAGGAGGCCGCAGAGCAAAGCGAATGGAGAGCATAGGAGGGAGCTCCCATCTTGAAAGCGGTGGCTGGGATGCTTTCCACACATACTTTGTAAGTGTTAATAGTACCATCACTCACTTTTTTGGCATAATGGGCATTTCACTTTTGTTAATAAGTATTCATGCTTCATGCTTCAGGGTGCTTGTTGCAAGATGAGGTTATCTAGTTTCATGTAGTGGGCGCCCTTGGCTTTAGCTAGAAAACATGCATTTTTTCAAGAAGAATAGCCAATCTCTCCTAGTTAGCCAAGGAGTTTCACTTAAAGGTATTCTAATGAAACATCATATGCAATGTTGGGCACCTAAAACTATAATCTGATCGAATATCCAATAATTGAAAATCCCCTTTTCTTTGGGAACCAAGTTTGTATATAGGCCCTGTCGTAGGTTTACACAGGTATAGTGAATGTGAGTAAATTGCCTATAACTTTTACATTATTACTCATATGATGTTCCCACTTTGCATATCACAAATACAAATAACATAGAGCTTAACTTGATTTATCGAGTAGTTTTTGATGTGTTCTACTATTTTCTATATTCTTTAAAAGGTATTAGAATTGTTAAAAAACATACTATTTTATCCTCACACCACATCTACCATTTAAAATACTCAAATTGTATGGATCTAGTGATGATTAGATTGGGAAAGATTAGTATAATGTGGGTACAAGGTAAAATTACAAATCTAATGGTTGGATTTTTGTAGATTTACTTTGGAAAATTTGTTATGACTGTGAGAGGCCCATTAAATCAATTGTAATTTAGTTCTAGAAAATTAAATATTGAATCTTTCAATCTAAAAACTCTAGGGATCAATACTCTTGTTGCCATGAATTTATTTAAAAAAATTTGGCTTAATTTGAGTATGGGAAGGTCCATTTTCAATCCTCCCAAGTGAAAATTTCCATATTGTGTCCACTCTCCCTTTTCAAGTCTAAAACCAATCCTAGTTAGGTTTGGAAATCTAGGCTTGGTAAACTTCAAAGCTTAGGTATCATTCCATGTGTGAGGCTTGGGTAGGCACAAATCTTATATATGCATGCCACTTTATGTCCACATGAGCTTCGAGAGGATCCACATAAGCAGCTTGCCACCTCACCTTGCCACCTCCACCCTCCATGTCAACATGGTCAACCTAGTTGACTCCCCACCTCATCATCCTAGTCATCATTAATGCCACATCTTGCCACCTTTGCATGCCACCTCGCACTTGGTGACATGGCATGCCACATCTTGCCACCTTTGCATGCCACCTTGCACTTGGTGACATGGCATGCCACATCATGAAATTGCCACATCAACCATAATAGTGCCACATGTCAAGAGAATGTCACGTCTTAGCTTCCTTGAGAATGGGTTCTCAAAGTCGTAGGAGTCGGAAACGTGATAGGACTAGACTTCCCCCCATCCACCAAGTTCAAGAGGAGGAGAGGAGAAGGGTAGCTCATGAGAGAAAGAGAGAGTGGAGAGCACGTCAATGAGCAACACCTTCCGCTGGCGATGATCCAAGCCTTGCTCCTCCTCTTCCACTTCCTCTCCCTCCGCCCTCTTCCCCCCCACTACCCCCCCTTTAGTTTAGATAATCCACATGAACCCGCCCTTCCTGAGTCTCCTTCTCTTCTACAAGAACCCACCCCCCTCCTTTGGGCGCCCATCGTGTGGATAGGAAAGAACTATCAAAGTCAAACAAGGGCACATCATCGTGCCCATGCAATCTTCCATTCCTATTTCAAAGACCTCACGCCTTCATCACAGGCATGTGTGCTTGATGCTTTGATTGATCTGCCTAACATGGCCAATTACAGGGCACTTTCCGACATTGGAGGTCGAAGAGAGAGGAGAGCTGGCATGGATATGCTACAAAGTGTTCATCATTCCTATATAGTTAACAAGAAGAGGAACTCTGCAGACGCTTTGGCTGCTCGATGGGCTATTGTGGCAGCCATAAGTAGCTCCCAACAAATGAAGGGTAAGGTTAGTGCCACATCTCGCATCCTTTCCATAGCACCACACGCACTTAGAGTTGGGTCTATTAGACGACAAAGTTTAGATGCCAATGAGGCTGGTGCTTTGTGGGTGAGTAGTGGTCGTGTAGCTAGGCATGATCGCCTACTAGATGAAACCACTAGAACCTTGATAGAAAGTTTTTGGGAGGAGAATTGTCGTGCCTTGCCAGTTTTCAAGAAAGCTTTGCGTAAGAGAGTGACAAGAGGAGTGTTCATTGAGCGTGGTGCTTACTTTCTTGAAATGACCCAAACTGAGTTGTATTCTCAGTTTGTGGCTTCGTATCCAGAGCTTAAAATTGGGCAAAGGTCATTTGAGGGGTGTAAGCCTTGGTTTGTGAGGTACTCATGTCAGCGTGACATATGTTGTTGTTGCTACCATGTTGAGTTCAAACTTTTTTATGATGTGTTCCGTTCTCTTAGTGGGCATAGAGAGTTGCCTCGTAGTCCTCGTGATTTCATCCACTTTCTTTTGTGTGCACGCACGGAGGATGCCCAATTCCATAGGATGCCTTGTGTGGAGAGCAATTGCACATCATGTGGTTCACTTGCACATCTACATATGGTAGATCTTGATGCAAGTGACCAAGAGATAGTGGCATGGCAACGTTATGAGTATGTGACACAACAGCTCCAGAGTGGTGTGGATAGTCCAGGAAGTTGCAGCTCGTGGACAAACATACACCACATTGTCACTTCACAGCCACATTTAGGGAGCAGATCTACCCCTATATACGGCACAGTCATTGTGCCAAGTGGCAGGATCGTCAGTTCCGAGCATGCCTGGCAGAGTTTCCTATTGGTGTGGTCGTCTCTGTGATTGATTTTGCAGAGAACTACACCTTCACACCTTTTTAGGAGATACAATCTGAGTATTACTTCTCAGAGCAGGTAATGGTTATATTTCATAATATTTGTTTCGTGTTTGAGCTACATTACTTATTTGATTTTTTGTGTCCTAAACGTCTGTATTTCTTACCTCACCAGGTTGCTATTATGGTCCACATTAGCTATCGACATGCAGAGGCTCATGTAGATGGGATAGCGAGTATCCCCGAGATCCGTGTCATTATTCAAGAGTATCATTTCTATATCAGTGATGATCGTTCACATGATGCACATTTTGCGCAACACTGTTTTCGCCTCCATGATGATTTTTTAGGAGATTGTGGGATCATAGGTGGCCAGCGATGGGTTTGGTCGGATGGTTGTGGCGCACAGTTCAAGTCATCACGACAATTCTATTGGCTCTACAGGTAGTACTTATGGTTCTCTTATATTTTCAATTAAACTAAATTCACTAGAACATCTTAAATAAAACAATAACTAAGACTATCTTTTATGGATTTATAGGTGGCCTGTGCAGTCTAGTATCCCAGTGATTTGGTCATTCTTTGAGACTGGTCACGGAAAGGGAGAGCATGATGGTGCGGGTGCGTGTGTGAAACGTGCCCTGAGGCATCATCAGCTGCGGCGGCAGGATGCTCAACGGTTCAGAGATGCGGGCCACGTAGTCGAGTGGTGCTCCCAACATTTGTGTGGGAGTGCAGCATCATCGTATCCCAAACGTGATGCTCGGATTGTCAAGAGATGTTTTTGGCATGTGGATGGTGGCATGATTGACCGTAGAGCCTTCCATGATTGTGACACAGTACCTGGCACCTTGGGCTTACATTCCATCAGGAGCATGTGCATGGCGGCTCCCACGATTTACACATGACGGTTTGCATGCTTCTGTGGAGCATGTATGAAAGGCGATTGGTCACATTGTGCCTGGAGAGGATGGGCAGATGCATGGATACAGACATTCCTCTCCCCCGAGCATCCTTCACATCTAGTGTTGTCTGATGAGCACACAGGTCCTGCGTTCATGGTCAGTTATGATGACCTCACAGATTTGCTATAGGAGGGTGATGTATTTGCTGTTAGTGCGAGTGAGGGAAATAGCGAGGGAGTAGACTACTATCTGATGAGTTGCACTAGGCCAAAGTGCATCCTTGACCAGGATACAGTGGATGATCATGGGTTTTCTTATGAAGCCCAAAGCATGATTGTGGTAGGCCGGTTCTACCAGCAGATTCGACTTCATCGGGGGAGTCTTGAGTTCCAGCAGTGGAAGTGGGAGTTAGAGGCATTTCAGTTCTCTCATCTAGTGGTTGCTATACCAGGCTCACTCTTGATCGAGTACAGAGCCGAAAACACAGTTCTCACCCTCGTTTTCAGCTTCGAGTAGATGACCATGAGAGAATTCTAGAGCAGTTGTTGAGAGCTAGAGAGGGTGCTGCTGACTAGATCTCTATCTTGATAGTGACTAAACTCAGACTAGCTGGGTTAGCTCACTTACATTGTACTTAGATTTTTTGGGAGTGACTAATCTCAGAATAGCTGGGGTAGCTCATTTTCAAAATACCTTGATCTTTTGAGTTAGTGGCTAAACCCAGAGTGGCTGTGTAAGCTCACATTCTGATGTACTTAGTTGATGTTTATATCATTATGAGTTTTCTCATTATTGAGGATCATTGCATTTTAGTTGATGTTCATGGTTTTCTGATTTTTTAACACTTTGGCTATCATATCGTTTGTTGAAAATCACCATCACCATGTCCCCCCCACATGTTTGCAAAGTTTGGTCCCCATCAGAGCATGTTTGGGTACGATGGTATGGGGAAGGCCCGGACTTTCCATGGTCTCTTAAGCACCAAGAGACTTGAGAAAAATCTGCATTGGGCGCTCATTACTAATCCAAACATGCTCTGATTGTGACCAAACTTTGCAAGCATGTGGGGGTGGGTTCCCCCCACGTGTTTGCAAAGTTTGGTCCCCATCGAAGTATGTTTGGGTACAATGGTATGGGGAAGGCTCAGATTTTCCATGGCCTCCTAAACACCAAAAGACTTGAAAAATCCACACTGGGCACTAATTACCAATCCAAACATGCTCTGATTGTGACCAAACTTTGCAAGCATTAGGGGGTGGATCCCCCCCACATGTTTGCAAAGTTTGGTCCCCATCGGAGCATATTTGGGTATAATGGTATGGGGAAGGCCCGGATTTTCCATGGCCTCCTAAGCACCAAGAGACTTGAAAAATCCGCACTGGGCGCTAATTACCAATCCAAACATACTCCGATTGTGACCAAACTTTGCAAGCATGTGGGGGTGGGTCCCCCCACATGTTTGCAAAGTTAGATCCCCATCGGAGCATGTTTGGTTATGATGGTATGAGGAAGGCCCGGATTTTCCATGGCCTCTTAAGCACTAAGAGACTTGAAAAATCTGCACTGACATGCTTTGATTGTGACTAAACTTTGCAAGCATGTGGGGGTGGGTACCCCCCACATGTTTGCAAAGTTTGGTCCCATCCGGGCATGTTTGGGTACGATGGTATGGGGAAGGCCCGGGATTTTCCATGGTCTCTTAAGCACCAAGAGACTTGAAAAATCCGCACTGGGCGCTAATTACCAATCCAAACGTGCTCTGATTGTGACCAAACTTTGCAAGGATGTGGGAGTGGGTTCCCCCCACATGTTTGCAAACTTTGGTCCCCATCGGGGCACGTTTGGGTACGATGGTATGGGGAAGGCCCAGATTTTCCATGGCCTCCTAAGCACTAAGAGACTTGAAAAATCCGCACTGGGCGCTCATTACCAAGCCAAACATACTCCGATTGTGACCAAACTTTGCAAGCATTAGGGGGTGGGTCCCCCCCACATGTTTGCAAAGTTTGGTCCCCATCGGAGCATGTTTGGTCGTGATGGTATGGGGAAGGCCCGGATTTTCCATGGCCTCTTAAGCACCAAGAGACTTGAAAAATCCACACTGGGCGCTAATTAGCAATCCAAACATGCTGTGATTGTGACCAAACTTTGCAAGCATGTGGGGGTGGGTCCCCCCCACATGTTTGCAAATTTTGGTCCCATCGGAGCATGTTTGGGTACGATGGTATGGGGAAGGCCCGGACTTTCCATGGTCTCTTAAGCACCAAGAGACTTGAGAAAAATCCGCACTGGGCGCTCATTACTAATCCAAACATACGCTGATTGTGACCAAACTTTGTAAGCATGTGGGGGTGGGTTCCCCCCACGTGTTTGCAAAGTTTGGTCCCCATCGAATTATGTTTGGGTACAATGGTATGGGGAAGGCTCAGATTTTCCATGGCCTCCTAAACACCAAAAGACTTGAAAAATCCACACTGGGCACTAATTACCAATCCAAACATGCTCTGATTGTGACCAAACTTTGCAAGCATTAGGGGGTGGGTCCCCCCCACATGTTTGCAAAGTTTGGTCTCCATCGGAGCATGTTTGGGTATAATGGTATGGGGAAGGCCCGGATTTTCCATGGCCTCCTAAGCACCAAGAGACTTGAAAAATCCGCACTGGGCGCTAATTACCAATCCAAACATACTTCGATTGTGACCAAACTTTGCAAGCATGTGGGGGTGGGTCCCCCCACATGTTTGCAAAGTTAGATCCCCATCGGAGCATGTTTGGTTATGATGGTATGAGGAAGGCCCGGATTTTCCATGGCCTCTTAAGCACTAAGAGACTTGAAAAATCTGCACTGACATGCTTTGATTGTGACTAAACTTTGCAAGCATGTGGGGGTGGGTACCCCCCACATGTTTGCAAAGTTTGGTCCCCCATCCGGGCATGTTTGGGTACGATGGTATGGGGAAGGCCCGGGATTTTCCATGGTCTCTTAAGCACCAAGAGACTTGAAAAATCCGCATTGGGCGCTAATTACCAATCCAAACGTGCTCTGATTGTGACCAAACTTTGCAAGGATGTGGGAGTGGGTTCCCCCCACATGTTTGCAAACTTTGGTCCCCATCGGGGCACGTTTGGCTACGATGGTATGGGGAAGGCCCGGATTTTCCCTGGCCTCGTAAGCACCAAGAGACTTGAAAAATCCGCACTGGGCGCTAATTACCAAGCCAAACATACTCCGATTGTGACCAAACTTTGCAAGCATTAGGGGGTGGGTCCCCCCCACATGTTTGCAAAGTTTGGTCCCCATCGGAGCATGTTTGGTCGTGATGGTATGGGGAAGGCCCGGATTTTCCATGGCCTCTTAAGCACCAAGAGACTTGAAAAATCCACACTGGGCGCTAATTAGCAATCCAAACATGCTCTGATTGTGACCAAACTTTGCAAGCATGTGGGGGTGGGTCCCCCCCACATGTTTGCAAATTTTGGTCCCATCGGAGCATGTTTGGGTACGATGGTATGGGGAAGGCCTGGATTTTCCATGGCCTCTTAAGCACCAAGAGACTTGAAAAATCTACACTGGGCGCTAATTACCAATCCAAACATGCTCTGATTGTGACGAAACTTTGCAAGCATGTGGGGGTGGGTCCCCTCCACCTGTTTGCAAAGTTTGGTCCCCATAAGAGCATGTTTGGGCATGATGGTATGGGGAAGGCCCGGATTTTCGATGGCCTCCTAAGCACCAAGAGACTTGAAAAATCCACACTGGGTGCTAATTACCAATCCAAACATGCTCTGATTATGACCAAACTTTGCAAGCATGTGGGGGTGGATCCCCCCCACATGTTTGCAAAGTTTGGTCCCCATCGGAGCATGTTTGGGTACGATTGTATGGGGAAAGCCCGGATTTTCTATGGCCTCTTAAGCACCAAGAGACTTGAAAAATCCGCACTGGGTGCTAATTACCAATCCAAACATACTCCGATTGTGACCAAACTTTGCAAGCATGTGGGGGTGGGTCCCCCCCACTTGTTTGCAAAGTTTGGTCCCCATCGGAGCATGTTTGTTTATGATGGTATGGGGAAGGCCCGGAATTTCCATGGCCTCTTAAGCACCAAGAGACTTGAAAAATCCGCAGTGGGTGCTAATTACCAATCCAAACATGCTCTCATTGTGACCAGACTTTGCAAGCATGTGGGGGTGGGTCCCCCCCACATGTTTACAAAGTTTGGTCCCCATCGGAGCATGTTTGGGTATGATGGTATGGGGAAGGCTCGAATTTTCCATGGCCTCTTAAGCACCAAGAGACTTGAGAAATCCGCAGTGGGCACTAATTACCAATTCAAACATGCTCTGATTGTGACCAAACTTTGCAAGCATGTGGGAGTGGGTCCCCCCCACATGTTTGCAAAGTTTGGTCTCTCGGGGGGGTCACTCACAAAAAAATGTGAATATCACGTGCGTTCAACAGAAGCATAATTTTAATTTATGAAACTTACAGACATATATTTACATAAGGGTATGATTTAATTTTTTTTTAAAAAATTTACAGATTCATAAAGAAAAGGGGATATTATATAGATTAAAAAATTCACAAATAAGGGATTTAAAATATAGGCCTTGAACGCACGCGACGATAGGGATATTTTACATATAGTGACCCCCCCCGAGTTTGGTCCCCATCGGAGCATGTTTGGTTATGATGGTATAGGGAAGGCCCGGATTTTCCATGGCCTCTTAAGCACCAAGAGACTTGAAAAATCCGCACTGTGCGCTAATTACCAATCCAAACATGCTCCGATAATGACTAAACTTTGCATGCATGTGGGGGTGGGCTCCCCCCATATGCTTGCAAAGTTTGGTTCCCATCGGGGCATGTTTGTGTATGATGACATGGAGATTTTCAACAAACAATATGATAGCCAAAGTGTTAAAAAATTTAAAAACATCAAGAACATCAACTAAAATGTAATGATAGTCAATAATGAAAAAACTCATAATGATATAAACATCAAATAAGTACATCAGAATGAAAATGAGCTACCCCAGCTAGTCTGAGGTTAGTCACTACCCATAAATCTAAGTTTGGTTCCCATCGGGGCATGTTTGGGTACGATGGCATGGAGATTTTCAACAAACAATATGATAGCCAAAGTGTAAAAAGATTTAAAAAAATCAAGAACATCAACTAAAATGTAATGATACTCAATAATGAAAAAACTCATAATGATATAAACATCAAATAAGTACATCAGAATGAAAATGAGCTACCCCAGCTAGTCTGAGGTTAGTCACTGCCCATAAATCTAAGTACAATGTAAGTGAGCTAACTCAGCTAGTCTACGTTTAGTCACTATCAACGGCAACCCAATCAAAATCGTCATCTCTAACTGCCGGTCGACGTGTGCATCGAGGCTGTTGTGCACGTCGAGGAGGCTGTGCCGGCTGTGGGGGTCGTCGAATGTCTACGGGGAGGTCTGCCTCAAAGGCAGGATCGTGAGCTGGTGCTAGTGTACTCGGGAGCTCATGAGTCCCAAAAGCTGCTATAGCCCTCTCTCTCTCTCTACGTCGTGCTAATGTAAGACGTCTCTCTCTGTAAACCCAAAATCTATAATCAGCAATGGTACGTGTCTGCCACTCTGCTCGTGTAAGCTCCTCTACTATAAGAACACGTTACTCATGAGAAGCAGCACTGCTACTAGCACCATCACCCGAGGTCCCACTAGGACCAGCACCACCCACATGATCGTATGCTGTGATCTGGCTCTCGTGAAGGACTCTCTGGTATGCATCAAACTCATGTGAGCTCCACTCAATCTCTGGAGGCACCTCAGGTTCCTGATCTCTATCATCAAAGGCATCGAGTCCCAAGTTAGTATAGCTGATGTAAAATCAATAGGCCTGGCAGTCCTAGCATCTACTCGAACGAGGCCTGGGTGAAGATCATCAATGCCCAAAACTCTGTATGTCGCTAGGTCGATGCGTGCACAGCAAGAGGGACATGCTAAGAAGCGTACTAGCTCCTGGGTGATGCAAGACAAATGGAAAAAATGTCCACATCTCAGGGCATATCCACCAGTAGTGTCAATGTCCTCGATACATAGAGTGCAGCATGCATCACGTAGGAAGGGTGGTGCATCCTGAGGGAGAGGTCGTCAAAAAACCTTTGTAAAAACAAGTCGTGGATATAAAGGCAAGTAAGGCACTGTCACGTTTGAGGATTTCCGAAACTCTCGAACATGCAGCATCAACTGCTCTGCCCTATGCTGGGCAATCCGCTGCATAATCTGGTGATGCTGCGCCTCAGCTCTAGAGCTCTCTACCTCGGTCTGAGCCTACGCAAAAAAGTAAAGCATAAAAATAATTGATTAGTCTCTCTCATTAGGTATTACTTAAAGAAATTTATAACTTAGGACCTTAATTTTATAACTCTTTTACGTGCAAGAGAAACTTACCTGTTGGATGTCAGACTCTCTCAGATGCCGTGCCTCTGCAGTAGCTGCCTCTACCGTCTCTGTAATGCAGCTCTAAGGCGGTCAATCTCCGCTCTCGCCTCTACCAACTCTTGAGTGAGTCTCTTAGTGGTAGGTGTGGGACCCCATGTGACACAATCAACCATGTTCCTCATGTAAAAATATAGAAAAGTACATATAAACATGTAAATAAATGACTAAAAAAACTTAAGAAGTAATAAATATGTAAATACCTCGACATCTGTGAGAACAGGTGCACCACCTGTGCTGGATGCTCTCCGATACTCCGTATGTCGATGCCAACCTAGGTGCCAAGAGCCTCGACTGTCGACATAGGCACAAATGAAGGATCTGTAGGAGCTACACGAAGGGCTGGTGGAGGCCACCTACTCTGGTCCCCTTGAGACGGCCTCGGCCAGCAGCAGCAGCACCACCCGGCTGATGGCTAGTGTAATCCACCTCCTCCCCTAAGACAAACTCCGCATATAATTGCTTTGCGAAGTATATGGGAACCTGGCGGTTGTTCGGCATCCTCCCATATACGGCAACATATCGACTATAGATATGTGCCACCATACGAGGATGCGAACACCACGAAATAGTAAGGGGCTTGCCCGCCCCAGGCCTCATCCCACGACTATCAAGGAAAAGATCTAAGTAGGCTCCATCCCTAATCGGACTAAGATCACAGACCTGACGATATGTCAGGCCATGTGACACAGGAGCAGTGCGATGGTGGGCTATCCACTCATCTACATAAACAATATCGTGAAGGCTACGAAGGGACGAAAGCATCGCCTCCAAGTTTGCCACAATATGTAATGTAGATGGTGTGTCTCTAGCACTCCTACGGATAGCCGCTAACTCGCAGTCTATCTCCGCGATGAGGTCCACAATAGACGAGCGGCCCTCCTCGTGGCCCTCCTCGTGTGACTCCATGCTAAAACCTAAGCCTAACACAAAGGTCCAGTGTGAAAGCTCCAATGTGAAGGGTCCAATGCTTAGTGCTAAGTAGCACTAATGAAGCTATAAAACAATGCTAATGGGCCCACTAATGCTAATCCAAATCAAGAGAGCAAGGAGAGTGAAAACGACTTCTGACAATGAGGCAAAAAAAAAGTTTTCCGATTTTATAACCTTGATCGAGGTTCGGTGGCATCATGAACTTTAGGGTTTGCAAGATGTACGCTCTGGATTTTGGGGTTAGTGAAACATACGGCCAAGATACACACTTAATTTTAGGGTCGACGGCTGAGATTTGATATTAGTATCTCGTTCGAGGTACATGGACAGCTTAGATTTTAAGTCATTACCACGACCAAGGTATGTCGACGGTCGAGATTCATTATATACCTCGATCGAGATATTTAAACGGCTGAGATCGCATCTTCCAATGTGCCTAAATGGACGGTGGAGATTGCGTCTCTGTACCTCAAACGAGATATTTGGACGGTGGAGATTGCATCTCTGTATCTCAAACGAGCTATTTGGACGATGGAGATTGTATCTCTGTATCTCGAATGAGGTATTTCAATGGTCAAGATTTGATCTCAATATCTCGTTCGAGATATGTGGATGGTGGAGATTGTATCCCTTTACCTCGAACAATGAATGGTCAAGATTTTATTTTGATATCTCGTTCGAGATACGTGGATGGTGGAGATGGGCTAGTCAAATATGCCTAGGGGGATACAGTGTGGCCCTAATGTGGATCCGAGTGGCATAGATATCTCGATCGAGATAATGTGGTGGCGGTGACCTATAGTGGTGACATGGATGATGACTGGAAACCCGGACCTGTTTAGCGTGGCATTAGTTGGTATCTCGATCAAGATATGTTGCTTTAGGCTTGGGAGGCACGTGTCGTGTTTTAATTCACGGCGATATCACGATCGAGGTACTCAGCTCGAGATGCGTGGATGTCCCAATTTTAGAGAGAGTGAACGAAAGTGAGTACCCTCATCTTGCAACCTCCCTTCATGCTTCCAGCAAAGAGTGTTCGGTCGTACTACGAGTGATGCGGAGGAAAGGTACGCCCTAATGCATGGGACATTTGTCCTCCTCAAGCAACTTGAGTGAGAGGGCATCAATGTGAACTGCATGAATGTGGTGAATATGGTAAACCTCTACATTTTCCACCCATCAAATAGTTTTTTCCTCACTTGTCATTTCTGAGTTTTTGCCCCTTGAAACCTCTTTTGCAGGGACTAGTGCCAAACCCTGAGGCCAACGATGATGATTAGGTTCTATGTATAGGATTCGGGCCTCTAAATACATTTTTGTCAGCTCCATGAACTATGTAACTTCTTCTACTTAATAAAAAATTAAGTTTTGTTACCTTTAAGTACAGAACAGAAAACTACTCTGTAAAACTGGTATATTGGTACATAGCCAGGAATACACCTGGGTGTACCACTATTCAAAAAAAAAACTTGTCAACGTCAAACCGCGTCAAAAAGGAAGTTGAAAAATAACTTTTGCTTTTGCTGGTTTTAACGCTACATATTTTGACACATATATACACGTGTATATCGACGCTTTCGAAGATTTTTTACATGTTTATTTCTGTCAGAAACAATGTCGAAAATCAACCTGCCTGTAATAGTGTTGGATGCTACACATAATTGGTTGTTCTCTTTGCAAGTACCTTTCCACTATTGCAAACACTCCCTTCATTGTCATAGTAATCCACAAAAACATTTTAAATAAGAAATTTAGAAAAGAGCCAAAGATGGCACTTACCATGTAGGGATGTTGTATCCTCTGACACTTAGTGTCATCATCATCAATGTGATTATCTCTATTTGTGGCTCTCCACATTGGCCACCACCGCCTTAGAACCATAAATATTGAGTCTGTAGACACACGTAAAGTTCATTAAATAACAAATGTGCAAGGGACAAGTGAGTTTTCATACCTCTGCCTCATGTAGTCTTTGCCTTCTCAACTATCCTGGCTGGTCTCGCATAACTTGTGCATGAAGCTCCTTATCTCTCTCCAATGCCTAACCCTTTTCTCGATCTATCCACCACTATGGAGAGTTTTCCAATTCCCACTTTGAGCATTCATGCATAGGTGGAGGAAAATATACTAGTGGCCTTGTTTAGTAATCACCAACCAACCACTACTTTGCTCTTGCTGGAATAGTGGGTATTTGACCTTTCCTCTTAAATGAACAAGAAACCTGCATCTCCATCAAGTCAAGCTTCTTAAGAAACCTAAGTCATCACCCCTTTTTTCCTTTCACTCTCCAAGGGCCTCTAGTGGTGGAAATAAGTATTTCCTTTTCTCAGCCTTCACCTTTTCATTGTAGTCCTCAAAGAAGGATCCTCAAAGAAGGAGCAATCTTTTGAGACCACCAAGAATGTCCACAAAATCTTTAAGCACAAGTAGTTCTCTGTGTAATATTTTTTATTACTTCGTCAAAGCTAACTACAAAACCAAAACATAGTTGTATAGTGTGTAGCAGGAGACATGCCAAACATACAATTCAAGGAAGGCATAAGCAAGAGATTTATATAATAGTTTGCCTAATGTGTAGCCAAAATGCAAAAGAAGACTATAACTTACTGTCTACTAATATGGTCCCCCATGAGCAAGGTTGAACATGGTTGTTGTGGCCTTGTTAGCTTTTAGCAAATAAAACCATTATATTTTTAACTCAATGGTGGGGGACATCATAGAGAGCAAGTAGATTTAACTTCTCCAAAGTAGCATAGCTATCTGCTCTCCATTTGAGTGCCCATAATTTGGACCACCAATCATCACCAATTTTGGATCAATAATGTTGAGAATCTACACCAAAATAGCAAGATGATATACACATACTGAAATAAAAAAGTATTCATACTACTTTAGTAACCTCAACACATAATATACCATGCTATGAACAAAAAATTCCAACAACATCTTAATCAAGAAATACTATGAAATGAGTAAGAAGGTGGAGAACACATCTCTTTTACTTTACCATGCATACTAGTGAGCGCCAAATATTAGTAAAGATGAGAAGCTTGCAATTGCTAGTAGAATGCAATAGAGCAACAACTTACATTGTAGACTAGCTTTCTAAGGTATCCTTGTGTACGAGGGTACCATGGCTTGACCCCTTTAGTGCACTTCTTTCTTATTTGTGCTATTAACTTTCTATCTTTTTAGGCTTCACTTCATCCAAAAAGGGTGGTAGAGAGAAAGGGGAGACCTTAGACCTTAGAGAGGCTGTGTTGGCACTGCCTCTCTTGGCCATATTTATTTTTGTGATGATAGTCAAATGGTTAAAAAAAATGTCCAAGCTTTAATTACAAAAAGTGAGTAGCATGGAGGACAGATTATCACATAACTATCCATTAACTATGGACAATGCAAACATATGCTTCGGTTGTTTTATGTCTGCTGCCAATATGTGGCTAAAAGTGAGGTGAGATGATCACCTTAGGCCACCAAAATCTTTTTTTTGGTTTGGCATTAATTAATTAATGAATGCGGGTTTTGGTAACATTTGATCTAAAATGAGAAACCCTATTTTAGTATGAAATTCAATAAAATGTCTATTTTATCTACATGACTGCCACGCCTTGTCTACCAGCTTCTCGCACACATAGGAACACATAGCGTGCCCTTTATCTCTCTCTCTCTTTGCACACAGGGTTTATGCTCTCCCCAATGTCTCTCTATCTCTCCCCGATGTGCTTGCAGACATGCTACCTCACTACAACACATCGGGAGTGTAGCAGCATTTTTGCAGCATTTTCGGAAGGAAAATATCGAGGGTTTTCAAGATGCTCAGCAACAGCGATCTATCGATGCTCCGCAGTGCTTTTTCGTTGCCAAGCAGCGCTTTTATCTGTGAAATATTGTTGCATTGCTTAGAAACATCTATAGTAGCAAAAAAACACTGCTATACTATAAAAAAATCTCCCTTTTTTATTGCTTCTTTTGCAGTCGCGTGGTTTTATCTTTTGAATACAATAAACTTATACTCTGAGTTTTTTTTAAAAAAAACCTTGTCTATTACTTCTACCTCTCCTACCCTATCCTCCTCAAGCTCAAGCAAGGTATGTCTACTGTTTTCATTTATCTCCTATGCAAACAAGCTTTCCATGAAAGCTATCTTTTGAGTATTTCCTTTCTCTTTTCTCTCTTTTAAGTTTTTCTTTTCTTCTTTTTCCCTTCTTCTTTTTCCCTAATTAAGAGCTCTCCGTCGTTAAAGCTTCATATGGTAAGAGATCTTAATTTTTCTTAATACGTTTTTTTTCTTGACTTGGTTTAATTTTCTAGGTTTTCAACACATACAAACCTCACAAGAGATCTCTTTCTTGTTTGTTTCTTCTTTCATGCTTTTACATGTTTATAGGGTTTGTAAGTTTTAGGGCTTTTAAGATTAGGGTTTATTATTAATACTTTTTTTTCCTATTTTGGTTTGATTTTGTAGGTTTTCAACACATACAAGCCTCACAAGGTAAGAGATCTCTTTCTTGTATGTTTCTTCTCTTATGATTTTACATGTTATAAGGTTTGTAAGTTTAGAGTTTTAAGATTAGGGTTTGTTTATTTTCCCATGCTCCATGCATGCCAATAGCTACCTATACTACCAATACCTTCCTGGACATGTCGGTAGCTACCTATGCATGCTGATAGCAATCTATGGAAGTCAGTAGAACCAATGTATGCCGGTAACATCCAATGTATGCCGGTAGCTTCCTACGCATGCCGGTAGCAACCAATGCATGCCGGTAGCTTCTTGTTCCACGGGAACACTCACGGGAACATGGATTATGGAAGGAGGCCAGAAGCAATTAATGCGAGAGAGCGGGATTGTAGCCATGGGAACATAAAGACGCACATAATTTTTCCATATTTTTGGGCCGAAGTGCAATGTAAATCGTTTTAGGCGGGTGCGTCAATACAATGAGCGTAAACCAATGAGCGTTGCGAGCAAGGGTATTTTATGAGCAACAATTCCGAGATAATAATAAAACCTTATTTCCCTATGAAATACAATACCTCCTAAAAGAGGAGCCACAAGAATATGCTTTAACTGGTTGGCTGCTTGGAAATAAATAGGCAAACAATTAGGTCCTTGTTACATGTTTGTAGTCAACACAGAGAAAAATTTTGAAAAACGCATCATCAACAAAAGTATTATAGATGGATTTAAGAGATATATTGGGCAAATTTCATCATGTCTAGGACTATGTGCAATTTTAGTAAAGGTCCATGAATGTGATATTAAATCATCTAAGTTGCCAACAAGAAGGTTCATTGTTCTTTAGTTCAAGTGAGAACCAAATTCATGCGATGTGCATGATTTCAGGGTTCTAACATCTCTAGCCTCAAACATACTCATGTATCTTATGAAGCTACAGAAAAACATTAATCATCAAGCTACAAAAAGTACCAACAAAACAAGAGAATGGCTTGTGAATCCTTTATGACATAGACCTGCAATCCACCTAATACAAGAGTCAAGTAATACATCATCTATCAAGCTCAAAAAATGAAGCTATGAGTCTGTGTGGGGGGGCAGGAAAGCATGAATCCACATAATCCAAAAATAGCGCTATGCAAAAGACTACTTCTCATTTGCTTCATCATCAAGAAAAATACACCTTCTCCTACGTTTCTCCCGTCCCAATGATCGATCATCCACAGTGGTGCTTGTCATGTGTATTTCCATTGCCTCTGCATAACATGGTAACTCACTTTAAACTTCCATGACAACATCAAAGAAAAAGAGAAAAGAAAAATGTAATAGAAAGACATGCATGTTTTACTTACTAGTCGGATGGTGCATCATGCACTTCATAATCACCAGAGGATGTGTCACTTTCTCCAAGGTCTGCCACCTTTTTTGTGCCATAGATCTCCTCTATATATGGTGAAAGGTAATCCTTGCATATCTCCTCATCATTATCAATGACCAAGCAACCACGGCCGGTGTGCATAGATGCCTTTAATATAGGCCCTGTCCCAGCCCCCAACTCCAATATTGTACCTGTTCGTGGGCAAAGAGCCTCAGTAAACATAAGCATATGAGAGGGACTCCTCTCTAGAATCCCTCGCCAACTACCACTTTTTCCACCACGTCGTGCTCTATTGCTTGAAGGTAAGTAATGACCAATAATCTCACAAGAGAGGTCCTGCTGCAAAATATTTCCCACCTACAAATTGAAATACACATAGTATCAAGTGATCACATTCAAAAGTAACCTCCAATCATTTAAATTCAATGCACTCCTAATAAGTACTGAAAGTGTCATCCAACCTTTAATGCACTCTCACTATTGAAAGGAGGATCCTTTCCCCTCTTGTGGAATGCCAAAGCATAAAATACATTCACCTATACAGGCAACAAAGAAAAAACAACACAATATTAGATGACAAATAGCAAGAATTAACATTCAAGTGAATAGACTTAAACCTTTTGCATATGTCCATGCTTTTGTAGCAGAGATAATGACTCAAAGCTCTCCATAATCCATCTGAAACCTAGCTCCAAGCCTGTACGCTTTGCAAAGCGCTCCACAGAAACAAGAGAAGAACTCAAGCAAAACACTAAGACCCATCCCATATCATCCATAACACATGATGCCGCCAATAGAGAGAACTTCATGTGGTCATCTGTAAGGACATTCCATTGTGGAATACCTTGAAACCCATGAATAGGCAAACCTGCATATTAATCATGTATATCAGCAAGTTCCTTTTACACAAACACCATCACAAAAAAGGAGTATACATCAAAAAAGTTTTACCAGTAGGAAGATCAATGAAAGTAAGGGCAACACTCCAACTACTTGGCTTGGAATTTCTCATCTTTGGACCTCCACCCAAACGCACATAAAACTCCCTCATAAAAGCAAACCCCTCATTGAAGTTTCCGGATGCAAACTCTTTTCCAAGCACTATGTAATCGTAAAACCAAACCTTCGAATGATTTTTGACTCCATGCTTCTCCACAAACAAAAAGCTAGAAAGTGGAGCATACACCATAGCTCCCTTGGTACTTGTCTTGTGTGCTATAGGACTCTCCAAATTACGGGTGTCTATAGATAGTATGTCCAACAAAAAAACAAATTAATAAAATCCAGAAAACTATTAAAAACAAATATTTAAATACAGTCCAGAAGAACCCAATGTTACCTTTTATTACATCTCCCTTTTTTTGAGAGGGACGCCCCTTGTTTTTTCCCAAAGCATGCATCTCTAGCTCTTCTCTCTCTTTGATAGATTTCAACTCTGCCTCCATTTTCTTCCTTTGCTCCTCTGACATCTCGCCTGATGACCCAGAATCAGATTTGCATTCTCCTTTTAAATGTTGAAGGTATCTCTCCTTCTCCTCCTCTAGGCACTCTCCTTTCTTCATGTCAATCCACCAAGGGCAATGCTTTCTCTCCCAATCCGTCAAGATAAAGACTCCATTAGGATCTTTACCTTCACGAAAGATGGAAGAGGTATACATACTATAGGTTGGAGGAGAAATCACAACCCAAGCCTTGCATATGTCAGGCAGACCATTGATTGTTTTCTTGGCTATTAGATGCATTAAAAACCTACAAAAGAGATATAATAAATCAACTAAAAAATAAACACGGTTCATAAGATTTCAAGAAACAATGAAAAAAGAGAATTACCTATAAACCAACCGTCTTGAGGAGTTTTTTAGATCCACATGCTTGGCCGACGGAGTTGCCACACTCATCTCTTTCTGGAGTTCATAAAACAGCACTCCTCTATAACGGTTTACAATATCTGCAAAGTAAGTCTCTATGTGCACATCGGCAGGTAGCTCCACCTTATTCACCCCCTGAGTAGAATCTACCACTTGGTGTAGAAGCCGTGTGGCATCCTCCAATACCTGATCCATCCAAACCTCCTTTGCAAGCCAAGGAATGTAGTGGTGATCTCCAAGTGGCATACCATAGCTCTGCCGAAAGTTCTCATCTGCACCTAACATCTTTAACATTTTCAGCTTGAGATTTTGGGAACAAGCAGCACTAGAAATGGCATAAAGTTTCTCAATTGAGATCTTAAACTTCTCATCCTCAAAGGGAAGCTTCCATAATACATTGAACCACTCCTCTGAATTAGATGGATTTACCACCAAAAGATTCTGTGCCACCAACAGAAAAGAATTAGAAGAAGAATTAGAAGATTCTGTGATGCCAAAGAACCAAAAGCAGAAGATACAAACCCGTGTCATCCTTCTATTATAGGATTTGATGACACTCCTCCTAGCTAGTGTCTCAGCCTTAATACGCTCATCCTTTGCCAAGCTTGAGGGAATCTTCTTAATTGCCAATTCTAAATCTGATTTCCATTTATTCTTCAAAAAATAATAGCCATTAAAAAAACACTTAATGACAAAGATAGCAAAGTAACATTCTTAACCACCTTTATTAAGTACTTACCCCATATACAATGGGTCCAAGAATAGCTTGAGTGAGAGGATACCAAACTCGCCTTCCAGATTGTGCCTCCCTAGACCTGGCCTTCTCCATTGACCTCTTATCTTCTTCCGTGAAGGAGTCAGTGAAATTAGATGGATCAAGAGAGCAAACCGTGCTTGTATGGAATAAGTAATCTTTGAGGTTTGTCTTTACAATAGCCTCTTCATTCATTCTTCATGAAATAAATAGAAACAACCATAAGAACTAATCAAAACAACCATAAATACAATGTTGAATAAACAAAATGTTGAATACTCACATGTTTATTCTCTGAAGTGCAGCGATAAGCCTCATCTCATCTTGTTCATTAGGCACAATGAATTGCACCATAACTCGAACATGTCTCTTCTTATCATTACGATACATCTCCTTGATGCTCTCAAGCCAAGAAGCGGTCCTGTGATTTCCCTCCCAAACATAAAACATCTTTCCACTTAACATAGACCACTCATCTTTAGATGCAATCTCCTCCTCAAACTCTGCATTGACAAGCTGCCAGTTTTTGTCCCATGTCTTCATGATATCTTCATTCACATCCTTTGTGCTGCCATCTGGTAGATTTATGGAGAGAACAAACATACCTTTCATCATCAAATATCCTTCCTCTTCAAAAACCTTCTTTAACAATGAGAGATCTTTTCGAAGCTCTCGCACCCTCTCGTTGACCAAGCATCTACACAGAGGGATCAATGGAGGCATGGAACCCTGATTAAGTGCCAAGCTGTCTATGAACTCAGACCCATGTGGCTTGATGATGGATTGTGGAATAAGATCATCCACATCTTTCTCATCCTTGTCACTAGAAGCATCAACCTGTTTGCTGAATCGGTATGAAAGGCTCAGTTAGAACTTTGTCTCCAGCTTCTTTGCTAACTTCCTTTTGAATGTGACTCCCTTGACCACTCTCTGCCATTTCAATGGTCTTTTCACTGCCATCACTAGGTGGAGATTTTCGCTTTCTTCCCACATTCTTGGCCGTTGATGTCTTCCTTTTTCCAAGAGCAGGTGACTACAAAAGACATTAAGAGCAAGTGATTATACAAGACATTGTTCTTTGCAACACTATTTCGCCAGCGAAATACATAAGGATGGAAAAACACTTGACATTACATGCATTCAGAGATGCATAAGACAAATTCACAAATTTCAAGGCATTCATGCACCTCAATTAACCAAAACGAGGAAATTTCAAGGCATAAGAAAAATTTCATAACACATACATGCGAAATCGAAAAAGTCTTCCTCACAAATACCTTTCCACATTGCATTGAGTGGAGGATGGATGTGTACACCAAGTTGGGAAGGTTTCCACATTGTAGATAGGTATGCTCACAAGAACACACACATACACTATTTCGCTGGCGAAATAGTGTATGTGTGTGTTTTAGTTACCACAAAAACACACACAAACACTATTTCGCTGGCGAAATAGTGTGTGTGTGTGTGTTTTTGATAATCTGCAATGAGTGTGTGTGTGTGTGTTTTTGATAATCTTCTGAGCTTGGCCATCACGACATAATCCTACAACTATGAAAAGGCGAAATAGTCTGTATGAGTTTTGGCTACCACAAAAACACACACAAACACTATTTCGCTGGCGAAATAGTGTGGGTGTGTCTTTTTGATTGTCTATCATATCATCACCATCAAGAGAGCAACAACATCATCATAGTGATGGATACATGTGCAAATACATCATCTCCTTATCATAGTGATGGATACAAGTGCAAATATGTATCCTTATCAATACAAAATGAGATCTTGTGTGTGTGGTGGCATCCTCATCCATCTAGAATATCTATCATAGGAGAGACTATGATTATCAAGAGGATCACCATGCCCGCTATGAGAGGTGGAGTAGGCCGCACCTCTATTGCCATGCGAGCGGATAAAATACTCACACCCACACTATTTCGCTAGCGAAATAGTGTGGGTGTGAGTATTTTATCCGTCCTTTTTAAGGGCAGCTCCTGTTTGTGAGCCTCAACTGAGGATAGTGTGAACATGCACCATTTAGGCAGAGGGCATGAGTGTAGTAGTATAAGTGAGATGTATGCTCGATTAATAGGCAGGATTTTGGGGGAGCCTTTGGAGGGAGAAAAGGTCATCCATGAGGTTAAGAAACCGCCTTACTAAGGAGGTTAAGAAACCACACTTGCTGCCCTACACAAAAGCACCTCACCCCTCCTCCAAGTCACTCACTAAAAGGTCAAGCTCCCATGTAGGTGGAGGGAGTGTGCAGTTTTGCAACAAGCTTGCAGAGGAATTTTAAATTTTTTCTTTTCAAAAATCAATCCTCAAACAAGCTGTACTTTTTTCCACTTAATTTACCAACATGGGCTTGTATTCACTGCATATTTTTGCATCGAAGCTTTTCATATCTTTGAAAATCGGTTTAGGCCGCACCTCTATTGCCATGCGAGTGCACAAACACACTCACACACACTATTTCGCTGGCGAAATAGTGTGGGTGTGAGTAATTTACTGCTGGCAGTTTCTCCTCGGCGGAAGCAAGATGTGAGTAATTTACTGCTGGCAGTTCCAAGTGCGCTCAAAACGAATGCCTATCTATTCCATGCGTAATCAGGCCACGCGTGCCAAAAGACTCCAGTCTTTCCAGCAGAGCAAGATGCGATCGATCGATGGATGAGATAGACAAAACAATCAGTCCGATTCGCAGGTTTCGGCGATAGCGCACAAACACACACACACCTTGAAATGGACTCGAAATACCTTGCTGCTGCCCGCTGATCTCCTTGTCGCACGCTTCATATCTGCTGAGGCTGAAGGCAATACTCGGGAGACTGCTCAGGTGCAGAGGCGGAAGACAAAGCTCGGGCGCAGAGACAAAGTTCGGGAGAGCTCCGGCGCGCAGATGAACGAACTTGTGTGTGTGAATTAGAGTCAACAAACTCACACACCCAAATTAAAGGCTCTCTGATTCACACACACCTACCCAAATTAAAGGCTCTCTAACTCTCTCTAACTCTCTAACTCTAATCCGAGTTCACTTTCCAGGGTCTCCCACACTCGCGTCCATCAATCTCTAGCCTTAATTCCTTTCTATGGGCTCTCTCCCTCTTTCTCTCTCCGGAGATATTAGGTTGCACCTAGGTCCTTTACTCACCCACCTAGTCACTTTAACCACTCGCCCAACCCCCCTCTGGGAAGCGGATCTAGAGAATCTCTCTTTAACTCTCTTTAAAAAGGAGGCGGCGGCTTGAATGACACACACACTTGTTGGGTTTAACGCATTAAACGATTATATATTCTCTTTACCCTACATATTATAAATAATAGCTATTTTTAACCTTTTATAATAATTATTTGATTAAAGATCTTGCCTCATAACAAAAAATAAAAAGGACACTCTTTATAAAAGAAGTGTCGCCTCTAACAGGTCGACGAGTTCTTGACAATGGAGAAAGCAATTGTTCAAGATGAGAATGGTGTCATTCAGATGGAGTTCGTAACAATGGCTGGATTTGTTGAGGTGTCCAAAAGAGAATTGTCTTTACATTTTGGCCTGACAGAGGAATCCATCCACCTTCACCAAGTATCTGGTGATCCGGATGATGGCCTGTATTTTGATCTTGCATCTTACCTTAGAGAACAAGAAGTAATGTTTCACCTGGATTTTCAGTTTGGAAAGGTATTTATTGTTCGTGGAGATAAGGTGCCATGCATCCCTTCTCAAGATGAAGATTTTACAGATCTTGAAGTTGAAAAGAGGATTATAGGTGACACATTTCAAGAAAACGATGATGCTACAGTCAGTATAGTGCAATTACTCAGAAATCTTCCATTGAGGAACTCATTGAGAAACACTTTTATGCAAGCTAATGAAATAAAACAAGTGTCAGAGCTACCTAATAGATATGATGGGAATATAATGTTCGAGCTGCCCTATGCAAATCCCTCAACAAGAACCATTGGCATGGAAAGCAAGTTGGATGGGCATACTTGGACAAATGAGATGACAAGCAACATATCTGGATTTGAGGGAGTAGTGAGATACAGAAAGTGTGGTGGCCATTTACAATGCCTTAACAACTTATGCACTGGCTTGCAACGATCTAAAGTAAAAAATGAGAAGCATTGGACTGGTCGGTTAACAAGAGTTTGTCCAGAGGGCTCAACAACAGAAGGATTCGGAAGCCTTAAGTGCTTTTATTGCAAGTCATATCCAACTTGCGTTGCTCAATGTACATGCAAGCTGGTGCTTTGTTTTCCCAATGAGATTGCAGGTAGAAAGGTGTCTAGAGGTGTCATACATATTGGCCACCACATGCATCCAGTTGCAGAGGGTGTTTCTAAACAAATTCTGGATAATGTCCATGAAAGAGTTAGTAGAATGGTTTCTAGAGACATTGGTGGTAAACCCAGATCTTTTCAACTAAAACTAGCAAAGGAGATTGTCATGGAATCTTGTCTTTTTCAACAACATGAAGGAGATGTTAAAGTGTCTGACAGCGACTTAAGTGTCTTGCTGGCAAAACTAGCACCTGCTCTCGACAACAGAAGGTTATCACGTTGGAGGAGAGACACACAAGTTGACTCCATGTGGTGACTTTGAGGCTCTGCTAAAGCTCAAATCAAAATTGATGTTTGATTACTTTCAAAGTATTGCATTCCCTGGGCAGATAGAGTTGTCAAGCTTCGAAAGGTGTCATGTCTTTAAAATGTCAACCCAAGGACCAGGTAATGGAGTAGAGTTGGTTAATAAAATGAGGCCTAAAGGTGAGTTAGGTGGCTGTTGGGTGTTCTTTGACTTTGTGAAGAGAATGCATGACTGGACGACCATGGCTTGCCATGTATATAATCCATTTGTGCAAGAGATGCAGACCATTGCAATAGGGGATTTTAAGGTCGAGGACACAGAGTCCCAGATTTTATTTTGGACATTGTTGAATATGGTTATGGAGAAAAAGGGTTACAAGAAGGCATGTTTCAAGGGATTCATGGCTGATGAGGCTCAGGCTAATTGGCGAGCAGTTAGGACAGTTTTTAATGGAGGCCCTGAAAATGTCATGGTTGGAAGAGAGAGGTCTTGCTCCTTTCATTGGGAGCAAAGCATGCAGCATCATGCAAAAAAATGCATTCCCTCTCATAGCCAAGAGGAGTTCAAGTCACGATGTCGTGCATGGAAAGCAGCACCATCAGAGGAGACTGCTGAGCAGGAATTGGACAATCTTTGGACATGGTTGCAAGAAGGTCATGCTGACAAAACCAATATCTCAGCTTTGCAAACATGGTTAATATGGTGGCATGCAAGAGTAGCTCACTGGGGTGAATACATGGTCAAGGTAAGACAATCTAATATGGAGTTGACTCTTGCCTTGTAATTTTGATTCATTTATCTTATGTTTAAATTTGTTCAAATATGCAGGCCATGGAGGGAGATGAAAAGTACCTTGTTCCAAGAGCAAACTTGGCGGAGTCTATGCATGGGAGTTGGCTGGCATCCAATGATGGGGTGAAATACATTTCACTCTACAATGCTTGCTATAATGACCTTATGAATACTCTAATCCAACAGTCAAAATATGATAGCTATCTTAAGGGTGGCCACCTTGGATGTGGTCCTGGATTGGAGAAACTTAAGAGACGGGCCTCAACAAGTGCAATCCCACCTGCGGCAAGAGAAATTGTTGATCTCACAAATGAGGCTGCTGTAGAGCTGGGGGCTGCCAATAGGTCTCTCTCCGCAGATGGTGATTCTAGGTCTGTTCGACGAAAAAGACGAGGTGTATTAAAGAATCCTATCAAAGAGGGAGATTCACACCGACCAGAGTATGAGTATGTCACTTATAACACACAACATCACGGTGCACCCAATGTTTTGCAGGAAGTACATAATGAGGGAGAGGTGGAAATACATTCAACAAGGTGGGCAATCAGAAGGACAACACCAGGGAGTAAGGTGCGGTGCCAAGGATACTTGAGAAATGAGAAACGAAAATGTAATGAACTTATTGATAAAAAAGGTAGGGCAGGATTACTAGGAGTGCCAGCACCATGTTTTGAGGGACTCATTGAAATCCCCTCTGGAACCAGGAAACAATTTGTATGGTTTTGTGGAAGTAATGTTGACCATACCTGGGAGCCCTCTCACAATGTAATCGAGAAACCAAGCACTAGACCTGCTGTGTGGCCCGTTGCAATTGGAACTTCATTGGATTCTACAGAAATATCTGCATTGTCAAAGGCAGGCTTTGATTTGAAGAACATTAGTGCAGAGGCACATCAACAAGTAGGGACTCCTCTTGCAAGTCATGATGATGCTGATGTGCGTCCCATGAACCGCAATGGAAAGCTAGTGATTGTTGCCAAGGTGGTGAACAAAGAAATGCGGGATAGAATCAAAAGGGCTGCAGAGCTTATTTGCACTGTTCATGGGTGTAGGGTTGTTGTGCCAAAGGAGCATGTTGAATACACTTTATCGACTGAAGGAAGCATCAAGAAAGAACAAAACTACTTGGTTACTGTTTCAGCTTTTCCTTCTTGCACATGCGATGACTTTCAAAATCGGGAACGCAAAGGCAAAAGATACATGCCTTGCAAACACCTTTACTTTATTTATATGCATGAGCTGGACTTGAATGTGGATCACCAAAAGTTTATTCACCAAGCAGCCCTCACTAAAAGAGAGTTGCAGCAAGCTTTGCGACTAGTTGCTTGATGATGTAATTTTTACTTTTTGGTATTGCGCATAGTCCATGTTGGAACTCCTTCAATGTATTTAATTTTTGGTGTTGTTCGCAAATTGCAATGAGTTGTAGCAAGCATTGCTGCTAGTGGCTTGACGATGTAATTTTTACTTTAAGAGATTTAAATTTCAATTTTTCTTTGATGTGCACTTTTTACTTGTATTCATAGGGAAATATAAGCTTCCTTTGCCTTTATTCATACTGCAATGAAACTTATAATGTATTTCTTTTTGGGATCTTCTTTAAAGTCATGTTTGTAATGGATTTAAATTTCAATTTTTTCTTTGATGTGCACTTTTTATCTTTATTCATAGGGAAATACAAGCTTCCTTGAGGTTCATAGTTTGGATATTGCAATGATGATGGCCCTTTTTTTTTCCTTCGCTCGCCACGCTCGACACTTTACGCTCGTAAAAAGGGCCCCCCCGTTTTAGGCCAATGTGGGTTCTAAATGAGAGTTCTAAGTATATTAAGCAAGGCTCACTTATGGGGTTGTTTGCCCATGTGTGAAAGAGGCCTAGGGTTAGGGTTAGTGACATCTCTATAAAAGAGATGTTAGCTAAAGAAAGGGGACGTTTTTGGCCATTCTCATAAGCTATTGAGTGAAGCTCTTGAGCTCTCAAGCTATGGCAACTCTCTAACTCTCTCTATTGTACTCTAATGAGTATCAAGCTCCAATGAGTATAGCTCCACTTCTTTCTCTTAATCTATTTTAGCATCATTGAAGTAGATTAATCTATGATTAGTTGAATGCTTCTTTCTTTCTCTTGTGTATGCTGCATGCTTGTAGTGTGTGTGTGTGTGTAGTCTCCATTAATGCAAGCTCTTGCCCACTCCATTGGCAATGAGTTATTCATGGATAGACTCTCTCTATGAGCTTGTGGGTTTGTGAATGTTACATTCTATGCTTGCTTAAGCTTGTGGGTTAGTAGATGCATGCTTATGGATTTGCTGGCATTAGGGAAAGCTAAGATTTAATCAATGTTTGAATGGGATTAAGAGATTGCCATGCATTGCTTGTTCTCTTGATTAGTGTAGTGGGTTTAAGGGATTGAGAGATTGATTGAGGTGTTGAATGGTTGAATCGTCAAGTGGTTGGTTCGTGTATGTGAGCTCTCCCACAAGGGATATGCCTTCATGCACTAATCGGGTCGAGTCCTCGGATTGACATTGTGTTTCTCAACACATTTGTTGATCGGTAGTACTCTATGAGCACTATATTGCACGGTAGAGAGAACCGCTCTTCAATGGCACCGGTGTCGGGGAACGAGTGTCTACATTAGTTGAGCACCATACACACACTACCAATCCTTGTTAAGCTCCAATCGGTTGCAAAACCGTTGGATAGGAGAGCAAGCTTTGGGACTAATTTTGGTAGTTATTTAAGACTAATTTGTTGTTAAATTCTCTTTATTATCTTGCAATTTGAGTGCGATTGGCTAGCTACGCCTCTCCCTTGAGGGCAGGACAAGGATTCAACACACGGGAAGGATTAGAGGTAGGTGCTAAACCTGCCAATTTCAATTTGTGTGCGAAAGAGAGGCCTGATTTGCATTTTTGTCATTCTATTTTAGGATAATTTTTGCTGTCTGAGGTTAATTTTTACAGTTTCAATCTTCTGCATGCTCGTTTATTTTCTGTTCTTAGCTTAGTCTAGTTTTCTACATCTTTAATTTTGTGCATTTTAGTTCTCTGTTAAACCTGCACCTGTAGAGAAACTGAAATCTGTACACACACATGAAGAGTGAACATTTTGAATTTGCTGCAAATATCAGAGCTGCAAACGCATTGAGTTCCCTGCAAATCTCACATCTGCACACGCATCGAGTTCACTGCAAATCTCACAGCTGCACACGCATCGAGTTCACTGCACACGCACTTCAAAAAAGAAAAAAATAATAATAATAAAAGAAGGCGGCTGTGCGTGAACAGCGCACCTCGTGGAGAGACCCACACACCGCACCATAAAGACCGCCACCGCATCGGGATAAAGGGGTTAGAAAACACCCATCGTCGAAATTTTGGTCCTCCTGGAACCATTTTCCCATAGTGAGTTCAGTATGGAAAACGCGTAAATTTTAGGCGATTTTTGATCCCGAAAAATACGCTATTTTTTTGGCCTAATGTGTTCGAGGGGGTTCAAAATGGGTTCTGGCAAAGTTTGAGCCAACTTGAAAATTTTTGGATTTTTTTTTGGAAAAAAAAAACAACCTTAAAATTTGACCTTATGCACTTGCAGTCGGGACGTCATATAGACATTGCCACCCATAGGGTCTAGGGCACCTTCTAGAGTGCCTATGCAGGAAAGTGGGACCCAATCGGTAGGAAATTTGACAGATATTGCTGAAATCTTTTTCGAATCCCAATCTGATACCCTTTCCAGGACAACTAGCTCATTGTCTATGGACAATCTAGGGCCATCAAATAGTCATCCCTTAGCCCCAAATCGGACACCCACAAGATCTTTTAATCCATTTGAAGCCGACATCATGGGGTTACCACTCAATGTGAGACTTCAATATGTCTACACGAATGCTCAAGGAGCTGAGATCTTTAGGGATCCACAACAACGGTATCTGGTTAAGATTACACACTTTTTCTCAGAGCTTGATAGAGCACCTCTAGTCAATGACTAGGGTAACATGTACATAGGCGGAGATGGTGTTCGCTCTATGAAGTCACCTATCATCCAAAGAATGTAGACAAATTAGGGGGGCTCTCTAAGAGTGAGTTCCTAGACTTATCGAAGCCTTCCGGAGCAAGGGAGTCTAGAGATGATTGGCTCATTGAGCCGGACATGCCTGGACCATCCAATGCCCAGTCCTCAAAGCCATCCATAGATGATTTACTTTTTGTAGATCTAAATTTGGAAAGGGACAGGAAAGGCAAGAGCAAAATGGATCAGGGGGCTAAGAACCAATGGGAGTTTGTATGACAAATTCCAGTGACAAAGGTCTTTCAAGATGACCCACTTCAAGAGGTCTATAAGGACTCTTTAGAAGGATATTATGCCACATCTAGATTGCTAGAGCTAGATCTTCCTCTAGCACTTGTGGTGGTAGTCGAGAAGCTTGCAGGATACAAGAACCGAATCGTTGATAAATGGGCCAATGAATATCGAACCTTAGATTGGAAGGAGATTCGTGAGCTCACGCGTGGAGAGGACAACCATTATTCATGGAAGTGCTTTCAACTAATACAGCTAAACCAGGAGAGACAACCTTTCTTCGAGAAACTTTTGCTTCTCCCCTACGAGAGTTCACTAGAGAGGGACCCTCAACATCAAAGTGGACCGCTGCAAGTAGCCCAACTCTAGCACCAAGATATTATCTTACACCAAAAGTGCGACCACACATCACACCACAACAACGTTTCTCTCACTATGACAATCAGAGGGTAGGGGAGCCAACTTGGCCTCCCATAAATGCACCTCCTGAAATGAGGGTAACAAGATCTTTGGAGGGGGTTGGTGAGGCAGGTAATAGGGGACCCACACCAATTTGGGATGCATATGGACCATTTTACCAAGTACATTAATCGTTGCCCAGAAGATGAGAAGCCCACCCAGAGTCGATTAATTTCTCTCTTCTTAAAAGAACTAAAAAATTCAACACTGCACACACATCTCTATGCAAAGAAGCATATAAATTTCAATGAGTGTTGCCATGATGCTATGGATTTCACAGATAACTTCAAATTCCAAGATGGTACTGGCCTTGAGGTGCAACCTAGAGATTAGTGGGGTGATAACCAAAGTTCAGGGTTTGGTGCACTAGTAAATCTAGACCAAATAGCTAACCGAAGATTGGGACAAACCTATCGCCCACCCATGCAGCCACAACAACAGCAGCGAATGAGGAGTGTACTACCTACAGGTCCTCATCTTTGTGGAGCATGTGGCGGTAACCATAAAACCGAAGAATGTAATACCGTTTCTCCTCTAGTCACAAACTAACCCACAAAGAAGTGGTGCCACGCCTGTGCTCGAAATTATACCCACACCACACAAGAATATACTCGCATTGCAAGAATGAGACAGGAGCATGAGCAGCAAAGGGGTGCAGTGGCTCCACCAATGCATCACTAGTATACTAATTTTGAACGTAAGCCACCGATGGCACAAGAGCAAGCACGCCCTGTACTTGGAGCTCAACCTCCTACTCCTGGGACTGCTCTTGTGAGGTTTGTTGACTACGACAATTCAAATATGTGTAGAGACTTGGTAAACCCTAGCTATGTGGAGGAGGAATATGCATCATATTCATCCAAGGAAAATCTCTTTGAAAGTCCCGCATATCCAAGCCAAGAACTGGAACCTCAACCGGGGGAACAAAATTCTTTGATGTTGCTAGGTGGCTACTGTCACGCTTTTTTCTGAGAGGTATTTTGGGCTCGTGTATATATGGGTGCATCGTGTGAATAAAGGTTTTGCTATGGAATGCATTGCCAGGTGTATAGGATGGTTGACTTTTGTTTTGGGCCTGAGTGTTGGCCTGTTCCGAGTAAGCTTAGATGGAAGTGATATCAGCTGCTCGATGGCTTTGATTGTGGGCGCCTCAAAGAAATAAACGGGCACTCGAAGCTGTTTGAAGGTATGTGGAAGCATGAGGGCAATAAAAGTTAAAGGGCCAGTGTTGCCTTGGTGTGAAATGGTATGGAAGGGTGGCCATCCATTAGGAGAGGAGGAAAATTAAAAAAAAACATAATATTAACGTGGCCATAAGTGAGCAGACTACGTGGAATTTTTTGGAGCCGCCAATGAGGGTCTCTGGATGTTTGATGCACGTGAAGCAAAGTCGGCGTGGGCTGGAGAGAAAAGGAAGTCGCCGTGTTGTTTTTGGGGGGGCTCTCAGCAGGTAAGCAGAGGAGCGCAGCTGCGCGTATATGCAGAGATAGAACCAAGGGTGTGTGGCCATCGTGTAGCCGTGGGGGGCCTCCCGCATGAAGAGTAGCGGAGCCTGGAGCAGACAGGCCGACGTGTGGTGAACTGCAGCTGAGGCAGGTTGGTGACAGTTGTCAAGGAGCATGTGTGACTAGCGTCAAAGGTGACAGAGCAGCTAGAGCGGGCCAAAATCGCCTTGGTTTTGGGTATGCATGGCGAGTGGCTGGTGTTAAAGGGAACAGGCTAGCACAGAGGGAGGTCGCCTTTGAGGTGTGGATAGGCTGCTGTGGTGAAAAGCCGACAGGTCAAGGTGTGGAGCTAGTGGAAGCACTTAAGCCTTAGCAACGGGCTGGCGATGGATGAAGTGGGCGCAGCTATGGTTGGCGCAAGGTAACTGTCAAGGGTGATCGAGGCAGAGCAGAGGCGCTGGGAGTGTGGAGCGCAGCTGAAGGCAAAACGCAGGGAGGCTGCCTTGAAGTTGGTGGCCTGGCTACTGCACATGCGAGAGCTGAAGTTCGTGGGCTAGTTGGTGCAGTGGGTAGCGCAGAAGGCGCCAAAGGGTGAACGTGGAGGAAAGGGGTGAAGGGCTGGCCGTGTGAGGGCTAGCGTGGACTAGGCAGAGTTACAAGTGCAGCTGCTGCAAACTCGAAAGGTGGAGTGGCCGCCTTGTAAAAGGACAGGAGAGGCTTCTCCAAAGAACGTAGGAGAGCAGAGACGTGGTGAGAGGGATTATCTTGGTGGTACAAGAGACAAGGGATGGCAACTGTGAGGGCTAGCAGTTGTGCAGGTGAAGCTGGATGTGGAAGCCAAGGAGATGCTGGCAACCGGATGCTGAAGACAGGGCAGTCTAGAGGGCACGTGTGGCCGTAAAGAGGATCGTGCAGAAGCTGGTGGGGCTGATAGCACGTTAAAGAAGAGATAGGACAGGTGTTGCTGCTTGGTGGTGGGCCGGTAGCAGGGCAGATAAGCTGCTTGGGTTTGTTGTGAGGCTGACAGAGGATCAGCACAGAGAGAGAGAGAGAGAATGGTGTAGCTGTTGCTACTGACGACACACACAGAAGTTATGGGTCGCAGAGAGTTGAAGGTTAGCTGGTGGGGCGCCTTCTGAAGAGTGAGTGGCCAGGTTCTTTCTGATGTGATTGGCATAGCATGCAGGCGAGAGGTTCGTGGTGATTGGGGATGTGGTGTATCCTTGGCAGTGAACAGGCCTGAGTCAGTGTTTTGTTTATGGTTGTGTGAGTAAGGCTTCTGTGTCGGGAGAAGCTTGTATACAGTGTTGTAACTGGAATATATTGTTGGGTGTTTGCTTTGTCTATGGTGCCCCTGTTTTATGCTGTTTGTCTGGCGTGGGTTGGGTGGTGAAGTGAGAGAAGGTTCCAGCCGGTGCTGGTGGTGCCTGTTCGTGTTGTTGTTTCCAAGTTTGCGAGGTGGAAGGGCTATAGAGGCAGGGTTTTCTTTCTTTTTTTCACCTCACAGCTACCAACCTAGGACTCCAGGCCCCTCAGGTCAATGGTAGCAAAGGAAAGTAGAAGCCAAACTAATGGGCCCCTGTTATGAGTGCGGAGAAGCCCATTGGGCTCGTGATTGTCCACATCGCTAAAGGCAAGCAGCTCAATCCAATACAACAGTACCACAGTTTTCACCAATTGAAAGATATTGTCTAGGGTGTTGTGTAGAACACTTTCCAAAGGATTGTTTGCTGAAACCACATGAGGAAGGCATCTCTCAACCAAAGGTCTCACTCTCGGGAGGGTCACTCTATGTAGAATATCCCTATCGCGTGCGTTCAAGGTCTATATTTTAAATCCCTTATCTGTGAATTTTTTAAAATTTTTTTAAATCATACCCTTATGTAAATATATTTCTATAAGTTTCATAAATTAAAAATATGCTTCTATTGAATGCACGTGATATTCACATTTTTTTGTGAGCGACCCCCCCGAGGTCTCACTCAACTTTGTAGAGGCAGCTCCATCGCCACCTTCATCAGATAATGAGGATGTCGTGCCACTTAGAGTCATGACTAGATCACATACACGAAATGCCGAAATGCAGACTGATGAGACACCTCGAACTAGGGATGCAAAGGCAAATCTAGTGGACAAGACCCTACATTCCAATAGAAAAAGGACCACTAGGAGGAAAAAGAACCGCAACAAGAAAACTAAGAGTGCATCCACTAGTTCTCAAGAAGTCTCTAAACAAAACATGAAGGATCAAGCTTTTACATCCCAAGAAGTGCATGAGGAGCATCAACCTCAACCTGGGCCTAGCGCTAAACAAGATGAGGCTATTATAACCGAGGATAGTTCAGGGGGTTCTATTTTTGTGGATAAGGTGAACGAGACTCTAGATGCCATCATTGATGCTCATAGAAGTCGCATTGCAGCTTTATCTGAGCTACCCAAGAAGCTTCAAGAATACCCAAACCCTTGTGAGGAGAAGATCAATCTAGCTGTACATCAGCAACTCATTAAGGAAGCTCAATCAATACTTGAGGGCCCACCTCCACCTATCCCTCGGGGCCCCACTTCTCTTAAGCCAACATTAGAAACCATACCAGAAGTGTCATCAAGTTGGGAAATGAAAAGTGAGCTGATCTCACATAGCGAGAAGTCTGCACCAATTGACACCCCATTGAAAGAAGGCATTCTGCCACCACCTAGTCTTGCCTTCCCATGCAATGATGAAGTTATTGATGCTAACGAGGACATGGCAAATGGGATGTGGCCAGCAGTTCATGAGAAAGTTAATGAGAATATGTTCTCTATTATTTCACCTCCATTCTCTGAAGTGGATTTTACCAGGAGCACAGAAAACAACTTAAGACGCCCAAGCATCCAGGAGGAAGTTCAAACAATTGTTTCTCCTAGAAGTAAGCATACAATGAAAACCTTACCATCTTATTTGGGAGAATATGAGAACTATTCTCAAACCTTGAGGATACCCTCCATGCATAGAAGGTTAACAAAGGAGATGGATATGGGTATCGTGCAAGCTATTTTGTCAGCACCAGTGGCTTGTACCTTACCTTTGCTTGATTTGATAAAGCTTCGACCAGAGTTGTGGAATGATATTGCCACATGTTTGTCAGAGCAGGTTTTGCTACAAAAGGGTCACCAGGGATTTCACTGACATAAACGAAAACATGTGAACATGTTTTTAACATATGTGAACATATGTTAATAACACAAAAAATCTTGTGATCACATGTTATATTCACAAAGCTTTCACAAGGGCCTAAAAAATTATCTTTGTCGGGCATAAAAAATCTTCTTAGGTGGCCACTGACCTGCTATTATGTGAAGATGGTAACATGAGAACATGTGAATAGCTTATTCCCATGTGTAGCCAAGCTTTTAAGGGGTTCCCAAATGGTAAGTGACCTGTTATTTTGTGAATGGTAACATGAGAACATGTGAATAACTTGTTCACATGTGTTATTATCACAAAAAATCTTGTGATCACGTGAATATTAAATCCCTGAGGGTCACCATCAATGTACTATACACTCTGAGACAAAGCATGTTATGCCAGTTCCTATCAACAAAGTAGGAAAATTTTGTGAGGACGATCAAGGAAATGCTACCCTCCCATTAGAAGTGCAAAAAGTAGCTTCAACTGCAATACTTGATAGTGGTGCAGGAGTGGGCATTGTGACAAGGTCCATTTGGGAAAAGTGGAGCAAACCAGCTATTAGGAGTACCAGGATACGCTTGTAGCTAGCAAATGGAAGCTTAGAACATCCCATTGGGCTGCTAAGAGAACATATTGGTCACCACATGTGGGATTGAATATGAGCACACATTTGCAGTAGTGGATTTTGGAAAGCATCCAAACTATGAAGTGATATTGGGTAGACCATTCATGCGACAATTTCAAATGATTCAAGATTGGGGATACAATTATTTGTACCTTTGACATGATTCTGTCATCACAAGGGTCAACCTAAAGAATCACTCATATCGTGATGTAACGCGGTCTCCAATAGATGAGTTTGATTCTGCTTCATCTGAGGGCTCAAGAGTTACATTGTCAGATGGGTGAGAAGATCTGTGGATGTGTGGAGCCTCATGTAAGGATTTCAACACTGAGAGACTTAGGGGTAATCGAAGTGTATCAGATGAGGCATACATTCTACAACCCTTCCCTGAGCACTTAATTGATCCCCTAGAATGGAGTCATGTCCTTGCAACATTATCGACATGTGCTTTATCTAAGCCAATTCAATTTTGTGAATCAGATGGATATGACATTATTCCTATACGAATGGTACAACCATGTGACCTTCTAGATGATTTGTACTATGGGGATACATCCACAGCACTGCATGTAGGGGAAGTCTTAGTGGAGGATTTAACACTCAAATCTGCTAATGATACTGATAAGGAAGATGGATGAGACTCTGATTTTGATGATGATGTGATAATCCCCGAGGAAGTGTTAGGAAAGGCACGCCTACTCTTGAGAGGAAGGGAGGTTCAAGTAGAGATCCCTCGAAGCCCACCTAAACGTAAATGCTGTAAGAGCCATAAGAGAATTCGTAAACAAGATGAGAGGGAACGATGTGAGAGAATACAAAAAGAAGACGAGGAGTTTAAGAATGAACACTCTCGACCACCACCTCACTTCTCAGGAAAGAATGGATATCTATACTATGTCCAAGCACAAGATAGTATCAAAGACCAAGTAAAACGATCAGATGGATTCCAACCAGGAGAAAAGCTAAAAACTATTAGCAAAAATTATAAAAAATTAAAGAAACCAAAACAAAAACTCAAGTCTCAAACAGATACAAAAGAGAGTGTCAGAAGTGCAAAGATAAAGGTTGAACGAAAAACTCTGATGCAAGATTGCAAAAGAGAGCTCAAAACCGCATGGTCTTCAATTAGTGATGACTCAAGTGGACAAGAACAAGGTCTCAATATTCCCCCCAACTTCACACAGTACACTCTTCAAGATCGGAAGATTGTTCTTCAACAGCCCATGCGACAAAAGCCAAGCACGCCAGGGGTTTCATATGATGGTCCAGAAGATGCAAAAAATTTGATATCGTTGAGCCTGGAAAAGAGCCTCGCTATGTGTGGATTGCCACAGACTTGTCCTTAGACGAGGAGAAGTTATTAATTCAAACAATAAAGGAGTATCACGATGTTTTTTCTTGGAGTTATAAAGACCTCAAAGGAGTTGATCCAAGCATATATCAGCATACAATTCCATTGCGAGAGGATGCAAAACCTTCCAAGCAACGTCCTTATACTTACAATGAGAATTTTGCACGAAAGATAAAAGAAGAAATAGACAAGCTCTTAGAGGCAAAATTTATCTATGAGATTGAACACACTGAATGGGTCTCCCCTATTGTAGTGGGGCCCAAGAAAAATGGAAAACTTCGATTGTGTAAACCTCAAGAAGGTAAATGCAGCTACTGTACGTGATCATTACCCACTTCCAATCACTCACGGATCATGTTTTAGAATGTGTTACAGGGAAAAAGGCATATAGTTTCTTGGATGGATTCTCCGGTTACAATCAAGTGTCAATTGATCCAAAGGATCAACACAAGACTGCCTTTTCTCCTGAAGATGGCATCTTTGCCTATCGTGTTATGCCATTTGGTCTAACAAATGCACCTGCAACCTTTCAGTGGATAATGAGTCATGTATTCAAGGAGTATCTTAGGCTATTTCTTGAGATCTTCATGGATGATTTATGTGTTCACAAGAGCGTGATGATCATATAGAACACCTCCGACTTGTGTTTCAAAAGTGTCAAGTTTATTGTATATACTTGAATCCTGACAAGTGCAAATTCATGGTAAGACGAAAAAATTTTGGGCCATATTGTTTCTCGCAATGGCATTTCAATAGATATGGATAAAATTGATGTCATTGTCTCATTACCTTGGCCTATCAACCCTAAAGGGGTACAAATATTCATGGAACATTGTGGCTATTATCGTCGATTCATCTACATGTATGTTGTCCTAGCCACACCATTATATGCTCTTCTTGTAAAGTTTAATTGGACTGACGAGTGTGAGGAATCCTTTGAAAAGTTGAAGCACGCATTAGTGTCTGCACCCATTTAATGGGCACCAGCAGATTGGAACCAAATCTTTCATGTCCATATTGATGCTTCAAACTTTGTAATTGGATGTATTTTGGCTCAATCGGGAGAACATAATAAGGATTTTCCAATCTCATATGCTAGTCGACAGTTGAACAATGCTGAGAAGAATTATACCACAAGAGAAAGAGAAGGTTTGTCCATGATATATGCAGTGAAAAAGTTTTGCCATTACCTTTTGGCAAACAAATTTATATTTTTTGTGGACCATCAAGCACTGCTATATTTGGTGAATAAGCCTTGTGCCACTGGAAGGATTGTGAGGTGGTTTGTCATCCTTCTTGAGTTTGATTTTGAAGTGGCAGTCCGAAAAGGAACAACTCATCTTAGGGCAGATCATTTGTCTCGAATCACCTCTGGAGAAGCTCCTGTGGGTGTGGATGATGATATGTTAGATTCAACACTTTTCCTTGTAGAGACAGCTCCTAATTGTTCTGAATCCATCTTAGAAATTTTGACAAGTGGGAAGATACAACTAGCAGGTCCTAATGTGGACCTATGGCGACCATTCAAGTTAATCTCAGGGAGATTATATCGTCAGGGTACTGATGGAGTGTTGTGGCTTATACCTAACCCTGACCAATATGAGGATATCTTGGAATGGGCACATGAGGGTATTGGTGGAATCCATGCATCAGCTACTACTTGTGTACGATGTATAACTCAGGATGGCCAATGGTGGCCTACCATGCATGCGGATGCTGAAAAATTTGTTCGTAACTGTGTTTCATGTCAAATTCAACAACCAATTCATAATGTCACATTATTCCAAATTTCAACTACACCAAGTCGGAGTAAGTATATTGTTGACTATCTTCAGCATGGTCATACTGATCGAACAATTCCTAAATATTAAAAGCATGCTATTGAAGTTGAAGCGGCCAACTATATGCTGATAGAGGGCCAACTCTACAAGAGAGGCAAGGATGGCAACTTGCGCATGTGTGTATGTGAAGCTGACTACTTTAACATCTTGACTCATGCACATGCAGGTGTTGGGGGTGGACACTTTTTGGGCAATACCACAGCTAAGTTGATTAGGTGGTCTGGGCTTTGGTGACCAACCTTACAAATGGATGCTGAAGAATATGTAAAACGTTGTGACGATTGCCAAAGGGCCAAACCTCCCATCACAAAGGACAATATGCCATTGCGGCCTATGTTAAGCACACGTGCTTTTGCCAAATGGGGTATTTATTTTGTCGGTCCCATTAAACCTCCAGCTCGTCACATGCATGCCGAATAACTGACTATTTGACCAAATGGGTAGAGGCAAAGGCTACAATAAAAAATGATGCCAAAACCACGGCCAAGTTCTTATATGAGTATGTGTTTACACGCTATGGCTTACCTATTGAAATCGTTAGTGATCAAGGTGTGCACTTTGTGAATGAGGTCATAGAGTTTTTACTTCAAGAATTTCTGGTAATTCACAAGCGTTCTGCACCCTATCATCCCCAGACCAATGGTCAAGCTGAGAGTACTAACAAGATTCTCTGCACAGCACGCACAAAGATTGTTGAGGGACATAGGACTGATTGGGAGCAAAAGTTGCACTCAGTTCTTTGGGCATATAGAATAGCCTATAAAACATCTGTGGGCACAACCCCATTTGAGCTTGCTTTTGGGCTAGATGCAATTCTTCCCATTGAATTTCTTGTACCTACTCTACGAGTTGCCAAATAATTGGATTGGACTAGTCATGAGCTTTCTCAACACATTGATGAATTGATAAATCTTGATGGGACCCGCTTATTGGCGGTAATGGAGATGTATGCCAAGAAGAGGAGACAAAAGCAATGGTATGATCGAAATGTAACAACTGGCCGATTCAAAAAAGGGGACCTTGTGCTCTTGTACACACTTCAGAAGCATAAGCGAAAGCTCAAGAAACGTGGCTTAGGACCGTTTGTGATTAATGAGCTTACTCCGAGTCGTGCAGTGCATTTAGAGACACTAGAAGGTGAGCAAATGCCTAACTTCAGTAATGGAAGTCGTCTCAAGAAATACAATGAACCATTAACTGAAGCCATGCTTCAACAAATGCATGCTGCCCACACACGAAAAGAAGGACATGACCTACTTAAACGTCAGGCTCAAGAAGAAGCTAAAGCTAGAGTTGCAAAAGCCAAGGAGCGTCGCAAGGCTTCTGTGTTGACCTTATAGTTGGCTACTACTAATGAACAATATGTTGATCCTTTCAATATTCACATGTGTCTTCATCTTCATGAGACTACCTACTTTGTCTCTGACTTAATTGACTCTGGTGCAGATTATAATGTTCTCTCATTTGACACATGGGTAGCCTTGGGACAACCAACACTTGTGCACATTGCTATTGACTTACAAAGCTTCTCAAGTGAAGATAATCCTATAGAGGAAAAATGTATCATTATGATGTCCATTCAGGATCACCAGATGTCAGTTCCCTTTTATGTGGCTAGTCAGTCCAAGGCAGTGGTAGAGGTTGTTCTTGGTCGATCGTGGTTAAGTGCCACCAATTGTTCATTAGATTGGAAGAATAAACAATACAATTTGCAAATTGATTCTGATTGCATCTTGGGATCTGCTGCTCTCCACGACTTTTATCATGTCAAAAGGGTGGTAGTTCTACCCTACACAACCCAATTTCAACATCTGCTCTTCAAGCTCCAAGACAAATGATGTGGATAATCGATGAGTCCTCAAATGAGGCCATGTCTAGCATGTTCCAACTACTCTAGTCACTGCTCAAAGAAGGCCAAGCAAGAAAGAATTGTCAATTTGGCTACCCAAAGATGTGTACAAACTTGTACCATCTAGCCTAGTTGCTAAACCTCCTAAAAAGCATATCTTTTCCAAGCCTAAACCTCAGATTGTTCTTAAAGCACAAGGCTATTATGAGGGTGCAACAGCACTTTGGCTTCCCAAATGCCATGGTTTGCTAAAGCCAAAAGAGTGTATCAATAAGATTCCAAAAGTCACTCTTGGTTTTTCATATCAGTGGGTGCAAAGGAAATCAACACAACCTCTTCAAGATAGGATAGGTGGTTGTAATAGAACCTACAAATCTACTTGTGTTGACCTTCCCCAAACATGTATTGAATCACCAGTTGTCCCAACTTCTCCTTGTTACACACTTCCACCATCAACTTGTGTACCTAAGACAAATCCAACTTTACATGAGTCTCCTTTGAGCATAGATTCTAGCACTTCACTGCCTAAATCCTCTTACCTTGCTCAAATTCCTCGACAATTGCTATCCTTCCCACCTCTTAAGAAGGACATACCCAAAACCTAAGGTAAGGCATTAACACTACAATTGAAGCTCTTTGGTAGATCAGTGTTTGAATAGTCTCACTTTTACTAATGTGGTTCCTTATGCCTTTACAAGATTGTGTTCTTTTTGAGATGATCTTATCTACATTGTTTTTGATAGGGATTGTAAAGATGATCTTATCTACATTGTTTTTGATAGGGATTGTAATGATGGATATGAGTGTATAAAGTTTGAAGTTTCTAAATTTCATTGTTCTACGCCTAGATACCTCCTGATGGATACTTGGCGAGATACATGTCCACCATGCATTGACCCTGATAGTACTCAACCTGAACATCGCGGGGGTTATAGTACTCCTCCGTTTTAAACTCATTCTAGGTACTTTTTGTTGAGATTCAAGCTCGATGTCAGTGTATGCCAGCTATGCTATGTGCTGGCATGTTAGGTAGGAACATGTGTGAGACATAAATGACCGCGTCCAGCTGGTCATAGTGTGTGGACATTAGCTAGGGTTAGATATGTGTGGACACAACTCATAGAGTGTCGTGTGTATTATGTATTAGGGCTTTTTATGCATTGTGTGAGAAGGGAGATGGCTTCCCTCTATGGTTAGGGTTTGCAATATACATTAGGGTTTGCTCCTGTGTGTGTCTCCTCTCCCTCTATCGTTCTTTCAACATGGTGTCAGAGCCTTGTGCTGTCTATTAGGGTTTATGAGTGAGTGAGAGAAGAGGGAGAAAAAGCTGTGAAGAGAAGCTGTGAAGCTTGCCATTGAAGCTGTGAAGCTTGGAGCACACCGATTACTATCAGATCTGAGAGCTTGGCCTACCGGGTAAGGTCTTCTAAACATCCTTGAGCGGATTGCAGGTGATTCAGGCAAAAACAAAGCAAGTTAGAGTAACTCAAAGCAAAGCAAAATTTTGGTTTTTGGAAGCTTATGCACAACATGGTGGTGGAAATTATGCATCAAGTAGTAATGATGGCACAACAAATCACTTGTTTGCTATGAAACATGTTGTTGGATCTATGATGACAAATGCTGAGAATGATGACACATGGTATATGGACTCTGGAGCATCAAACCATATGACTTGTCATGGTGAATGGTTTGAGCATATGAAGCCTATGGATGTGAAAGGCTATGTGGAGACAGGTGATGATACTCAGCATGCCATTATACATGTTGGAAGTGTACCATTGGTTATGCACAATGGTCAAACAAAATCTATGTCAGATGTATTGTACGTGCCTTCTATCACAAAAAAAGCTTGGCCTCAGTTGGTCAAATGGTGGAACAGGGATTACAGGTTCGTTTCAACGAGCACGGTTGCTTCGTTGAGGACTTCAAACATGGATGTAGAGTCATTGTTGCTAAAGGAAAGAAAGAAGGCAGGTTGTTTAAGCTGGATGCTGGAATTCCTGAGTTAAAATCAGCCATGTTTTCTAAAAGCAGAAATGTGGTACAGGACATTGATATGTGGCATAAGAGGATTGGACATGTCAATATACAAAGATTGAAGAACATGCAGACAAGAGGCATTGTCAGTGGATTGCCAAGATTTAAATATGATGGGAATATGCATGTTTGTGAAGCCTGTCAGTTTGGAAAGCAGGCAAGGTTGAGGTTTCCTAGAGAAGGAAATATGAGTCGCAGGCCACTTGAGATAGTACATAGTGATGTATGGGGTCTTGCACAAAACCCATCTATCAAAGGCAGTTTATACTATGTGACATTCATAGATGATTTCAGCAAGATGACATGGATATACTTTCTCAGAGAGAAGAGTGAAGTATTGGAAAAGTTCATGGATTTCAAAGCTTTTGCAGAAAAGCAATATGGCTGTTGGATTAAATGTTTGAGGACAGATGGAAGTGGTGAATACACCTCAAAAGCTTTTGAGCATTTCTTGAGGAAGCATGGAATAAGAAGACAATTGACTTGCAGGTATACACCTTAGCAGAATGGTGTGGCTGAGAGAAAGAATAGAGTCGTATGTGAAGTGGCTAGGGCAATGCTCAATGAAAAGAGCATGCCAGATTACTAGTGGGTAGAAGCATGTGCTACTGCAGTGTATATACTGAACAAAACACCTACAACAGCCATTCATGGAAGCACGCCAGAGATGCGGCTTACAGGTTATAGGCCAGACATTGGACACCTCAAAGTTTTTGGATGCATAGCTTATGTACATGTGCCTGATGAAAGAAGAAGGAAGTTGGATCCTAAGGCAGAAAAATGTGTATTTGTTGGATATGCACAGGATTGAAAGGCATACAAATGTTATAATCCACAAACTAGACAAGTGGTCATCTCACGAGATGTGGTGTTTGATAAGCTTGCTAGTTGGTACAAAGCAAAAGATGAGGGTGTCATTGAGTCACTTGAGGCTGATGTGCCTGTGAACTTGCCACAAGCAAGTTCTAGTTCTACTTCTATGTTTGGGCTAGCAATAGCAGAGGTTGAGAGTAGTACTGTACGTCCATGGTCAGGACGTTTGAGGCATGAGAGTGTGAGCACTGGGAGTAGTGTTGTAAGATTCCTCCCCCACCCCCTTTTTGATGTCTAGTATCTTTCCTTGTAATCAATCCCTCTTTAGAAATATAAAGACCTTGTTTCTATCTGTTTTAGCCTAGAGAGAGAAAAATATTCTAGAGAGAGAATATTCAGATTTTGAATATTTTTGGATAGAAAAATATCTCTTCTAATTCAGATGAGTTCCCCTGAAACAGAAATTCAAAAAGAATTTTTCAATGTGCAATTGGAATTAATTGAAAATAGGTATAAAGAACCTTAGCCTAAGGGTCTAGATTTTCAGAAATCTTTAGACTATGATCCAATTAAGGTTCCTATGGACCAATAGCATCAATCCATGTGTAGGGAGGAGATAAATCTAGCTTGTAAAAAGAAAATACCCAAAAATGAGTAAATGCTCACATGAGGTGAAGAGTTGAAAATGTACAAGGTTTATTAGTAAAAAACTATGTGCAATATTAAAAATATGAGATATTTTGGGTATAATGATTTTATTATGACACATATGTAAGGAAGGGGAGTCCCTTAAATGCTCACATAAGATGAAGAGTTGAAAATGTACAAGGTTTATTAGTAAAAAACTATGAGCAATATTAAAAATATGACATATGTAAGGAAGGGGAATTCTTTAAAGGAGGTGCATATTTCACATAAGATGAAGAGTTGAAAATGTACAAGGATTATTAGTAAAAAACTATGAGCAATATTAAAAATATGACATATGTAAGGAAGGGGAATTCTTTAAAGGAGGTGCATATTTCACATAAGATGAAGAGTTGAAAATGTACAAGGTTTATTAGTAAAAAAAACTATGAGCAATATTAAAATGATTCCATTATGACACATATGTAAGGAAGGGGAGTTCTTTAAAGGAGGTGCATATTTCACATGCTTGAATGAGTTTTAAACTCATAAAAATTGAGATATTTCATCTCTCCTCTCTCCTCATTCAAGTCTAGTTCCAAAAAGTTAGCTTAACTGACCTAAAAATGGTCAATTATTGACCAAACTGATTTAGAAAATTCTAGAATCAGTTTGTTTGGTTAGGAGCTCAATTTTTCCTATAAATAGAAGCCTCCCCCTTGTTGAAAAATATATAGTGTTTATGCATCGTTACTCTACTCCACCTAAGCCAAGAACTGTGAATTCATTTAATAATTCACTAGTTTTTGGAGCTTCCCTCTTTCTTCAATCCCCATTAGTGGCTCCATCAACATACTTAACCAATTGATTGGTTGGGGGCCTCTACCGTGAACAAAGAATCAAGCAAGTTGTAAGGTAATTAGTGAATATTCATCTTTCTATAATTTCTCAATGTTTCTCTCTTCTCAACCCCTCTCAAGCTTGAGAAGTTTAATTGGTATGGTTTTTTTAAATGCTATTGAAGTTTGAATAGTAGTGAAGAGTTACATAATTTAATAAATGCTATTGAAGTTAATTTTCATTTATGTTTAAATTCTAATGATTCTTATGTAAATTCTCTCTCTCACTCAAGAAATGGTCATACTCATGACCCATTCTCAATCCAAATCAAGCTTTTCATAAAGCTTTTCCTTAACCCAAGATTAGGCTATGCTTGAGGCCAAATTAATGGCTTTTTCTTATGCTTTTAGTTTATGTATATTGATGATTCAATCCATTATGGATTAAGGATCCAATTAGAGAATCATTTTAATTATTTCCTTAATGATAAGCTTTATCCCTTAGAAAAATTGAGATTTATCAGTCATAGCAGCGGAGCTATGGCAAAATTTTTATAAAAATTATGCATAAAAAATTTTCATTCAAAGCATAAAAAGAGGACTTCCTACCATATTCTAGGAATCATCATCCTAGATTAATTGAAAGAATTTCATTATAATCATGGAGAAATTTAATTTTAATATTATGCATAAAGGATAAATTTTTATATCAAAAGTGTTATTTTTACCATTTTTATTTTCATGCATAGAAGTATGCATAATGGATAAATTTTTATATCAAGAGTGTTACTTTCATCATTTTTACTTTCATGCATAGAAGTATGCATAAAGGATAAATTTTTATATCAAAAGTGTTATTTTTACCATTTTTATTTTCATGCATAGAAGTATGCATAATGGATAAATTTTTATATCAAAAGTGTTACTTTTATCATTTTTATTTCATACATAAAAGTATGCATAAAAGAAAATTTTTATATCAAAAGTGTTACTTTTATCATTTTTAATTTTCATGCATAGAAGTATGCATAAAGGAAAATTTTTATATCAAAAGTGTTACTTTTATCATTTTTAATTTTCATGCATAGAAGTATGCATAAAGGAAAAATTTTTATATCAAAAGTGTTACTTTTATCATATTGGATTTCATGCATATAGGTATGCATAAAAGATATTCTTTTTATACTAAAAGTATGATTTTCCTCATAAATGGATTTTATGCTTAACTTAGATGCATAAGAGAAATTCTTTTATTCTAAAAGTATAATTCCCTACCAAATTAAAATCATGCATAAGAAGATGCATAAAAGATTGATTTTAATTTCGAAAGTGTTAGTCTCCTTAAATGGAATTTATGTATAAATAAATGTGTAGAGAAATCTTATATCAAATAAAAGAATTCTCTTTTAAAAAAAAGAAAGATATGAAATGTGATAAGATGTGATAAGAGGTGTATGAGATGTGATAAGAATTGATAAGATGCGTATGGAAAGTGATAGGATGTGATAAGAGGTGTGATAAGAGGTGATAAGATGCTTATGAAATAAGTTAGGATGTGATAAGATGAATTAAGATGTGTATGGGGGGATGAGGTAAGAAGTGTATGTGATAGGATAAGATGTATATGGGTTGTGATAGGGCGAGAATGGATGTGATGTAAAAGATTAGATGTGAAGGTATATGGGGTTATATAAATGGGAATGTGAAAATGGATGTATGTATGTGGATGTGTGGATATGGAGATGGGAGTGTGGATGTATGAACATGAAAATGGATATATGCATGAAGATATATATGCATAGATGTAAATGTGGATGTAGATGTAGATGTATAGATGTGAATGGATGTGGATGTATAGATGTGAATGGAAATGTGAATGTGGATGTATGTGAATGTGGATGTAGATGTGGATGTATAGATGTGAATGTGGAATGTGGATGTGGATGTATGTATGTATGTGGATGTAGATGTGGATGTATAGATGTGAATGGGAATGGGGATGTGGATGTATGTGAATGTGAATGTAGATGTGGATGCATGTATGTGAATGTGAATGTAGATGTGAATGTGGAATGTGGATGTATAGATGTGGATGTATGGGAATGTGGATGTGGATGCATGTGAATGTGAATGTAGATGTGGATGTATAGATGTGAATGTGGAATGTGGATGTGGATGTATGTATGTATGTGGATGTAGATGTGGATGTATGGATGTGTATGTATGAATGTGGATATGGGATGTGGATGTATAAATGAGGATGTGAAAATGGAGGTAAGCATGTAGATGTGGATGCATGGATGTGAATGTGGATGTGGATGTGGATGTGGATATGGATGTGTATGTAGGAATGTGGATATGGGATGTGGATGTATAAATGAGGATGTGAAAATGGAGATAAGCATGTAGATGTGGATGTATGGATGTGAATGTGGATGTGGATGTGGATGTATGGATGTGAATATATGATATGTGATGTGAAGGAATCTGAAGTGAAGAGATGGAAAAGGAGGTGATTGGATGAGTACACATATACATGGAATGTGGAATAAGTAATGTGGATTAATGAGGGATAATGTGGAAAAATGAGAGTTAATATAGAAACTGTATTTGTAAACTGTTTGTAAATGCTGTTTGTAAATGGCTGTTTTATGTCAAGAATGCTGGGGAAGCATTTTGACCGTCTTGTGATTAAGGTCGTGGAGACCTAACTGATAAAGTTGCAACTGCTGACGGAGAGTCAATGGAGGACGTCTCGCGTAGCAAGGTCGACCGAGGTCTTGACCAGCCTCGGTTCGATTAAAATGGTGAGCTTCCGGTACGGTGGATGAGGGACCAAGGAAGCGGCCTATGAGTGAAGCGCTAGGTCACCTGCGAAGGATCCTAGAGGGTGCTGACCATACGGTGCTCGGGCTCTGGGTCGCCTAGGATACCCACGCGTGCGTCGAGGAAGATATTGGAACAAGGAGTAAGAGTTGTTTTGTGAAACCGGACATGGATCTGGTTGACTGACCTTGCTGGTCCTCAACGGATGAGTCCATGGCTCTTTTATATGGATCTGTTGGTTGATCTTTCTGATCTTCAACGAGAGTCCATCTTGATAAGTGATTATATTGCCGAGTATTATGGGCTAGGAACTATGGAAACGGCCTCTGTGTGGACAGGTGGTGAGCGTTCTAGTTGCCAATAATGCCATAGATACTCTGATGAAGGAATGATGGGAAATTATGAATCAACTGGATAAATTGGGAGATTGTGATCAGTGGTACTATGGTTTCATTAAAGGATTGTTTTAAAGTTAGTTGATGCTAAGAAAAAGGCAATTTTCATATTGGGTGTGTAAGTGGTGTGGCTAGTTTTATGTTTGCATGAAATTCCGGCTAGGGGGCCTTGGAACTCTTTTCTTTGGTACCCGGGACAAAACCTAACCAAATTCCAAATTGGATCCCATCACTACAGTGGTTGGGCGGTTGGCTAACCCATGGGATCGGATGGGGTTAGGCTGGACTGATGGATCGGTAAATCGAGACTCAATTTCTGTTATTACGATAGATAAAATAAATCCTGGATAGTAATTGTTCTATGGATAGGAATCAACGGCTGTGCCTCCTTGGTGGGGAAAAAAGCGTTGGTCCCAATGATCCAAGTGCAAGTTTCTTCCTTGATCTGACCAAGTATCTTTATAGATGCAGTCGGATCTGTTTGATCAGTAAGGGTTTTGACTACGTTAGAGTAAAAATTATCCTGGTGGAATCGCCCGTGCTTTCCGGATAAGGGAAGTTTTTTCGGGTCTAGTTTTGGAAAAACCGACGGATTAGTCTTTTGTCCGGATATCCGTGGACGAGGCCCCGAGTGTGGGACCCTGCCTCGCGCAAGAAGTGCTACTTCCGCTGCTAGTACCCCGAATCCGTTGCGCGGTGGGAACAGGGGGATCTCACAGTTGGTATCAGAGCATTTGGTTAATAAAGATCAACTGAGAAGACAAATATGTCAAAAATTTATCAAGAAACACAAAAAGGTTGTAATTGTGTGATATAAGTCATACAAATTGATATTCAAACTAAAATTCGTAATTTGGTAATTGGGTCTTCAGATGGAAGTACTGTAATTATATAGAATCCCTGACTTGCTTGAGGCCTAGACATGATGGTATTTACCTTATAATTCCAAGGACCGTGACTACCCGTATATACCGAGAGTATACTGCAGCTCTTTACTGACAGTATATATGAGTAAATCTAAGACTTGAAATTATAAGCATTATTGCTATCCAGAGGATGATTTCGAATGTGGTTGATATGATTTTTAATTCTGTTTGAGAATTGATGAATTGATTTGGATTCTGATTGAAAAATGATGATCCCTGAAATTTGGTTGAAATGTAATAAGCTGAGCGAAACCTCAATGAGGATGAATGGGACGAGTCCCTGTGATGATATTCATAATTGGAATGATGATAATGATTTCAGCAAATCACTATGAGATTAATGGATTGTGCTGTCAGATTACTACTATTAATACTTGACCATTAGATCAAGTTAAGGGATGACAAATTGAGAACTTACTTGACTGAAATTCCCGTGGAGGAATGTTCAGAAGGAAATTTTTCGGTCTAATGGACCATAATCATGTTAAAGATATGAATGATATGATCTGAATGAATTGTTGATGAGATCTAAGGGATATTTATCCCAGTATTCTGTTGGGTTGACCAGAATATAAGGAACCCCAGAATAAAATTGGATCTTAAGAAAAAGAGTTATCCTTTACCTTGCGAGATGAGGACATCTCGCACTTTTTTAAGTGGGGTAGAATGTAAGATTCCTCCCCAGCCTTAGAGGTATACAGGAGTAAGAATCTCCCTTTCTGATCTTATAATTATTCTCTCTCTAAAATAAAAGAAAGATTCTGTTTAAAAAAGGAAGAACCTTTTTCCTGAATACTTCACAAGAGTCCCACCTGTTTTAAGGATTCAGAAGTGAGAATCGATGTTTTGGATATCAAGGTTTTGGTCTCGAGTACGGCCCAAAAGAAGTTCTTTATCTCTTGGGAAGTATAAGAAGTTATCTCCCAGATATTGTGGACCAATGAAAGTAGGTGATTTAGCTTACGAACTTCTTTTATCTCCTCATCTCAAAGTTTTGAATGCCTTCTATAGAAAAATGTGCCAAACCCAAATCATGGAAAGACGGTAAAACTTCAGTGGCAAGTTACCGTTGGCTTCTAAGTTACGCTAGCTCCTTCCTTTATATAAGTCGTAACTTTTACTTGTCCTTCACAGTAATCTTACTTCCATCGATCTCCTTTCTTTCTTAATCTCCTTCATGGCTTGGCAACAAGAATTAGTTTTATCCATGATGATTTCTCACCTTCAAGACGCAAGGGAGTCTGTGAAGAAAGATTTTATAGAGCAGTATGAGCGCTCACTTTTCCCTCACTTGGGAACTTCTGTAGCGCAGACAAAATGGCGGACCTATCAAGACATAACTAGGGTAACACCCTGGGGTCAGCAGCACTTTCGTAACAATGTCCGCTTGGCCATGGTTATTGAAGCTTTGGGTTTGGGTCCCCGATACTACTGCGTCATGAGATCAAGGCATCCTGGGTTTTCTGAGCGGGTCTTCTTACTGGCGTGTTTTCTTCCTCATGAGAAGATATGCCTTTACCCCGTTTTTGGCTTGCCTCTCAGAGGTCCTTTTGTTAGAACACCTCATACCACTGAGATAGGCGCAGCAATAACCCACAGAATCATTCCCATAGATGAGTTACCTTATACTTGTGCAGCTTGTGAGGACTGCTTTTGTGATCATATGATGGACGGGCTTATGGAAGTGTAAAGAGTTCTTCTATCTTTACTGTATAAGTTCCGAGAATGAATAAAGTTTAAATCTTGTTCTTATTTTGAATCTTGCTCTCTTTAAGACGTTTCTTGGTGGTTAATCTTGATTAAAATTTTTCTCTAAGTCTCATATTCGTGCATCTTGCGAAATTATCCCAGTTTGCGAGATGAGGACATCTCGCATTTTTTAAGTGGGGTAGAATGTAAGATTCCTCCCCCACCCCCTTTTTGATGTCTAGTATCTTTCCTTGTAATCAATCCCTCTTTAGAAATATAAAGACCTTGTTTCTATCTGTTTTAGCCTAGAGAGAGAAAAATATTCTAGAGAGAGAATATTCAGATTTTGAATATTTTTGGATAGAAAAATATCTCTTCTAATTCAGATGAGTTCCCCTGAAACAGAAATTCAAAAAGAATTTTTCAATGTGCAATTGGAATTAATTGAAAATAGGTATAAAGAACCTTAGCCTAAGGGTCTAGATTTTCAGAAATCTTTAGACTATAATCCAATTAAGGTTCCTATGGACCAATAGCATCAATCCATGTGTAGGGAGGAGATAAATCTAGCTTGTAAAAAGAAAATACCCAAAAATGAGTAAATGCTCACATGAGGTGAAGAGTTGAAAATGTACAAGGTTTATTAGTAAAAAACTATGTGCAATATTAAAAATATGAGATATTTTGGGTATAATGATTTTATTATGACACATATGTAAGGAAGGGGAGTCCCTTAAATGCTCACATAAGATGAAGAGTTGAAAATGTACAAGGTTTATTAGTAAAAAACTATGAGCAATATTAAAAATATGACATATGTAAGGAAGGGGAATTCTTTAAAGGAGGTGCATATTTCACATAAGATGAAGAGTTGAAAATGTACAAGGATTATTAGTAAAAAACTATGAGCAATATTAAAAATATGACATATGTAAGGAAGGGGAATTCTTTAAAGGAGGTGCATATTTCACATAAGATGAAGAGTTGAAAATGTACAAGGTTTATTAGTAAAAAAAACTATGAGCAATATTAAAATGATTCCATTATGACACATATGTAAGGAAGGGGAGTTCTTTAAAGGAGGTGCATATTTCACATGCTTGAATGAGTTTTAAACTCATAAAAATTGAGATATTTCATCTCTCCTCTCTCCTCATTCAAGTCTAGTTCCAAAAAGTTAGCTTAACTGACCTAAAAATGGTCAATTATTGACCAAACTGATTTAGAAAATTCTAGAATCAGTTTGTTTGGTTAGGAGCTCAATTTTTCCTATAAATAGAAGCCTCCCCCTTGTTGAAAAATATATAGTGTTTATGCATCGTTACTCTACTCCACCTAAGCCAAGAACTGTGAATTCATTTAATAATTCACTAGTTTTTGGAGCTTCCCTCTTTCTTCAATCCCCATTAGTGGCTCCATCAACATACTTAACCAATTGATTGGTTGGGGGCCTCTACCGTGAACAAAGAATCAAGCAAGTTGTAAGGTAATTAGTGAATATTCATCTTTCTATAATTTCTCAATGTTTCTCTCTTCTCAACCCCTCTCAAGCTTGAGAAGTTTAATTGGTATGGTTTTTTTTAAATGCTATTGAAGTTTGAATAGTAGTGAAGAGTTACATAATTTAATAAATGCTATTGAAGTTAATTTTCATTTATGTTTAAATTCTAATGATTCTTATGTAAATTCTCTCTCTCACTCAAGAAATGGTCATACTCATGACCCATTCTCAATCCAAATCAAGCTTTTCATAAAGCTTTTCCTTAACCCAAGATTAGGCTATGCTTGAGGCCAAATTAATGGCTTTTTCTTATGCTTTTAGTTTATGTATATTGATGATTCAATCCATTATGGATTAAGGATCCAATTAGAGAATCATTTTAATTATTTCCTTAATGATAAGCTTTATCCCTTAGAAAAATTAAGATTTATCAGTCATAGCAGCGGAGCTATGGCAAAATTTTTATAAAAATTATGCATAAAAAATTTTCATTCAAAGCATAAAAAGAGGACTTCCTACCATATTCTAGGAATCATCATCCTAGATTAATTGAAAGAATTTCATTATAATCATGGAGAAATTGAATTTTAATATTATGCATAAAGGATAAATTTTTATATCAAAAGTGTTATTTTTACCATTTTTATTTTCATGCATAGAAGTATGCATACTGGATAAATTTTTATATCAAGAGTGTTACTTTCATCATTTTTACTTTCATGCATAGAAGTATGCATAAAGGATAAATTTTTATATCAAAAGTGTTATTTTTACCATTTTTATTTTCATGCATAGAAGTATGCATAATGGATAAATTTTTATATCAAAAGTGTTACTTTTATCATTTTTATTTCATACATAAAAGTATGCATAAAAGAAAATTTTTATATCAAAAGTGTTACTTTTATCATTTTTAATTTTCATGCATAGAAGTATGCATAAAGGAAAATTTTTATATCAAAAGTGTTACTTTTATCATTTTTAATTTTCATGCATAGAAGTATGCATAAAGGAAAAATTTTTATATCAAAAGTGTTACTTTTATCATATTGGATTTCATGCATATAGGTATGCATAAAAGATATTCTTTTTATACTAAAAGTATGATTTTCCTCATAAATGGATTTTATGCTTAACTTAGATGCATAAGAGAAATTCTTTTATTCTAAAAGTATAATTCCCTACCAAATTAAAATCATGCATAAGAAGATGCATAAAAGATTGATTTTAATTTCGAAAGTGTTAGTCTCCTTAAATGGAATTTATGTATAAATAAATGTGTAGAGAAATCTTATATCAAATAAAAGAATTCTCTTTTAAAAAAAAGAAAGATATGAAATGTGATAAGATGTGATAAGAGGTGTATGAGATGTGATAAGAATTGATAAGATGCGTATGGAAAGTGATAGGATGTGATAAGAGGTGTGATAAGAGGTGATAAGATGCTTATGAAATAAGTTAGGATGTGATAAGATGAATTAAGATGTGTATGGGGGGATGAGGTAAGAAGTGTATGTGATAGGATAAGATGTATATGGGTTGTGATAGGGCGAGAATGGATGTGATGTAAAAGATTAGATGTGAAGGTATATGGGGTTATATAAATGGGAATGTGAAAATGGATGTATGTATGTGGATGTGTGGATATGGAGATGGGAGTGTGGATGTATGAACATGAAAATGGATATATGCATGAAGATATATATGCATAGATGTAAATGTGGATGTAGATGTAGATGTATAGATGTGAATGGATGTGGATGTATAGATGTGAATGGAAATGTGAATGTGGATGTATGTGAATGTGGATGTAGATGTGGATGTATAGATGTGAATGTGGAATGTGGATGTGGATGTATGTATGTATGTGGATGTAGATGTGGATGTATAGATGTGAATGGGAATGGGGATGTGGATGTATGTGAATGTGAATGTAGATGTGGATGCATGTATGTGAATGTGAATGTAGATGTGAATGTGGAATGTGGATGTATAGATGTGGATGTATGGGAATGTGGATGTGGATGCATGTGAATGTGAATGTAGATGTGGATGTATAGATGTGAATGTGGAATGTGGATGTGGATGTATGTATGTATGTGGATGTAGATGTGGATGTATGGATGTGTATGTATGAATGTGGATATGGGATGTGGATGTATAAATGAGGATGTGAAAATGGAGGTAAGCATGTAGATGTGGATGCATGGATGTGAATGTGGATGTGGATGTGGATGTGGATATGGATGTGTATGTAGGAATGTGGATATGGGATGTGGATGTATAAATGAGGATGTGAAAATGGAGATAAGCATGTAGATGTGGATGTATGGATGTGAATGTGGATGTGGATGTGGATGTATGGATGTGGATATGGATGTGAATATATGATATGTGATGTGAAGGAATCTGAAGTGAAGAGATGGAAAAGGAGGTGATTGGATGAGTACACATATACATGGAATGTGGAATAAGTAATGTGGATTAATGAGGGATAATGTGGAAAAATGAGAGTTAATATAGAAACTGTATTTGTAAACTGTTTGTAAATGCTGTTTGTAAATGGCTGTTTTATGTCAAGAATGCTGGGGAAGCATTTTGACCGTCTTGTGATTAAGGTCGTGGAGACCTAACTGATAAAGTTGCAACTGCTGACGGAGAGTCAATGGAGGACGTCTCGCGTAGCAAGGTCGACCGAGGTCTTGACCAGCCTCGGTTCGATTAAAATGGTGAGCTTCCGGTACGGTGGATGAGGGACCAAGGAAGCGGCCTATGAGTGAAGCGCTAGGTCACCTGCGAAGGATCCTAGAGGGTGCTGACCATACGGTGCTCGGGCTCTGGGTCGCCTAGGATACCCACGCGTGCGTCGAGGAAGATATTGGAACAAGGAGTAAGAGTTGTTTTGTGAAACCGGGCATGGATCTGGTTGACTGACCTTGCTGGTCCTCAACGGATGAGTCCATGGCTCTTTTATATGGATCTGTTGGTTGATCTTGCTGATCTTCAACGAGAGTCCATCTTGATAAGTGATTATATTGCCGAGTATTATGGGCTAGGAACTATGGAAACGGCCTCTGTGTGGACAGGTGGTGAGCGTTCTAGTTGCCAATAATGCCATAGATACTCTGATGACGGAATGATGGGAAATTATGAATCAACTGAATGCTGAAAGCGGTTTTTAAGTACATGTGATTGATTTGTAATCTAGAAAAGAGGAGGGCCAGAAGGTGCGACGAATAACGGCTATTCAAGAGCACCGCATAGGGCATTTTCGCACCCCCGGCCCGGCTCCATGGCCTTGTGGTCTCGGGTCCTTCCATCCAACTTGGGAGATTGTGATCAGTGGTACTATGGTTTCATTAAAGGATTGTTTTAAAGTTAGCTGATGCTAAGAAAAAGGCAATTTTCATATTGGGTGTGTAAGTGGTGTGGCTAGTTTTATGTTTGCATGAAATTCCGGCTAGGGGGCCTTGGAACTCTTTTCTTTGGTACCCGGGACAAAACCTAACCAAATTCCAAATTGGATCCCATCACTACAGTGGTTGGGCGGTTGGCTAACCCATGGGATCGGATGGGGTTAGGCTGGACTGATGGATCCGTAAATCGAGACTCAATTTCTGTTATTACGATAGATAAAATAAATCCCGGATAGTAATTGTTCTATGGATAGGAATCAACGGCTGTGCCTCCTTGGTGGGGAAAAAAGCGTTGGTCCCAATGATCCAAGTGCAAGTTTCTTCCTTGATCTGACCAAGTATCTTTATAGATTCAGTCGGATCTGTTTGATCAGTAAGGGTTTTGACTACGTTAGAGTAAAAATTATCCTGGTGGAATCGCCCGTGCTTTCCGGATAAGGGAAGTTTTTTCGGGTCTAGTTTTGGAAAAACCGACGGATTAGTCTTTTGTCCGGATATCCGTGGACGAGGCCCCGAGTGTGGGACCCTGCCTCGCGCAAGAAGTGCTACTTCCGCTGCTAGTACCCCGAATCCGTTGCGCGGTGGGAACAGGGGGATCTCACAAGTGTTGTGGACAAAGGAAAGAAGAAGGTTGAAGGAATTGGAATTACAGGTTATGAGTCATCAAGTTCAGAGAGTTTGGATGAGGAGCTTGGCATACCTATTTTACGCACACCTGGGTGCTAGGCAGGATAGATATGTGCCACCACATGCTAGAGTGACAGGAGTTCAGAGTGATCCGCATGCATTGCGGAGATCACAAAGGGTCAGATATCCAATTGACAGATTGACATATCGAGATTTTGCTATGCATTATGTATATATGACATCTATGGTGAAGCATGTGGAACCTACATGCTATACAGAAGCTGTTGGAAAGCATGTATGGGAGAAAGCAATGGATGTTAAGATGGACGCATTGGTTCATAATGATACATGGGACTTGGTTGCATTACCAAAGGACAAAAATGTTATTGGCTGTAAATGGGTTTACAAAGTGAAGTGCAAATCTGATGGTTCTATTGAGAGACATAAAGCAAGATTGGTAGCAAAGGGTTATGCACAAACCCAAGGATTGGACTATGATGAAACGTTTAGTCCAGTGGCAAAGATGGGAACAGTAAGAGCAGTCATTGCTATGGCTGCAACTAATGGCTGGGGAATGCATCAGATGGATGTCAAAAATGCATTTCTAAATGGAGATCTACAAGAAGAAGTGTATATGGCACAGCCAGAAGGGTATGTACACCCAAGATATCCCACTCATGTATGCAAATTGAAAAAGGCATTATATGGTCTGAAGCAAGCACCTCGTGCTTGGAGTGATAAGATGAGCAGATATCTTATCTCTCTTGGGTTTCAAATTTCTACAGCAGATTCTTCACTCTATGTGAAGAAGACAGAACATGGGATTGTTTTACTTGTCATCTATGTGGATGACTTGATTATCACAGGTGATCATGGTGTAGATGTGATGCATGTCAAGAAAGCTTTGAGTGGGCAATTTGACATGAAAGACCTTGGTGAGTTGAGATACTTTCTTGGAATTGAAGTGATCAAAGACCATGCAGGTACATGGTTAGTACAGTGCCAATATGCATTGGATATGTTGGCAAAATATGGCATGACAGGGTGTAAGCCTATGAATACACCTTTGGAGCAAAATGTGAAGTTGCGGGCTGATTATGGTGATGAGTTGGATGATCCATCTATGTACAGAAAGATGGTTGGTAGTCTCATTTACATGACTATCACTTGCCCGGATTTGAGTTATGCTGTGGGGCTAGTAAGCTAGTTTATGCAGAGCCCCAGAAAACCTCATTTGGATGCAGTGAGACGTATTATGAGATATGTTAAGACCACTGCACATTATGGTCTACTTTATGAGAGTGGTAAAAGCTTGGATATACATGGCTACACAGATGCTGATTGGGCAGGTAGCTCATATGACAGGAGGTCTACTAGTGGATATTCTTTTACACTTGGAAGTGCCGTGGTGAGTTGGAGTAGCAAGAAGCAACCTACAGTTGCTTTATCCAGTACAGAGGCTAAATATAGAGGTGTAGCCATTGCTACTTGTGAGGCAGTATGGTTAAAGAATCTCTTGGCAAATTGGGTGAGCCTATTGATGGCAAAGTTGTCATTCATTGTGACAACATGAGCAGTATACAGTTGGCCAAGAATCCAGTGTTTCATGTGAGGACCAAACACATAGAGGTCCATTATCACTTTATCAGAGAGAAGGTGCTGGTGGATGGTGCAGTTGATCTACAGTATGTGAAGACTGATGAGTAGGTGGCAGACATCTTTACAAAGCCACTTAGCAGGGAGAAGTTTGAGTACTTCCAGACTATGTTGGATGTACATGGGATGAGCTTGAGGGGGAGTGTTGAGAGTCTTGATATCCCAAGCTCATCTACATCTTCATCGGCAGTACATCATGAGCTTGAGAGGGGCTGTTGAGATTCAAGCTCGATGTCAGTGTGTGCCAGCTATGCTATGTGCTGGCATGTTAGGTAGGAACATGTGTGAGACATAAATGACCGCGTCCAGCTAGTCATCGTGTGTGGACATTAGCTAGAGTTAGATGTGTGTGGACACAACTCATAGAGTGTCGTGTGTATTATGGATTAGGGCTTTTTATGCATTGTGTGAGAAGGGAGATGGCTTCCCTCTATGGTTAGGGTTTGCAATATACATTAGGGTTTGCTCCTGTGTGTGTGTCTCCTCTCCCTCTACCGTTCTTTCAACACTTTTATGCTCCCTTAGGTGAAATTTGTTGTGGGCATCACTTTGTCACTTTATTCTATCAACAGCATCATCCATTTCCACATTGTCAAGAGTGTGCAGCACGACTCGTATTAGGAGAAGCTTCACACATTTGTTGGCTATGCCGCTCTTACTTTCGACGATATGGCACGGGCTTAATGAAACAAATTGTGGCAATTACACCCCAACGCCATAACCTTCTTGATGTGAGAGTACCAGACTGAGGACCAAATCAGCGTAGATTACTTGAGGAGGTTCAAGCACAACAATGGAGGGATACATGCATAAATGACTTGCAACCACCTATCTTGCAAGCCCTTCTTCCCTGAGCCTCAACATGTCAATTTTGGATAACTATGAGTACCTATATTGAGCAATTCCAAAATTGGAATTGTCTGCTTAACCTTCCCATAGAACCAATGCCATATTTTAGCGAGGAAGCACTCCTTCCTCTACCACCTTCTCCAGAGGCCGGCTTTTGTACAGGGTTGTCCTTGCATCCTGAAGTGATTGATACCATCTTTCTAGCAGAAGTGGACACGGATCCACCACCAGTGCAAGGATAATCTTATCAACTCCACAATAAGATCAACAAGCCAGGGCACTTTTCTCCCACTGGGTTTTTCCCCTTGGCTATATTCGATGATTGGCACCAATAACAAATTTTATTCTTTTCTTTTCTTGTTTGTTAATAAGACATAACAAATTTTATTCTTTTCTTTTCTTGTTTGTTAATAAGACATTTTGCAGAGATCTCAGCTAAACAAGAGTATACAAACACGTCCCAATAGTCCACCTACCGTGCACACAAATTAGGAAGGGGGAGACATGTAATGCCTACAAAGAGCAAAGAGAAGCAATCTGCACATCAGCAATGCATCAAGACAAACGCACAACATCAACGAGCACTACAACAGGTGTATTCAAATCATAATCTTTTGTTCTTTATGTGCTTTTCACTTTTGCATATATTGTTTGCATAATCACACACAATTGGCTGGTTTAAGTTTTAAATTAGTTGTTACTATGTGGTGAGTGATTTCTAGATTCTTAGAGGACTTAGTAGATGGTATTTCTATTTGAAGATGATGTAAGACATATGCCAACGAAGTATGCCAAGTTCTTATGCTCTCAAAGTATATTAGTTATCCCTAGTGGTAGCTACCTCTTAGGTATGGGCTAGGTGCTACGATAAATAAAAAATTTACAAAACACATGCCCTAAAAAATATATACAAGTGACTCGAGACGTGACGTGTCTACGGCCATGTGGAATGCTTAGTAGGACCTTGGGATGTCTTAGCACCTTGGGGCCGATGCCTTGGTTTCCATGGGGTGAACACTGACGTCTAAAGATTAAGAAGAAGACCTTCAAGGACTCTATCGCCTTGATAGATGCTAGTAGGACTCTAGGGTACATTATGGGCTCTCGAGATCGATGCCCTCATCTTCATGGGTACTCCTTATGTCAAAAAGAAAGAAAAGGGTCTGTCACCCTTGAGATAGTTAGCAGCCTTTAGATTCTCTTCGCGGAGGTCTCTTGGCCATTGCTTGGGTCTCATTGGGATGGAACCTTCCTCTTTATCAAGGTAAAAGTAATAATTCTCTTTAATCTTCTATTCTTTACACCCAAAAAAAAAAGAAAGAAAGGTCCAATCACCATGGCTTATATTTAGGAGTAGGGTTGCCACTTAGGACATTGGGACTGCGGTCATAACCTGCGGTGTACAAGCACACTTGCCTTTGCATAGAACTATCTACCACTTAGTCTCACTTTGACTAGTCTTTACTCACTTCTTTTAGCACTCTTTAAAACTCTAATCGGCCTTTCACTTGCATGCTCATGTGTGAGATTGACATTTCTGGTTTTTTTTTTTCAATAAAAGGCTTTACTTGTCTTCCATTGTTTTTTGCAGCTTTTGTTTCTACCGCGCCCGAGGACGCGCACGATTTAGGAAGGGGAGAATGTTCCACGGGAACACGGAGTAGGGAAGGAGGCCGGAAGCAATTAATGCGAGAGAGCGGGATTGTAGCCATGGGAACATAAAGACACACATAATTTTTCCATATTTTTGGGCCGAAGTGCAATGTAAATCGTTTTAGGCTAATGTGGATTCTAAATGAGAGTTCTAAGTGTATTAAGAAAGGCTCACTTATGGGGTTGTCCGCCCATGTGTGAAAGAGGCCTAGGGTTAGGGTTAGTGACATCTCTATAAAAGAGATGTTAGCTAAAGAAAGGGGACGTTTTTGGCCATTCTCATAAGCTATTGAGTAAAGCTCTTGAGCTCTCAAGCTATGGCAACTCTCTAACTCTCTCTATTGTACTCTAATGAGTATCAAGCTCCAATGAGTATAGCTCCACTTCTTTCTCTTAATCTGTTTTAGCATCATTGAAGTAGATTAATCTATGATTAGTTGAATGCTTCTTTCTTTCTCTTGTGTATGTTGCATGCTTGTAGTGTGTGTGTGTGTGTAGTCTCCATTGATGCAAGCTCTTGCCCACTCCATTGACAATGAGTTATTCATGGATAGACTCTCTCTATGAGCTTGTGGGTTTGTGAATGTTACATTCTATGCTTGCCTAAGCTTGTGGGTTAGTAGATGCATGCTTGTGGATTTGCTGGCATTAGGGAAAGCTAAGATTTAATCAATGTTTGAATGGGATTAAGAGATTGCCATGCATTGCTTGTTCTCTTGATTAGTGTAGTGGGTTTAAGGGATTGAGAGATTGATTGAGATGTTGAATGGTTGAATCGTCAAGTGGTGGTTCATGTATGTGAGCTCTCCCGCGGGATAAGCCTTCATGCACTAATCGGGTCGAGTCCTCAGATTGACATTGTGTTTCTCAACACATTTTTTGATCGGTAGTACTCTATGAGCACTATATTGCATGGTAGAAAGAACCGCTCTTCACTTCCTACGCATGCCGATAGCAACCTATGCATGTAGGGCATGCCACTAGCATCCAATACATGCCACTAGCTACCTACGCATGCCAGTAGCATCCTACGCATGCCGGTAGCAACCAACGCATGCCGGTAGCTTCCAGCGTATGCCAGTAGCTTCCTACACATGCTGGTAAAACAACCAATGCATGCTAATAGCTTCCAATGCATATCGATAGCTTCCTACGCATGCTGGTAGTAGCTACCTATGCAAGCCAGTAGCTACCAATGCATTATGCCGGTAACTAACAATACATTATGCCGGTAGCTTCCTACGCATGCCGGTAGCCTCTTATGCATGCCGGTAGCTTCCAACTCATGGCGGTAGCTTCCTACGTATGCCGATAGCTACCTGCGCATACCGGTAGCTACCTACACATGTCGGTAGCTTCCTACGCATGCCGGTAGCTTCCTACGCATGTTGGTGGCAACACCAATGGAAGCCGATAGCAACCAATTCATGCGGGTAGCATCCTATGCATGCTGGTAGCTATCTACGCATGCCGGTAGCTTCCTACGCATGTCGATGGCAACCAATGGAAGCCGGCGGTAGCAACCAATGCATGCAGGTAGCATCCTATGCATGATGCCAGTAGCTACCTACGCATGCCAGTAGCTTTCAACGCATGTCGGTAGCTTCCTACGCGCACACCGAGATAGCTTCCTATGTGCATGCCGATAGCTGCCAATGCATGTCGGTAGCTTTATGCATTATGCCGATAGCTACCTACGCATGCCGATAGCTTCCTACGCATGCTGGTAGCTTCCAATGCATGTCGATAGCCATATGTATAAGACTATATACATAAGGCCATATGCATAAGAGTTTTAAGTATTTATGTTTTTTCTTGGATAGATGGCAAATAACTTGAGGTGTGATGTTACACGTGAAGGAGGAGTCGATATCCCAACAATATTTGTAAGTATATATTAGCCTCAAATTGTATCTTATCTTTTAATTAAAGAAGGTTATCTTAAATAACAACTTTCTAAAATGTTCATTTGTTTGTATGTCTATAGCTTACAAAAGTGGACCACCCCCCTACGCAAGATGAATATGATTTTGCATTACAACGGGGTTTACAAGCTCTATTTGATAGGGTGCAAGATGAAAGATATATTGTTATTACTGGAGGAGATGCTTGGAATGCATGGCAAGTAAGTACATTCCTAAACCCTAAACCTCTTTGTTTTTGCAAAACTGATTCTCACTTGTGTTAGTTTTATTGTGTTTTAGGATCATGTAACTAGAAATGGTGGTGCAAACATCCATGCCAGTAGCAATGGAAATGTGAGAAGCGAAGGGGCTGGAGCTACAAGGAATAATACTAATCACACATCATGAGATCTAGATAGACCCTAGCTCCATAGGTTTTCATCACGCTTTATCTTGTATATGATTTCTTTGGAATCATACACTTATGTAATTTCGTTAAGTATTGTAATTGAATTTTAACAGTCCTAATACCATGAATTGCAAATGTCTTTTCTTTTGGTATTTGTCAAGTTTTACATTACACTTATCCATGATGATGTGAAATTATGTTAGTGTCTACATTAGAGAAAAAAGGGCTAGGCAGATTGGGAAGTCTTGTGCAGACTCTCCAGTCTACCCTAGCTTTTTTTATTATGCAGTACTTTTGCTACTCATCAGCAGCGAAATAGTGATGCAGAGTGCAAACAGCAACGTGTTTAGCAGTGATATAGGCCCAACATCTCCGTACCCTTCTAGTTATAAAAGCGCTACTATTTTCACTGCTAAACCCTTATTCTGTTGTAGTGCCTCTCTTTTATCTATTCTATAGTGGTAGCCTCTCTACTGTTGTACAACAAGAAAAAGGGAAAACCATCACCCCTCCCTCTCTCTCTCTCTTCAACTCTACTCGCGTGAGGCAGAGATCCTTGCTTCTGCGGCAATCATCACCTCTCTCTTTCGAATAGTGCGAGGAAGATCCATGCCGCGATTCTCTTCTCATGTCTCTCATGCTAAGGTATAGGCATTAATTTATTAATGCCCACATTAGTAGGCATTAATAAATTAATGCCATGCACAAAAATATGAATTGATTATAGATACCATACACAAAAAGGTGAATATAATATATAGATACCACACACAAAAGGTTAATATACATTAATAGGTGGGCAATGCATATTGAGATTAAGGATGTTCAAGACAAAGGCTCAGGATCTCGTTACATACTCAACTGTGATAGAGCCTACTATGAAGAAAAATGGCTTCTTGACTAACACAACCTAGACAACCCCATTGTAGATAGTCATCTCACAAGTGTATCATAGATATGGTAGATGCTGGCCTATAGTTGGTTTGAAACTTGCGTTAAATGAGGTGACACATGTAGTACGGCCTGTATTGTTTCTAATGTATGGTACCTTAAAACCTAGTGATTTTTTCACTTACACATGCACGCTCACATACATACATACCACAGTCACATACCAACACATACATACATATTGTATATATTGAAGGTTATGACAACCTTGTGTTGGCCATATGTAACAACACTCCTGTGGTCCTATGAACAATCTTGCTATCCCTACTCCCTTGGGGTCTAATTCAGGTAGCATAATCATAAGCTCTACTCTAGGTTGGTGGTCTTGGCATGGAAATTTGCAAGTAGAATGATGTGCCCCTAATGTGAGAAAGCTGTGATATCCTGATGTAAGGGAAGCAATGGTGATTTCCCCTCTTTACTGCCATTACTGATACAAAGGCAATCTTTGAAAGGTGTGAGCAGAAAAACATAGCTACTCCATGTGATTTGCTTATGTCATGCCTGTAAGTTGTAGCCAAGCTATATCCTATCACAACTCGTAGTTGTGTCTTGGGACTTTGGTCTCTATATTTAAAAAAATATTTCTTAGTGTGGAAGTTTCCTTGAAGTTTTGAGGATCCGACCACAAGTGCCATTGGAACCTCAAACCGTCATATTCAAGTTGTCTGTAGACTTCTCTATGTTTGTATAGACCCTATATTTTCTTACAATGTTGGAGGAATTTTTCTCCTTTCATTGAGAATGTAATGTAAAATTATGTACCAAAAGGTAATCATGGAGAGAGCGAGAGCGAGAGCGAGAGAGAGAGAGAGAGAGAGAGAGAGAAAGAGAGAGAGAGAGAGAGAGAGAGAGAGAGAGAGAGAGAGAGTTTTGATGTACCACAAGGGTATTGGAGACCATGCAAGAATGTCTCAAACATGTCATAAGTCACGTATCTTGTGTGCGCATTCATGCCAAGGGTATTTGAGACCATGCAAGAATGTCTCATGAGTCATGTATCTTGTGTGCATGCACACACATGCTGGGGGGGGAGAAAGGGAGAGAGAGTTGAGCTCCTCTCTATGAATATATTGCAAGGCTTTAACAATACTGGAGTTCATAAAAATGTGCATGAAAAATCTTTGGAGTCAAGTCCACCAAGGATGATGCCTACAGTTACATGTACAATAAAAGCTAGTCTAGGTGAGGAGACACTCTCCACCAAGAAGAATATAGATCGCATTTATGTGATGTAAAATCAACATCATGTGATGGGAGTCATCATACTATGGGATATTATCTCATGTTCTCTTCTAGAACTTCCTAGTTTTAGTGATGGGAATTTTGATGGTATTTTCAAAGAGGTCCTTAGTCTTTAACACTTTCCAGGTGCTGTGTTGTGCTACCATCCATTAATCTTGCAACTCTTAGGATCAAACTGTATGTATGTAGATGGTTCTTCTTCATTTGCAGGGAAATACAACAACTCAAATTAACAATCAAAAATTCAAAACCATCAAAAATTGAACTAGGGAAGATCCCAAAGCCTACTACTATGAAGATCTCATCTGCTTTTTACTTCTAAAAACACCTACATGAGAATCTTTCCATGATATGAGAATCTTTGATTCTCATATTGTGAAAATATGTTACAAACTAGGTTTTTGTAAGGACACATAGCTCAACTTTGAGAAAACAAAATCCCAGCTTGGTGAAAATCTATTCATTTTCACAATGTGAGAATCCTATATTCTCATTGTGAAAATCATGTCTTCTCATGAACAAGTCTTTGAGGTTAAGCCAGTTGAGGGTACTCTCTCCTTGAACTTTGGCAAGCGTGAAAATTGATCATTTTCATAGCATGAGGATCATTCTAGTCATGATGTAAAATCATCATAAGAGCAAAGATGCTGAGTAAATAAAGCCCACTAATAGCTCACTAAACCTTGTGGTTTGCTAAACAAAAAATTTAAAAAGTAGTGGTGTATTTGCTACACTATTGTGTCACAAACATCCGTAAATTAAAAAAACTTAAACACAATTTTAAAATCAAACAATTTGAAGGGTATTAATTCCAAAAAGGTTGTTTAATATTACACTAACCCATCAACAAGCATTTAACACAATAGAAACCATGGCTACTCCAAGGGAATTAAAGAATCCATTAATGGACATAAATCCCTTCAACTATCTTAGTGGAGCTAAAAATAGACCAACTCAAACCAAAGTTGTGAGGAACACAAAAATCCCTCAATCCAACTCGTAAGGAATTGAATAATATGACATCACATTTATACGATTGTTGTATAACCAATGAAGTTACTATCCTATTACGATGTGTAATTTCCCGTACCCAAGGGATACAAATACCTTCCCTCTGTAGAACCACATAACTATCATATATCTGAACACTCTTGTTATAGATTTCCTTTGAAAGTGTTCCTATCGGGAGAGTGTCCAAGCCATAAAAGTCATGATATAATTGGATTCGCTATGACAAATACAAATGTTATATCCAATCAAATTAACTATCCTACTAGGATTAAGTAATTCCTTGTACCCAAGGGATACAAATACCTTCCATCTCTAAGATCCATAGAACTATCACATACCTAAACACACATACCTAAACACTCTCATTAAAAATGTCATCTGAAAGTGTTTCTAGCATGAAAGGAAGTGTGATGTCAAGCTCAACATGAGATGGCACTTGTAATGTGCTTGGGTGACCATTCCACCTTTACACCACTAGCACATTTGGTAACTGACACGACAACTCTTTGCCATTGATTCTATAGCTAAGCACTATACCTACCTAGTCCAATCAAGTTATGGCATACTTATCTTACCACCAGGTCACCTACTTAGCATCTTCACATTATGAACCACTTGTACATAGTCTTCTAGTACTTATGTTGGTTTTCACTTATCTTTTGTAGACCCACACTGAGAGAACTAAGAAGAAGAAGATTTTATACTTCCATCTCCGTGTGTGTCTTCTCCATTGTTGTGAGAGTGTGTGTTCTTGCAAAATCTTAGGCTTTCTCTCCCCCCTCAATCTTTTCATTCCGTCTTTTTTCATAGACATAAGCATAGTAGAGAGACATAGAATAGTTGGAGTAGATCAGAGTAGAGACTCAGTAGAGATGAGGAAAGAGTCTAGGCATAGAGAAGAGGATGCAACTAAGGCTCTCTCTGCTCAGTTTGCAATAGGTCAGATTGGAACCGGAGAAGGAAAAAGCTGAGCTAGAACAAGCCAATGCTAATGTGGTCTCACGAGCAACATCTGATGCAGAGCAGTTGAAATCTCAAGTGGCAACAGCTCGTTGATGAGGTGATGCGATGATGAATTTCATAGCATAGAGTAGAGCACAACTTGTTGATAATTCCAGTGGTATTTTCACTCATCCATATGTTGCTCTTTATCCTCGATCAGCAAGAGAGGTTTGAGGGTGCATCATCAGTTGGCTAGCCATGCTCCGAAGAATGCATGTACCACTCTGCATGGTGCTGATTCGCTAGTTCGCTAGCCATGCTTCAAAAAATGCATGTAAGGACTACCCTCTACATGGTGCCGATTGATGGGATAGGTGCCTACATGCTTGCATGTGGCCATGTCTTTACCAGGGATTTAGAGTCTAGGACTACCCAGGAGAGACTCTACAAATGGACTCCACATGTTGACACTGCAGAGAGCAGAGATTTTATTTGTCCCAAGCTGCAGATCGAGGCCCATGCACATGTTGTGCCCCAAAGGCTGGGGGCCCATGCCTGTGGCCTAGTTTTTGATGTGGATTCACATAGTGATAGCACAAGTAAATGCAGTGTAGCTGGGTTGCTTTTGTTTTTTAATTTATGATGTACTTTCATGCTAAACCTAGAGTTGTTGGGTTAGAAAAGTAGAAGTTGTACTCTTTTGTAATATAATGCATATCGATATTCTTCATATTCATCTAATCTTATTTTGATTTTTTTATGTGTGGGTAAATCACTATGATAATATATGGTGATTATTTATATTCATCTAATCTTTTTTTAATTTTTTATGTATGTGGATAAATCACTTCATCATAATTAAAACAATGTTGTTAACTTCTTGAATCACTATGATCTAGTTTTTCTTCTCTCCCTTACATCTAATGGATCAACAAAGTAATGTTTTTTATCAAGTAGAGTGGGGTAACATGGGCAACACGTCTTTGCTTTTTTTTTTTGTCCACCCCATGCTTTAGAATGAAAGACCAAGATTGTTTTAATTGCACACCACTATTATGGTTTTATATACCAAGATCTTGGTGTTTATATATTAGGATCATAGGCTACATGTCTCTGCTTTTTTTTTCCCACCCCACGCTTTAGAATGGAAGATGGTAATTACACACCACTATCATGGTTTTATGTAATATGATATTGGTGTTGATATGAAAATCGTGGTGTATACATTGTGACCATTATAGTGGTATTCATTCGATTTCCATGATCGTTTGATGGTTTAAACTTTAACATGTAAAAATTTGAATCATTTTTTTCCTAAATTTACTCCATCCTCCTTTGATCTCAACAATTTTATCAAAAACTTCACGTAGGTGGCTTGCAAGGGTTACAATCTTGAGCCTTGGGTAGAACTTTTAAGACAATAATTATGTTTATATAAAAAATAAGCATAACATAAACCCATATCATAGCTCTAAAATGTTTTATTAGATAAATCATAGTAATATACTTAGGAGCCATACATACCATAGATCAAATCATAACAATAGGTGTGCCACTTAGGATTTTTTGTTAAATAAAATAAAATATTATTTTAGGCATAGCGGATAGCCATTCATAACTAAAGCTAATGTATAGTAATTATTTTGGCATATCAATTATTTTTGACATATTTTTTATTAAATAAAGTATAGTACAACAAAGGGGATTTTAGGATACACATGCACATGGGGGATGGGCCTAGGCACATGGGGCTTATGGGCATTTACACATGTGGTGTTGGGTCATGTCGGCCTTGGGACTATAAAAGCCACCAGTCTTAGGACTATTGTACATTTTTTAGCACCAACCCTAAGATATTGTACTCTTTTTAGCACTTTATGACTCTTATGTCTTTTCTTGGGAGCTCATGGATATATAGCTGATTCATGGCACTCTTTCCATGTTTAGGTGGCTACCCTCTATGATAATTAGCACTTGTGTGTCCATGCTAATGAGTACAACCCTAGATTCTTTACATTGCATTGGTATCAAAGCTCTTGGCTTTGATCGTGATGTTTTAATTAGAGAGTGATTATGATTTAATCATTTACAGATTAAGCTTTGCATAGTTTTTTAGATTTTTATTTTTTCCATTTTGAGAGGATTATTAGTGATATTAATGGTTAGTCATTTTTGAGTTTCTACTAATCACCATTTCTAAAAACCTTAATCTAGATAGAGCTTTTTAAGTGTTTCTTTCTATCAAATCTATTCAATAAAACATAGTTTCGTTCAACATTTACCTAGTTTTTGGAGGTCTAGGTAGTTTGAAAAATATTTAAGGTTGCCGAGTAGATCTTGGTACATTTTCTTATCAAGAAAACATTTAGATTGAAGATTATAGTTTTGTTAAAGATTTTGTTAAAATGAGTGATGTTAGAGTGCCAACAAGTCACCTAGTGAAATTATCCCACATAAGCAAGCAAAGCCAACATGTACTCTCCTCATATAAAAGGGGGCCATTTTAAGTAATGAAAACAAGCAGATCACAAGTCTCTCTATGAGTCCAAGTTTCTATCTTGTAACTTAACTGTTATTATGTCAAGCTTGATTAAGTCATTAGGATTATTAATATGTTGCTAATTAGGCTTCATCCTCCATAGAATTAGATTAAATTAATTAGTATGATTAGGGTTAGATCCCATAGCCATTAATTAGGGTTCCATAAATTTCAGATTGGTATTAAAGAAAACCTGGCTCTTATTAGGAGGTAATTAAGAGATATTCATCATATGATTAGAGTATGTTGAGGATCTTGATTAAAAATAATCTCGCAAGGTTTAGCAACTCCTAGGTTAAAGGATTTTGTGGTTATTCAAAGAGATTGAGATTAAGATTTGATTTCTCTCCCAATTCGAGGGCATCCATATATGATAATGATGATCTCAGAGCAAGGCGTGCAGTCTCTATTCATCTTTGCAAGTTGATAGCATTTTCGCCACATTTGTATCAGAGTAAATCAGCAGAATTGCAAAGACAATCAGCCCCCACTGCTATAGCCAAGCCAACCCTAGTACACACTTCTCAATAATTTACATAATAATGTAGCTTACTGTACACTTAGTAGTTTTGTTGCAGATTTGTATAAAGTTTATTATGTAGAGGAAAATTTCAAGAAAATTGGTGCATATTTTCATAGATTATTGTGTAGAATTAAATCTTGGTGACAGTGAGTGATTCTTGATCAAATCTTTTATCAATGTTGGTTATGTCTTGCAGGAATTTGGTTCCCTTAAGATAAATTGTTACAAACTTCAAGAAAACAGTGAATATTATTAAAAATTTATACAAGAAGAAAGATTATTGAATCTTGATGACAATAGTGTAAGATTATGCAAACAATTAATGATTAACAAGACCATTAAGATAGTTTCTTGATCAAGAAAATGACTGACAACAAAGATTAATGATAATTAGTGTGAGAAGTGCTTAATCTTTGATGCTGTAATAGGAGAAAATGAAATTCTTAGTACCATATCTCAAGGGAATAGTTCTAAGCTAATTAAGGATTATGTAAAGCATCTCAAGAGTTCAAGTGACAACCTAGTTGATAAGGTAGCTAAAGTCAAGCAATGTGATGAGAATTATGGGGAGATGTGTGATAATATAAGAATATACATTTTGGTTCTTCCACTAGATGTTGCAATAGATGAATTAAGAACCTGCATGACTCTCTTGCTAATGCTAACACAGATGTGAAAGTCAATATCAGACTCCAAGTTGGTAGTGAAAGCAACAAGTTTGACTAGAGAATTAGGGGCCTTAGGTGATGCTATTCTGAAGAATTTTTTTTTAGACAGACCTTGTACTACTACTTACTTTTGATGCCGCAAAAGCTAACAACTACAGTAAGATATTTGCTACTATGAAACCAAAGGTGGGGCTTTCCCATGGTTTCCTTCTTGAACATCATCAAGGAAGGATTGGCATCATAGAGCTTTGAGATCTCATCTAGGCAGGAAAATTGTCACTGTATTCAAGCTCACATTTTTAAGCTGAAGGAACTATTGATGACCAATGTGCGTAGCACATCAATGTAGCATAGGGCTCCCACCAAGTGCATGCTTCAAGTGTGATTTTTGGTTTATATAGTTGAGGTAAACATGTACAAATTTAGTTATGCTTATGGAGTAGATACGTTGGCATTCACACATAGCTTGTCTTTTGTTACATTTGATTCTTGTCCATTCACATTGACTCCTCCTCATTCCTACCTTTACACAAAGGTGTTCACATGCAGCATAGCTTTTGTATGTTGTGGGGTTTTCATTCTCACTTGGGGAATTTGTGAGGGTGTTCATGCGCCTTATATTTTGTGGATACTATTCACATGCAACCATTCTTTGAGGACCTTTCACACATGGTGTGACATTATGTGCATTATCGAGCCTTATCGCATGCTGTAGTTAATTTGTGGGAATTCCTCATTGTTGTTCACAATCTTGTGTTTGATTCATGCACCTTTGGATTTATTTAGCCTTGTTCACATGTATTAGTGCATTATGGACATGTTTATACATCTTGTGGACATGTTTTAGCATCTTGTGTGCTTTGAGCAGTGTTTGTACACCTAGGGGTACTTTTGTAGGCTTTTTTTTAACACACCTTGTGATTGGTTTGGTATGTTCACACGCTTTGGGATTTGGCCAAGGGTGGTGTTCATGCATAGCCATGATTCACTACTACTATCCTTCATTGGACCGACATGTTGTTTTGCAAACCATCATCGTTCATTGACATCACTATATTACCATCCGAGATCCTAATCTTAGGAGGGTTGCTCATGCATTAACATCATAGCTCTATGATTGATATTTTGAGTTGCCATTTTGTGTCATAGCTCACATATCTTTCATCGAGCTCACACATACTCATGCCATTGTTGGATGTTCAAGCTTGCAGGTTTGTTGCCTATTCATTTGAGGCGTTATTTGGACGAGGAGGATATATGTGCCAGATGTTCTAAATGGTCCACACACGATGACTTGATTAACTCGTTTCTTGGTTACCTTGACACAAATGGTTTGACATTGTTCGCATGGGATAAGTCTTATTTTGGTGACTTGTACGAGTATCCAACAATCTTGAGCCACCATGATTATGTTCTTGATGGTATAGATTACATTCATATGGATCTAGATGATGATTATGTATCTTATACTCATACACATGATGATGTACCGCACACACCTATGATAATATTGATGTATCACACACACATACACATGATGATACATTTGCACATGATAATAGTAATATTTGTCCACATGACGATAAGATGACATAGACACATATGCACATGATGATGATGTATGTGATAGTGATGTGTGTGAGCTACATCATGTGCTGATGATCTCGCAACTAACACACAATGGAACATGGTTAAGCTTGATTCCCTCCCCTTTAGATACTCTTTCTTGCACGACATATTGTTTCTACTTTTGTTTTACACATAAGTAGGTAGGTGGTTGCATGATTCAAGCACATTAAATAGGTAGGTTCTTGCACCATTCAAGCACATTAAGGACCCTTATGTGTATCCAGGCATATGCATTTCCATCACCATCCATATCTTCACCATCTTCACAACCTCGAGAAATGATCCCTCTAAAGTTCCTTAACCTCGACACATTGACACTTCCATTTCCTAGACCTGAGGACAGACCTAGGAGGGGGAAATGTTAACTCAAGGCTAACTATTGGGTGCTTAACATCATTTCCACACTCATGGGCCACATCAACACTAAGTGATGAGAGCTAAAGAAGAAAACATCATCAAGAAAAAAGAATGAACAAAACTAAACAAACCTAAGCAATCAAGGACATGCATGCTATGAAGTAGCTATGGACTCAAGGTAGCATACCCCATGTATACATGCTTGCCCACCAAAGGTTAACTAATTGATGCCCAACATCACCTCTAGCATTAACATCTTGTGGACATGTTTTAACATCTTCTGTGCTTTGAGGAGTGTTTAAACACCTAGGGGTACTTTTGTAGGCTTTTTTTAAAACACACTTTGTGATTGGTTTGGTGTGTTAACATGCTTTGGGATTTGTTGGGTGGTGTTCATGCATAGCCATGTTTCACTACTACTATCCTTCATTGGACCGACATGTTATTACACACCATCATCATCATCGACATCACTATATTACCATCTGAGATCTTGATCTTAGCAGGGTTGCTCATGCATTAACATCATAGCTCTATGATTGATATTTTAAGTTGCCATTTTGTGTGAGATTCACATATCTTTTATCGAGTTCACACATACTTACCCTCATTTGTTGCTAACTTCATGCTATGATGAGACGACATACTCATGACATTGTTGGATGTTCAAGCTTGCGGGTTTATTACTTAGTTATTTGAGGTGTTATTTTAATGAGGATGATATATGATGTTCCAGATGGTCTAAATGGTCCACACACGCTTCATTAACTCATTTCTTGGTTACATTGACACAAATGGCTCGACATTGTTTGCATGGGATAATTCTTCTTTTGGTGACTTATAGGAGTGTCCCGCACTCTTGAGCCACCATGATTATGTTCTTGATGGTATATATTACATTCATACGGATCTAGATGATGATGATGTATCTTATACTCGTACACATAATGATGTACCACACTCGCATATGATGATATTGATGTATCACACACACATACACATGATGATACATATGCACATGATAATAGTAATACATGTGCACATGACAATAAGATGAAATAGACACATATGCACATGATGATGATGTATGTGATAGTGATGTGTGTGAGCTACATCATGTGGTCATGATTCGCACTCACACACAATGGACCATGGTTAAGACTAATTCCCTCCCCTTTAGATACTATTGCTTACACTATATATTGTTTCTACTTTTGTGATGCATATAAGTAGGTAGGTGCTTGCACCATTCAAGCACATTAAGGACTCTTATGTGTATTCATGCATATGAATTTGCATCACCATCCATACCCTTGCCATCTTCACAACCTCAAGAAATCAACCCTCTAAAATTCCTTAACCTTACCACATAGACACCTCAATTTCCTAGACCTTAGGACATACCTGGGAGGGTGGAATGTTAACCTAAGGCCAACTATTGGGTGTCCAACATTGCTTCCAAACTCAAAGGCCACATCAACACTAAGTGATGAGAGCTGAAGAAGCCATCATCAAGAAAAAAAAACGAACAAAACTAAATATACTTAAGCAATCAAGGTCCTGCAGGCTATGAAGAAGCTATGGACTAAAGGTAGCATACCCCATGTATCCATGCTTGCCCAAAGATTAACTAATTGGTGCCCAACATCACTTCTAGCATTAACATAAGTGAGGGGAACAGAAGAAGATATCATCAAGAGATAAATAATGAACAAAGCCAAACAAATATAAGTAATCAAGCCTCTGGTCATCATGCAGGCTATGAACGTAGCTATGGACTCAACGCAGCATACCCCATGTGTACATGCTTGCCTAAGAAATAGAGGATTAACTCTATTATCTTATAATACTGCATTAATCATACTTTAACTTGTAAGTCAAGGGATGGCCATACCTTATGTGAAGCCGACATCCCATGCACCCACACTTTTGTATCTACATAATAGACTTTACTTGGACACCTAGAACTCAGTGAAGTTTGGACACCCAAGACTAATAAGTGACTTGTATATATAAGTAAACTTGTCTAATGAGAAAGGGAAATTTCCTTTGCATCAAAACATCTAATTACATCAACTACTACATCAAGATTTTTTTATCTCTTTTCCTCATTGCACATAAGACGAAACATTAATAAATCAAACCATAATTTATCTTAGATTAGTGAATTGAGTTCATCTAATGATGTTCTTGGTTGTGTTAATTAATTCATAGTTAAAGATGAATTTGAGCCCAAGAATTCCACAAAGAGAAAAAAATAACAAGGAATTTCCTTGATTAAGTCTTAAGTATAAATTTTTATAACTCATTAGAGTTATTTAAAGTGAGATTAGCTCGTTTGAATGTTCCCTCTTTCGAATGCATTCATCAAGGCATGTGTAAGAGGGTGTAATAGGCCTTCAATGCATGTGTAAGAGGTAAAGGCCAAAAAAGGAGGAATGTGCCATAAGCATTAAAGAGGTTGTAAGAGGCCTTCAATGCATGTGTAAGGGGTAGAGACCAAAAAAGAAAAAATGTGCCATAAGCTTTAAAGAGGGTGTAAGAGGGGTGTTGACTTTTTGCACCCACACCATTTTGAAGTCCCCCCTTAATAATAATAAAATGGTGATTTTATCTTTCTAGAATTCACACAAGATCTTCTCTCTCTTATTCATGCTGAGAGATATTCACGCCTAGAGGTAATAACACCTTAAAAAAAAAAACATATCAGAGAAATTCACATCAAAAAGAAGTTTTGAAAATCACTCCGTGATTGACTTAACAAGACTAGAAAATCTTATCCTCAAAATCTCATCCTCTAAACTTGGAATAAGTTTGGCATGAAAAACCAGAGGTTTTCACGGCCGTGACTATCTCTTAGATATTCATGCCATGAATTTCTTGATAAAATCACATCAAAACACTTTCATAAATTAGGGTTGAAAAGGTGATCAAATGATGGAGACTATTTGTTAAAGTAACTTGGAAGTAATTTTGAAAAAACTTTAGCGTGAAAAACCAAAATTTTTTAAGGTCATGACTGTCTCCTAGATAGTCACATGTGAATTTCTTGAGCAAATCACATCAAAAATTTCATATTTAAGATATGTATGATTTATATTTATTTTATAGATCTTAATCTTCACACACATACTCACATACTCACACACACACACACGCACATGCATGTACACACACATGACCTTCTATCGAAGCTTTGAGATCTATATAAAATATACATTAATATTTGTATATCTAAATCTTCACACACACACATATTTGGATAAGTACTTTTTTTACTCCTCCAAAAGGTTTTTAAATAGTGATTATCACATATGATATATACATTTAAATATATTTGCTTTATCTATGTATTTTATATCCAACATGTTTTATGATTGAATGTTTTGGCTACATGTTTGTGGGAATGAGCTCAAGCGATTGCATTTATTAAACATGAGTACTTTCAGCCAAGTTGAACGTAGTCATGGGGGAAAAGCCCCAAACACTTGATTTGATTACATATGTAGAGCCCATATAATATAATATAATATAATATAATATATATATATATGAAGCTACATGTGTGAGGTTGGAACTTGGGATCAGCGTTCTTCGAAACAAAGTATTTTTCCAAAAAGTGAAAAACTTTTATCTAAAAATTGTACCTTGAAATTTGAAGGTTTTTGTGGTATTTGTACCTTCAAGTTTTAAACTCGGGAATTTTTTGGGGATTTATAAGGAGGCCAATTTGAGAGGAGGGTACTCGAGAGCGATGAAAATGACGCGTAAAGTTGGGATACTAGACAGTGTTCATGAAAAACCTAGGTTTAGTGTAATGTGAATTATTAAAATTGAGATTTAACCTGAAAAAATATAATTAGAAGGTTTTGATGAAATGTAAATTTTAGAGGTATATAATTATTTGACCTTTATTTAAAATTTTAAACATTTAAACAATCTCAAATATTCAAGCTTCAAAGAGTTTTAGATTGTTAATATAATTCTTATAATTTTTGAATGGATACTAAATATATATTTTATATTAATTAATAATTAGTAAATTAGTAATAGTTATTAATAATTAGTAATTATTAACTTACTAACTAGTTAATAGTAAATTAATAAAGCCTTTATTAATAGTGAATTAGTTAATGACAAATGTGTTCACTTACATTACTATTAGTTAATAGTATGCATAAATTATCATGCCTTAATTTTTAAAGCCTTTGAAGTTTGTAACTTGTTAATTAATAAATTTAATGTCAAATGGCTTTCACTCACCCACTACCCAACCCTCACTCACCCACTGCTAGTGTACAGTCACCAGTCCTAGTTAATTTCACTTTCATCAACTTTATTGAGTTTAATTATTAGAGAAACAAAAATTAGTAATTTTTTTTCCTTTGAAAATAAAATATTGTTCTTTTTAAAGGAACCCAATGCCTTCAAGCTTCATTGCTTCAACGGCTTCATTCTCTCCGTGGGCCTGCATGTGCACATTGCATCCCAGCTCCCTTTCTGGCTTCTGCAGAGCGTGCTCTAGAAGCGCATGTGGACCTGTGTGTGTGTGTAACGTGTTGCAGCCTTTAGGCTTTCACCCGCTTGCAAGGCTGCGATTCGCGAAGTTTCCAACGTCTACGAAATCCCAGAATCACCTGAATGTAAGGCTGCGAAGATGCCAATGTGTGTGTTGTGTAACGTGTTGCAACCCCTCGGCCTTCTCTTGATTCCGAAGGCGAATCCCTGCTGGAGTCGCTTCCTCTCGAACTGCTGGTTAGTATGGCTTTACAAATGTTTGAAGGATAATTCCGGTAGGCCTGCTATTTGAATGTAGGTGTGGATTGTCTGCAATTTACACCACGATCGATTGAAGCCTCCGTTTCACGTCAGCAAGAGGCTCAGACGAGCGATGAGTACTTTTCTCAGTAACAGTGGCCTTAATCACTATGAAATTTTATCCATCCGTGGTCAAGATCAACTCTGTGTTCAATCTGATCATTCAAAGGGAGCAATAGCTATGTTTAAGACCAATGTTGTTAAATGTAATCGTCCAAGAAGTAGCCTTAAGCGATGTTAAGGTCAACCTTGTGTAATCTAATTGTCCCGAGAGTAGCCTTAGTTACTGTGTCTAGGATCAACCGTGATGTGTTTATTGTCCCTAGGTCCTGATAGTAGCCAGACAGTGTCATTTTGATTTCACAACCCCTAATAGAGAGTGGCAAGATGTGAACCTTGTGTAATCTAATTGTCCCGAGAGTAGCCTTAGTTACTGTGTCTAGGATCAACCGTGATGTGTTTATTGTCCCTAGGTCCTGATAGTAGCCAGACAGTGTCATTTTGATTTCACAACCCCTAATAGAGAGTGGCAAGATGTGGTGCTGCGGATAACCACCACCCAAAGAGTAGATCTACACTGGCCATTTTCTAGGTGATTTACAAATGACTAGCTCTCTAGTGCCAGAAGTTACAGTTTTTTCTTGTATTTGATGTGCCAATGTGGTTTTCATGTCCTTAGTTAACTCTGTGTCTATTAGGGATTGCATTAGCATTGAACATTACCACAACATTCGCAAGAGTAATGGAGACGGCAGGGACAGCCAAAGGCGGGGGGCAGGGGATTTTTCGACGCCATAAGCTTCTTTCATTGGGGGCACAAGGGGCCAAAATCCCTTATTGCAGGACTAGGAGTCATTACTGCCATGGCAGGAATCTGAGCTTGGGGGGCAAGAAACCTACTCCGTCGCCTCGCCACTCGCCTCCACTCCTTGCCTACCTTCAACTCGCCTACCAGTCCATGAACCCTTTGAAGGCTGACATTACATGTCAAACCTGGGTTTGCTAAATCATTTTAGTTGATAATGTGTTCATTGTGTACATGCATTTTACAGATTGTGGATTCTCATAGATGTACGTGATGTGCAAGACCTTGATGTTATGGTTTGAATGGATTTTTTTATGATACTTACGGGTAAGAGGGAAGGTTTGATGATACTTAGCAGTTGAATATTGGAACATTTTTGGAACTTAAATATTGGTGAGGAACTATGCGTGGTAAACAGAAAACACTCCTTAATGCTGGGTTCACAAAAACCCCTAAGCTTTCATTCAAACGTAAAAAAAGTGTCAATAGTGTTGATACTGATGAAGTGGAAGAAAAGATTAATGAAAATGTGCATGCAGAAGACGGAACTAGAATTCGAAAAGTAAGAATGGGGAGTTGTTTTTGAGTGGGTTTATTTTGATAGACAAAGTGGAAGAGTGTTTTGCACTATTTGTCAAAAGCAAAAAAATAGCAAGAGTGAATATGGGACTACTGGTTCAATCAATGTACAATTGAGTGCCATTAAACAACATGTTGATTCTAGAACACATAAGTTTGCTGCATATGCTCAAGGACAAGCTCAAAAAGCCTTGGAAGAAGGTATGAAAAAACAAATGAGGACTGCTGAAGACAATGTTGCATGTGTTTTTTGAGTTGCATATTTCTTGGCAAAGCATGACATTGCTTTTTTGAAGCACCTGTACTTGTTAGAATTGCTTCGATGTTGTGGGGCTCCTAGTGTGCCAGAGCAACTTTATGACAATGACAAGGCTGTTGCAGTATTTGCTGGTTTTGTTGAAGATTCTATAGAAAAGGAAACAATTTACAGGCTGAAACAAAGCCCTATGTTTGGCATCTATGTGGACGAGTCTACAGATATTTCAGATGCAGAGAACTTGATAGTTTATGGTAGCTATATGTATTGTCATGAACCACATGCAGTTTTTTTGTGTTTATTGGAGGTTGAAGATAAAACAGCCAAATGATTGTATGCTTTGTTGGATGCTTTCTTCAAACTGCATGAAATAGATGTGTCAAAATTTGTTAGGTTTGGGTCAGATGGGGCGTCTATCATGGTTGGTAAAGATAATGGCCTTGCAACACTTTTAAAGAAATCAAGCCCATATCTCACGTCTATCCCTTGTGTAGCACATAGAACCCATTCATGTGCAGAAGATGCAACAAAGCATAGTGATTATGCTCGTAAAATTGATGCAACTTTGAATGATGTTGGCTCATTCTTTAAAAAATGTCCCACTCATATTGCCAAATTAGTCAAATTGGAAGAAGAGTTTGACTACCCTACATTGCATATATGAAGGGTATTCATAAAGTTCATTGGCTAAGTGGGCATAGGGTGATGTGTACTACAATTGAGGTTTTGGAACCTTTGCTAGAATTTCTCAAAGTTGAGAACTTTGCTCTTTTTCACTACAAGAGGCGGGGCCATTATCCATGCTTTTTTCGGCGCTTCAGAACTAAGCTTAAAATCCCCTAAACATCAAAATACCCGTCGAAAAAAACGTTGATATAGGTGCTGAAATAAGCGTCGAAACAAGATTCGAAAAAGTAATTTTACCACACACTCTTCAACACTCTTTTCGATGATTATTTTGACTGACATTTTGACTACTATTTCAACGGTTATTTCGACTGCTATTTTGACTGGCATTTTGACACTTATTTCGGCTATCATTTAGATGCTATTTTTGACGGATGCAGGAAACTTTCGACCCTATTTTTGACGGATGCAGGAAACTTTCGATGCTTATTTCAACACGTGAAGGTATTAAATTTTTTTGGCATAATGGTGCATACAGCTGCAATCTTGTAGCTGGATGCACCATTATGCCAAATTTATAGAGTACCGAAGGCAATTGTACTCTGATGTGAAGAACGAAGCGAATTTGTTGAAAAAGTTAGAGAGAGTGCCATAACATTTTTGACATTACAAAAGTAGGTACACAATTCACACAAGTGTAAACAATGGCCAAATTATATTGCAAGATGTGAAATTTACATATCAAGCTCTGACGAGGTAAGCCAAAATTAAAATTTACATATAAAGCTTTGACGAGATAAGCCAAAATTTGCATACAATCTATACAAGCTCAAACAAAGATGCGAGCTAACCAAATGTGTATGTACAACAGGAAAGACATAGGCAAGGCCACTCTATGCGCCTCACTCAGGATCAGGCAGCATCGGTCCCTGCAAAAACCATACAAGATGCTTTTTTTGGTATACCAAAACAACGATCTAACATGACAAGGTAAATTAAGTATACAAATCATAAGGTTAAGGCTTACCGCACTTACCATATCTACAATGCGCCCCCAATTGAGGTTGGCGCATTCTCGCTCAAGCTTCTCCAAAAGAAAGTATGTGTTATGGCGGCGAGCAATGTCCTCCTCTTCTCCCGTTGCCGGCCGACCAACCACTTGATTCTAAAAGTACCAAAACAACAAGATAAGCGTTGATACTTACAAAGTAGACATAACATCAAATGAAACATACAAGATAAATGTTGATACTTACAAAGTAGACATGGAATGTGTCCCAACCACCGCTTCTAAGAAAGGTCAGAGCTTCCTACGCTCTCCATTCGGGATTTGGCCGCATCCTCTTGTTGCTTGTAGCGTTGGGGATTTCAAGCATGCTTTTGCTTCTCCTCATTCCAATCCTCAGTACTTCTGTACCAAGGCTTCTCACCTCCTGCCTTCACTCTCCTAGTCACATATCCCCGCCAATGTTTCATGTGATGTCCACCATGTGGTCCTTTATCCACCTTATAGAGATGACATCACTACCACCGGTCGGCTTGTACTCATCCTTGATTTGATTTATGACTCTATCTTTCTTGTCTTCATCTAACTTTGGCCATTAAGTCATTTGCAAAGACAATGTGGCAAAGCTTGTGGATGCGGCTCTTCATCTCTTGCCCAACATTATCCAAAACCACATTACCATTGACAATTGTGTAAAAAATTTCTCCATCGGCGGGTGTGGGCTGTGTGTCGAAACATCGCGAGATGATCGCGAGCATGGAGAGTGCTTCTGGCGCTAGATGGGAAAGGACGCTCACGTGGGGGCGTAGACCCATCCGTGCCCCACTTGGACAACAACCGCCTTCAGCTCCACTACTTGAGCATTGTCCTCGCAAGTGGACAAGCGTCCTGAGGTTTCTACAAGTGAACTAGGGTTAGCGGTGGTGGTGCTCAATGGTGCGGCCGAAGTGCCCACCCCTCTCCCAAAATATTGTTGTTGTGCCATCGCTCTTTGCTCGGGTGTGGCTTGTGCTAAAAAACCCATAAACTGGTCACGCGACATGGCATATGGAGAGATGGAGAGTAAGCCCGTGTCTCATCTAGAGTGTGAGACATGTTTCTACACACACATAACAAAGCCCACATGGACACTTTAATAAGAGCATACACATGAATTATCCCTCAACATTCATTCATTTATGCATGAGACCTTATGCATAAAGCCTATGCATAAATCTATGCATGAGGCCTTATGCATAAAGCTATGCATGAGGCCTTATGCATGAGGCCTTATACATAAAGCTATGCAAGCTTATGCATAAAGCTTATGCATAAAGCACTATGCATAAGGCCTTAAGCATGAGGCCTTATGCATAAAACTATGCATGAGGCCTTACGCATAAAGCTATGCATGAGGCCTTATACATGAGGCCTTAAGCATGAGGCCTTATACATGAGGCCTTATACATAAAGCTATGCATGAGGCTTATGCATCAAGCATTATGCAAGCATAAAGCACTATGCTGAGGCCTTAAGCATAAAACTATGTATGAGGCCTTATGCATAAAGCCTATGCATAAAGCTATGCATGAGGCCTTATACATGAGCCCTTAAGCATGAGGCCTTATGCATAAAGATCTATGCATGAGGCCTTATGCATAAAGCATGAATGAGCATTATACATAAACATTATGCATAATGCTTATACGTAAATCTACAAAACAAATTCCCAGCACCCACCAAGGGTGCAATAATTTAGAGGAAAGAGAAGAAAGATAGAAAAGCACATACCTCTTTTTCGTGATGTTGAAAGAGAGGATTAGAGGAACTACAAAACCAACAAAAGGGTAAGGAAAGGATTAGTAATGCATACATACAAAAGCTTATACAACCTATGCTAAATCTTATGCAAGCCTTATGCAAACTATGCCGCTATGCAAGCCTTATGCAAGCTATGCTAAAGCTTATGCTTAAAGCATGCATGAAGCCTTATGCATAAAGCTATGCATGAGGCCTTATATATAAAGCTTATGCATAAAGCATTATGCATGAGGCTTTTGCATAAAGCACTATGCAAGCCATGCTATCCTAAACTAAACCATATCCCAACACTATGCATTAAGCATGCATGCATAGAGCTTAATGCATGCATAGAGCTCTATGCATGCATTAAGCTCTATGCATAGAGCTTAATCTATGCATATATCTCTTGCATTATGAATGCATGCATAGAGCTTAGTCTATGCATTAAGCTATACGAATAGAGCTTAATGCATAGATTAAGCTCTATGATTAGAGCTCTATGCATGTGCATTAAGCTCTATGCATAGAGGACCTACAAAACAAAACCCCTCTTTCTGGTAGATATAAATAGAGGAAAGAGAGGATAATAAGATAGGAAAGAGAGGGAAGCACTTACCTCTTTTTGGTAATGTTGAAAGAGAAGATTAGAAGACCTACAAAACCAACAAAAGGGTGAGGAAAGGATTAGTAATCCATACATACAAAAGCCCTAAGAACCTAATGCATACATACAAAATCGAAAAGAGAGGAAAGAGAGAAAAGAATTTACCTCTTTTTGGTGAAGTTGAAAGAGGATTAGAAGACCTAAAAAACAAAACAAAAAGTTGAGAAAAGAATTAGTAATACAAAACCCTAAAAGTGTGAATAACATGGATACACAAAGAGGTTTATCCTTCAACACCACACACACACCAATTTGACAACCAAGAGGAGAGGAGAGGGGAGGGGAGGGGAGGGGAGGGGAGGGCAAAGAAGGAGGTGAAGAAGAGCTTGGGAGAGACAAAGAACCTGTAAAACAAATGAGAAAGCAAAAAAATAAGAAAATTACTCATAATTACACACACAGACATTTTACATCACATGTACATGTAACCAAGAGGAGATGGGAGTGACGGAAAAGGAGGCATACCTGGTGAGGAAGTAAAACACATGTGCACGAAAAAAACGTAGAAAAAAGAGATTCTATTTTACTGTAAAAACCTACGCCGTCGATATATGCATCAAAATAAGCGTAGAGAAAAGCATCGAAATCAGAGTGAAAAAAGCGTCGAAAAATACATGAAAATAGCGTGAAAATAAGAGGCAAAAAAATAAAATTTTCACACTCGACGCTTATTTCGACGGTAGCTACTTTTCATTCAAACTCAAAATCTTTCCAGATCTTGCGCGTCCCCCGATATTTCAAATTACCTATCACCGACTACCACACCCTCCACAAATACTTAAGGGAGGATTCCCTTCCAAAAATAAGCATTCGTTCCCATTTTGCAAATCAATATGGAAACCATGGAGGATGCCACACCCTCAAATTTTGTTGATTTAGAGGAGAAGACACTTTGCCCATGTACTCACAGCAGATACCAAGTGGCTCGACGTCCACAAATTTGCAATGATCATACAAAAAAATTCGGTGGAACGATTGGAACATTTAATTAGTGGCAATGCGCGCTTCAACAATGATGAACCAATGGATATCCGACTTGAACGATGGAGACCAACAAGAGTAGCCACAAATGAAGTGATCCAACAACCCGAGGAACTTCAGGCAGATTCGGAGCAATTACTAGAACATTACATGATAAATGCCTTACACGATGGAATAGAAGATCGAGGTTTGGAACACGAAGGGGTAGAATAAAACACACGACGTGTGGAATACGCTTCCCAAGAAGAGAAACAGCTTTGCAGGCTTGCTCGTCTTCCACTATATCGTGGAGCACATGTGTGTGTTTTACGCGCTTGCCTATCCATATTGAACTTGCAATCGTGGATGGTCTAATACGAGTGTATCAAAACTTTTTGCGTAAGTGATGATATCATATGCAATTAGTGAGTTATGTACCTTTATATGCATTTTCTTAGCCTGACTATTTTGTGTAACAGCTTATTGAAACATCAAATATTGCCAGAAGATAATGAGATGCCAGTGGATCGTAGTCGAGCAAAAGCAATGTTGCACTTGATTGGCATGGACTACAACACACACCATGCTTGTCCAAATGATTGTATTCTTTATCGACAAGAATATAACAATGCAGTACAATGTCCGCATTGTGGTACATCAAGATATAGACAAGATGTGCAAGGAGAAAGGGTACCAGCAAAAGTTTTACAACACTTTCCCATCATCCCTCAGATTAAAACAATGTTCAAGTGCAAATCCATTGCAGGATTAATGACTTGGCACTGTAACACTAGGTCCACGAATGGTGTTATGCGTGTGCCCCCGCAGATTCCCCTACATGGAAGCACATTAAAGAGAAGTGGGTAGCCTTTCAGGAGGAGGCTTGCCATATTCGACTCAGACTAGCGAATGGATGGAGTGAATCCATTTAGTCTACGAAGTTCATCATGGAGTACATGGCCTGTTTGTCTAGTTAACTATAATCTTCCACCATGGCTAGCGATAAAAAAAGGACATCTTTTATTGTCTTTTGATAATTCTTAGAAAGTACAAGGTGAAGAACATGGATGTGTATTTAGCACCTTTAGTTGAGGAGTTTCGTGTTCTATGGGAGGGCATTGAAGTTCATGATATTTCCAAGAGGTTTGGACAACGTGTGCTAACATTGAGAGGAATACTTATGTGGACTTGATTGGCCTGGCTATGGAGAGTGCTCAGGTAATACTGTAGCTTGTTAACATATTATGTTAAGTCATGATTTTCATCCAAACTTACTTGCTACAATCTTTTTTTATGTTTTGTAGGACTTTCAGTGTCAGGGTATAATGGATGTCCATTATGTGGGCCGCAACTTGAGGCTCGATACTCAAAGTCTATGAAGAAGATAGTATACAAGGGCCACAAGAAGTATCTCCCAGTGGACCATCCTTTGTGTGAGGGATTTCTAGGGAGGTCTCCTCGCATATGGAAGAGCAATGATTAGAGGACCTTATGGGAGCTGGATCCAACCTGTACACCTCTAGGAATGAATCATCTATCTATTTTCCATCAATTTCCATACTGGAATGACCTTCTAGTGAACCATCTTCTTGACCCAATGCACATTTTCAAGAATATAGCCGAGGTGCTTTGGAAAACCATCATAGGAGCAAAGGAGAGCAAGGCACAATGAGATAATTTGCAAGAGGTTCAACGCATGCACCACTTATGGGCCCAAAATAGAGCAGATGGAAAGGTGAAGCCACCAAAAGCACCTTGGGTCATGAGGACAAAGGATGAGCAACGGCGTGTAAAGAAGTGCATTAGTGAGTTTCGTACCCCTACATGATGCATGCATTGCTTGAAGGGAGCATTTAGAAAGGATGATGAGCTTAGTGGCTTGAAGAGTCATGATTGGCACAAATTCTTGCAATTCGTGCTTCCTATAGCCATCAAGGATTGCCTCAATGATGACATTAGAGCAACAATTTATAAAATTGGTGTAGTGGTATGTTGAATATCAAGGAAAGAGATTAGTAGAGACACATTGGAAGTAGCACGATTAAACTCCATCAAGGCTATTACAATGGTCGAGAAATACTTTCCAACAAGTTTTTTAACCATTCAATTGCACTTACTAGTTCATATGGTTGATGAAGTTGCTGTGGTTGGGGTCGATGGATGTTTTTCTTGGAGAGATTTATGAAGACACTTAAAGGATTTGTTCTTCAAAGAGCTCGTCCACACAGCGGGATGGCTTATTCAAGAATCACTTGTATATATAACTAAATTTCTCAGTACGTCTGATCCCGATATGCCAAGATTATGGACACAAGAAGAAGATAATCGACTAGTTGGGGAAGAGCCATAAGGGAAAGGCCTTGTGAGAACAATGGATGTAGAATTGCATAAGAAGATGAATAAATTTGCATCTTAAACACACATGTTATGGAGAAATGGATCGAGAGATATAACTTGGTGAAGGCTGAAAGGGACCAAGCTCATTTGAGTTTTAGAAGGAGTCGAACAACCTGCACACTATCGTACCCAACAGAACTTGCACTTCTTCCATACTTTCCTTCTAAAATGAATGGCTCGAGCAAACCATACTACAAGCTAAACGCAATGGTGAATCAATAAGTGATGAGGAGGAGGACCTTGTATATGGTTGTGATTTCCATGTATGTGAGTTAGAGATATCTATGCATTGTCTTTTGTGTTGTGCTTTCGTGAATTTATACAATAAAAGTACTTATTTATTGTGCTTGTAGTATCGTAAGTTGGGGGCAATTTGGTCACACGAACATCACTTTCGAGTAGAATGAATAGACAAAGAGAGAACAACATTTGATTGTGGTGTGAAGGCTAATTTCATGAAAGAAAGTCATTCAAGTGCAAGTGATGGCAATACTGAAGTAGGCATGCTAGATTATTATGGAACAATCCAAGATATTATCAAGGTTGGATTCAGAAAGTTTGATATGTTCATTTTTTATGTGAAATGGTTCAAGCTCGTAACTCATTAGGGGAAGGTTGAGGTCTATAGGGGCCCTTTAAGATGCCATGTGATTAAAAGGTTATTAAGAAAAAGGGCCAATCATGTGATGCCATGTATACAAAAAGGACCAATCATGTGATGCCATGTATACAAAAATGTTGGGTGATTAAAGGTGGTCAAAAGATTCTCTAGAAGATGCCTTTTTGTACTTTTCATTCCCAAAAAGTGGAGGGGGAAGTTTTTGAAATTTTGGACATCCATAACTTCTACATATGAGCTCAAAATTTGTCAGAGATTAGAGATCCAGAATCTACTCGCTGAGCTCTTTCCATAGATATGTCACATGATATCGTTTTGCCCACTCAATTTTAAATTTGATTTTGGCGGGAAACTTTGAAATTCAAACTTCTAGCCATTTGAAGAATTAGAAGGTATCTAAAGTCAAAGAAACTTAACATTTTAACAAAAAGTCATTAAAATCATAATATGGCAGCTTAAAGGGCCCCTATAGACCTCAACCTTCCCCTAATGTCAAGGGGCACAAGTAACTGTATGCAAAGACAAGTGTGGATTTCTTCAAGTAGACCGCACAAAGATATGGACTGACCAAAGGGACACATTTGTGCTACTAGAGCACTGTAAGCAAGTCATCTTTGTGGAAGACCCCACATATCATAAATGGTTGTTTGTGATTCAAATAAATCCACGTGGAAAACAAATATTTGAAGAGGTGAAAATAGCAGTTGACTGTTTGCCAGATGCTGAGGACCTCTCCCCAGATCATACTATGGTTGAGCATACACCACTTGCACCTATTGAACAACAAGAAGAAGACATACTAGTTGAGGAAGTAGGTGAGGCTCACACAGTATTAGGATCAGATGAAGGTGTACTCATTGAGCAAATACATATTGAACGAGAAACAGACACTAGAGATAATCCAAAAGAAGAAGAGATTCAAGCTGAGTATGATCATGATGCATCGATAGCTCTCATACTAGAGCTAGAAGAGGATGACGACATGGATGAATTACCTTCAACTACTACAAGACAACCGGTTCCACCAATTAACAACAATGATGGAGTATTTCTAGAAATATATTTATTTGGAGCCATGGATCGCACTGAGGACGAGCAAGTTGATGATGAACTTTAATTTCATTGTAAAATAGAGCACTTTCTTAATTACACCTTAGTGATGAGGAGGAGGAGCTAGCATTTTTTCTCCTTCAAAGAGCATGATGGAAGTTATACCCTCCTCTCTCCCTCGGCTCCCCCCCCTCTCTCTCTCTTTATCTATCTCTTTCTCTCTGATCATCTCTCTCTCTCTCTCTCTCTCTCTCTCAAAGACACATATGCTTGCAAAGAGGTAGAAAGAGAAGGCTAAAACACACCCCAAGATGGGAAGTAGCAAATATTATATATAAATTCATTTTTTGAAAAAAGAAAATTTTGATTGTTATTTCGATGCCTTCTTCGATGCCTATTTTGATGCACATATCGACGACGCGACCAGGCGTGGAAACTAACCGTCGAAAAACAATGATTGTCTTGTAGTGTTTCAAAGAGTATGTACATTTGAGTTCATATATTGTTTGCACTTTCTTTGCGACTTGCTAGAGCATGTTACACATTTGAGTCTTGCTTTTCAAAATGATTTTGTTGATATCACAGCAGTTTCTAGTTTCGTAACTGCAACAATTGGTGCTATGGAACTCGAATTCATTGTGGATCCTTTGATTGACATGAATGCATGGCAACATGATAGCAAGGGTTTTCCCTTGATCCCCGAATATGGATCAAAGAATGGTCAACTTGCGGCACTTAGAGAATCCATCAAAGGTGATCATTTCAGAGGAGTTAAAATCAAGAGATGTGCCATAGGTTTTGACCTTGTAATTGTAATAGGGTTTCAAAAAGAGTATTGCACATTGCTAATGGATTCCTTAAAGCAAAGATTTGTGGACAATGAGGTCTTGGCCAACTTGAAGATTTTATGTCCATCTTCGTTCCCGAGTGGAAAGCTTTTGAAAGCATATGGGGTTGAAGAAATGAATGCGTTGGTTGACTTTTATGCGCAAGTAGCTGTGGATTGGAAAAATCTCCCTTTGCGTGAAACTTGGACACGCATTAGTTGGAATACTTTTCTTAAGGAAAAATATGCAAACTTATTGTGCTTGAGTCAAATTGCCATGATCCACTACTGCTTCAGTACGGCAATTTGTGAAAGGGGTTTTTCTGCACAAAATAACATCAAAACACGTTTAAGAAACAAACTTGAGACAAGAAGTTTGGAATCACTATTGCATGTATCAATTGAGGGTCCAAATGTGGAAGATTTTGGTATTGCTGAGGCTATGGAGGAATGCTTGTAAAACATCAAGGCATATCTATGGAACTACCCAATACTAGTGAGTATTATTGGAGCAAGATTACCATTGGGTTTTTTTGACAATATTTCTATATTCTTACTTTTTTCTTTATGCAAGATATCGGTTTTCTGACCATGAAGATGGAAGAAAATCAAATCCTTTTTGACCATTGATTGTTGAACACGGTAATGTAAAATGATCTTATAATCTTACACTAACCTATAATATAATGCATTAATTTTTTAATCTTTGTGCAGATATAATGAAGAGTCAATTTAAGGAGTGTCACAATATGTTCCACATAGTATTTTAATCTTTCCCAAAATTTTGTATCCATGGTATATATGCTTTTTAGCATATCCTATGGACATGGCTACTTTACTTTGCCTATCGAAAGCTATCATGGAAGAATGTTATCTCTTTGCTTATCCATAATAGTTTAACCACTCTATGAAGCCTTACCTTAAAGGATGTCAAGTGCCTTTGTATGAGTGAGAAGTTTACTTTTGTCTGAGTAAAATTTTGATATTAATAAACGACTCTTTGGTTGTTTATACTTTTTTACATTTGTCATATAAACTTTGTGAATGTTTACTTTTAGAAATGAAAACTTTTTGAATGTTAAAATTTTTTTAAGTGTAAAATTTTAAAAAAAAGGTTTTGAATTATTCATCTAATTAAAAAAAACCTTAACATAGTTAAAACCAAAGGTTTTTGTATCGGTTGTAAAAAATGTTTTTAGCGAACACTGGTAATGGTAGGGTACCCGCCCCACGCTGCTTAAATGACGCGAGCCAACGATTTTCACGTCCACGCTGATCGCGCTTGTAGGACGCTGCTTGAAGGTAAGCATTTAAAAGGACGGCCTTCCACGCTCCTTTTTCACTCTCTTTCTCTGTGCGGGTGTGTGTGTGTGTTTTTGCCTCTTTCCCGAAAAGATGGCTTCGGCTTACGTGAAGAGATGCTGGACGAAGGCGTGACGGGCGTGCCCGCCCACTACGTGAGGTCAATTGACGAGCGTCCGGCCTTGCAAGAAGTGTGTACGAACGAAGAGATCCCTGTGATAGACGTGTCGCACGCCCGAGTTGCCAGCCAGTGGGCGTCAATAGTTGCTGAGATTACCTGGGCGGGGAAGGGAATTATTGGCGAAACTATGGTTGTCGAGGGTGGTATATTGGTTACGGCTTCACATAGTGCTAAGCGACGTTAATTGTGATAAATGTGCAGGTCGTGAACCACGGAGTAGATACCGTCAAGATTATGAGTGCGGTGAGGAGGTTCTACGAGCTACCAACTGCAGCCAAGCTGTGTAATATATCTGCCGGGAGTGCGGAGAGCGGCGTCACCTTCGCCACCGGCACTGGCTCCACCCCAGACTGGAAAGACACGCTTGTCATCAGGCGGCGCCCAGGCATTTGCAATGGCTTCCAAACTGCACCCGAAATACTCAGGTAGCATGTGCTTTTGCGCTGCTTTCCTAGAGTCTTCATCTGCTTTTTTTTTTCCTTCACCACCAGAAATACTAAGGTTGTTATCAGCATTTGCTTTTCCGCTGCTTTCCTAGAGCCTTCGTATGTTTTTTTTTCTTCTTGTTCTTGTAAGCCTTCATCTCTCTCTGCTTGCTTGTGCAGAGAGGAGGTTCTGGAAAAGTGGAGACCCGTGTCTCATGCACGTAAGCAAACTTAGAGGTCCATAAAAGACGAAAATAATAATAAGAAAAAGCACCGTGTTAAGAAAAAGCATCGCGTTATAACGCAACTTGCACAGTAAGTTTTGTATCTATTTATAACTTGTACAGTAAGCATTCGTCTGAAGCTTTCACAGAAAGCTTTGACGATCAAATCCTGCTTACGACTCAGAGACAACTACTTGTTTGCTCTCATAAAGAACCTATTTTACTGGTTTAGATGTAGTTTTTCTGAACTGTCCTAACTTTTGACTCAAAACTCTGATTGACAAACCGTTTCGATAGCATTCACTAGCACTGTACCATCTACCTAACTTTGGTTTGAAGGATACGATTAAGAAAAAAATCTAATTACAAAAATTAGAGCTATAAAATCATGTAGGCAACATATAATCAAAGAACCAATCAACCCTACACAAAACTCTTACCAAAGATCAATCTTGTAAGACATAAAATCATAATCATAAATTGAACAAGAAGACGTAGATGCTTCCCTTATGATTAGAATTGCTCTGATACCATGTTGAGAGAGGGAGAGAGACGAGACGAGAGACACCACATACGCTCCACAAGAATGAATCATATTAGTCACAAGTCACATATATATAGGCAAGAGACACCACATACGCTCCACAAGAATGAATCATATTAGTCACAAGTCACATATACATAGGCAAGACCTAGAGTGAGTTAGGGCTAGCTATATATAGCTCCAGCAGGGGGTGGCTCTGAGACCATGTGAAGATTTATGGTACCTCCTACAAGAATCTAATTAGACTAATTACACACTAAGAACACGCTAATGACACATGATTAACTTAATCCTAAGGTGGATGATGCCTAAGCAAGATCATGATGAGAGTATGTGAAACAAAGTGATGATCACATTGTCAAGCTAATTAGGTTGCAAGATAGATAAAGTTGCACTCTTAGAGAAGCTTGATATTTGCTTGTATGTACTTTCATTACTTGAAAATGACCCCTTTTATATGGGTAGAGTACATCTTTTCTTGTTCCATGCATGTGGAATAATCCACTTTTGCCATATGGCTTCATCCTCACCTATTCACTCCTTACCTCTACATGTGCTCTATGGCACCACACTTCTCAACAACATGGAGCGATGCCCTGGATTGGTAGTAGTGATGTAAGGCATGTAGTTTTATACTCTATCTCTGTTAATGCAAGTGCAATTGTGGGTTGTTTCTTACTGATCCAATAAATCCATCCCAAACTAAGAGATAACAATGACCATATATCTTCCCTTCTCACAATATATAAATTGAATCTATAGGGCTACGTTAGAGATCAATAATCATAAAGTAAGCATCAATCCTTTTGTAGCATGCCCATGAGGCCCGTTTCAACTTGTAGAGTGCCTTTCGTAAGTTACCTACAAACTTTTCTCTCAAAATCAAGAACCACGAACCTAAGTAGCTACGTGAGAATGGTATGGATTGTGGTTAACTTGGCTATAGGAGTAAAAGTTTTCTGAAGTCAAAACCTTCAACTTCTGTAAAACCTTTGGCAACTAGCCATACCTTGTACTTTTCCAAAGTACCATCTGATCTATATTTTTATTTGTAAATCCACTTAATACAAATTACCTTATGTCTTTGATCTACAAGGTCCTAAGTGTGGTTTTTTCAGATGGAGTCATATTCTTCTTACATGGCTGCCACACACTTTGGATCCCCTTATCCTTCAACAAAGGTCATGGCCTCCTGAATCTTGAGTACCTCTATAATATTAGAAAAATTAACAAGATTCTCTTGAGACCTATTTCTCTCTAACATTTTGGATGTGCGTACATCTTGAGGTGCACCCTCGATGGCCAAAGGTTCTTCTCCATCTACAAGTTTCTTGTGCAACTTGGGGAACTGTGTGCCTTTCTATGACACATCATGCTTTTGTTCTTCATCTTTCATATCCATGTCCAAAGGAAAGGGGGTGGGATGCCCTACATGAGAATGCAAGGAAGCCCATGTTATATATGGAGGTTGTGTTGATTTGGTGATTTCCTTGTTGCATGATGAAGAAGAAGGAAGCTCGTTCTCCATTCGATGTGGTTGTTCTTGGAATATGACATCACTACTTACTATGATCTTCTTTATTTAAGGATCATAGAGACAATATTCCTTTGACTCCATGCTCTAACCCAAGACACATTTTTGGCTTTTGGAATCCAATTTGGTTCTCCAAGTATCTAGACATGTACATAACGTTTACACCTTAAAAACTTCAAGTTTGCCAGGTGAAGGTTTCGTACTCAAGTATGCCTATACTAGAGTCATCCCTTTGATGGCCTTTTTTAAACTCCCATTTTACAAATGTACATGGCCATGTTATGATTGCCTTAGCCCCAAATGATTTAGGTAGATTCTTGTCATTAAGCATACTCCTTCCCATCTCAACAATATCATGATTCTTAAGCTCTGCAGCAACACTTTTTTCTACGAAGTTTGAGTAGTAGTGAGTTATCACGTTATACCTCTTTCTTTACAAAAACCCACGATTCCATCATACATGATTCTCCTCCTTGGTATGTTCTAAATTGTTTCTGTCTCAATTTTAACCAATTCAAGCCATTCCTTAAACTTTCCAAAAGCTTGAGCCTTTTCTTTAAGAAAACACACTGAAATATTCCTATTGTAATCATCTATGAATGTGTCTCAATAGGAAGAGGCTCCAAGTGTATTATACTCATGTTTCCACAAAGATCAACATCACATACGAGATGAATAGTAGCCTTGGCTCTAAAACTAGTCTCTTGTGGAAAGGGTTTCCCCAGTGCTACTTACCCATAGGTTCACATACATCCAAACTGTCTAAAAATTGGTGAAAAAAGCTCAAGTAGATTTTTGCATCTCTGAAAGAGTTTGCATATTGAGATGCCCATATCTCTCATGCAAAAGTTTATTGATACTCAAGTCAGATTTGACTTCCATCAAAAGTTGATATAAGTTCTTCCTCCAAATGCCTTTGCAATGACCTTATCATCGTCTCCACCATCGAGGATGATTACACCATTCTTATCAAAGTGAACCTACAAGTTACAATTTGTGATGGTCATCTTGAGATTTAAAAAAAGGTTTCTCTTCATATCTAACACCTAAAAACATTGGAATGACTTTTTATACAACCTTCTTTAGACATAAGGATGCCCACTCGTGCAATTTTTCTTCACTCGAGTTAAGGAATTTTTCCCTCTATCTTCTTTCCCTTTTTATAATTGCAATAAACAGCGTTTTAGGTTTTGTTGAATGAAACTACTCTATTTTAGGTTTTGTTGATGTAACTACTCTATTTGGTCGTAAGTCCAAACAAGGACATGTTTTTATGCAAAACACTCACAGTGGTGTACAAGAGGACCTTATTGTAGTTCAGCATCATAATGGAGAAGTGGTTGTTTGTCAAGATACTGCAGTCCACCAAAATGAGGTGCATAAACATGCTCATGTTATCACAATAATGAGCTTACCCATATCACCAAGTAGCTTCTTAAGCCAAGCTACCTCACAAGTTGTCATAGTAGCAGCACCCCTGTACTCTGCCTCTATACTCGACACAAGGCAACTGTTGGCTTCTTCTTATTGCTCCAACTCATAGCAACACTCTCAAATGAGAACATAAGACCACTGTTAGATCTCCTTTCTGGTAACACTACCAGCCCAATCAGCATCTGTGTACCCATGTAGTTGTATCTCTATACCAGCCTCATAGGAAAGTCCATAATTAATTGTGGACTTTATGAACCTAAGAATCCGTCTAGCCACATCCAAGAGTGGCTTCCGAGGGGTCTGCATAAATTGACTCACAATTCCAACAACATATCTCAAGTCTGGCCTAGTAATGGTCATGTAGATCAAGCTACCCAACTATGTGCATGTATGTAGTGGGGACCTCCACCAAAAGCTCACCTGTATCGGTGGAAAGCTTTGTGTTCTGCTCCAATGACACTGAAATAGGCTTACAACCTATCATACCATACTTGGACAACATGTCCAAGACATATTGCCTCTGCAATAACAAAATGCCATGAGGTGATCTCACCACCTCTATGTCCAAAAAATATTGCAGCTCACCCAAATCCTTCATCACAAACTTTTTCTTCAAAAGCCTCCTGACAACGTGTATGTCAACATCACTATCACTAGTGATAATCAAGTCATCCACATAGATGACTACTAATATGATTCCTCTATTTTTCCTTTTCACATAAAGTAAAAAATCTACATTGGATATCTGAAATCCAATGGTAACAAGATACTCTCGGATCTTGTTTGACGATGCTCTTGGTGCCTGCTTCAAGCCATACAAGGCTATGCGTAACCTGCACACAAAATATGGGTGTGCATCACTCATAAACCTGGTGGCTACATCATGTAAACTTCTTCTTGCAAATCACCATGCAAGAAGGCATTCTTTACATCCATCTGATGTAAAGACTAACCCATAGCAATGACAGCTCTCAACGTTGCCATTCTTGCAACCGAGCTGAATGGAGGAGTGTACCTGCATGTAAACTGTCTCTTGATTCTCTACTTCCTCAAGAAATTACTGAACTTATTAGAGAAATATTCTCCCCCACCATCTGATCTCAAGCATTTTATTTGCATGATTTTTACCTTCACAACCAAGGCTTTAAATCTCTGAAAGTGAGAAAACACCTCACTTTTCTCCTTCATGAAGTAAACCCACAATTTCCTCGTGTGGTCTCATCAATGCATGTAACATAATATCTACAATCTACAATTGTTGTAGTCTTGGTCAGTCCCCATACATCTGAATGTATGATATCTAATGGCCTTGTGCTGACATGCTTTGCATGTGGAAAAGCATGCTTGGCCTGCTTACCAAGCTGGCATGCTTTCACATACTTTGTGCATACTATCAACCTTAAACTTTGGCAAACCTGCAACAATATTTTGGGCCTACATAGACTTTAGTCATTGTACATTCACATGACCAATGCACTTGTGCCATATGTCAATATCTGTAATGACACCTCTTCCATATGCAAACATGGATGCCTTTACTTCAGGCATGCTCACATCCAAAGTAATGATCCTACCATTTCTGTTACCCTTTGTAACCAGGCGACACTGATTTTTGAAGTCTTCCACAAAATATCCTTGAGGACTAAACCTCACTTGGAGACCCTGCTCAACCATCTGTCTAACAGAAATAAGGTTCTTTGAAATATTTGGGACATGAACTACATCTAACATGAGTGCTACACACATGTGTTTCACTTTCTTACTTTGGAGTTTTGCTTGAACAACACCACGTTCATATACTCTGGATTGATGAGTTGGCCACCAATTTTAATGCTTCTTTTGCAATGATTAATGACCATTAGATGGCAAGCATTGATTTTTTATGATCAACTATGGTTTTCATGGATTCGAGGTGCTTCTATCCATGGTTTTATGAGCATCTTTTGAATAATATCATGTGCTTTGAAGGTAGAATTTGCCTTCATTTTTTCACGTAATTTTGGAGTATGTTCCTTGTACTCTTGTATATATTCCAACTTAGATACCTAGTTGCTTATGTATCTAGGTGAGTTATTTTTCTACCCTAGCTTTATTGTGGTTATTGGGTAGTTATCATTACAAAGGCGCCAATAAGTTAAATTGTTTTCTAATGATGTACTCGAAAAAGAGTTATTCCTTGATGTGGTCTCAGGTATATAGAGACATGTTTTAGTATGTAAAAGTCTAAGATAAGGCCATCTCATTCCTTTTATGCAGGATTTTATTTATATTTCCTAGATGGCATACTAGGGAGTTCTAAATTGGTAAGGAATGTATGGGTGGTATCATGGTGGTATGGATTCCTCGCATATATTATTTTATCAGATAATTTGGGCTCAAGATTGTTGCCTTGTTAACATTACTTGGCATGTTGATTTCAACATTCAAAGACAATCTCAGTTTTTTGACTTCACTTGAAGTTGTAGTGTAGGCATTCTCTAGATAAACTTCTTTTATCTATAGCCTGCATGTTTTGATGAGTGTAATCTTGTCGGCATTTTCACTTGTTGAAATCTCTTTCTTTAGAGTTCAACGAGTTTATCTTCTTGTGTTCAGATTAAGGAATTTTGGATTCTTTCTTTGTTAGCATTTCTTTCTCTAGTTCCATCCGTTAAGTGATTTATACAGTCCACCTGATGGTTTACGGATGTATATATGTGACTCATCGAGACATTGATGACACCTTTTGATATGGTTAACTCGGGAAGCTGATAATTCCTTGTGTAGATGTGGGTGCGTCGGGCCGCCGATGGGTCCTTGGTTCTTGTCGTTATAATGTCATGTATTTCTACTTTATTCCGAATGGTTTACAATGAGGAAACTACCTTGAGTATGAGTTCCTCTGATCATCTGTAGTCTAATATGGGAAAACAGAGCATGTGAATCAAATTGTAGAGGATATGCTTCATGCATATGTCTTTGGAAAACTATCAAATTAGGAAAAGTATCTTCCAATGATGGAAGTTGCCTATAACATTTCTAAACATATGGCTATTGATTTTAGTTCGTTCAAGCTTATGCATGGGTATCAACCCATGGCACCAATTGATGTCGGTCTTAAGGACATTAAGCTTGATACATTAAGGGATTTCTTGCATGATATGAAGGAAATGCTAATCGAAGCTCAAGATTCTATGAGGAGTGCTCAGGATAGGGAATTGTTTGATGCTAGTAGAGGACACTCGCCTCAGTCTTTTGGACTAGGAGCATTGGTTTATTTTTAAGTTCCTAAAGACTCTCAGACTTTATCAACAAGAAAATGCTCTAAATTATCTCCTAGATATTGTGGTCCATTTCGAGTTATACGTCAGATTGGTGCAGTTGTGTATGAGTTAAAATTGCGTCCATGTGTTAGAGTTCATCCATTCTTTCATGTCAATAGATTGAAAGAGAAACTGGGAGGTGAGGATAACAGAGTTACTCCTTAAGAACTTGTTGAAGTAGAATATTTATCCTATGTTCCACATGAACATGAAAAGGTACTTGAATTCAGGGAAAGGAAACTTCGTAGTCGACTAATCCCTAAGGTTAAAATTATGTGGAAAGATAGGGAAATAGAGGATTCGACTTGGGAGTCGGTTGAGAATGTCAGCACAGATTTCCTTCTTTTCATTGCAAGAGTGCAATGTTTTGAGAGACGGGAAGTATGTTATGTGCACATTATATGTGTATATATTAGTAGGAGGCTAGGCTTATGAGCATGGAAGCATGGGAATAAGCTCTAGTGGAGCATGGGTTAGGGCTAACCTTAAGGATTGAGGTTAGAGTCAGGCATCCAAGGGTCACACATGGGAATTGGAGATTCACGAATCACTTGAAGACCCTCTTATATAATAGGGGCATGGGGCACACTCAAGGGATGTTCTCTTGTGTAGAGGATTGTATCTACTCACCTACCATTTCACACTAGAGATATATGCTGCTGGAATGAAGTCATATCTCTTGATAGTATGGGACATCACGGTTAAGGTATGAGGTACTTCATTGTAATTCATGTGTGCACACCTTGGGCTCGAGGCTGGTTGGGTGGATAAGTTAATGCCTAGTTTATGCATGTTTATGCATACAATTATCTAGAGAGATCTTAGGGTTTCAACACAACTCCCCTACCTCAACTACGAAATTCATGCTTTCTTCCCTTTATGTGCCTCCATCTCTCCTACCTCAAGCAAGAAAGGCATGAACTCATGCTCAAGGTAAAGTAGTATTCTTGTGCTTTTTTCTTAAATTTCATTCATTCATATGAATATGTAAAGATTAGATTGAGGTGGCTAGACTTATCTTCACCTTTTTATTCTTGTCTTCTTCTTCTTCTTGACACTTCTCTATCTCTAAAAGAGATTTACTCTATTTGTTTCAAATATGCTTTTATGGCAGAGGTAAACTTTTAAATGTTTTTAAATTAAATTTATTATGTTTGTTTGTTTTAGAGGTTCAAGATTTATGGTTAGCTTCATTTTAACAAACCAATCAAAAGGTAAGCCTTTCGTTTTATTTATAATCGTATTTTTCTATTCTTTCATCTTTTTTATTCTTTTCTTTATGCATAATGGTTTTTTACATTATGTTTAACCTTGATGTTTTTATGCTTACCTCCTTTTCTTGTTTTATATGCATAATGGTTTTTATACATTCTGTTTAAGCTTGATGCTTTTATGCTTACCTCCTTTAATTGTTTTATATGCATGATGGTTTTTATACATTATTTTTAAGCTTGATGCTTTTATGCTTACCTCCTTTTCTTGTTTTATATTGTAGGTCTCTCCTTTTTTGAGCCCAACTCTTCTCAACTATTGGAGCCAAGCCTTACACATAAGCTCGTTTTCTATTCAAGTTTTTCTTGTTTACACCCTTGGGTGCAAGGATTTAGAGTTAGTTATGCAGATAAGCTCTATATATGCTCTCTTTATGTATACATAAAGCATGTTCTATGCTCTATGCTCTATGATCTGTGCATATTGCTCTCTTTATACATGCATAGAGTATGAATTCTCTATGCATATTGCTCATATGCATATTATGAGCAATATGCATGCATAAAGAGAGCAATATGAGCATACTCTATGCATGCATAATGTCACGTAGGTTGTAATGCCTGTGACGATGGATGGCCATGTCCGGGGTTCAGTGGGAGAGGACGCCCATGCGGAGTCATGGGCGGCCAGGCTAGCGTGGACGGCAGGCCACACACTATATAGCCTGGGGGATGAGGGGCAATCCTCATTCTTCCTCTATGGCTGGGTGGTGTGCCAGAGGCCGTCCCCTCTTGTGGTAACGCCCGTAGTGGCGTTACGGATATCTAACACAGGTATCAGAGCGTGGTTCGATGGGATTGTCAGAGCCCGCGCGTGACCGGGGGACCGGAGCCCACTCGATGGTTTTCAACCATTCATCTTCTCATCCTTATCTCCAATGGAGTGTGTGGAGAGAGGCAGCCAAGACAGAATGGAAGGGAAGAACTCTCTCTCTCTCTCTCTCTCTCCCCGTCACACACAAGAAGCGAATTGGAGGTAAGCAATTTTCGTTTTTTTGCTGCGTTGAAGCTTGTGTGCAAAAAAAAAAAATCGTTTGGTGAGGGGCGAAGCTCCATCTCTACTGTGTGTGGGGGTGGGGAGGGGGCGAAGACCAGCCCCACCAGCCCCACGGTCGCGTTGAAGAGCCTGGGGGGGCTTGCCTTGGAAAGGCGAAGAGCAGCCCAGGACGAAGAACCCACGACTTGCGTTGAAGAAGCTGCTGTGAATGGCCAAAGAGACTGCGTTAAACGGTCTCATGAAAATGCTGTGAAGGGCTGTATAAGGCTTGAATGACCTGCACGATCAGCAATGCAAGGCGGCTACGGTAAGCGTGTGGAGGTGAACGTCGTCTAGAGAGCTTGCGTTGAAGTTGGGGGCGAAGGCCACATTTGCGACGTGGTAGAGAGAGGGGGGGCAGGCCTAGGCGGCTAGCCAGCGGCGGCCAGCCAACGGTGGCCAGCCAGGGGCGGCGACGACGGCCAAAGCAGCCACAACGCCGGCCAGCCAGGGGCGGCGGCGGCCAGCCACCAGCGCTGCAGGCGGCCAGAAAAAGAAAAAAAAAGAAAAGGGTTAAAAACCATTTATTTTTTTAAATATATTTTCATTATTCATTTTTATGAAATTAAAAATGAGAAAATTTCAAACAAATCCTCTCTCGGAAGGGGAGGAAAAATAATCCCCGCAAGGGATAATCTCGGCAAGGCACAGCCTCTCGACCATTTTTATTTTTGTTATGAAGACTCTGGGAGCGTAGCCTCGCCAGATTTTGATTTACACTTTTCCGAACGTCATCTTGCTAGAGTTAAAGTTTTTGTTCGGACAAATTTGTGTTTGTTTTGTAGTGACAAACAAATGTGTTCTTCTGTAGACACACCTTCTCTGTAGTGTCACCACTCAGGTCTAGTCCAGAGTGACTTGGTCCTAGTTCGAAGTGAATCGAGGGTACATGTGATCACACATTTGGTTCAGAGAGACTAAATTTAAGCTAAGCATAGACTTAGTATTGACCATCAAAGTCACGTAGTTTGGCTATAGTGTAAATCTAAAACTGTGATGTGTTTTACTTGGGCTAAGAGGACCAGCAATGGCGTCAGTTGTGCCCAAATTAGACGAAGTGCTTATCACAAGAAATCAAGGTAAGCCTAATTGAGCCGTAGTGCTCATAACCCTTCACAATCTTTTAACAGTTGCTAGAAGATTGTGATAAACTTTGGCAAATGAGAACCATGTACAAGTGTAGTCTTGATGTGGTTATGCCTTGTGTCCAAACAAGTTGCTTACTGTTTGTAGCAACAAGAGAGCCTTGGCCCATAGAGGCAAGCTGGCCCTTGTTGGTAGTAACAAAATAGTGTCACTACTTGGGCCTAGAGAGTAGTGACTAGTTTGATTTAGTCACGTAGATTGCCTTGTAAAAGAATCCCTAAGGTGTGTATTACTTGGGATAAAGGGGCTAGCAGTGCTGCTAGCAGTACTCAATTAAATGGTTTATCTAGGAGTACTAATCTGAGGGATTAGCATACGCCTAGATAATAATAGTAGATTTAGGATTGATTTGTAGAAATCAAAGGTAAATCTGAAAGGGTATAGTCTTGAGATATAATGCTCAATGCCCTTATAGAAGTTGATCGAAGAGAACTGTTCTTAAACTTACTAGCATGGTTTTCTCTTCTTTTTATTGCCATGCCTCGACATCCCACTGCTCGAGAGTTTGTGGTGATCTTTCGAGGGGGGAAAGAGCCTTTTTATATGTCACATCAATTGGTTTGGTGGTAATTTGATGGTATGGGACATCAAATTCTCACGGAATCGATTGTAGTCTTGGTGGAATGGGACGCCAAGGCTTGTGCATGTAACTTGACTCTTTGGCAGGTCTGTATGTACACTTGTCTGTAGTGATAAAGTGTGCAAGATAAAATTTGAACTTTGAAAATTACCAAATATAGCCATAAGTTGGGATAAAACCCAGTACAGAGTTCGGAGAAGCTCAAGGTAGCAAGACCATGATGGTGTGCTAGTGCTAACAGAGTGATTTAGTTCCAGAGTGATCTAAATCTAGAGGTTAGCAGTAAGACTAGTTTGGTTGGACAATTTCATGCATGGGGGATGCCCTATAGCATTTTGCAAGCGTAGTCTTGCCTATGTTTAACAATAGTGTGCGATTGTGAGCACATTTTAGTTGCTACCATATGAATTTGGGAAATATATAACTTTCCTACATAAGCAATTGTAATATTGCCTGACAGGCTATTTTGCTTACAAAGTTCATGTGCGTGTAAACCCTATAAGTCGTATGACCCCTGGGGAATGAGTGGAGCATTTCTAGGATTTAATAAGGTTTTACATGGCAATAGTGAGTAGTATCTCACTCCAGACGAGCCTGGTTGTTGTTACTATTGGATCCGACATATGTCGTGTACATAAACTCGGACTGAGTTAGGATAGGAGGCTAAGCTGGAGAGCTTAGTGGTAAATCCTACTGTATCTGGTGAGCTTTGACTTAACCGGAGTGTTAAGAAGTAAACTCAAAGTCTGGGGCTGAACTAGAGTGTTCAGAGGCAGACATATCTTTTGTTAAATCAGAGAATTTAGCAAGGGGTGAACCATGGTACCCAGGAAAAAAGCTCTTCACACTAGAATAGTGCACAATAATTTTAGGGTGATAAAAATCCATCGCAGGAATGTTTTACAACTTTCCATAGATGATAGATGAAGACCATGTACTTTACGGAGTTAAAGTACATAGGTGGTGACTTCGGCACCACATGTTTTGTAGGAAGTCACCAGTGGTGTGGTTAGGTCAGCTGAGACTCCACAAGACCTATTCACTAGTTTTTAAGTTGACCTCTATGCTAAGGACATCCAAAAATTCGTGTTGTAATACCAGAGATTGTACTGCAATGTGCAATGGAGGGGTCAATTTGTGTAGTCACTTCTTAGCAGCAAGTGACTTAACCATCTTGTTATAGATGGTTGTATATGGTACTCCCACTCGGGGGAGGTACGCCATTGGGTAAGCAGTTACTCACAGACTAGTATGGAGCTACTAGTGTGATGATAGTGGGTACGTAGTTACTCACTACTAATACATAGCTGCTAATAACATTAAGATCCTCGAGTGAAAGATACTCTAGATCAACATTTTAATTACCGAACCACAATCCATGAGTATCGAGGTACTCATAAATATGTTGACGTTGCTCAAATCGAGGGACCGATTTGTTCGATGGTATGGAATAAGCAAGGAGAGTGGAGTAACTTAAAAGTTACACATCACTAGTCCTAGTGAGTTGTCGAGGTCATCCGTAGTTTGATGATCCCCTCTACCAATGAGATAACATTCAATTTTGCAAGCCCTGGCATTTAATCCGTAGTGATTATGAGTTTGGTGTGAGATATGGTTATGAAGTTCTTACAAGAGTACTCGTTCATTTGCTTGTCATCGGTTATAGCTTGGTAGAGATTGCCACCTGTGATGGGTAGGTAGCTTTGCCGCTATAATGAGGAGGCAGCAAATAATGTTCTCATAGTTATACTTCATACCAACACCAAACAGGGATAGGATGAAATTCCTAAGTTTATCATCACGAAGTACTGTGATGTTTGCATTTATATTGAATGTATGAAGAAATGAGACATTGGGCTTGTGTAATTACCATCAATTATCTAGCAACCTATGGCTTTGTAGCAAGCTCAGTCATTATCTGTGGATCGATAATATGCTATTAGTAGTTTGGAATTTTTCTTGATAGATGGTACAACCCACCCACATGATTCATAAGTGTGTAACCGCTTATGAAGGGTGATAATATGCAACAATGAAACACTTTGTTACAAGTGTGAAACCACTGATCTGTTGCAAAGCAGTTTATCAACAGTACCACCATATGTGCGTAGACACTATACCACATCTTCGTTGCAAGATGTTTAAAAGTTTCTTGGAAGGACTCAAGAATATAACATATGATATTAAACACGGTCTAGATTTGTTCTTGGACCTATGGCACTAGCGCGTAGTCCGCTTGAGAGTAGAGTTTTTGAGGACAAAAACCTTTCTTGAGGGAAAGGAGGGATATCCTCAAATATCACATAAACTCGAATAGTTGTGTGAGTCCAAATAATACTTGAAGGGATGTTTTCAAAACTTACATTTACTCTGAGTTAGAGTGGAGTTTAACCATCCGTAGATTGATGGTAGTTAGAAACTCAACAAGATTCTAGAGCATATGCTTGTGCAAAGATGTTACTCTAAGAGAGAAAGTATCTCTCAGCTTTGGAGCTAATCCTTGTGATGCATGATTAGATTGGCTCTAGTTTATTTCTCCTATGGCCGTAGAGCTTTCCAAGGAGAAGTTTTAACAAGTTGGTGATGCAACATGGTAGTGTAGTCTACAAATATCTAGTAGCATAGTCTAAGAACTTGCGCTACTAGAATGCTCTCCAGTACATTAGCTTCTGTGCTAATGAGATGATGCAAAATCAAGGCATGAAATTTGCCTTGGGGTTTTTGGTTGAAATACCAAATCACGGCTTGCGTGAGTACTACTAGACATTTGCTTACCAATGACTTCCCCAGTTAAAGGCACGTCGGATTGCCTGTAGCGGTAGTCGAGCTCGACCGGACACGTGGGAGAAATATGCTAATTACTCCATTGACGACGGGTACTTACTTTACAAGGGTAGAGTATGTGTACCAACTATTGGTGACTTTCGAGCCCAAATTCTTAAAGAAAGTCATGATAGTCCAAGTGCGGGTCATCCTGGGATTTAGAAGACCTATGCACTAGTAAAAAGACAGTTTTATTACCTAGTTTGTTTAAGGACATCCAGACTTATGTGCTGAAACGCAGTAAGTGCCAGGTCAATAAACATGAACGTCTTAAGGTCGGAGGACTACTCCATTCGCTGGAGATTCCTCAAGGGAAATGGGAAAGCATTTCCATGGATTTCATTACCAGTTTACCCAAGACGAGTCGAGGGAATGACTCGGTGTGGGTGGTAGTGGACAGGTTAACTAAAATGGCAAAGTTTATTGCCACGAAGAAAACTGTTAAAACGCCAGAGTTGGCAAAACTCTTTATTGAACATCTCTACAAGCTATATGGCCTGCCCGCAGATATAGTGTCGAATAGAGATAGAAAGTTCAACAGTCATTTTTGGAGGGAAGTCTTCAAAAGTTGGATACTACTCTGAGTATGAGTACGGCAGATCATCCGGAGTCTGATGGTCAAACTGAAAGAGTTAACCAAATTTTAGAGGATATGTTGCGTTCTTATGTTAGTAAGAAGCAATCCAATTGGGAAGAGTACTTGCCCTTATTGGAGTTGGCCTATAATAGCTCCAAACACTCAGTGACTGGATTTACACCATTCATGTTAATGTATGGATTCCAGCCAAGATCTCCGATGGCTGTAGGCTTAGAAAAGGAGAAGATTCAATCTGTCAAGGATTTCCTTGAAGATATGAATGATATGCTCAGAGCCGCACGTGAGAGCATTCGTAGCACTCAGGATCGCGCTAAAACTTATGCGGATAAAGGACGAAGAAAGGTGACCTTTGCAGAAGGTGACTTTGTATTCCTCAAGGTTCCTGCGCAATCAGAAACCATGAAAACGGGAAAGTGTGATAAACTTTCTCTGAGATATTGTGGTCCTTTTAAAATCCTTAAGAAGATTGGGGCCGTAGCATATAAACTTGAGTTACCGGAGAGTTCTCAAGTCCATCCTATCTTCCATGTTAGTAAACTGAAGAAATCAGTTCACGGGTTAGAGAACGCAGTTTCTCCAGAAATTTTGGTGGACTTGATAGAGCCACCAAAGATACCACATGAACCTGAAAGATTCTACAGTATCGTGATAGACAAACCCAACATAAAGTGTACCAGGAGGTACTTGTTAAATGGACAGATAGGGATGAGGAGGTGGCAGCCTGGGAACGCCGTAGTGCAATTTCCAAAAGGTTGCCCTAGTTTGTTTTTGAGGACGAAAACTCTTCTTAAGGGGGGGTAATGTCACGTAGGCTGTAATGCCTGTGACCACCGACGGCTGTAATGTCACGTAGGCTGTAATGCCTGTGACCACCGACGGGATGGCCATGTCCGGGGTTTAGTGGGAGAGGACGCCCATGCGGAGTCATGGGCGGCTAGGCTAGTGTGGACGGCAGGCCACACACTATATAGCCTGGGGGATTAGGGGCAATCCTCATTCTTCCTCTATGGCTGGGTGGTGAGCCAGAGGCCGTCCCCTCTTGTGGTAACGCCCGTAGTGGCGTTACGGATATCTAACACATAATAAGGGCAATATGCATACTCCAGGTATACTCTAGGCATGCATATATTATGCATTGATCTCATAGGGTTATGCATAGTGTATGCATGCATATTGATTTCATGCATAGAGTATGCATGCTCTATGTATATTACTCATAGGGTTTATGCATAAAGTACTCTATTGTATAGTCTTTGTTGAAGCTTATAAGACTATATGACTCTATCCACATAAGACTCTATGCATGGAGTCTATTACATAGTCTTATGCATAAGACTCTATGTATAGATTCTATTGCATAGTCTTATGCATAAGAGTATTTTGCATAGAGTCTATTGTATAGTCTTATGTATAGATTCTATGACACATAGTCTTATGCATAGCAATTTCAAGTATTTACGTTTATGCATAGGTAGATGGCAAACAACTTGCGACATGATGTTACATCTAAAGGATGAGTGGATATCCCAATAGTCTTTGTAAGTATACTCTCTTTTAAGAAATAAAGATTATCTTATCACAATGTATATTATCTTATCTTTTAACATTAGTGTGCTAAATATGTCTTTTTAGGGGTTTGCTATGCTAAAAAATTCATATCTTGTGAATGGGAGTGACATTTTAGCATTTTTCTTCTAAGGTATGTCTTTGTAAATCTGGAAAACCTTCAAAACCTTGATAAACCACCATAAGTAGAGGTATATACAACACTATAATCTAAACATGTTACTAATTTACAAAGTAGGTTCATACATGCAAGAGGAAAAATGATCTCAACTCATTATAAATTTCTCCTAAACCTTACATAGTTTTTAAAAGATGAGCGATATATTTTTATGAAAAAATGTATCGCATTAATAATTAGTTCAATTAAATTTACTTCTTAAAATCTCTTTTTAGTTATTGAGTCTTTGACACCCAAAATATGACAATAGTGTGAGATTATGTGGTGGTTTACTTTAGTCATACTAATAAATCAATGTCTCCACTAAAGTAATCGGTCAAGAATACATATCTAAATATTTCAATTTAGTTAGGAGACAAGTTGATGGTTTCAACTTTCAAAACTACATTGATAACAATAGAACATATATGAATCTTGGCTTATATTTGGATCTAGTGAGAAAATTATAAAAATAGTCTTTAGAGCTATTATATAAAATGACTAGATATTCCACTTAAATCCTTATGAGATGTTCTAAAATGTGTGAAGTAGTCTCTTATTCTATAGAAATAAATATGGTTCAAAATTGTAAACTTCTGTCTAAAATAAAGTGCCTAGAAAGGATAGATGTATATGTGATTAGATCTCACAAAATGCACTAGCAAATCATAACACAGTATAGAACATGTGTTTTTGATTTGGTCCTAGTCTACGATTGTTTGATTAGCTATAAAAATCCTTAAAGTTATTTTTTTAAGACAGCTAAATACCTTAGAATTCTCATTAAGACCTAGATTTTGGAGTTTTAATTGATTTTTGAGCCTAGGATGATTGTATTACACCATATATATGTTTAGAAAGCCATTTATATGCAAACTATTTGGAAAGCAATATAAATTGGGTAATTAAAGCCGTTGATACAAATATAGTCCAAACAGCTTTGCATTATGACTATAATTTGGCCAATGAATTCTTATGAAATTGTAAAGCATAGAAGTAACCAATGCGACCCCAAAAAATCTCAAATTTCCTTTACTATGTACCTAATGATATGAAAAAAGTAAACCTTTGATTTTCACTATCCATGTGTTCTAAATAATTCAATAAAGTTGGTCGGTAAAAATAAGACATAAATATATCCACGGATACTTTTTTGTCCCATTACCAAACTAAGTGTTAAGAAATAAATATTGCCTTATCACAATACAAAATCAATGTTTATTTATTTATGTGATTATAGAAGCTTGAAGTAGTGGACTTGCCCCTATGAACGATGAATATAACTTCGCATTACAACGAGGTTTGGAATCTCTCTTTATAAAGGTGAAAGAAGAAGGATGGATTATTATTTCTAGAGGCCTTGCATGGTAAGTAAGTACATTTGTAAACCCATAATCTCTTTGTTTTTTCTAAACTACATTTCACTTATGTTAGCTTTATTGTGTTTTAAGATCTTGTTACAAATTGTACCCATGTGCAACCAGAAAGCAATGGAAATATGAGAGTAAAGGCTGAAGCTGCAAGGAGTGACAACAATAAAAATGTGTGAGAGTGTGTTTTTGTATTCAACAAAGATGGTGATGAGAACCTTGATGCAACCCTAACTCCCAATACTTTTATTTTTTTATCTTTTTGTTTTTCCTATAACAAGGCTTTTTAAAAAATACATAACTAAAAGACCATGCTGCTCATGAACTACGTCTAAAGACCAAAATAGATAACATACTAAAAACATCCAACTGGTCAACTAGTAAATTCTGTAATGTTAAGCATCAAACACAATCACCTTTGCTAAAAATTTAATGATTTTCTTTGCGCTCAAATTTTTTATTGGGTTTACCTTCGTGATAGATTGCCCACATGGCTTAGTTTTTAGCTACGCTAACTTTTATGTATTCTTCTTCTTGGGGTTGAGTTCCTCAATAGTCCATATATTTTTATCTTTAAGTTTGTTGGGTAAGACCCTAATCTCATCACTTTTATAATGATAAGTTTCTTCTACATGATTACCTTGTCTTGAAATTGAGGTAAATACTAGCTCCCAACCGAACATTGACACTATTGCATGTAGTAACTGCTCAACCTAGTATGCCTCCTCATCTCCATCTATGTACTATGCATTAGGTAAACACCCACACAAATCTCACTAGGGATCTCAATTAACTTAGTTCTTTTCCTTTAACTTTGATCGTGACTTTTAATTTTATGTGTTCTCTCAAGACTTCCTTGTCCACCTATTAATAGTCTCCTATGAGTCTTAAACCTATGCAACAAACTCTTCTTTGAATAGAGTTTTTACTAATAGGCTTAGCTTATTTTCAAGGGTCAAGAGTTCTGAATACTTCCACTAGTCAGTCCTTTAGTTCACTTTTTACACAGTCTAATTGCAAACATAGTCGGGACGTAGAGAGATAAGAGAGGTCGTTTGTTTGCATTTTCCATTCCTTCCACTATGTATATAAACTCCCTAACAAAAGCTTCAATGCCTTTTCTATGGCTAAAATAACGTATTCTTCTTTTTTCTTTATTCTTCTCATTATCTGATTATCTTTCGCTTCTTTTGCATCTTTTGGTCCTTGGAAGTTTGAGTTTTGGCGTTCTGGTTCTTAAGAGGTTGCTAAGGCGGAGTTTTTATCTTTCCTTTTTAAGGCGGTGATCTTTTGAACACACTTTCTAAGAGAAGACAACTTGAAACACGTACGACTTTTCCCGCTACTCGCGAACTTATCAAGCATTTCAACAAACCTTATGTGGAATTCAAATGAGAATAACGAGGGTACCTCGATTTGATCAGCAACATTGACAACAAAGGCGTTGGGAAGAGCATGAACCGCCAGCCCTTTGTCATCCTTTTTTATTTGTAAACCGGGCACATCGTCGGGTAAGAGGAGGATGGTAAGGCTGCTGACATCGGAGTGTGAGCTTAGGCCAAACACAAGGCTAGGGTCGGGGCAAGGGGGGTAGAAATTGTTCACAAGCACAAGCCGTTCAAGGCCAGGCGCTTGGTCTTGGATATACTCCTTGCTCAATCCCAGGCTTTCAAAGATGGCCTGGTAGAGGAGGGCCGCGAGCTCGTCTATCGTGGCCTGGTATTCCAGAACCTCCTCTCTGCACAAGCAAGCAGAGAGAGAGAGATGAAGGCTTACAAGAAAAACAAAAACACACATGAAAAGAAAATTCTGATAACAACCTTAGTATTCCTCGTGGCGCAGGGAAAAAAAAGCATGGAAAAAGCAGATGAAGGCTCTAGGAAAGCAGCGCAAAAGCACATGCTACCTGAGTATTTCGGGTGCAGTTTGGAAGCCATTGCAAATGCCCGGGCGCCGCCTGATGACAAGCGTGTCTTTCCAGTCCGGGGTGGAGCCAGTACCGGTGGCGAAGGTGACGTCGCTCTCCGCACTCCCGGCAGATATATTACACAGCTTGGCTGCAGTTGGTAGCTCGTAGAACCTCCTGGCCGCACTCATAATCTTGACGGTATCTACTCCGTGGTTCACGACCTGCACATTTATCACAATTAACGTAGTACTATGTGAAGCTACCACCCTCGACAACCATAGTTTCGCCAATAATTAATCAAAACCCCCTTCCCCGCCCAGCTTACTTGGAAGAAACCCCACTCCTCGCAGGCCCGTCCAATCTCAGCAACTATTGCCGTCCACTGGCTGGCAACTCGGGCGTGCGACACGTCTATCACAGGGATCTCTGCATCGTTTGTGCACACTTCTTGCAAGGCCGGACGCTCGTGAGTTGACCTCACGTAGTGGGCGGGCACGCCCGTCACACCTTCGTCCAGAATCTCTTTCACTCCCTTGACGTAAGACGAAGCCATCTTTTCGGGAAAGACAGAGGGAGAGAGCACTGTATAAATTTGAATTTTTAAAAAAATTACCATTGGTAACAAAGTCAAAAACCTAAGTTACTGTTTGAAAACTTTCGAGATTTATAAAAATTCCAATTGGTTACTTTTATGTTTAAAATGGTAACAAAAATCAATTCTATAAGTATATAATAAAATGACTAAAAACTAAAAAGAAAATATTATTTACCCCAAAATTTGGAATACCATATGATTTGTACCTATTTTGTCATAAGACACACAGACTCTCTCTCTCTCTCTCTCTCTCTCTCTCTCTCTCTCTCCCGAGTCCCCCCCTCTATGTTCTCCATAATTATAGTTTGTATGTGTGTGTGTGTGTGTGTGTGTGTATGTGTGTGTCGCCCTCCTACTCAACTCTACCATCCGTACACCTCCCAACAAACCACGCCATTGGTGGTCTAGAAAGAACCCTTAGTGCTAAAAGCAACAGCAAAAATATCAGCCCACAAATGAGACTCGGTAAGCTTATGTCCCAACATTACATTTAAAAATTTTAAAAATTCAAAAATTCAAAAATTTAGAAATTCAAAAAGCTGCTCAGGAGTCACTTAATGAAGGGAGGTCCATCAAAATAAAGCAAAAGCCAGCCCAACAAATGTACAAACCAGCCCACCATTGGTGGCCTAGCAAAAACCTTAGTGCCAAAACCCACAAGAAATACATATTCCCACAAATGAGACTTTCTAGGCTCATGTCTCGGGAGGACGACTTTACATTTCAGAAAATTCAAACAAATTCAGAAAATACAAGTTGTTCCTTTGGCATCCAATGCAAATGATATGACTGGATACCTTCAAACGAGCCAAATTTTTACCTTCCTATATGTATCCTAACCATGGCCTATACATTCACTTGTCATGGACAAGCTACCACCATAACCCAAATGGCATATCGATTTGCGAGACATCCAAAAAGTGAGCGACAATACCATATAAGCATAAACTTTGATCTTAAACATCAGCGAACCACATCATTCATGCAAGATTTTTCCTACCATGTAGTGCTAAATAGGATCAAAATTTGCAAGATTTATCAAATTTACAAGAGCTCAAAAATGAAGCGAAGGCAAGGGAGCTGATTGGAGAGGTGTACAATAAGCTGACAAGAGAAATAGGAGATAACAAAGAGCAATAGCTGAAGTAAGAGTCATCAAAACCAAAAGACATGGTCGTGAGAGAGTTCCAGGTGAAAAGGAAGAAAACATTGTAGCTCGATGATGTCGTCTACCAAGGCCTTCGACCATGCTCCTTCATATCATTCCATATACTTTCCACTCGTTTCCAATTAACTTCCTCATATGGAACCTTTATCATAGAAATCATCATGTGAGCATCCAACGTGTCAAGATGCAAGAGACTCCGTAGCTTGGATTTCACTTCATTTTGCTTCCAAAAACCTCTTTCACAAGTGGCTGTACTCACTGGCACAACCAAGATTCTTTGCAATAACCTCATAATGGTAGGAAAGACTTCGAACCATTTGCCCGTGAGTAGCCCCTCCTTTGAGTAGCTCGCATCTAAAATGTAATACTTCCATGCACCAAGCATACTTTTGTGTGGACAAGCATTATACAAGGTTTCCACAAAACCTTCCCTTTCATCATAGCACCCGTAGTGACATGCTCAAAAAGAGTCTTCAGCCATGCAGAAGTTGATTCTAATCGTCTTCTCGTATGATCTGGATATCCAACTGGCTCGAAGAACTTCATGGCCTTGAACACATCAATGTCACCAAGTCTAGTGTCAAGAGCTTGAAGTAGGCATTCCACATGCTGCCTTGCTAGATCCTTCCATGATTCAAGTGATCCAGACTCATCATTTTGAGCATTTTCTCCTTTCATGAGATCTTTTATAGATCTCCAAGTGATGGGAAAACTCTTGATACCTCCACCCGTTGTTTCGAAGCCCATGAATCCAAATGAGCTTGTGCCTTTCAAAAACTTACTCAACCTCGTAGAGTTTTTAGCAATCTCGCTTTGAGGATCCAAGTACCTTGTATGCAAGATGGTTTTTGTTGTTTGAAACTTCGACCCAAGAGATGAAACATCAATGATGTTCTCTTGAAAGACCTTGCTCAAGATGTTCATTTGCTCCAAAACATCGGCAAGATAATGAAATAGAAATTGAACTTGATAGGAGACCAAAGCCTCATACTCCGGATGATGATTGACATTCCATTGCTCCAAGATAGCAGGCATGACTTCCACAATGCGAGCCATTACCAAGCCTCTTGAAAGCCATCGAACACTATGGAGTTGCAAAATTTTTACGTCATGTAGTTGGAACTCCTTCAATAGCTTTGAAAACTCGGAATGCCTATTACTTGACTTACGAAGCCAACTATAGATTTTCCCAGCTAGATTGTCCATAAACTCCATTTCTGGAAATTGATCAGCAGCATCTTTGGCTGCCAATGCCTCCCTATGTGCAATACAATGGATAGCAAGAAGAGAAAGAAATGTTCTTTGAAGCCGACAAACCACACCTTTTCTTTTCCCTATCATGGTGCTACAACCATCCGTAGCAATGGCTACAAATCGGTGTTCGTCTAGCTTCAAGTCTCCCATGAGTTTGATGATGGCATTGTATATTGTTTCACCATCAGCCTTTTCTATCTTCAATAGCTGCAAGAAGTTCACCTCAACATCAAGTTGTGATGTTAGGTAAGTAACATAGACAATCAAGTGCTTCTCCAAGCGTCGATCGGTGCTTTCATCTATGGATAAAGAAAAGAATGCACTCCTTCTCAACTTTTTCAATAATTCACCTCTTATGTGATCACAAATGGCACTGAGCATCTCTCTTGCAACCATAGCATTTCCATAGGTTCCATAGCTGTCACTGATAGGAATAAAAGGTGTTTTCATGAATCTCAAGAATTCTATTAGCCTTGGGATTCCATTCAAACTCTTCCCTTCCAAAGCCTTGTAGTAGATGGCCTCGATAACACTTACAACTTGAGATCTATAGACTTCTCCACTTCTTTGCAAGCCAGTATCTATTGCTCCAACCACATTTCCACCATCTTTTTGTAGCTTCTCCAAAATCCTCTCAGCACTTTGATGCTGATTTGTTTCTTCATACCTCTTAAATGCTCCACGATGCATAACATCTAACCCTATAGTTGAAAAAAGGTTTCTCTTTTTTGCTGCTATACAAACCGTGCACTTCACCACTAGCTCACCATCTTTAGAGCTAGGAGAGATCCATGGATGATGAAACCGCCATGAGTCTCTAAATTTTCTTTTGAAACCCACCTTAGACTTTGAGCTTCTTGTGTTGTTGTCCGCATCACTCTCTTCTAGGTGAGCCATAGAATCATCGTTTTCTTTAGAAGTTGAGCAATTTTCTCCAAAGAGCTGCTCAAGTAGTTGTCTGCATCCATCTTGGTCAACATGGTGAGTTTTAGATGGATCTTGAGATGTTTGTGTTTGTGCGCCCTGATTTGCTGAAATTTGAGATGGTTTTGCCCACTAACCAACCACTCAAATTCGATTGTTTGAAAGTTCCTGTTTGGCAAAGTTAAACATTCATATCAATACATAAAAATGTATAGATATGAGATTTACTTTTCTACCATCAATGTAATTACCTGTGTTTCTAGCCATGTTTTCTTACTCAATTCAAATCAAGATTTCCAAGCTAGAAGATACAAAGACATTAGCAACTTGTATTTGTCCAACCAACCAAAAGTAGCTTTTTGGCTCCTTGAATGTTACAATACCCTGCAATCTATTTACAATCAAGCAAATCGTGTTATTGCGAGATACACCATATCAACTTAGTTTGTCACATTTATCAAGATGTTATTGTTGTACGAAAAATTCTTCCCCTACGAGAGTCATCAACTGCCATGGGCTCCACCCTTCTTAGCGATCCATCTATTCTAAGCATTTAACATATTGCTATGCTTAGAGTTTTTCTCATGCATGCCTATGTTTAGAAATTGGAGGTAGGTGCAACTCACTTGCATGTATAGACATAAGAAAAAGAACTATGACAAGCGAGGCAGTTGGCAACAAAACAAGAGGAAGGGGGAGAACTATGGAGGTAATGCAATGGTGGAAATGGCAATGTGAGCTTAAGGTAAGCCACATAGGCTAGCTAGGGCTTGCGTTAGTTAACCAAGTCTTGGTCTCTCTCTCTCTCTCTCTCTCTCTCTCTCTCTCTCTCTCTCTCTCTCTCTCTCTCAACAATCATGAGCACAGAAAAAACAGAGCCTTGTTGAGAACTTAGAACTCGCAGGAAAGAACAGAGCCTTGTTGGAGAACTTGCACCTGAGTCACAGGAAAGAATAGCTCCCTCTTCTCTACCAACTCGAAACACCCGTTCAACTGTAGCTACGAGGCTCCAAGTCTCTCTGCAGTGAGTCTGTACTACCCCACACCATCAGGCTCTCACTGCACCCCTCCTTGGTAGGGCTTTGCTCTAAACCTCCTTCATCTGCCACCCCATCTCCCTGTGATGGTGGCCCACTACTCTGACCTTCAGCCGGCACCTCACTCTGCTCACGATTAGCTGCCGCCGCCACCTCCAAAGACTCTCCCTCCGCCTGAGGAGTCAGGATTCTACCGCAAGGTCCCTCCGCCTCAGGAGTCAAGATTCTACCGCAAGGTCCTATCTCCAAAATTTATGTGAGGATAATTGATAGGTCTTTGCACAAGCGGGCATATGAAACAGTCAGGGGGGTGACGAGTTGTGACTCCGATGTGAGAGATCATTGTCCTGTTCCAAGCTTTGTCGTGATTCTTTTCTGTATATGTGTGTGTGTGTGAGAGAGAGAGAGAGAGATGGAGAGACTGTGTGTGTGTACTGTCACTCAGACTCAGGAGTCAGGAGTCCCCAATCAAAGGTGCAGGTAAATGACAAAGAATGTGTCCATTTTGGGCATGTTCAAGTGTGCCATAGATTCGGCAACCAATGGCCAAATCTTGGCAACTACAGTAAACCAGACAGCCAAAGCCATTGCTTCCTGCCCATCACATTATAGCTGCCAAACCTACAGGCATGCAGCAGGCATCCGTCCATTAGAAATGTCCTTTTAGCGCTACCACGCATAACATGACAAGGACGGCCACAGTTTGTCACATCATTTGAGCTTGTGAAACAGAAAGAGCCTAAAACTGGTCAAAAATTCAGGGGTCCCATTGGAGCATAACGTTTGATGTTAAGATCTTTTTATGTGGGCCACCATGCTGAGTAAACTCCAACGGGGAAGGCCATGAAAGGGATGTATGAGAAGGTGTGTGCAGCTTGATGTTCAAGGCTTTCTACATGACCACCCACAGTGCTCAATTTCTATGGCTTCTTCCAAGGTGAAGGGCAGGACCGGGCCAGGGTGAAGGCTTGGAACTCTAGAGCATGGAAATGTCCATAAAATGACCGTATGGTATATGCATTAAGTACAAAACTATGGTGTCGAGAGATCTCTCAGAACACAATTCTGCTATAGTCTTAGATAGGATCTTATTAAGAAGGCTTTTTAATGAATAGTATTGATTGAAAGGATCTCATAAACGGAGACAATTCTGATACATGCTTACTGTTACGAAAAGGCAGGTTCTAATTCTGGCATTTAAAGGATTTCCATGTACACACACACACACACACCCCGCAGGCCGGCACCCCATCAAGCAATCTGAAGAAACAACACATAAACCATAGTATTCCTTAGCTTATAAATTTTGGGAGGAGGAGAAGCAGGGGTGGGTTTGGGGGGTGGATGTGGCTATGGGTGTGGGGGGTGGGGGGAAAATGCAAGCAGTGATGTTTTAAAAGAAGATGCAAATGTATGGAGAGGTCTTACCTGGGATTAGGGGAGGTTGTTCAAAGTCTCGAATCTCCAGATCCAACGGTTGTGCAGAGCCGTTGGAGAAGCCAGAGGTAGCAGGGCTTGCATGCCTTTATTCAAGGCTGAGCCATTCAAAGAAGAGAGAAAATCAGACTAAATTATGCACGAGGTACTAGCTCTCCTTGAGCAATTGTTATGCTGCAATATATGTACTGGCAAGCGTCTAAGCTTTGAACCATAACATGTAGCTTATTGATTAACAGTGCTTCACCCAACAGAAAAAAAAATGACCCAAATCACGCAAGACCACAAGTTTTTCAGAGGAGGATTTAAAAGAGGAAAAAAAAATCCACAAACTGCAACGCAGTCTGCGCCCCAGGTAAATCATCCTGGAACCACTCACCGTGCACTGCACAAAGGAGAATCTAGTGCTCTCTCCCGAGCTTGAATGCTTCTGTGTAGTTAATGACCCCGGATTAACAGCCAATGCATGCAGTTGGCACCCCTGGCACGATTATCCATTTTTTTAGTGATGATTATACTTACCTTATTAATCCTATCGTCATCATTACACTTAACCAAATCCTAAGAATGTCTTATAATTCGCTCTTGTAAAAACCTTGTAGTATGATTGGCCGTCACCGAAAATGAAGTCTATGGAACCTTCGATGTAGCAACTCTCAAAGTAGTGGCGCCCATGATCATCGAAGAGGGTGTCCTGGCCTGGTCGCCAGCAATCCTAAGGGCCACAGCTTGTGCGCCAACAGCTCCAAGTGCTGGAGCTGGTGCAGAGTTCTGCAGGCAAAACAGACTACCATCATTAGATAGAGTCATATTATGGATCCCCAGGTGGCTGCAGGGATGACGTTTAGATACATTTGGAAGGGAAATGGGAAGGGGGGGACGCACACCTGGAAACTTACGCAGATGAGGCACACCCAGATGGGTGGAAAGGACGTGCAGTAATTTTTGACGCGTAAGAGGGTGGCGGTGGTTTAAAAGAGGTCACCGACTCCTACCCCTATCCCGAATCCGGTGTGAAGCAACTTAGCTTGTCCTTTAGGTTTTGTCCCATGCAAAAACTATCCAAGTATTTAAGGGTCCTTTCTCATGTTATATATATATATATATATATATATATATATATACCCTAATGGTAATAATTTGTAAAATCTAAGTTACCATATGGTAGTTCATAAGAAAATCTACGTTACCAAATGGTAACTATGTTTAGAATCAAGGTTACCACATGGTGATTATATCTTAAACTAGGATTACCATTGGTAACTTTTTCTAGTATTGGTTCCAAGGAAGTTACCAAATTTATACAGTGGGAGAGAGAGAGAGTGAGTGAGAGAGGACCTTTGCTACAAGTGTGACAATCGTTGGCACACATCCTTTAAGCAGCGTTACTACAAGCGTGATCAGCGTGGGACCCTAGCACATCAACGTAAAAAATCACATTAGCGTTGTCTCCATCGTTCGCGAGTACAACTACCTTCAGATAGTCTCCATCATTTGATCACCTTTGCAACCCTAATTGACCGTGATTTTATGTGCCACATAGCTGCCTAAGTGTGGATGGTTTTCATTTTGATTTCGAGTAATGTTTGTTTTGGTTTTCTAAGGATAGTCTACTTCAAAATGGTGTAGGTGAGAGAAGTACTTACACCCTCTTCAAAGCTTATGACACATTTTCCCTTTTTTGGTCTCTACCCATTACACATGCATTGAAGGCCTCTTACACCCTCTTTAAAACTTATGGCACATTCCCCCCTTTTTTAGCTCTTACCTCTTGCATATGCATTGAAGACCCCTTACATTGAAGACCCCTTACACCCTCTTATACATGCCTTGATGAAAGCATTCAGAAGAGGGAAGATTCAAACCAGCTAATCTCACTTTAATTAATTCTAATGAGTTATAAAAATTTGTTCTTAAGGCTTAATTAAAGATTAACTCCCTTGCTATTTTTTTCTCTTTGTTGGCTAATCCTTGGGCTCAAATTAATCTTTAAATTAATTAACACAACCAAGCACATCATTAGATTACCTATGTGATCTCTAAAACATGTGCATGGTTTAAGGTATAATCAATTAACTACTTTGAGATATATTACGATTTGATTTATTAATGTTTTCTCTTATGTGCAATGAGAAAAAGAGATCAAAACACTTGATGGAGTAGTTGGTGTAATTAGATGTTTTCATGCATCCAAACACAAACACTCAAAAACATCAATTTTAACTACCCAAAATTTTTTACTTTTTTTTATTCTTAAAAATTGTTAATCGCCCCTTAATCAAAAAACTAGTCCATTAAGGGAAAGTAATGAAAATGAAGAGTTTTTTAAAAATCATGGAGTAAGATACCTAAGATCTATGCCAACACTCTAAATCAGTAATATACAATTACAAAAATCATCTAAGGAGCCAAAATTAAGCAAAATAGCTCTATGTTAAACTCTTAAAGAGAGTAAAAAATCAGCTAATATGCATTTTGGAAAGCCCAAATATACCACACTCCGAGTGCACTTACTTTTCTCTCTCTCCTCTCTCTCTCTGTCCTCTTCGCACGGTGGTTATGCTCCCCATCTCTTGTAGTGTAACCACCGTCTTTTGGAGAAGAGGCAATTGCATTATAGCTAGCTAGTACTTGAGAAGATCGCCTATTGTTGTGACCACATGAGTTGTCTATGTTGAGCTTAGGACTCCCATGGCTTGAAAAGATTCAAGACAATATCCGTCTCCTTACACACACTCTCACACTTTCACTGGCATCAATTGGCAAGGTATATGCGAGAGAAGAAATGATGCAAACACTCTCATATTCACACACAAGCATAGAACTACCAAGAGAGGCAAGAGACAATAGAGCTAGAGAGAGTAGGATCATAAGAGGCAAGAGCTTAGTTCTCAATACAACCCAAGGTAATTTCTCTTTCTCATTTAAAGACAAATTCGCGTATTAGTCTTGGGTGTCCAAACTTCACTAAGTTTTGGGTGTCTTATTAGAGTCTAATGTAGATATAAGAGTGTGGGTGTCAGCTCCACATAAGGCTTGGCCACACAGCCTCGAATTACAAGTTAAAGTATAATTTATACAATGCTATAATATAATAGAGTTAATCCTATCTTGCTTAGGCAAGCATGTACACATGGGGTGTGGTGCCTTGAGTCCATAGCTTGCATGATGACCTGAGGCTTGATTACTTAGATTTCTTTGGCTTTGTTCATTCTTTATTTCTTGATGATATCTTCTTCCCCTCCCCTCATTTATTGTTGATGCTAGAAGTGATGTTGGGCACCCATTAGTTAACCTTTTGGGTAGGCATGTATACACAAAGTATGCTACCTTGAGTCCATAGCTACTTCATAGCATGCACGATTTTTATTGCTTAGGTTTATTCAGCTTTGTTCATTCTTTTTTCTTGATGATAGCTTCTTCATCAGCTCTCATCACTTAGTGTTGATGTGGCCCATGAGTGTGGAAGCGATGTTGGGCACCCAATAATTACCCTCCTTGGGTTAACATTCCCCCCTCTTGGGTCTACCCTTGAGTCTAGGCAATCGAGGTGTCAATGTAATGAGGTTAAGGAATTTTAGAGGGATCATTTCTTGAGGTTTTCAAGATGGCGAGGATATGGATGGTGATGCAAATGCATATGCTTGGATAAACATAAGGCTCCTTAATGTGCTTGAATGGTGCAAGAACCTACCTATTAAATGTGCGTAATGTGCTTGAATGGTACAAGAAGCTACCTACTTTTATATGCATCACAAAAGTAGAAACAATATGCACTGCAAGCAAGAGTATCTAAAGGGGGAGAAAATTGGACTTTACCATGGTCCATTGTGTGTGAGTGCAAGATTATGCCCACATGATTGTTGGTGGCCAACCAACCCATTTGGCCGTCACCAAGGTCACCACTAAGATTGTCCCATTGAGTAACAAACTAGGGGTTACACTTTCTTTCTTTGTAACAACTTCTAACTGTTTCTTGCTAACGGGTAGTACTCGGATGGATGTAAGAAGCAAAGGGGATTATTCCCGCATGTGTGTAGATTAGAGGATAGAGAATTGAGTGGATAGTTGAGCTGAGGAATTCATGAGCTGAGTTTTGCCAATGTGTTATATTGTTGAGAGTTCAAGCTAATACTGAAGAATGTCTCATGGGTTGGTCTCTTCTACTCTACATGGACACTTTTATGTCCTATTACCAAACTAGCGTTAAGAAATAAAATTACCTTGTTAAAACCCTAAATATCTCTTTAGTTAATCACTATGCATAAACCAAGCATATACTCATCCACCCGACCACCCCGAAGCCCAAGGGTGCACATATAAATATACTGAAGTACCACATACCTTACCTTGGTGTCCCATACCACCAAAAATATGACTTCATTCCAACAGCACATAGCTCTAGATAGCATGAAATGACAAGAGAGTAGATATAATGCTCTACACAACAGAACATCCCTTGAGAGTACCCCATGCCCCTATTATACAAGAGGGCCCTCAAGTGACTCTTGACTCTCCATTTTCATGTGTGACCCTTGGTTTCTTGACCCTAACCTAAACCCAAGGTTAGACCAAACCCTTGCCCCCCCTAGATCATGTTTCCATGCTCACATGCCTAGGGTGGGTTAGCCTCTTAGTATATACACATATAATGTGCACATAACATACTGCCCCTCTCTCAAAACATTGCACTCTTGCAATGAAAAAAAGGAAACCTGCGCTGAACATTCTCAACTGACTCCCAAGTCGAATCCTCATTTTTTCTATCTTTTCACTTAATTTTAACCTCAAGAATTAAATGACTATGAAGTTTCCTTTCCCTAAATTCAAGTACCTTTTTAGGTTCATGTGGAACATAAGATAAATCTTTGACTTCAACAAGTTCATGAGGAGTAATTGTGTTATTCTCGCCTCCCAGCTTCTCTTTCAGTCTACTGACATGAAAGATTGGATGAACTCTAACATGTGGAGGTAGTTTTAGCTCATACGCAACTGTGCTAATCCGACATATAACTCAGAATGGACCACAATATCTAGGAGATAATTTTGAGCACTTTCTTGTTGATAAAGTCTAAGAATCTTTAGGAACTTTCAAATAAACCAATGCTCCTGCCTCAAAAGACCTAGATGAGCGTCCCCTATCAGCATAAATCCGTGCTCTATCATGAGCACTCCTGATAGAATCGTGAGCTTGGGTTAGCATTTCCTGCATATCACGTAAGAAATCCCTTAATGTATCAAGCTCAATGTCCTTAAGACCGACATTAACGGGTGCCCTGGGTTGATACCCATACATAAGCATGAAAGGACTATAACCAGTAGCTGTATGCTTAGAACTATTATAGGCAAATTCCATCATTGGAAGATATTTTTCCCAACTCGATGGTTTTCCAAAGACATGCACAAAGCATATCATGAACAATCTAATTTACATGCTTTGTTTGCCTACTATCAGACTACTGTGGGTGATCAGAGGAACATATACTCAAAGTAGTTTCCAATTTCTTGAAAACGTCTTGCCAAAAATGAGTCGTGAACTTCGAGTCCCAATCGCTCACAATATCAGAAGGTAGGCCATACAATCTAAACAGTCGCTCGATAAATTGGCAAGCCAATTTCAAGGCTTTAACTGTTGTTTTTGTGGGTGAAAATGAAGCCATCTTTGTCAATATATCCCCACGACTACCCAAATGGCATCGTGACCCCTGCTGGTACGTGGAACTTCTGTAATGAAATCCACTTTCCTACTTTCAAGACGGAATATCTAAAGGATGTAATAACCCAATAGACTTAAGGGGATCTGCCTTATTAATATGACACTTGACCACATAATTCTGAACAAAATCCTTCATTTTTTGCCAATAAAAAGTCCTAGCCAAAGCCAAGGTATGATGTATGCCCAGATGTTCTGCCAATGGTGCACCATGGCACTCAAATAGGATCCTCACTTTAATTTTCGGCACATCTGACATGTACACCTTATTATTTTGAAAAAGTTGGCTTTTCCTTCATTCACTAGGTTTTGAGCTACATCATAGTTGGATCCTGATTTTGCCAAATTTTAGTATTTTCTAAAGAAAATATATATACTATATTTTTCCCTGAGTGAATCATATAAGTTAGAAGTAATTTCTGTGAAGCTAAGTTCATTAACTTCACCAATTCAACACAACGCATTAGCAATGCGATTCAAGCTAACTTTCCTGTATTAATCATGAAATCCAAGTCCTGCATCAACTCATCCTATTTGGCCTTTCTACCTTTAAGTCTGGTTGATTACAAATGAACTGCAAAGACTAGTGATCTATTAAGAATTGGGTATCTAGTTTGTGCATCGTTGAGTTTATTACTCTCAAAGGCCATAGGCTTCCCATCCTTGAACAAAGTTGCGCCTACTACTGCAAAATCACTAGCATCAGTCTCAACAATGTAAGGCCTGCTAGGATCTGGTAAGGATAACATAGGAGCATCAGAGTTGGACCTTGATTTTGCCAAATTCTAATATTTTTCAAAGAAAATATATGTACTGAAGTGTTAGAAGTAATTTCCATGAATCTAAGTTTATGAACTTCACCAATTCAACTCAACGCATAAGCAATGCAATTCAAGCTACCTTTGTTGTATTTAATCATGAAATCCAAGTCATGCATCAACTCATCCTATCTGGCCTTTCTGCCTTTAAGTCCGATTGCTCACAAATGGACTGCAAAGACTGGTGATCTATCAAGACCGTAAACTAAGACCCGCACAGAGATACTATCTCCATGCCTTTAAATTATAAATGATTTCATACAACTCTTTCTCCTAAGTTGGGTACCTACTATGTGCATCGTTGAGTTTCTTACTTTCAAAGCCACATGCCATCCCATCCTAGATCAAAGCTGCGCCTACTGCAAAATCACTAGCATCAGTCTCAACAATGTAAGGCTTACTAGGATCTGGTAATGATAACACATGAGCATCTTGAACTTTATATTTCAAAGTATCGAAAGTTTCATGTAGTTTCTCATTCCACTCAATTGGATAATTAGAATTCTTATTTTTACCCTTAAGAAGATTGGTAAAATACACTGTCAACTTTGAATAATACTTGATAAATTTTGGAAGAAATACCACAAAACCTAAGAAAGATCTTAATTGCTTGACCGTACACGAAACTGGCCATTCTAAAAGCTTTTGGATTCAATCCAAATCTATACTTAAGCAATCTTGAGAGATCCTATGACCCTTTTTTTAACAATTCCTTCTTGAAGAAATCACACTTAGATAATTTACAATATAGTTTTTCCTTCCTGAGCCTTCCTGGAACCTCTTTAAGATGATACTCATGCTTAGCCAAAGCTTTAGTGTATATCAAAATATCATATAAGAAAACCACCACGCATTTTTCTAATAGATCCCAAAATATACTATTCATCATCTGTTGGAAAGTTGCTAGTGCATTAGTGAGACGAAAGGGTAACACTAAAAAATCATAATGGTCATAACGTGTCCTAAAAGTAGTTTTAGGAACATCTTCCTCTGTAATATGGATCTAATGATAACCGGTTTGCAAATCAAGCTTTGTGAAATACTTAGCTCCTTGCAACCTATCAATAAGATCGTGTGATCTAGGCAATGGGTATTTGTTGTTAATTGTAACCTTGTTAAGATATTTGTAATCAATACACATCCACCAGGTACCTTGATCTTTTTTCTTAACCAGGAGAACTGGTGCACCCCAAGGAGACTTACTTAGTCTAATTTGACCCATCCTCAAGTATTCAGCTAGTTACTTTGCTTTCTCATCTTCCTCAGTCTGGCTAAGCCAATATGGAGGAATACTAATAGGTTTTGCACCCGGTACTAGCTCAATTTTATTGTCCACTTCTCGTTTAGGAGGTAATCTATGGGTAACTCATCACGAAATACATCGTGAAATTTTCTCTTAATGTAATTTAACACTTTACTTTCCCAAACATCCAAAGAAATAGTGTTTACATCAAAATGAACACATGAAGACATTGGATCCATAACCAATTGGAAAAGTGTTTACATCAAAATGAACACATGAAGACATTGGAAAAGTGTTTACATCAAAATGAACACATGAAGACATTGGATCCATGACCAATTGGAAAAGTTCATAGTTAAAAAGATTTTCCATTAACTCAAGCTTACTAATAAACGTTTCCTTGGGTACAACAATGTTTCCCTTAAGAGTAACAAGGTTTCCATTGTGATGGAAAGACATCAAATGTTTGACCCAATTAACAAAAAAATTCTTATTTTTTTTATGAAACCATTCCATCCCTAAAATGATGTCTACATGACCTAAGCTCTTAACATGAAAATCAAGTGTACAATTGGATGTATAACGGTAGTTTTGACACCTTCTTGTCTCAGAATTGGACTTGTCCTCCAATCATCCTAACCTTGTGTATGTGATCATTCTGTGTGGTTTCTAGCTTCATCCTCTGTACCACAATGTTGTCTCAATAAAATTGTAAGTACTACCAGGATCAAACAAATATGAACCTGATTTTTCCGTTATTGATCCATAAACACAAAATAATGCGTTTGGACCAAAAATCTCTTTACAAAAAGTTCAATGTGAACATTGGCTTCCTTCAAGATGCATAATATTGACTTCATAAGATTTACCTTGAAGTTTTGTAATGTGCACAGATTTCTTTGGTATAAACTTCTTCGGTGCTGCCTTTTGTCCAGGTGCGAAAGGTGCTGTAGCTCCATTCAAAGGATAGAATTTCTTCGTGTGTCCCTCTTCCTTGCATTTGAAACATGTGATATTATCCTTGCTCACAAACTTCTACTTCTTATTGGTGTTGTCAGAAGTTTTTGGTTTTGGTGTGAAAACTAACTTTCTTTTTTTGTCCACTACTTGAAAAAGTGAACGTGGATTTCTTTTCATTAGACAACAGTTTTAAAGTGTTGGCGCCAACCATAGTCTTATATGAAAAACCTGAGCTGCCCTGAATAGCATCTTCAACCATTTTGACCTGGCATTTTTTACCTCGTACTGATAGTCACGAGCGAGACCATTGATGAAAATCCCACACAAGGTATGACCATTAGACCTGACTTTGGCAGCCAATTGTCTAAACTTCTACACATAATTATTAAAAGACTGTTTTCCCATGCTATTTTTAACAAGCTTGGCAATTATTTCGAATTCATCCTCTAGTTAGACAAACACTTTTTTGAAATCTTCCTCAAAATTTTGCCAAGTGGTAGGAATAAAAATCTTCTTTAAGATCCTTCCACCAAGTTAATTCCTTCCTTGTCAATAACCCCTGCACCATATGTAGCTTTTGCACATTAGTGAATGGATGAAAGGCAAAGTGTCTAGTCTACCTATTGAGACAAGCATCTACACATTCCTAAGTCTTTTCCTTTTTCTCACCGCTGTACATATTTGGTGCAAATTACGGAGGAACTGCCATGGTAGGAGTAGGAGGTGCCACCAAATGAGCTTTTTGCAAAGTCAAGATCTGCATCTTTAGTGACTCCATCTCGTCATGGCATTTGGTAATAGTTGTCTCTAGATGCTTTGTCACTTCCAAAAATTCACTCTTTCCAAGAGCCTTCTCTTCTTCAACTTGGAATTTAAGATCTTCCCTACCTGAGTTGGGATGATCATTCATCTCATCGACATTATCATTGACTGAGAAGTCAATATGAGCCATGGTAATAAGGTTCTTCAAAAATTACGATTCACTCGAACCAACTTCACTTGCCCACCCTTGACCAAAATGATCTAGCAAATCAATTCACTAGAACTAACTGCGCATAAGAAAAAATGCGTTAATTAGCATTTGGTGGCTAAACAACGGTAACAAATCATGAAAACATCGTTTAGAATTAATCCAAACAGAAATAACTACAAATATGAGACACACTCGCATTAATTATATGTGAATAGCCTGTATCTATCTAATGTAAGTATGTAAACAACATATTTCGATACTAAATAACCCTCGAAAATATTAAATTCTCAAGAAAAAAAATTATCATGATTTTTCTTAGTTTTTCTTATTTTTCTAGGGCCTCAAAATTTACTAATTTTGAAATCCACCAAATTCTATCTTATGGCACTCCAAATATAAACTTTTCCAGAAACTTTTAGGAATAGAATTTACCAAAATACAAATGATATTTCAAAAATACCGATTTCTAAGATTTTAAAAATAATTTCTTGAATTTTTCTAAGTTTGGTAATTATTTAAAAAAATTACCTTGAGAATCCCATCAATCATGAAATTTTTTAATTCCACTCAAAAATTGTCAAATCGAATCAAAATCTCTAATTTTAATGCAATTACTAATTTTCTAGGTTAAAAAATAGATTTTTTCAGGAATTCGAATAGTCATGGGTGCCCAAACGGACACACCACATGCCGATCGACAAACCCAGATATTCCAAGAATTGAAAATAACCTTTGTCTAATTTTCAGAATTATTTTTGAATTTTTTTTTGTACCCCGAATGTATTAGAATACGAACAATCAAAAAATTTCGGAACTCGAAGAGTCACCCCGGAATGCGAACAGCCAAGGGTTGTGGAAAATGAAGATACAAAAAACTCCGGAATTTGAAAGGTGCAAAAAAAAGGACCCCAAAGACCAAAGGGCTCAACATGAAATTTTGTTTTATCACAAAAATGAAAAAAAAAATTAAAGCTTTAATGAAAAGCTTCATCAAAACTTTTGAAAGAAAAATTAATGAATCATGGCAGGGGAGTGCTATGTGCCAACCACTAGAAAACAAATCCCTCTCCTTGGGCGCTGTACGTGATTGGCTATGGGTAAGGGGGGGCGCATGAGCTTTCTGTCCTCTCTTCCCCTTTGTCCATCTCAACTCCCTTCTCCGCTAGCTCTCTCATCTCTTCTCTATTTAACAGAGAGATTATGGCTTAACTTTGATAATATACTAATCATGATTATTCACTAATCATGAATTTTAACTAATCAAATCTACCCATATAAGGGGTGTCCGCACGCATGAGAGAGAAAATGAAGGAAAATTCAAATTTGAGAGATAGATATTATGCCGAACACATGGGAGAGAACCCGATGTATCAACATGCTACCCTTGCTAATTTTTAGTAGAAAATTGATAGAAATTTTATAGCATACCTACGGAAAACCTCCAAAAATGCATTAAAAAATACCTTTTTAACCTTACAAATGCTCTTAAAAATTCCTAAATAATTAGGAAAAATTCCTAAAAATTATAGAAATTTAGGGAATCCTTTCTACCAAAAAATACCCACAATTGCATGTGTCTCATCATGGGTTTACTTAGAATGAATCCAGGGAATGATTTGGTTTGGGTAGTGGTTGACAGATTGACCAAGATGGTCAAGTTTATACCTACTAAAAAGGAGGAGGTGAAAACTCTATACCTACTAAAAGGGAGGTGAAAAATCCTGAGTTGGCTAGGTTGTTTATCGAGCATATCTACATGCTATATGGCCTGCCTGTAGATATAGTTTCTGATGGAGATAGGAAGTTCAATAGTTATTTTGGAGGGAAGTCTTCAAAAAGTTGGACACTACTCTAAGTATGAGTACTGTAGATCATCCACAGTCTGATGGTCAAACAAAAAGAGTCGACCAATTGTTGGAAGACATGCGTCGAGTGTATGTCAATAAAATGCAATCCAATTAGGAGGATTATCTACCACATTTGGAGTTTGCCTATAATAGTTCAAAACATTCGGCGGGCTAGATTTAGCCTATTCATGTTGATGTATGGTTTCTAGCCAAGGTCTCCTTAGCCGTAGGGCTAGAGAAGGAAAAGATTCAATCAATCAAGGATTTTCTTGAAGACGTGCAAGATATGCTGTAGGAGGTAGCAAAAGATAGCATACACAGTGCACATGATCATGCGAAGACGTATGCGTACAAGGGTCGCAGAGAAGTAATCTTTGAAGAAGGTGATTTTGTATTTTTGTTGAAATTCCCTATGAAGTCGGAGACATAAAAAATGGGAAAGTGTCAAAAACTTTTGCCTAAATATTGCGGTCTCTTTAAAATCCTTAAGAAGGTTGGTGGATTAGCATACAAACTTGAGTTTCTGAAGAGCTCTCGAGTTCATCCTGTTTTTCACGTGAGTAGACTATGAAAAACTATGGATCATAAAGAGAACGTAGTTGCTCTAAGCATTTTAGTGGAGCTTATTGAGCCAACAACTCCTCCACAAAAACTCAAGAGTATTCTTGAATTTAGAGATGGGAACATGATATTTCAAGTCCTTCTTGACATTGTAAAAGGCTGAATTGTGATGCTTGCAATTGAGATTGGAGAATTCGCGGTTGAAAACTCTTCTTTAAGGGGGAGGTAATGTCACGTAGTCTGTAGTAGTGACTACATGAGGACTTGACCAGGCTCCGAGTACGCACGTCGGAGAGCGAGCCATGAGCAAGTCTGGGGTTCAAGGGTGAGACGTCTAGACTATAGCACCACAACAAGCGTCAATAGGGCTAGTGTGAACAAGCAAGCCACTACACACAGCCTGGTAGAATGGGGGACTCCTCATTCTGCTCTATGGATGGGAGGTGAACTAGATCCAGGACTTCTCCCTCTCCGGGTAGTTGATAGCATAACAGCACTCCACTTGGTTAGTCTTGTGCTAGTGAGTGCAGTGTATTTGGGCGGCTTTCCAGAATGCATATTAGTTGATTTTTTGCTCTTTTTAAAAGTTTTATATAGAGCTATTTAACTTAATTTTGGCTCCTTAGATGAGTTTTTGGTTGTATCCTACTGATTTAGTTGGCACAGATCTTAGGTAGCTTAATCCACGATAAAGAAAAAACACAAAAACTCTTCATTTTCACTAGTTTCACTTAATGGACTAGTTTTTTGATTAAGGAGTGATTAATGATTTTCAAAAATTAATAAAAGTAGTAAAATGAGTTTTTCATGTCCAATTTGATCATATGGGTAGTCAAAATTGAGGTTTTTGAGTGTGTGATTACGTTTGGATGCATCAAAACATCGAGGTCTACCATACTCCAAGCAACTTTTTTTGAACAACCAAAACAATTGAGTGGGGCGGCGTGGAAAAAGGAATAATATAAAGAAGGCTATTCATCTTTGCACAAGCGATTGGGACACCATGACTTTGACTTTCCAGATAAATCCAGTGCATTGTCTTTAAATTTGTGCAACCATGTTTACATGCTTGTGTGTGTCCACAAGTAGATTGATAGTGAACCATGTAAATATTGAGTGAGAGGAGAGAAACAGCTAGAGAAATTAACATAACAAAAGAGGGCACACTAGTTGCACTATATATCTTCTGGTACATTCATGTGAGTGCATTGAACCCAAACCACATAAATATTGATTGTGAGATTGAGCAAAAGAGAGCCAAAGGTAAAAGTTGTGATAATTGGTAAAACCATAGGTAGAATCATAGGAATGGTAATCAACTACTATCAAAAACACAAATGACTAGTAACCACTATAAGTATGCGGAAGGTGCACATGCTTACTAGTCATACATGTTTTCTCGTGCACATGCATCAATCTCATCATTAGCAGTATATTAATTGCTATCCTCCTCATTTCTTCCCCCCTCTTCTTAGCATGTAGTAAGGATTGCACATATGAATACAAAAGCCTATCATCCTTGTCATCATCATCGATGCACACACACATCATGTCTTCAAACGTGCCTTGACAATAGGGGCTATACCACATACCAACTCAAGGCAAATACCATTGTGGTGACAAAACAACTCACCAAAGCAAGACATAAATGTGAAGCTCCTTTCCAAGCCACCACACCACTCCTCCCCCAGTAGACTCCCTAGCTCGTGATATCTATGGAAAATGGTAGTAAGCCACCCACTAACTCCAAAGGTTGCATATGCAGAGTCTAAACAAATATTGGACATAGGAGGCATCATCCCTTGTCTACACACCCTTGTCTACGCACCACAAAGAGCATGGAGGAAGCATACTATAAATTAAAACCAAAAAATGGTCAAATCCATGACAATGCTACATGTTTGAATTTAGCATAGAGATCCAATCAACAGTGGCATGACAACAATCCATTTCCAAATCTTACACTCTCATAGTAACCAGAGAGAGAGTGATGCATGACAACAATCCGTTGCCAAATCTCCAAATCCAATATACATTAGCAGACATGAAGATTTCACATTGTGAAGTTTTCATCCGCATTGCGGCCAGTTGATATTGTGATAATACTTTCTATATACTTATTTGCTGTACTAATTCTTTCTATTTGTTACTTCCCTTAGTGCTAGGCTTCATTATGGCTGAGTCTGCCCTGCATCTCCGGAGGTTTGATAGAAACTCAGTACGAAGGCCTTTGTGTGAATATAAGATCTTGTGTGTGTGTGTGTGTGTGTGTGTGTGTGTGTGTGTGTGGAGTGCGTGTGTGAAAGCATATCTTGATACAGAGTTCTACACCCACTATTGGGCACTGATGATGTTAGTGGGGATGTCACAGTATCTAGTCTATACTATGCATAATGGAGTTGATAGCTATATAGTCTTATGGGTTGACTACCATGAGTATATAACATGCACGTTCCTAAAAGGTGATTTTGGGCATGTTCTTGGATTCATCTAGGTATATATACATATACATTAGTACGGATCCACCCAGCTAATAGTTTCTCCTACCACACAAGATGAAATGATCATTAATGTATTATAAAACAACAAGATATAAAACAAAATATTTAAAGCAAGTAGTCTAAGCATTTGGGATTACCTCCCAAGGATGTTCCATAATAAAAAACTAGTCTGAATTCGAGAGTGATGATGTACTAATAAAACTCCATATTGCACATGATCCTCTTTGATAGTGTCCTAAGGAGGTTGTGAGATGGAACCATGAAGAACACCTCCAAAAGGGAGGTCCAAACACAAAATCTGTTGCCCAAGTCAAAGACCTCCCCTTCCTAACATACTCCCAAACCTATGCTCTAAACCTGAACATATGCTCATGAATCTTTATTTATGTTGGGTTCTTCATCCCACTTGAGAAATCCCTACCAATAGCAATGTAGTCTCCAATAATTACAAGACACTTAGGCTCGTCACCAAGACAAACATCCCCAAGTGCATAGTTTGTACTACTACAAGATGAATGATTTCTGATGCCTAGTTTCAATGGTGGCCATGTTGTCGAAATATGCATCGATATAAGCATTGCAAACACATGTCAAAATGAGCGTCGATATAAGGGACCAAAATGGATGTCGAAATAACTATCAAAATAAGGGTCAGTATAAGCGTCGAAAAGTGCATCAAAAATTCATTTCTTTGCTTTTTTTTGTGTGACTTCTTTAAAAAAACAAGTGTGCACCAATTCTCATAGTCCTTATCAACCTAGATTTTAGTTACTTTTCAAATAAACACAAAGATATGTAACAATATTTATAAAAATTAAAAAGCCAATATTTGTTTGCCAAATCTTGTACTAATGATTCCAAATACAAGGATATTTTGGCAATATTTACAAAAGAATATGCCAATTATCTGTTAAAGCCCCCATTAATAGACCCAAACAAGAAAACAGTGACAAAAACCAAGTATTACTTGGTAAATAAAAATGAAGTAAGATGTTTTAGCTCATCATCGACTCTCTCATCCTCAACTAGATCCATGGCTCCAAATACATCTATTTCTAGAAATACCTCTCCATCTGCATCTTCGTCTCAATGGGTGTAGCCTCCATATTATCCTCTTCTATTTTAGGAACTCCAAGGCTCCATTGTCTTCAGCACCCCCTCGATCCCTTCCGAGGGAAAGACCAAATGCAACTCCCTCCACCTCTCCTTCTGAGATGGAATCCTCGGAGCTACCACTTGTCTCTTCTTCATCGGATGACTCTGACTCTGAACTTTTGGAAGTTGAAGGTTCACCTCTTACCACTTTCTTACGATGACTCTTGATGTTGTAGTGGACCTTATTCTCACCTTGTAGAATAAGATCACTTGTCTCCCACTTTTGAATTGCCTTCACTTGGCGAAGCCATGGCCTACCCAATATCAATGGGTAAGCCCTAGCATCAGGCTTTGTAGGAATGACCTAAAAAGTTGTAGGCACAGAAATACCACATACATCCACTCCCAAATTCCTGGCAATTCTGAAGGTTTTCACCCTAGTATTATCAGCAAGTTTGATGCGATAGGGAGAGTTAGTAGAAGACAACTTTAAATCAGCATCTTTCATTATTTTTTCACTCATGACATTGATTGACGCACCTCCATCAATGTATGCATTTGAAATTGTTTGCCCCTCAATGATGACATCAATCACAGGCACATCATCTCCTACATCAATATCCACCTTCTGAACCATAGGAGTCCCATTATCCCTCTTCTTCTTTTTCTTAGATTCCCTTGTGCTAGCCAGCTTACCCCATTCCTTTCTGAGCTTTGGAGAGAGTGCCAAAATGCCCAAATGTGATTTGTGTTGTTTTCTCCCTAAGATCTGTTAAGAGGTTATAACTAAGAGATCCTTGTCCAAGAGGAAAGTCAGATTGTCCAATTTTTCTCCTAGACGACTTCTTCTTCTTCTTATTTTTCTCCTCTTCTTCAGATTTATCTTCTTGTTCTTCTTCTTCCTAGCTTCTAGTTTTACGACCCCTTTTTGCCATTAATGACATCAATGTTTCCTCTTCTGAGCATATTTCCTCTAAAAGCGCTAAACTTTTATCCTCACTTTTCCTCAACTTTGGACACTCAGTGCGATAGTGCCCCATTCTCTTGACATTCATAGCATGTGACACTACTTCTATCCCTAGGTTTATCCTCAGCTCATGGAACCCTAGGTGGCCTTGCATTGACTAAGTGTAACTTCAAATCAGTGAATTCTGTCATAAGTTGTGCAATGTTATGATCCAAGGATGGAGCTTGTACCCAAGATGTTGAGGCTATCTCTACTCGTGGTGGGGTTGGCACATTCGGAGAAGATTGGAATGTGGACTCAATATGAAGAGTGGCCTCCTTCATCAAAGCAATACGAAGAGCCTCTTTAAAATTAGTGGGATCTTTGCTAAGAACTTTTCCATGCAGGCAGGGATCCAAAGCCCTGATAAACTTGCTAATCTTAAGGTGCTCCATTGCTAAAGAACTCTTTGAATCTTCCATAGAAGGTGAAGAAGAAGAAGCAACATGTAAAGCAGCTTGTTGATATTTGATGAATAAGGCTTCATACCTCACTTAAAATGGAGAAACTGACTCTCCATCCTTTTGGAAAATTTGATCCAATTGCAATAGTAAAGCATTGCGCGACTCCACTATCCCAAATCTCTCCTTCATTGCTTTGGTCAATCTTTACCAATCATTCTTCGACTCCTCCGGCAAAGCCTCATGCCAAGTTAAGGCCACACCCTCCAAGAAATCTGGGGGTATTTCTGCCCTCTCCTTCATAGACCAACCCGTCAAGCGGCATGCTCGGTTAAACTCTCGGAGATAACTCCCTGGGTCTTCTCCTTCCGATCCTTGGAACACCGGAATGTTGAACATCTTGCACCAAAAGATGAGTAGCAACAAGGGAAATTGACTTGTTTCAAAATAACTTTTCTTTAATCATGCGGGACCTTGAGGTTAAAATAGAATAATTCTACGTAAAACTTGCCCACCGTCTCCACCAAAAGATGTGACACGAAGTTGGGGTTTGGACTTCGGTCACTTCTTAGAATCAAAACACACTTGTGTGAAACCTCACAGCCTCCTCACCTCCCTTTCTCTCCCTAGGTTAAGATAAAGATATACACATCAAAGGTGAGATCATAATTCATGGAAGGAAAGATGAAAGGCTCAGGAGAAGCAAGAATTTCTGCCAGTCTAGCAGCTCCAAACAAGAGGGCAATTCTTTGTTGGAAGAAAATCTTCCGACTCAAGATTATGTGAATGGAAACATAAGGGGAATATTAGTAAGATTCATCCGTTCGAATTGGGCAATTTGGTCGAAACATATTAAAGTAAATGAATATAGCAATCACTTGTAAGAGCATAAGACACATGGGATTTGCTTTTTAATAAGAGATCAAGAGGAATTAATCATTATTAAGAAGAAAGAATGGCCAAAACTCTATAAAAACAAAGATACACAGAGAATTGCAGTTTTAAATCCATATAGACTGTGCAAAATAGGATAGGTGTCCATTAGAAATCCTTACGGATGGGGGGAGGTCTTTCAGGAATGACTTGATTGAAGCTTTGGTGTAGAAATTAAAAATAAAGCATGCTATGTCAACTCCCTATTATCCCCAATGTAATGGTTTAGTAGAAAAAACTAATGGACTGCTTTGTGGATCTTTGTCTAAGCTAGTGGATACTATGAAGAGAAAGTGGGATGTGCATTTACCAGAGGTCCTAGTGCCTATAGGACAACTCACAAACTCTCTCTTCGTTTCACACCTTTTCAGTTAGTTTATGGAATGGAGGCTATATTGCCAATAGAATTGGAAATCACAAGCCTTCGCACACCTTTTGCCCGCTTGAATAATGAAGAAGAAACACATGCCCAACGCTTAGCACAACTGGAGATCTTGGATGAGAGGCAACTTCAGGCACTTCAAAATTTGGAGATATTCTAATTTTTTATGGAAAGGTATCGAGCCGCCCAAAAATTCAAAATTTGAATGAGAATTTACATAAAAAAAGTGCACTGAAGCGGGTGTCCTCGAAATAACTGTTGAAAAAAGTGTCGCAAATTACCATTGAAACACATGTTGAAAATAGTTTTTATCGACCCTTATTTTGAAGCTTTTATCGACAGTTATTTCGATGCCTATATCGACGCATATTTCAACGTGTATTTTGACTCTGGGAAATTTTTAATAGAACCACGATGCCTTACTATAAGAATTTTCAAAAACTTTAGCAGGTTCACCTCTCTCCCCAAAAATTTAGAGGTTCTCTCCTCTCAGCTCCCCCATCCCTATACCCTAAACCTAAGCCCTTTCCCCATCCCTTTCTTGCAGATTTGTTTTTGTATGTGTGTTGTACTAACATGCTTATTTTTTGTTTCTTTTGCAGGTTCTATTCTCTCCCCCAAATTTCTACAAGTTTTCTCCTCTTACCTCTCACCTCCTCGATCCCTAAACCTCAGCCCTTCTCCCGTCCTTTTCTTGCTTCAGATTTTTTGTATGTGTGTGGGCTAACCTGCTATGTTTTTTTTTGTTTGTTTTGCAGCTCCTAGTTGGCCTCATGTTGCACCTTTGAGATTCTAGGCAACCCTTCTCCTTTTCTCTTGTTTTTTTATTTATTATTTGCCTTGATTTTAATTATTACACCCTTGGGTGCCGGAGTTTAAGATTAGCCTAGGCTTAATCATGCATGCATCTAGCTTAAGCTTAATGCATAGATTAAGCTCTATGCATAGATTAAGATCTATGCATAGGGCTTAATGCATAGATTGAACTCTATGCATAGAGCTTGATTGATGCATTAAGCCCTACGCAGAGATTAAGCTCTATGCATAGAGCTTAATCTATGCATAGAGTTTAATGCATAGATTAATCTCTATGCATAGAGCTCAATGCATGCATTAAGCTCTATGCATAAAGCTTAATCTATGCATTAATCTCTATGCATAGATTATATGTGTGATGTGGTGTAGGGTGTGTGTGGTTTTCAAAAGTGGCTAATATGATGTGTTTTGTTTGTGTTTGTGTTTGTTTTGTAGGGTTTTGGTCATTTTCAGCTCTCTCTTGGCCTGTCCCTATCAAGCCCTCCCTTAATACTCCAAATAGCAAACAATCTATTTGGTAAGTGCCCTAATCTCATGCTTATGGGTTTTTTTAAAAGTATCTCCTTGCTTTTGATGTTGCCCATGTCATGGCATGAGCATGGGCATGTTGTGGTGGTATGTGTGTAGACCATGGATCGTACACCTGACAACACACCCACGTATAGCCCCAATCTCTCCATCGTGCCTACACCACAGGCAATGTTGTCGAGCAAATGTTATCATTTCATGTTGAAAATGAGCCCTGAGCAAAGGGTTATGGCTCAAGCCTACTTTTTGGGGGAGACATTGGTACTTTTAAATAGGCATCACAGCCCACCATCACACACAGGTCGCACCCTCGGACACTCCACGGCACAACACACAAACCCCACCCATGGCTCCCTCGACTACTTCCAGTCGTAGAAGACAAGATCATTCGACGGGTTGTTGTGGTGGTGACTCCACATACGCTTCTTTCCCTCAACATCACGAGTCCCAACCCATTGCCAGTTGTGAGAGGACACCATGCCTCGACACTCATCCCGCCTCTTTGTCGATAATACAAACCTCTCTACCCCCAATCCAGCTTGTTTCTCGATACCAAGTAGTGGGTGAAAATGTGGTCCTAGATCATGTTGGCAACGAGATGAAGTCTCGAATAATCCGCGAGTTATGCCATATCACCTTTGACCACAACTACATGGCATAAACTTGATAGTGCAAAGAAGGAACAAGTTATGAATCAAATCAAGAGTGATTTTATGATAGCACCAGGTAGTGAAGAGGTCTATCCTAGATGGATAAAAGATCACATGGTGAACATGATGAAGCACTAGCACAGCGACATCACACACAAGGTAAAGACAAGGGAACAAAAGCCTTGGAATTGTACATAAGAAATTTGGGAAGAGGAGTGTAGAAAGCACCATGAAAATCCCCAAAGGTATAAGCAGCAGTAGGAGGTGACAGAGCAAAGCAAATGGAGAGCACATGGAGCTCCCATCTTGAAAGCAGTGGCTGGGATGCTTTCCACACATACTTTGTACGTGTTAATAGTATCATTACTCACTTTTTTGGCATAATGGGCATTTAATTTTTGTTAATAAGTATTCATGCTTCATGCTTCATGCTTCCAGTGCAAAGAGTGTTCGGTCGTGCTACGAGTGATGTGCGGAGGAAAGGTACGCCCTAATGCATGGGACATTTCTCCTCCTCAAGCAACTTGAGTGAGAGGGCATCAATGTAAACTGCATGAATGTGGTGAATATGGTAAACCTCTACATTTTCCACCCATCAAATAGTTTTTTCCTCACTTGTCATTTTTGAGTTTTTGCCCCTTGAAACCTCTTTTGCAGGGACTAGTGCCAAACCTTGAGAGGCCAAACGACAATGATTAGGTTCTATGTACACAGGATTTGGGCCTCTAAATATATTTTTGTCGGCTCCATGAACTATGTAACTTCTTCTACTTAATAAAAATTTAAGTTTTGTGACCTTTAAGTACAGAGAACAGAGAAGTACTCTATAAAACTGGTATATTGGTACATAGACTGGAACACATCTGGGTGTACCACTATTCAAAAAAAAAAACTTGTCAACGTCAAAAACAGTGTCACCACCAATAAGCATCAAAAAGGAAGTTGAAAAATAACTTTTTCTTTTGCTGGTTTTAATGCTACATATTTTGACACATATATACACGTGTATATCGATGCTTTTTTACATGTTTATTTCTGTCAGAAACAATGTCAAAAATCAACCCGCCTGCGATAGTGTTAGCTGTTACACATAATTGGTTGTTCTCTTTGTTGCAAGTACCTTTCCACTATTGCAAACACTCCCTTCATTGTCATAGTAATCCACAAAAACATATTAAATAAGAACTTTAAAAAAGATCCAAAGATGGCACTTACCATGTAGGGATGTTGTATCCTCTGACACTTAGTGTCATCATCATCAATGTGATTATCTCTATTTGCGGCTCTCCACATTGGCCACCACCACCTTAGAACCATAAATATTGAGTCCATAGACACATGTAAAGTTCATTAAATAACAAATGTGCAAGGGACAAGTGAGTTTTCATACCTCTACCTCATGTGGTCTTTACCCTCTCAACTGTCCTGGGCTGGTCTCGCATAACTTGTGCATGAAGCCCCTTATCTCTCTCCAATGCCTAACCCTTTTCTAGATCTATCCACTGTGGAGAGTTTTCCAATTCCCACTTTGAGCATTCATGCATAGGTGGAGGAAAATATACTAGTGGCCTTGTTTAGTAATCACCAACCACCACTACTTTGCTCTTACTGGAATAGTGGGTATTTGACCTTTTCTCTTAAATGAACAAGAAACCTGCATCTGGGTCAAGTCAAGCTTCTTAAGAGACCTAATTCATCACCCCTTTTTTCCTTTGACTCTCCAAGGGCCTCTAGTGGTGGAAACAAGCATTTCCTTTTCTCAGCCTTCACCTTTTCATTGTAGTCCTCAAAGAAGGAGCAATCTTTTGAGACCACCAAGAATGTCCACAAAATCTTTAAGCACAAGTAGTTCTTTGTGTAATATTTTTTATTACTTCGTCGAAGCTAACTACAAAACCAAAACATAGTTGTATAGTGTGTAACAGCAGGAGACATGCCAAACATACAATTTAAGGAAGGCATAAGCAAGAGATAGTGGTGTATTTGCTACACTATTGTGTCAAACATCTGTAAATTAAAAAACTCAAACACAATTTTAAAATCAAACAATCTGAAAGGTATTAATTCCAAAAAGGTTGTCTAATATTACACTAGCCCATCAACAAGCATTTAACACAATAGAAACGATGGCTACTCCAAGGGAATTAAAGAATCCATTAATGGATATAAATCCCTTCAACTATCTCAGTGGGGGAAGCTACAGGGAGGTTCTGACCATATGCGGAGGCGGTGGGAAGCCTTCTTGAGACTTTGGAGGCCTAGCCCTTTCCTCAGAGATAGAGGCGGTGAACCCATTTGGCATTACAGACCACCTGTATGGTTATTTCCCCCCCCCCTTATGAGATAGCCTTCGCCTCACAGAGCGGCCAGCTAGACGAGAAGCATCTCTTCCCCCTTTGATCATTTGTTTCCCGCCCTTATATGAGGCGAGTTTGTATCTAGCCATTTTCTCTCTCTAGGCCAAAACAAGGTAAAACAAGATCTTTCGCCTATTTTAGAGAGGGGAATAATTTCAAGAATAGAAGGGGAGGTTCTTACACCTTTACACCTCAAAAGCTGGAGGGAGGAATCTTACAGTTTGGCAGATATGGGTAAATTTTTTGCACCTACTATGCATGAAGAGACAGTAAGTCCACGATCCCTTTGTGGACAAGATCCATGCTTGAGGGTGATGAAAATCAACAGGTAATAGAGCCGAAGATTTTTTAAACTATAAGAATTTGATTTATGTGGACTTTGTCCATTGTGTTAATTAAACATATAACATTGGTACCAGGTTTTTGTATATGATGATTTCATGAAAAGAGAGCAGGATGCTCAAGATCATCCGGAGCTTCCACTTCAAAGTCAACAGGTCACCGAAAGGATGTTCCTCTCGCTCAATATATAAAACATTTTAATCATCATAAGGTACGTGCAATTTACGACACTTACTTAAAAAATTGACAACAACAAGTAGTGGCATGAGTCATGATGATTACAATTTTAATATGCAGATCATTATATTTCACAAGGAAGACAATGCAACATTTTCTTTATTCGCATTCAAAGTACTATCGAGGTTTTGTGGTGGACACGAAGTGGCTTTAAATGCTAAGAAGGTGGTGCTTGTCGAGAAATAGTTTTCACTACAGGTGTTTAGTTAGGGGTGTGGTTGCCAAGCACTAAGATGCCCCTACTACCTATCATATACAACGCATGCTATTGTATCAAGAATTATAGACCCAGACACGTTACATCCATATGGAAAAAGATATCTAATAAGGACAAGAAAAAGTCGGTCAAAACTGTTACCTCCAGCGGTGCAAATGCCAAAAATAGATCTCCCGTAGATGAAGAGGAAGAAGAGGAAAAGGAAGATGAAGAAGGAAGACCACTGAAGAAGATCAAGCCCACCTCATCTAGACCACCTTCTCCCAACGCTGACTCTTGAGAGCGATGCCACAACTGATGGTGCTCTCTCACAGTTGACTGATTCCAAGTGCATTGTCACTTTTCTTTATTAATATTGCACATGTCAATGATGAGGACTTGAATGTGTTTTTGTTTTGCTTTGTGAATCAATTTCCTGTAAGTCCATTGATGTAACTCTAAAAGACTATTGGCTCGATTCTTGCCTCCACCATGTCTAGTGTGCTTAAAGTAATCTGTTCTTGCTATGAAATGTGACTTCTACATGCCTTGAGTTGACCATATTGACAATGAACCGTATGTCTTCACAAAATATGGCGTATGATTATATAGTATATGCTGCAATCAATGACAATAGGAAAAAATCAGATGTATGTATTAGTTGGTCTCATAGTATTGACATTACAGGAGCTTTTAAGTTCTTACCATGTAATGAGTTACATGTTGATCACTCCATCCTGCAATGAATGCCTTCCTCCAAGTCTCTAATATGTTTTCAAATAATTTTATCTCACTATTGCTCTAGCTCTTTTTCTCCATGAATGCAAAGATCTTGTCAAGTGAAATCCACACATCTGCCTTTCGATTTTGGATTAAACCTTCATTTCCAATGTCCTTAACTGCATTATGTAGATCTTTCCATCGATTAAACATCTTTTGCTTGTTTTTATCTCGACAGTCTTTATGGTAGTATGACAAAAATCTTTTAGCTTTCACACCACCTATTGATGGTTTTCTTGATACTTTGCTACCTCCTTGTGACCGCTTGTCATCCTCCTCAATTTTAGCATGCCCCCCATGCAAGCCAATGTCTAGTAGCACTTTTTCTATTGCTTTGATTGCTTTTAGAGATTCATCTTTAGGCTTTAACATCCATGCAAAGCATATGTACAAATACACCAACTTCTCTACAATTCTACATAGTGCATGCAATGTGCATATGTGCACTCTGGATAGAGGAATATCAAGCACTGCTTTAAAATCTTTATCTTTTAAATGCCTATCAGGAGCTTTGGGCCATAGTACATGATTTAAAGTCTTGGAACTTTACATGCAATATAGACATGACCTCTTTGTATTTGCACCTTTGCTTATGTTATACATGCATTTTAAAGTCTTCAAATCACCTGCCATGTGCCATTCCACTTTATAGTCACCGAACCTAGGCACATGAAGGGCCCTTCCATTTCTTTGCTCACTAATCAATGATGGAATTGTAGTTTGATGAAACACCTAGTGCAAAATTTCAAAGTCTTCTTTATCCACCTGTGTCATTAGGCCTCATGTTTATACAAGTTTCGTGTTTAAATTATTTTAACGTAATACATAGTCATATTCAATGATAAAGAAGATACCTCAAAAGATCCAAGTGGCAATGTGTTATTCTCCGATTGAACACTGAAATATCTTGCATCATCTTTTGTACTAGATGTGTGTAAGGCCCTGTTCATTAGAGTGATAGTAACCCTCTCCATTTTTTTGTTCTTTAAAATCTCACACTCATCCAGTTTCAAATCAAATTTTAGAACTCCTTCACATTCTTCTTGACTAATCTCAAAGAACTGAACTCTGTACCTTTGCAAAGATTCAATATCAAAGAAAATATTGTTGTGCTAGTTAAAGAGTACCTCTCAACACCATATTGGGGAATATGGGAATTTCCCACAAGTTTGGGACACGTGGTCAAAAGTTTGGATTAACCATAACTTGAACACCACTAATCCAAAATGAGCGCTTTATAGATCTTTAGATTCTATTTTTCAAGCGCTTTCCAACGATAGGTCATATGATAGGGTTTTGAGAAACTTACGAACATGTTATCCATGTCCTCTTTTTTAAGTATTCAAAAATGGGAATTGGGAAATTCCCAAATTCACTAATATGGTGTTTCTCTATCTTTAGCAATAAATGTTGCTTCAATATGTACTAGTGAACCAAGCTTCTCAAACACCTTTGAGTTCACATGTTGTAGACCCTTGGATTTGGCACAAATTTGTAACTTTTGGGGACTATTTGGGATCTGCATGGGTCATCTTAGCTGCATTAAGACATAAATCATTGCATATTGTGGCGTGATTGTTATGATTTTGGTGTGACGCATTTGCATGTATAATTTCTTGCTGATTGGAAGATGCCATTAGAATCTGGTTAAACTGCTTGGTCGTTATAAAGAAGAAGTGGAAGAGAGAGAAGATGAGGTCAAGTCTAGGCTCATACTTAGATCTATACGTGTTATTAGACATGGAGGATGCTAGTGACAATGTTGTAATATGTGTTCACTACTGTCATACATGATAGAGATGACCATGATGTAGTTTTGTAACTACATCTATCTTTGAGGATAGATTTGGGTTTCCGTTGCGAACTTATCTGGACCTATTCTTTGTGGAATTAGTGGCCATGCGGTCAATGCAAAGCTTCGTCCGATCTTGGATTCATTAGGATACACATTTTGTCGTATCGGCGGCCACCCAGACTTTGCTATGTAAGTGCTTATTCTCTCTCTCTTCCTTGGCTACCCCGCACACAGGAGATCTCTCTGCCTGACTCTCCCTGTTCTCCTCTAACTTACACGCTCCTTCTCCCTCTTCTCATGCGCCTGCAGGCCTCCCCCATCGCGGGTCTTCTCCCCCCTCTTCACACTGCTCCCTTCTCTCCTCTGCCGGCTGGTGCATCCGAGTGGCACCCCCACCTCTTCTCCTTCCTGCTCATCCTCCTCCATCCGCAGTGCTCGCCATGCATTCGGTTCCTCTTCTCCCTTGGCGCCTTCCCCCCTCCAGTGGCGGGTCTCGCCCCCCCGGTTGCTCTCGAGTCTCTGCTGGCTTTTTCTCAACCAACCCATACCTTTTCAAATCCCCCTTTATTTTAATTAGAACTTTATTTATGCATGGCCCCCCTAGCCCCGATTCACACCACTCTCACTTCCTCACTGGACACACACTCGCACACTATCCTACCTAGACCCACACCCTTTCGAAAGAGGCACGCAAGACCATAGCCAATACCAAACAGTCACAAGAGGGTCTACATTGCTATCCATAGCGAGTTGGGCAGCCATAGGAATTGGAAGAGAGAAAAAAACGCTGGACTTAATGGCTGTGCCTTAGTCAGAAGAGCAAGAGAGAGAGAGAGAGAATCGAAACCTGCAATAAAAGGTGGAAGAAGAGGAGCAGAGAAGAGGTTGCAGAAGAAGGAAAAGAGAGAGAGAGAGAGAGAGAGAGAGAGAAAGATTCCGATTTGCTGTCCTCGAAAAACTAGAGAAGAGAAGAAGTAAGGACCATAAAAAATTTTAATAATTTAATCGATTAAATAAACTTGAATTAAGAACCAATTTAAAAATCAGAAAATAGAAACAGAGAATGTGAAAGTTAAAGAAAGTTAGAGAGAAAGAGTAAATTGATGTGCTGATAAGTGTGTGTGTGCAAGTTAGCATTTAAGATTTAATAAATTATTTTTTTGCATGTTAAAAACTGTTAATTTCCTATAATTAATTGATTAGTGTGACAAATTACAGTAAGTGTGCATGAGTGTTATGTTTATTAGTGTGTGTTTGCCGTTGTGTGTGAATTTGTGTATGTGTGATAGTTATTAGTGTGTTAGTGTCGTTATCTTGTAAAGAGTGTAGCAGAGTGTTGGATTAGATGTTAGTGTAGTTATATGTATGTGTTAGTTAGTGCTTGTGTTCGCTAGTGTCAGTGTTATTGTGAGTGCTAGAGTACTAGTGTTAGTTTTAGTGTGTGTGTGTTTATTAGGGTTCGTTAATTTTAGTGTGAGTGCTTGTTTAGTGTGTTAGAGTGTGTGTAGTCTGTAGCAAGTAGGTACGTGTGTGTAGAAACATATTAGTTAGTTATTGTTTGAGTAGTGGTTAGTGTTAGTGCAATTAGATGCTAGTGTGTGTGAGCTAGTGTGCCGTGTGTAGTAAGAGAGTGTGTCTGTAGAGTCGAGGAGTGTGTGTGTGTTTATTAGTGTCCGTTAATTTTAGTGTGAGTGCTTGTTTAGTGTGTTAGAGTGTCTGTAGCAAGTAGGTACGTGTGTGTAGAAACATATTAGTTAGTTATTGTCTGAGTAGTGGTTAGTGTTAGTGCGATTAGATGCTAGTGTGTGTGAGCTAGTGTGCCTGTGTGTAGTAAGAGAGTGTGTCTGTAGAGTCGAGGAGAGAGTAGCTCACTACCTAGGTAGTGAGAGGAGCTTTCCTGTGTCTGTGTAGAGAGAGAGAGAGAAAGTAAATATTAAAAGTTTGATATTGTTTGATTTCAGTCTGTCTGTGTGTGTTTAGTGCATATTAGGAGCATAGAAAGGGTTAGAGAGAGGATCATTTTAATAAAATATTTTTTCAAGACTCTACTGTGTCAAGTGATTGGTTTTATACATTAAAAGACACTATCTCGTGTGTGTTAGAAAGATTGTCTTAAAAAGAATTCCAACCCAGCATCATAAGAGCGACGACTTAGATATATTTTAGTTTTGCAGGGTGAGCGTAAGTTTTAGCGCGTTTGTTTAGACAAGTGAGTGTGTTTAGCACTGATTTATGACGCATTAGTATATTTTAGGACGCATTAGTAGCTGTTGGACTTAGGGAGTGGAAGGCTAGTCATTTTTGGTGCATTCACCGCGGGAGGGAGCTAGTCTTTGATAGGCTATGGGTAATCCCAATGCATATATTTTGCATGCTTCCAAGTCTGGTCTAGATGTCAGAGGACTATGAGTCTAGGGACTTGTTATGAGAGTACTTCCATTGATGGATCTTAGATGAGGTTGGGTTGATGAGTGACCTAGTACTAATGGCCTCAGAGCAAACTTTACCTAGAGACTATATGGTGTTCTTGAGTGAAGAGATTGTGGCCACTTGAGAGAGAACCGAAATGACTATGGAGGAACAGCAGGAGAGCGATTTCATGGAAGATGTTTCTAGAGAATACCTTGGTAAGATGTCCTTAATGAAGATAGAGAAAGAACAAGCCCATTTGGAAGTGAGGCAAACTAGAGAGCTAGCCAGTCTAGTGAGTGGTTATCTGTTGCAAGAGGTGCCACAGCTAAAAGATGAGATAAGTGAAATGTGTAAAATGCTTGAGCGTGACCGTAGCTACCACAGGGACCAAATGACCGTGATGAGTGCATATGTTAGAGCCTTGAGAGAGGAGCTTGACAAGTATAAAACAATTGCATCAAGAGACCTAGGTTCCTATAGTCGTGAGAGGCAAGCGGAGGGTGAGATATGTGTATCAATAGCCCATATGAATTGTTGCTATAAGCATGGAAGTAAAGTGATTAAAAGGCATGCTAGTGTGGATGTTGGGATTCAATTCTCCTCAGAAGATAGCAAAGAATTCAGAGTTGATCAAGAGGGTGATGCTAAGCCTAAAAGTCAACCTAGGTGTAGGTGTTGTGGTGATCTTGGCCACATTGCTAAATCATGTGTAAAAAAGAACGTAAGTGTAGTGCCCAAAGCCAATAGTGATTCTTGGGGTGAACAATGGAGAGAAGTGAGTAATAGACCTGATAGTATTGAGAGTGTAAGAAAGGAGAGTCCATCTGCCCTAGAATGGTCGACATTTAGGACACTGTAGTTGTTTTAGTGAGCTCTTGTCTGAATTACATATAGATGTTTGTCAAAAGGACATGGTCTATGTGTAGGATGCTGAGGGTTTTTACTAAAGATTAGGTGTCTGAAATATGTATAGATGCTTGTAAGCCATAACAAGTGAAAAAATGTGTGAAGTGGAGTGGGCATGACCCATGTGTAGGGAACCGTAGCGTTTGTTTGAGAGTAGGTGGTTGGATGACATATAGATGCTTGTGGTAGAGGCATGGTCTATGTCTAGGACACTGAAGCTCTTTGCAACAGAAGTAGGTGACTATAGCATGTAGATGCCTGCAATCCATGAAGAAAAAAAAAACTAAAAAAACAAACAAAATAGAAAAAAAAAACATGACATCGATGGAGAGATGGAGTTTGTTGGAGATCATGAGAGAGGAAGGAGATATATGCTAAACTCTTTGTTGGGGGTAGTCCTTATGGTGGTGCTTGTAAGCGAGATGTGTGATTTCTCTTTCATCAAGAGCGGGAGCTTTTGAAAGACTAAGTGTCAAGGCTGATTTTTCCAATTTATATGTTTGACTGAGAAATGAAGATATGGGGAGTTGTTACTAGTTGGAGCATGAGGAGTGGTGAGGAGGAGAAGTTTGTAGGAGTGAATTGATAAGTAGATGGAGCAAGCGACGTGAAGAGTGCAGAAGTGAAGTTGAGAGTTGATGGATATATAAGCTAAGAGCCCTAAGAACGGAGAGGTTAAGAAAGGAGAGGTGTGATCGATGCTGCATAGTGAAGAGTCTTCTTTGACAGTTAGCTTGTAAGAGTTCCCAATCAAGTGTGAGAGGAAATACCCTGTGTTAGGGAAGGGTGTGGTCTTACCTATTTTGCAGGAATATTCAGGACTTCAGAGAGCTGGTGTTTTGCTTGTAGCTGCTGAGGATATGTGTTGATGGCTATTGAAGCTTGCTTGATGAGAAACCAATGAAGGCAAATAAACAGGTGTTTCCTTTCCAATGTTCACATGATTTAATTCAAAAAAAGTGGTCAATTCATGCTTGTTATTGAGAAAGTGATTAAGTCATTGGTTATTAAATAGGGTGATTTCTGTACTCTAGGCTACGACCTGCTATAGTCTTGACTCCACCTCCTCTTTTGGTTCGGTTTACCAATCATAAGTTGTGACCTAGCTAGATATTGACTACATTGGGTACGGTGGAGATCCACTTTTAATGTGAACATAGTGCTTTCTAATGCTTGATAGTTGTGCTTATGCTCTTAATCCGATGGATGTAGCTTGTATAGGCAAGTGTCTGGTCTTTCTAGTGGGCTTAATCCTCTTTAACACATGATTTCTGGTATTCTAAAGGAATGTTTCACTGTGTGATGAGCCTGGGAAGGGGAATGTTTGGTTTGCCAGTTCTTTATGTATGTCAGAAGAAAAAAAAACAAAAGAAAAAAAAAGGGAAAGACACATTGTGACTGGAAAATACAAAAAAAAACTCACGAAAAGACGAATCCAAAAGAAATGGTGGAAAAAAAAAGAAAGAAAAAACTAATAAAATAAAAAAAAATTGCATGTTGTGTTGTGGGTCTATCGCCGTACTGGTCTTTGGTAGGTGGGGGGAGTCCCTCTAGCTTTTCTAGGGCCCCGAGCCGAGGCCTTGGGTTGGTGTGGGATAGCCATGCCTAGGGTAGACTGGTGATTCCTGGAGAAGGCCTTGTGGATAATGAGGAACCAGGGTCGATGCCTGTTCTATCTTAGGATGGTCGCCATTGTGATGTGGTATATGTATGTATGTTGTACTTGGGAATAAAATCAGGCGATGACCATCACTAGAGTGATTGCCTTTATCATATTTGGAATTGGGCGTTTTTTGGAAAATAGCCTCTTTTCAGACCTGAGACCAGCATTGATAGCTCTCGCGATTAAACAGCAATAACATAATTATCTAGACTTAGCAAGTTGACTATGGTCACATTAACGGTTGACCTTACCTTTCCTATTGAGGGTTATGACTGGTCTAGCTCACAATTTTTGATTTGTTGACCTTTCCAACTAAGGAAGTGGTTGCTATTATGGGAGGTGTTGGTTTAGAGTACTGAGATTACTTTTATTTGATGCTTGGTGACTTATCCCTTGTGGGCTTGAGATTTGTGATATTTTGGTGTATTTTTGTGGTTTATCCTGAGCATTTTTAATATGGAAGTGTTTTTGTTTTTCAGGTGCTCACGACGAGGACGTTCGCAATTGAGAAGGGGAGAGTATTTTTTTAAAACACGCTGAGGTGCTACAGCGATGCAGAGGAGCAACGGTTTAAGCTTTCCATGATTATTCTGTATGTCTTTTTAGTTCTTGACCTCTTGATTGAGAGCACGTCCATGGGCCACTACTCTCATCCAGATGGTTAAGTTCTAAGTCATGATCAGTGATCAGTGCCAGTGTTTGTTCGTCGAGGATGACTTCACATTTCAATGGGGGAGGAATGTAGACCCTTGGATTTGGCGCAAATTTGTAACTTTTGGGGACTATTTGGGATCTGCATGGGTCATCTTAGCTGCATTAAGACATAAATCATTGCATATTGTGGCGTGATTGTTATGATTTTGGTGTGACGCATTTGCATGTATAATTGCTTGCTGATTGGAAGATGCCATTAGAATCTGGTTAAACTGCTTGGTCGTTATAAAGAAGAAGTGGAAGAGAGAGAAGATGAGGTCAAGTCTAGGCTCATACTTAGATCTATACGTGTTATTAGACCTGGAGGACGCTAGTGACAATGTTGTAATATGCGTTCACTGCTGTCATACATGATAGAGATGACCATGATGTAGTTTTGTAACTGCATCTTTCTTTGAGGATAGATTTGGGTTTCCGTTGCGAACTCAACTGGACCTATTCTTTGTGGAATTAGTGGCCATGCGGTCAATGCAAAGCTTCATCCGATCTTGGATTCATTAGGATACACATTTTGTCGTATCGGCGGCCACCCAGACTTTGCTATGTGCATTTCCATCCGAGTTGTGACTGTTTGGTATTGGCTATGGTCTTGTGTGCCTATTTCGAAAGGGTGTGGGTCTAGGTAGGATAGTGTGCGAGTGTGTGTCAGTGAGGAAGTGAGAGTAGTGTGAATCGGGGCTAGGGGGGCCATGCATAAATAAAGTTCTAATTAAAATAAAGGGGGATTTGAAAAGGTATGGGTTGGTTGAGAAGGAGCCAGCAGAGACTCGAGAGCAACCGGGGGGGGCGAGACCCGCCAGTGGAGGGGGGAAGGCGCCAAGGGAGAAGAGGAACCGAATGCATGGCGAGCACTGCGGATGGAGGAGGATGAGCAGGAAGGAGAAGAGGTGGGGGCGCCACCTGGATGCACCAGCCGGCAGAGGAGAGAAGGGAGCAGTGTGAAGAGGGGGGAGAAGACCCGCGATGGGGGAGGCCTGCAGGCGCATGAGAAGAGGGAGAAGGAGCGTGTAAGTTAGAGGAGAAGAGGGAGAGTCGGGCAGAGAGATCTCCTGTGTGCGAGATAGCCAAGGAAGAGAGAGCGAATAAGCGCAGTTCCGATAGCGTGGGCAGCCGAGTAGCAAAATCAGAGAGGGAAATCGCTGGAGTATGCGTAGATAGAGAAGGGAGTAAATCGCTGGAGTTATCAGTTGGGCAGCGTGTGTAGAGCAAGTAGAGGAGACAGAGAAACATGGCGCATGGGCAGCCTTCTTTCCGTGTGCGCATGGGTGTGTCCATAGCCGGGCAGGGTTAGCGATTAGAGAGAGAGAAAAAAACGCTGGAGTTTGTTGTGTGTGGGGCAGTGCCTTAGGAATAGGGTAGCGCAAGAGGAGTAAGAGGGAGAGGGTCTGCGTTGCTATCCATAGCCAGTTGGGCAGCCCCATAGGAATTAGAAGAGAGAAAAAAACGCTGGACTTAATGGCTGTGCCTTAGTCAGAAGAGCAAGAGAGAGAGAGAGAGAATCGAAGCCTGCAATAAAAGGTGGAAGAAGAGGAGCACACAAGAGGTTGCAGAAGAAGGAAAAGAGAGAGAGAGAGAGAAAGATTCCGATTTGCTGTCCTCGAAAAACCAGAGAAGAGAAGAAGTAAGGACCATAAGAAATTTTAATAATTTAATCGATTAAATAAACTTGAATTAAGAACCAATTTAAAAAACAGAAAACAGAAACAGAGAATGTGAAAGTTAAAGAAAGTTAGAGAGAAAGAGTAAATTGATGTGCTGATAAGTGTGTGTGTGCAAGTTAGCATTTAAGATTTAATAAATTATTATTCTGCATGTTAAAAACTGTTAATTTCTTATAATGAATTGATTAGTGTGACAAATTACAGTAAGTGTGCGTGACTGTTATGTTTATTAGTGTGTGTTTGCCGTTGTGTGTGAATTTGTGTATGTGTGATAGTTATTAGTGTGTTAGTGTCGTTATCTTGTAAAGAGTGTAGCAGAGTGTTGGATTAGATGTTAGTGTAGTTATATGTATGTGTTAGTTAGTGCTTGTGTTCGCTAGTGTCAGTGTTATTGTGAGTGCTAGAGTACTAGTGTTAGTTTTAGTGTGTGTGTGTTTATTAGTGTCCGTTAATTTTAGTGTGAGTGCTTGTTTAGTGTGTTAGAGTGTCTGTAGCAAGTAGGTACATGTGTGTAGAAACATATTAGTTAGTTATTGTCTGAGTAGTGGTTAGTGTTAGTGCGATTAGATGCTAGTGTGTGTGAGCTAGTGTGCCTGTGTGTAGTAAGAGAGTGTGTCTGTAGAGTCGAGGAGAGAGTAGCTCACTACCTAGGTAGTGAGAGGAGCTTTCCTGTGTCTGTGTCGAGAGAGAGAGAGAAAGTAAATATTAAAAGTTTGATATTGTTTGATTTCAGTCTGTCTGTGTGTGTTTAGTGCATATTAGGAGCATAGAAAGGGTTAGAGAGAGGATCATTTTAATAAAATATTATTTCAAGACTCTACTGTGTCAAGTGAATGGTTTTATACATTAAAAGACACTGTCCCGTGTGTGTTAAAAAGATTGTCTTAAAAAGAATTCCAACCCAGCATCATAAGAGCAACGACTTAGATATATTTTAGTTTTGTAGGGTGAGCGTTAGTTTTAGCGCATTTGTTTAGACAAGTGAGTGTGTTTAGCACTGATTTAGGACGCATTAGTATAGTTTAGGACGCATTAGTAGCTGTTGGACTTAGGGAGTGGAAGGCTAGTCACATGTTGGCGTGCAGACTTTACTTGCATTAGTTTTGGAAGTACCGAACCTTTATGCTTCTTACTTTGACATTTCTCTGCTAGTGCCTTAAACAGTATACTATATGCTTTCTAAGAGATGCCAGTCTCATCCAACATTGCTTGCACCTACGTTGCATCGAACTGGTTCTTGTTCATAAAAGAAGACACATGCTTCTCATTGATTTTTTGGAACTTCTAACACCATATTGGGGAATATGGGAATTTCCGAGTAGTTTGGGACACGTGGTCAAATCTTTGGATTAATCATAACTTGAACACCGTTACTCCAAATTCAGCGCTCTATAGCTCACTAGATTCCATTTTCCAAGCGCTTTCCATTAATAGGTCACATGATATGGTTTTGAGAAACTTATAGGCATGTTATCCAGGTCCCACCTTTTTGGTATTCAAAAAATGGGAGTTGGGAAATTCCCAAACTCACAAATATAGTGTTTTCTTTTGATACAGCATCTCTTCCACTATTCCTTTTAGTACCAAATGACTGTAATGCACTCCAACTTTCGGAATGTACCTTGGACTCTAGATGAAGTAAAGATCTAAAAATAGAATAACATCAAATCTGATTACTTAAGAACCTAATCTAAAAAGAGAAATATATATGAAACAAGAGTTAACATTACCTTATAGACTGTACTTGCTTCTTCATCCCTCCACTTCCAACTTTCATTTTCTCTATGTTGCAAAGTTGCCTTCTTCTTTTATGTGGACCTAGTGCTATGTCCTTTCTCCTTAAAGCATCAATCTTTTTCTCCAAGTCTTGAATTGTTTCTTTGTTTGCCCCATAAGCTTCTCTGCATACAACCCATTTAGTTTTTTTATTTCAGTGTTCTCTATCTGTAGAAAATCCCTCTGCTGTTCTGCAACCATCGCTTTTGTTTCCAAGTGTTGGGCATAACATAGCAAACCTTGTGTACCATCACCAGTGAAATGTAGTAGGTTTGTAATGTTGCAAAATGGAGGTGGTGCATTTGTAAATGGATCCTTGGGATACATTGAGCCATCGGTCCACAAGTCCAAATGACGCTCACCATTATTCCTCCTTTGTTCTTTTTGCTTATAACATAAAAAAAAACTCTAAACCTTCTACCCACCATAGCCTTTATCTTGCCCTAGTGTGAGCCTCCAAAGCTTGGATTTCAAGTGGCATCAAAGCCACCCCCATCCTCATGAGCTTCTCCATTCACATTTATTGCATTCCCTTAGCTCATTAGTTGTGTTAAATTCACTAAACCATCACTAATCCCAACTTTATCTTCATCTCCCTTCTTGTTTAGTCACTAATCCATCACTAATCCCAAACTTATCTTCATCTCTCTTCCTGTGGTTCACAATTGCAAGGCTTGATTCTTCTCATTCTTGTAGCCATTGTTGAATCCCTCCTAGCCACATCTCCAACACAATACGGTGACCAAGCATACTAGTGGGTTTTGCCAAATTCGCTGTCTACTAACAGGCATAATTTTACACTCGCTCTTGACTGGTCTTTTGTACCATTGGAGCTTCTTGCTTCAAATTAGCTCAAGCCCCTTTAGAATCTTATTATAAAGCATAAGAGGAAGGCTCAGTACAAATTTTGTGCAATTTTATGCACAAATTGTGCCATAGTAGCATAAAAATAGGTTGCTAAAAATCTGTGTAGATCTGCCATTTCGATGTGTTTTGAGGTGCTTTGGTTACTCAAATCATTCATCATCATCAAGGGAAACAATCTTGGTTAAAAATCCCCTTCGATGTTTGCTTCCACAAGTTCAATTTGAACCTCCATCTTCTTGACCACTTAAATATTGTGATTAAGATTAACCATGATAATTAACATGAAATTAGCATAAATTGGCTACAACTGGGGATACAATTGAGCAATTAGAGTTGAATTTAGTGTGTTCACACATCAAAAGCACTAACTTTGCATTGGGGCTATCCTTAGGAAGCTCTAGAAGCAAATATTAAAAATTCGATGCACATGCACTACTTGCATTCCATTTTTTTAAACGAATAGACACTACCAATTGAAGCATCATAAGCTCACTGGTAAGACCTTCTAATTAGGGAAACATCAACAAGCATCACTTTGCATGTAGAGAAGTTCAATGGAGAAGGGTTCCACATGTGGGCTACACATATGAATATGAAGTACCTTCTAATGTATAAGAAATTGTGGAAAATCATTAAGGAAAATGTGCCGAATGAACCAAGTGAAAGGTGGGTTGAAAAAGATGAGCAAGCATTGTCACTCATTGGTTTACATCTGGGTACTAGTCTTATTCATCATATTGACTCTGAGGAACACACAAAACATGCATGGCATACATTAAATCTCGTGTTTAGAGCAAAGACAAAAAACCATGAAATGCACTCAAAGATTGAGTTCTATGGTCTAGAAATGAACTTGAATGAATCTTTGGCTCAATTTGTTAGTAAAATGAAAAGCATCATGACTCAGTTAGATGGCATAAGTGCTAAGATTGGAGACAAAGATACCGTTGTTGCAATAATCCTAAAAAGCATGCCAAAGGAATAAAATGCACTTGTCACAACCTTAGAGCCAACATTTGATGGATGTGTCTCATTCCTTTTGGAGAAAGAGAGAGAATTAAAAGGAAGCAATCCTAGCACTATTGAGAATGCATTGTTCAACAAAAGCAATTTGAAGTGTCACAATTGTGGTAGAAAAGGACACTTTAAAAATGAATGCATATTTAAAGACAAGCCAAAGTGTAATCACTGTAACAAGTTCGGGTATAAAGAAGAAGACTGCAGATTGAAGAAAAGCAAAGGCAACTTTATGGGGACTACTGCGACCACCAAGTATGAAGAGATCCCTAGAGATCAGCTCTTCTAAAGAGCAAGCAGGAAACACCACTACTACCCTAGTCATCTGTTATAAAAGAAGGGTCACACCATATGTGTAGACACCCATCTTATCATTTTATCTTGTTTGCTGTGTGTATCTGCCCAACCACCTGAGAGAGTAGCCAGTTGAGCACCTAGGGGGGGTAATGATTGTTGTAACTCACATCCGACCACCTTGAGTAGACCAGAGATATGGCACCAAGGGGGGTGGTTGAGAAGGGTGGCGCCATATAGAGCACATGTAGAGGCAGGGAGTGAGTAGGTGAGGATAAAGCCATATGGCAAAATGGGATTATCCCACATGTATGGAGCAAGAAAAGATGTACTCTACCCATATAGAAGGGGTCATTTTCAAGCAATGGAAGTAGAAGCACATGTTAAGCTTCTCTATGAGTGCAAGTTAATTTATCTTGTAATCTAATTAGCTTGTGATCATCGCTTTGTTTCATATACTCCATCCACCTTAGGATTAAGTTAATCATGTGTCATTCGTGTGTATTATTCTAACTAGCTTCTTGTAGGAGGTACCATAAATCTTAACAGTTCTAGCCATGCCACTAGTGAGAGAATGTAGTGAGAGAGTGGCTACAACAGGAGTGAATGCTGCAAGAGTGCCATATGGTAGAGTGCAACCTCGGGGGGAGGGGTCACTATATGTAAAATATCCCTATCGCGTGCGTTCAAGGCCTATATTTTAAATCCCTTATTTGTGAATTTTTAAATCTATATAATATCCCCTTTTCTTTATGAATCTATAAATTTTTTTGAAAAAATTTTAAATCATACCCTTATGTAAATATATTTCTGTAAGTTTCATAAATTAAAATTATGCTTCTGTTGAATGCACGTGATATTCACATTTTTTTGTGTGACCCCCCCGAGGGTGCAACTATACATGTGACTATGCATGTGGCTATAGCTGCATGTAGCATAGCTACATACTATGATAATAAAAACTTGGATTCTTCCACACCATGTACAAGCTAGATTTTAGCTTACCAATCTTAGCGTCTCTCCTCCCTTCCCACCAAGACCTACACCAAAAGGACATAGTTATCACCCTTTCACCTTCCCTATCTCAACAAAGAAACTTATGCGATCTTATCTTTGTGTGCTTTCAACTTGTTATGTGCATATAATAGGAGGCTAACCCACATTAGGTTTGTGAGCATGGGAGCATGGGAACAAGCTCTAGTGGAGCATGGGTTAGGGCTAACCTTAAGGGTTGAGGTTAGGGTCAGGCATCCAAGGGTCACACATGGGAATTGGAGAGTCAAGAGTCACTTGAGGGCCCTCCTATTTAATAGGGGCATGGGGCACACTCAAGGGATATTCTCTTGTGTAGATGATTCTATCTACTCACCTACCATTTCACACTAGAGCTATATGCTACTGGAATGAAGTCATAACTCTTGATCAAGGTTAAGGTATGAGATACTTCATTGTAATTCATGTGTGACCCTTGGATGTCTGACTCTAACCTCAACCCTTAAGGTTAGCCCTAACCCATGCTCCACTAGAGCTTGTTCCCATGCTCCCAAGCTCACAAGCCTAGTATATGCACATAATATATCTCTTAGTGGTATGGGACACCAAGGTAAGGTATGTGGTATTTCATTATAGCAACACTCAGCTCTAGTATGAAATGGCATGAGAGTAGATATAATACTCTACACAAGAGAACATCCCTTGAGTGTGCCCCATGCCCCTATTATATAGGAGGGCCCTCTGACTCTTGACTCTACATTTCCCATGTGTGACCCTTGGATGCCTGACCCTAACCTCAACCCTTAAGGTTAGTCCTAACCCATGCTCCACTAGAGCTTGTTCCCATGCTCCGATGCTCACAAGCCTAATATGGGTTAGCCTCCTAGTATATACACATATAATGTGCACATTACATATGCATATACTAGGAGACTAACCCACATTAGGCTTGTGAGCATGGGAGCATGGAAACAAGCTTAATGTGGGTTATCCTCGTAGTATATGCACATATAATGTGCACATAACTATCTACTCACCCACCATTTCACACTAGAGCTATATGTTGCTGGAATGAAGTCATATCTCTTGATGGTATGGGACATCAAGGTTAAGGTATGAGGTACCTCATTGTAATTCATGTGTGCATCCCTTGGGCTCAAGGGTGGTTAGGTGGATGCACATTATATGCGCATATACTAGGAGGCTAACGCACATTAGGCTTTTGAGCATGGGAGCATGGGAGCATGGAAAAAAGCTTAATGTGGGTTAGCCTCCTAGTATATGCACATAACTATCTACTCACCTACCATTTCACACTAGAGCTATATGTTGCTGGAATGAAGTCATATCTCTTGATGACATGGGACATCAAGGTTAAGTTATGAGGTACTTCATTGTAATTCATGTGTGCATCCCTTGGGCTCGGGGGTGGTTGGGTGGATGAGTTTATGCTTGGTGTTTATGCATTTTGGAAGGTTTTCCACAAAGATACTATCAATTTTCTGCCAAATTTTTATTGAATGTAGTATGGGGTAGCCAATTGATGCATTGAGTTCCCTCCCATGTGTGTGGGATTCTTTTCTCCTCTCAAAACTGAAAATTTCTTCTTTTTCTCTCTCCCGCGTGTGTGAACGCCTCTTAGAAGACACAGTTTGATTAAACTTTAATCATAATTAAATTATAATTATGATTAAGAAAAGTTTAATTAAGATTTTAATAAACCTCCTCTCAGTTAACAGGGACGGGTTGGAGAGAGAAGGAAAGATGGAATGGAGAAGAAGGGGAGGAGAGAGGAGCTCTTCTCCTCTCATGAATCACAACGCGGCCGGGGGAAGGGAGGGGCGTTGCAGCAGGTCACCGAGCGAAAAAGAAGCCCCCCATAAATTTGTTTTTTTAAGCTTTAATATATAAAAAAGTTTTTTTTAATTTAAAGTTTTTCAAAAAAGCTTGGAAAAAATAAGAGATTAAAAAAAATCTTCTCTGAAAGTTTTTGTTTTTTTTTCTCTTGGAGCCTTTTAGCTTTCTATTTTCCCGGGAAACCTATTGACTTTCCAAATTTTGGGGATCTTTTGACCTTTCGGATTCCAGAAACTTTTGACCTTTCACATTCCGATTTTTTTTATGTCTTTTCATTTTCGCGTAACTGTTGGCTTTCCATATTCCGGGAAGACCATTGGGATTCCAAAATTTTAGAACCGTTTGTATTCTAATGCATTCGGGGTAAATTAAAATTTTCAAAAAATTCTTAGAAATTAGTGAAAAATTATACAAAGGTTATTTTAAATTTTTAGAAAATGTGGGGTTGGTGATTGGCATGTGGTGTGTCCATTCGAGCGCCCGTGACCATTCAAATTCCTTTAAAAATCTATTTTTTATCTAAAAATTTAGAAAATCCATTAAAATTTTAATTTTTTATTCGATTTGAGAATTGTGGGGTAGAATTGGAAATTTCATGAACGATGGGATTCTCAGGAGAAATCAAGAATATTTTAGAAATTATTTTTAAAAATCCTAGAAATTTATATTTTTAAAATAACACACATTTAGGATTTTTGGCACTTATTCAAGTGCCATTTTTAAAGGTCCTTACTAAATCTTGTACTATTTGAGGGTAAAAATGAATGTAAAGATAATATTTTAGTGGATGAAGTGGACACATTTTCTCTGCATGTTAATTGTAACTATATACTTTTTTTGTTATTTATTTATTTTTCCCTACAAGGTTGAACCTAAAGAAATTATTTCATGATCGAACTCAAGTGTGAGTCTCTAATATATAGAGCTATAATGTACGATGATGATTACTTTTATGCACAAACTTAAGTTTGAGGCTCAACGTGAATTAATGAACTTTTTGTCAATTAAAATTTTTTAAAGAATTAATCAAAGTCATCTCTTGATTAAAAAATAAAATAAAATAATTTTTTTTAATTAATTAAAATAATATTTATATAAATATATTAAATCTACCACCTATTAAATATTTATTTTCAAGGACATGTTATAGAGATATGTCATTTACGCATATAAAAAAATGCTCAAAGTTCTTGCAATATTAGCAGAACCATCTATCATAGTATGCACATCAAAGCATAAGCTTCTAATTAAACCAACATGAGAGCAACTTTCCTTGATTTGGTTTAAAAGTCAAATATTTATCAACACATCCTAAATTAAAATCACTTAAATAAAATTTTTTGATAAGCATCTCATGACTTATGTGGTGTTGATAAACACCATTATAATAACTCCAAATCTTTGACAAGGAAAAATCAAATCATTTGATATTATTACATGGTTTAATCAAAGTCATACTTAGAATTAAACTCATCTTGACAAACTGATTGTCTTCCAACATGCAATGAGCATGCAATATGTTCCCATTTTTTACATTAGTAACATATGGGTAAGAGTATAGCAACCATGACACATGTGACAAGAGTCTGAGATACATATTGCTCAAGATCCATAGCTTTTATTAAAAACCTATGGATATGAGGAGGGCCACAAATACTCACACATGTACATTTGATGTACTTACAAACACGATAAATCAAAAGTATCTCAGATCATGTGATGTTAAGTATTAATGTGTAAACTTCCAAAAACTAGATACTTTGAACTCTCATGATGCATGAGTTCCAATATTATTACTTATGCAATCAGTTTAACTACATCATATATACTATAATTCTAGGAGAATTAATGTATTAAAATTTAAATCACAAGCTTAAATTAACATTATACAAGCATTGAATACATAGTTCTGAGAAAAATAAGCATTACAATTAGTAAAAGGAGCAAAGTTGAAATGATATTGAACTACAATATAGAGAACAGCAATGCATTTAATTAAAATTATAGTCCATAAACAATTCATCACCTACATAAATCTCTTCTATAGTTTCAAAACATATATGGCCATATGTATTTGACATTATTTACAATGGTACTTGTTTTAGACCAAGGAGATAACTTTGGGGCAAGAGTGTAGAAAACATTTGCTATTGATATATCCTACCACGTTGCCATAATCAATAATCTACATTGTCATTGATATATCCTGCCACATTGCCATCTCATACATCATTAATAATCTATACCATATCTTTGCTTACATGAGACCTTTGGATCCTCTTAGGAATTGAGTACTTTTTAAGCCATGATGAAATTCTACACAATTCTTTCCAATCTTTGTTATGACTACTTGCTATATCTATAATGTTGAATTGTAGTATTTCTTCAAATATGATTGTGCACAAACAATCCTTGGCCAACGCTAGGAATGGTTGAGGTCTTCACTTTTATATCAAGAAAATGATCAATTGGGATAGGAAACTTTGGTGTACGAAGAGAATTTCCTTCCATTATATATCTGCTCAAGCACGCTTCAAGAAACTTTGGTGGACGAAGAGGATTGCCTTCCATTATGTATCTACTCAAGCAGACTTCAAGAAATAGCTTCTACTTCTCTATTTCTGGAACAAGAAAAAAAAAAGACATTGTTAGAATTGAAACAGTCAAGAAGGTAGTCCATGAAACCATTGCCAATATTGGTGATTAATAAATCTTGTCATTTGTACCTTCATAAAATTAGAAGAAACCATATGTTTTTTGGAGTTGCCTTAAGAACTCCTTAGCAACATGTGGCTTGATTGTGGTACCTTTGTATCCTAGTTGTTGAGCAAGTAGCATAGCTTCCATACCTTTCATCTTAGCTATGTACGGAGATTTTGACCTTAAAATGTTTATTTGTGAAGGACTAAGTTCAATGCTATAACTATGGATCTTTCTCCTGTTAGAGCTTACACCTTGTGAGTCTCTGCTATCAACTTCATCATTCTCCTTTAGGGAACATGCAATAGGAAGGCTTCCCGTGTTAAACCTCATTATTGACCATTGTTTATTTTGATCCTTCCATTCATGCACCACTTCTTCCACCAAATGGTATAAATCATGACCCTGGCACACTGGCCATTCTCCATACCGATTAGAGTCTATCAAATTGCACACATCAGTAGCCTCATCAAGCTGCTGCAAGTAAGGTAGCAACTTGTCCGTTAGAACATTGTCACCATTGTCAATGTTAAATGTAGGAGGAAAAATACAATTTGATGGTGGGCTAACGCAACCCTTGTATGGTGAGTCATTGATCAAAACTGTTCTTTGTGCATCACATCCAAATACCTTTGCAATTTTAGCCAAAGGTTTGAACATGGCCTCGGCACCTGGATTATCTGGACGATATAATTTTCTCCTTCCATAGGTATAGCATCCCTCTTGGCTCCAAATCACAAAGAAAGGGAGTATTTCCCCTGCATGCTTTTGCAAAGCTTTCACCATACATATAACATTATGTTTCATTGCAGTTGACCAAATGCCTACATTGAACCTCCCCAACAAGGTCTTCAAAAATGTCATGCATCCAGGTCGAAGAACCATAAACATATTGCCACACGGCAAGGATATGTGTATTGGTGACTTGTACCAGCAACGCTTCAAGAGCAACCCATTCAAATCCAATATCACTGTTAACTTTGGCTTCTCCAAAGGTGCCAAAAAATTTGGATTATCATCAATGTTGCTTGCCATAGATTCGTCTAAATTTCTTGGTGGTACAGTTTTGATGAAGCTTGCTACTATGTCCATTTCTTTGCACTCTTGATTAAATTCTGTATAATTAAACATAAAGCCTATATTTTGTCAAATTCTATTTGTGTCTTATAATTCCTAGTACTTATAACTCTAGAACCATAACTTGTAGTAAAAGGTTAAGATTATATACAATCAAACATTGTTTTGTTAATTTTGATATATCTACTGCAATTCCTAGTACTTATGACTCTAGAGCCTTAACTTGCAAGTTAAGGCATTGGCCATTGATACTATGAGTCATGGCCTCAAAGTCACAACAATAATTTATATTTGTTTACTAAAATTCCTAGTATCTATGGTTCTAGGCCTTTAAATTGGCCCATAATTATAGCCTCTCGAGGCCACTCCTCCCTCAACTGTATACAGTCGAGGGAGGAGTGTGACTGTATACAATCAAGTGCCATGAGTATATGCGACTGTATACAGTCACATATACTCGTGGCACTTGACTATTTCTATATAGTGTATAGTTTTATTTACGCATATTTATAAATAATCCAATACCTTTTGTTTTTGACATTGTAGAATCATCTTCTATGTCTCCTTGGATGTTTTTGTTTTGGCAATTTCCAATTAGAAAGTCTTTATCTCCTTGAAGATCATAACTTGTTTTGTGTTCTTGCATGTCCTTGTCTTCACACTTTCCAAGCAATCTAGTAGATTTATTTACATTTAAGTCCACTATATTGCTAGTTTGTAGAGTTTCTTTTGGTTGATCTTGTTGCTGATCAGTATGGCATGGCGAGTGCAATCATCTCCACCTATAAAAACACATGCGATTTTAACTTGAAAACCAAATTGAATATGTAATCTTGCTATATAAACATCTATTTTACTTAGTATATAACACCTATTTTGGTCTTTTGGTCATCTATTTTAGACAATGGTCACATAGTTTGTTGTAAATCACCTTCACTATCTTTGAGAGTCCCCATCTTCTGTTCTTGAGAGTTTCTGAGAACACAATCTTTTTTATCTATAAAATAAAATTGATTTCAATAATGTATACATACCAAAACACAAGGTGAAACCATCAATGAAAGCATTAAACCATTACCATTAAGAAATAATCAAATAAGACATCACATTTGATAATTATTTATGTGACAAGTAATGTAAGAAACATTGCTTTTTAAGCTCAAAATTATGCTTTATCCTATATTATAATTCTTAATATGTAGGGTGTCTCATTCAGCTCAATTAAATTTTGAGCCTTTTTTTTGATATATTAACAAAATAGTTTATGTTCCACTAGAAACTTGATCTACATTATTCAACCCAAGAGATATACTCAAACTTAAGTTTGAGCCTCTCGATTACTTGATCTAAATTATTCAACTCAAGAGATATACTCAAACTTAAGTTTGAGCCCGATGTAAAACAAGAACAATTACGACATCTATAAAAAATAACCATGACCTTGATCTAAATTATTGAATCAAAGAGATATGCTCAAACATAAGTTTGAGCCTTATCCCATCATTGAAAAATAAGAATGATATGGTATCTCTAAAAAATAACCAATTAGTACAAGACCAAGTTATCACAAGGTTGTTTATAGAACATTTTCTAAAAAGAAAAAGATAATATTTATACATTCAATCTAATCAATTTCTTGTGCACGAATATAACAACTTTTGAAAAGTCAATGAACATTTTTAGATTCAAAATGCACATTAATTGTCCTACACTTATTCAATATAGAGAATAGACACATTGAGGATGAGACATTAATTGTCCTACACTTATTCAATATAGAGAATAGACACATTAAGGATGAGACATAGAGATTAAGATTTTTTCATACACTTAATCAATAGACAATAGACACATTAATGAATGAGACACAAAGATTTTTTCATACATTAATCAAGACTTAACATTAATCAAGACTTAATATTTGTCATATATGCATAAAAAAGGAAAATATTAATCAAGACTTATATGCATAAAAAAGGAAAATATTAATCAAGACTTAATATTTCATACATTAATCAAGACTTAATATTTCATACATTAATCAAGACTTAATATTAATCAAGACTTAATATTTCATACATTAATCAAGACTTAATATTTCATACATTAATCAAGACTTAATATTTGTCATATATGCATAAAAAAGGAAAATATTGTTCAAAGTTAAAACCTCTAGCTTTACATGAAATAATCATGTTCATTTTAGGATCCACATCATTTAACTATCATTTTTTGCTTTCATACATCCATACTCATCAATCACTATGTTTCCTAATGTGGATTGCATCTCTATATTTGTCATAGATGATTCAAATAGTAGTTTGTCTCCATCTCTCTCAAGAGAATATAAGCTTCCTAATGGTCTGCATTGCCCAACTTCACAAAGTAGTTCTCCAATATGCAAACCTTGTTCTTGTGGTTGTCCTCCACCATTCGCTTGATCACAAACAACTTCAGCCTCTACCAACACATGACTTGGTCCATCTACAAATATTTTTTCATGATTTCCCATTAATTATTTTTTATAGTATGTCTTCAAATTGATGAAAAAAGGAACAATAAGCACACCTTGCACATCTTTTTGTTCATAGGTTTTTTCTCTCTCCATGTAATTGTTCATAGGTTTTTTCTCTCTCTCACATCTTTTTGTTCATAGGCTTGAGTTCCTTGAGTTCAAGCCTCACCAATTTTAATATTGATTATGAGAACACAAAATAATGAACTTGATTGCAATATGAATCCCTTATACTTTGATCAAAAAATGACAACTCTTAAAAGATATACAAGCTTGAATGAGTTTTAAAAGATAACTTCATCACACTAAAATACATGAGATCTAAATATCATGTTTTTAGGCTCCTAATTTAGTTTTTTATCTAAAAAAGTATTGCTAGTGCTTTCATTCATGGAGATCCATTGTATGGCATGCTCAATACCTTTTAGTGTTGATGTAATAGCATCACCTTCCTTATCTTCTTGGAAATCATGACTTCCTTCATCTAGTTGCTCCTTGGCTTGGGAAGCTAGCTCTATATGATTCATTTCTTGATCTCCATCTATAAAACAAGACAATAAACATTAACTTGGATACAAATTTAAATGCATGACCTTAACATAGATACTAATTAACTTGGATACCATATACTTGCTCCTTAGCTTGGAAAGATAACTCTATATGATTCATTTCTTGATTTCCATCTGCAAAACAACACAAGAAACATTAACTTGGATACCAATTTAAATGCACAAAATTATTAAATATGCATATATGCCTACCTCTGCCTTTTGTTGTAGCACCTACTCTTTGTGATGACTCTCCTTCATCTTCTTGAAATTCATTATCATTCTCATTCCCATCTTCTTTTTGTTGATCATATAGTAAATCATCATCCCCTAATGCATCTATATCTGCAATGTCTGCCTCATTAAGGTCGGGAGCCTCTATTTTCTCTTCAATTATTTCAACTTTTGCACACCACTCGGTTAGAGATGCATCTTGCTCTACCAAATTGGAGCATGTCACCTCCAATGATCCTGCCTCGGAATCATCCATAGTCATTGCAATACATTTTCTTTTTGTAAGGAGGCATTCCACAAGCACAACCCCTCCAGTCAATACATCAATGACATAGTTATGCTCTGTGCAAAGTCCCATGATGAGAGATCGAATAAACTCATGATCTTTGATATCACAACTGAATTTAACATTCTTATCCTTTTGTTGGCTTGAGGATGGACTCCATGAAATGTGCACTTTTTGAGCTTGGTTACGGATCTTGTCAATGCTTTCAAATGTGTCCACCTTACTTATGAAAAGAACCAAAACTGCAACTCCAAGGGTCCCACTTGTCCAACTTTTGGAGTCGCCTGAGTCATAGCTTCCTATTTCATAATGGAAATTTGAGACCACTTTGTCCACAGCTTCCAAAAGGGTACCAATGTGTGCAAAGTTTATGAACACAACAAGCACATATTCTAGTTCTGCATTAAGGTCATTCAACCCTTTAATCAAAACTTTGAAAGAATCCATAGTCCAAAAAGGGGAGGCCTTGTTTCGAAGGTGGACATCCAATACCGCTAGACCAAATGGAATAGGAAGCACATTTCTACTCATCTCTCTGATCTTCTCCATGTCCATGCCAATTGTTGTGATGCTCCATGGAAGTGCTTGTTCTTCAGGAATGTGACTAGTTGCTTTTCTGTATAAGTAATGCAAGTAAGATATCACTGCCTTAGGTAGGGATGGGGTGACTTTTGTACGATTGAGCCTGTCTTTGACCCAGTCCATAGACCAAGAGCACGATTTATCATACTCCTTGTCTCCTATTTGGTATGTCTGGCAAATTTCATCCCAATTTTTTTGCATTGTTATAAGGTCATAGTAGAATCCTAAAATTGCTTCTTTAAGGACACGATCTATTTTCATTTTCTTTCCCACTTCCTCCATGTCTTTAAAGTCACTTTGATTCTTTCCTTCCTTCAATAGCACTTTTCCTTCCATTATTTTAGCTTGAAGTGTCCTAACCTCATTTGGCAAAAGGCCAGCAATACACCTAAATAAGGTGGGTCCTAGTGCCAGAGTGCCAGAAGCTTGCTTAAGTTGGCCACCCTTAAGAGTACTATCTCTCTTTATGTTATCAAAAGAGCTTATTTCTCCCTTTGTGTTTGGAAGCTTTCCATGTGCATATTCATCCAAAATGAATTGCCAGTTCTTGAAGATATCATCCTCACAAAATAGAAGATGGCCATCTGTCTTGTAAAAACCATGTTGAAGTGTATGCTCGGTTGTCTCCACAAAGTTCTGCAATAGTAATATGAAAATGTAGTTAGCAAGATATGTATTCACACTAACAATTATTAAGGACCATGAATAGTTTTAAAAAAGAGGTATGAGACACTTACCAGCCAATCATAGTGGTCTTTCTTTGTGACATTTACACCAGGTTTGGGTCTTTATGGAAGACCACATCCCAACCATTGGCCCCTTGCTTGAGTGAGCTGATCTAAGAACGGCTCCTTTTGCATGGACTTGGCAATAGAAATATTGGCATCCTTGGATATTAAAGTAGTCAACTTTGGAGGGCAATTAACTATGATGTTTGCCTTTCTGTATTGAAACTTCTGCTTCACAGCCTCCAGCTTTGGATTGTTGGATTTTTGCAACCGCTTTGTTGCACTAATCGAATGTTGACCAGAGATGATCCAGTAATGAGCATTATAGACATCTTCAAGACTCAAATCTTCTAGTGGCTTGTTTGTATCTGGATCATATGGCATCAAAATGGCCAAGATCTGCTCATGTTTTGGATGAGTGGCCATGTCATGTGTTATCAACCTCACCCAATCCAAATTGACCTTCCTGTAAACATATTGTAGGGGTGCAGGTTTACACTTTGCTACATCAATATTGAACACCTGTTGCATGCCAAATTTGTAATACTGATTTTGGTTTTCCGAATTGAACATTGCTTGTTCAAATTGCCGTTGAAGTGATAAAGGGACCACATCTTCTCCATCTAGATCTATGACGTCAATGTCCATTTCCATTGGATTGGCATCTTTTGTAGACACTAAAGCAAGGATATTGCCACCATCTGCAGAGGTAGAGGATAGCACATTACCACTCTCTTCGGTGATTTTCTTTTTTGACCGTTGTTGAGATGCGCTTGTTTCTGAAGACCTTTTAGCTTTTGATGGTTGTGACAGTTTTGCTTCTTGAAGTGAACTCTTATTTCCCATTTGTTTTGGAACTTTCTCTTTAGCAGTATCTTTAGCATCCTTTGAAGTGGTTTCTTGAAGTGGTCTCTTCTTTCCTACATGTTTCGGAGTATCTTTAGCATCCTTTGAATCTTGTGTGCTCTTCTTGGTAGATTTTTGTGATGTGGTAGAGACATTGTGGTCCTTACCAATCTTTCCAGTGCCCCTCTTGGATATTGATGGAGTAGATGCAAGTAAGTAAGCCTTTGCCTTCATGAAACCTTTCACTAGTTGGGTGCAGTTCTCAAGTCCTGAAGACTCAAGTGAGTCATAGCAGTTGATCTTGAGACCAATCTTTCCAATACTCTTCTCCAATCCCTCCTTACTACCTTTCATATCAGAAAGATGTAAGCCCTTTTGAATGGAAGTGAAATCATATTAGCTGACTTCTCTCCAGCATTTGGAATCACAGTGAAGGTTATACAAGGGACACCTTCATCACTAGCATCTTCTACTGCATTTGCATTAATCCCCATGTCTCCGTAGTCTTCATCTAGTTTTGTCAAGTAGAGGTGAATGTCACCTTTATACTCTGCCTCATAGTTGTAGGTGTTAATGAACCACTTGAAACCTTCTTCATTGCCCACCATGTCATACCTCTTTGCTATCTTGAGACGTGGAGGATTATATTTGGTTTTGTTTATGAGAGGAGCACTCTCTAAGCAAAAGGTCTTCTTCTGTTGTGGCTCCATGTCTGCACTTGATAACAATTTTAACAACATGAGGAGAGCTTAAATAATAAAAATTTGATTGAAAATTAAAGAGTAAGTATCATTTTTAAAATAGCACATTTTTGTTGAGGCTCAAACTCAAGTTTAATCCTCTATAGGGCTAGTTGTGTTGTGTAGGACCATTCTTAGTGCACGTGTCTCTTGTGCATACAAGAATGGCCCTAAGGCCATTCTAGGATGCACAAGAGCATTGAGAATGGTCCCAGGTCCATTCTTGCATTGCACAAGAGCCCTAAGAATGACCCTCGGACCATTCTCAATGTGCATGTAAGAACCGCCCCAGCGAGTTCAAATGGATCTTTACCTTGTGAGATTGAAGGTGGTTTTGTGGTCATGTGTCAAGTTTAAATCGCTCTTAACGTTCCAAATATAGGAACACCATCCTGCATGAGTGTTCCCTATATATTGTATAGTTCTAAAGCTTAAGGACCTAAATAAGGATTTCCCACTACTTTGAAAAAAATGTCCCACTTTCATGGCGAGTTCTAATGGCCCTTTACCTTCTAGGATTGAAGGTGATTTTGTGGTCTTGTGTCAAGTTCTAAGTGCTAACCGCTCTTTACATTCCAAATATAAGAACACCATCCTGCATGAGTGTCCAATATATATTGTATAGCTATAAAACGCTTATGGATCTAAATAAGGATTTTTCAATACTTTGAGAAAAATGTCCCACTTTTGTGGGGCGAGTTCTAATGGCCCTTTGTCTTTTGGGATTGAAGGACCGCTCTTTACAATATTGGATGCATAGGAGTATTAAGAATGGTCCTAGGACCATTCTTGCATGCACAAGAGCACCAAGAATGGTCATAGGGTCATTCTTGGATCTCTTGTACATGCAAGAATGGCCCCAAGACCATTCTTGCATGGTCAAGGCCATTGTTTCATGATAGAATGGCCTTGAGACCACTCTAAATGCTGTTGAGCATGCTAGAATGGCCCTAGAACAATGCTAAATTGGCCCTAAGACCATTATTGAGCATGCAAGAATAGCCCTATAGGGACATTTTTGATACCTCAATAATGGTACTAGATCCTTAAGAACTGTCTCAAGGCCAATCTAGCATGACCCTAAGACCATTCTAGCATGCTCAACAACATTAAAAGTGGCCCAAAGGGCGTTCTAGCATGAAACAATGGCATTGGGCATGCAAGAATAGCCCTAGGACCAGTGTTGCATGCCCAAGGCCATTGTTACATGCTATAATGGCCTTTGGAATGGCCCCAAGGCCATTCTTTTCATGCACAAGAGTAGCGAGATTGGCCCAAGGGCCATTCTTGCATGCTCAATAATGGTACTAGATCCTCAATAATGGCCTCTAGGCCCATCTAGCATGACTCTACTACCATTCTAGCATGCTCAAAATCATAATTACATAACAAAGCTCTAGCGTATGCAAGAATGGTCTTAGGGCCATTCTCAATGCTTGGTGCTTTTTGCACATGCAAGAATGGTCCTAGGGCCATTCTGAAAGCTTGGTGCTCTTGCACATGGGGCCATTCTCAAATCCCTTGTACATCCAAGAATGGCCCTAAGGCCATTCTTAATGCCGTTCTACATTCAAGAATGACCCTTGTGCATCATTCATGGTGTTCATATGCATCCAAGAATGATCCTAGGATAGTGCAATCCCTTGATTAGAAGTCAAATGTACAGTGCAATCCCTTGATGTGCTTCCCCCCACAAGCATGAGTAAATTGATTTACAGTGCAACCATTTAAGGGCTGGGAACCCATTACATCATAATAATTTGAAATTTACATCCACATATAAAGATAATATGCGGCTCTGGCAAGTTTAAGAAATTCCTGATGTGAGGTTAGTTGACGAGGCCGCACTCCTTGCCTTTGGCTTCTTTGCTCCTTCGACACACTATCTCCATCTTCGTGTTCCATGACTCGAACCAACACCGCAAACATCCGCACTATTGCACCACATCTGGGACACAGCAACCATCCGATTTGCATTAATGTCGCACAAAAGGCCGCACACAACCGCATCATCAAAAAATCAGAGCACTGTTTGCGCCCTTCAAAATGAATGATGTGCGTCTTGCTGAAAATGTGTGGTTAGATTCTGAAGAACCGCAGTCCGCTCCCGTCAATGCTAGTGTCACAGCATCGCATAACGGCACCACCAGCACCGTTACTGCAATTTGCAACAACTGCAAACCGCAGCCGGAACCCATGCAATCTGCGGCGTCAAACTGCTGCTCCGATTTTTGCTGCTCTGTGGCCACTACAGACTCGGCAACGCCCTGCAATAGTGTTCCGCCTTGTTAATCCTGACATTTCGCTCGTTGGACTTGCGGTAAAAGCTCTGTGAAGAGATTCTTCACATGCAGGATCTGATCAACGGCTCCCTTTGAGAACAGATTCTCTATATTTCCGAGCTTTTGCATGCGATTTCCCGCCAGACTGCGGCCTGCTGGGTCATCCAAGATGTCTTGTTCTTGGTCATCCAAGATGTCTTGTTCTTGTGTGGTTAGATTCTGAAGAACCGCAGTCCGCTCCCGTCAATGCTAGTGTCACAGCATCGCATAACGGCACCACCAGCACCGTTACCGCAATTTGCAACAACCGCAGCCGGAACCCATGCAATCTGTGGCGTCAAACTGCTGCTCCGATTTTTGCTGCTCCGTGGCCACTCCAGACTCAGCAACGCCCTGCAATAGTGTTCCGCCTTGTTAATCCTGACATTTTGCTCATTGGACTTGCGGTCAAGCTCTGTGAAGAGATTCTTCACATGCAGGATCTGATCAACGGTTCCCTTTGAGAACAGATTCTCTATATTTCCGAGCTTTTGCATGCGATCACGCGCCAGACTGCGGCCTGCTGGGTCATCCAAGATGTCTTGTTCTTGTGCATCCCTCAGGTAAACCATGGAGTCGAGAACGCTTTGGAACAGAGATCCGCACACCCTTGTGGCCTCCCAGCTGGAATGCGAAGAAAACCACAGTATGCTCATGGCTTGCTGGGTGCCCATGTGCTCCGCCAGCCGTCTTCTCCAAGAGGGGAATTCGATTGATCGTGGTCGCCAAGTGTAGAGGGGCAAGAACCCTCTACGAGACTATGCTCACACACAGATATAAAGATGATATTACACAGAGATTGTAAGAGATAGCAAACACGTGAGAGAGATGACAGTTATCCACACATCCCAAGACATAATTGTATTAAGAGAATGAGCGCTTGCTGATTAATACATGAGAGAGGGTATTCTTTTATAGCTATTGTGCACACCTATTCATATCCCCGAATAGCCACTCGTGCATGCCCCTTGAGATCTCCACTTATGCTAAGGTATGTTCCCACAATGTGGTTGCGGTATAACCTGCATACAAGGCTCAAACTTGAGTTTGAGCCTGTCTTACACTTGTGTGTGTCAAGGACATTTCTTTTCTTCTATTTAAACTATCTCTCTTATTCACACATGACCAAAGTGAGCAAGTTTGTGTGTGTCAAGGCCATGTGTCTTGAGGCTCAAACTCAAGTTTGAGCCTCTCTTTGAGTTTGAGCCTCTACTTGTGTGTGTCAAGGACATTTCTTTTCTTCTATTTAAACTATCTCTCTCATTCACAAATGACCAAAGTGAGCATGGTAAAAAATAAACTACTTAGCCACACACCACTTCTTTTCTTCTGTTTCAAGATTTCTCTACTTGTGTGTGTCAAGGCCATGTGTCTTGAGGCTCAAACTCAAGTTTGAGCCTCTCTTTGAGTTTGAGCCTCTCTTCCAATGCTTGAGTTGATGGGAAGTCTTATGAGGCTCAAACTTGAGTTTGAGCCTGTCTTACACTTGTGTGTGTCAAGGACATTTCTTTTCTTCTATTTAAACTATCTCTCTCATTCACACATGACCAAAGTGAGCAAGTTTGTGTGTGTCAAGGCCATGTGTCTTGAGGCTCAAACTCAAGTTTGAGCCTCTCTTTGAGTTTGAGCCTCTACTTGTGTGTGTCAAGGCCATGTGTCTTGAGGCTCAAACTCAAGTTTGAGCCTCTCTTTGAGTTTGAGCCTCTCTTCCAATGCTTGAGTTGATGGGAAGTCTTATGAGGCTCAAACTTGAGTTTGAGCCTGTCTTACACTTTTGTGTGTCAAGGACATTTCTTTTCTTCTATTTAAACTATCTCTCTCATTCACACATGACCAAAGTGAGCATGGTAAAAAATAAACTACTTAGCCACACACCACTTCTTTTCTTCTATTTCAAGAGAAATCTCTTACCTCCCAAACCGGTGCACCACAATCAAGCAAAGAGCTATTGTTTCAATGGCTGAGAAGTTGATAAGCCCCTAACCTGCTTCATTTGCAACAAAAACCAGTGAGATAAGAGAAGAAACATAGTGCATGCATAAAGGTAAGCAATTTCTCATTCACTATGTATATTTTTTGTTATTATATGTATGTTAGATAATGAGATATAAAGAATAGAGAGAGAGGACTGGTGTAAGCAGCAATGGTGTAAGCAAGGCCAACAGCGTAAGCAATGGTGTAAGCAAGGCCGGCAGCGTAAGCAATGGTGTAAGCAGCAGCGTAAGTAGCAAAGAAGCGTAAGCAACGGCACAAGCAATGGTGTAAGCAGCGTAAGCAACGGCACAAGCAATGGCAGTGTAAGCGACAGCAGCGTAAGAAGCGTAAGCAACGGCAGCGTAAGCAAAGAAGCGTAAGCAAGGGCGAGGGCGGCAGTACAAGGGCGGCAGTACAAGGGTAAGGTGAATTTTTTGAAAAAATAAGGCCTCTCATTTTCAGCATTCTGCATCTTTAATGCATTCAATACCTTTAATGCAATCAATTTCATATGAATTGAATTTTGAACCATATGAATTGACATATATATAATATACATAACCCATCATGTATATACATATAAAAAACACACTTATAACACTATAATGCACATGTACACACATATAACACTATAACACACACGCACACACATGCACATACACACGTACGTGCACACACATATAGGTGTTCATAAATATACGTACATACGCACATGAGTACATGCATAAACACACATATACACATAATTATAGTTATATATATTAATATATATAGGTATATATATATATATATAGTTATAATTATAGTTATAGTTATAGTTATATATATATATTTATTTATTTATAGTTATAGTAATAGATATATATGCGAATATTTTTCAAAAAAAGGGCAAGTGAATTAATAAAAAAGGGAGAATCCGATACATAGACCACGTGTCAACACGTGCTTAGTGGTTTCCTATTGGCTTGGTACACCGTTTTGCATGCGAGCATGATGCCAGAAATACCTCTTTCCTTCGTGTCGCCGGGTGAGGGGGGTCTCCTCCATGGCTGGAGGCCTCTCTATTCTCTCCGCGTAGCAGTTTGGGAGGCTCTTCCTCCTACCGCTTTCTTTCCTTCCTGTCGCTGGGTGTGGGGGGTCTCTTCCATGGGCTGGAGGCCTCTCTATTCTCTCTGTGCAGCAGTTTGGGAGGCTCTTCCTCCTGCTGGCAGGGGCTACTCGGATTTCTACACTCTGGCTTGCGAATATTAATATAGATTAAAATCATAGTTATTTAAAAAAGTAACATTTATATTATGGCTCAATCTCAGGTTTAAACCTCCTGAGATTGAGCCTCCATTTAAGAAACATGAAAGTATATATTAAAATTATAAAAAGAATATAACACACACACACACACATAGTTATAGTTATACATATTAATATATATAGGTATAGATATGTATATTAATATGAATATAGATATAGATATGTATATTAATATGAATCTAGATCTATATATATATATATATATATATATATATATATATATATATGAATGGTTGTCCATGGTGCTTCGGCTTAGTCTTAGGTTTGAGGCTCGATCTTAAGTTTAAGCATCCCTTCAAGAAACATGGAAGTCAAGGTTACGGAGCATATGGTTGGTGATCCAACGAAGCCATAAAGTGTGAGTCCCAAGCTTGGGCTGAATCTTAGGTTTGAGGCTCAATCTCAAGTTTGAGTCCATGGTGCTTTGGCTAAGTCTTAGGTTTGAGGTTCGATCTCAAGTTTGAGCATCCCCTCAAGAAACATGGAAGTTAAGGTTAGGGAGCATATGGTTGGTGATCCAACCAAGCCTTTTAGCTTTAGTCTCAAACTTGGGCTCTATCTTACATTTGAGCCTCAATCTTATGTTTGAGACTCAATCTCAGGGGGTGAACATCCCTTCAAGCAACATGAAAGTCAAGATTGAGGAGCATACATAACGTTTAAGTCCCAGGCTTGGGCTTAATCTTAAGTTTGAGTCCCAGGCTTGGGCTCAATCTTAAGGTTGAGTCCCAAGCTTGGGCTCAATCTTAGTCTTAAGTTTAAGCCTCTCTTAATTGTGTATGTAATGTCTCTTAAGGCCCAATCTCATCTGCAAGCCATGTCAATCTTAGGTTTGAGTCCCGGGCTTGGGCTCAATCTTAGTCTTGAGTTTCAGCCTCTCTTAATTGTGTGTAATGTCTCTTGAGGCCCAATCTCATGTGCAAGCTATGTCAATCTTAGGTTTGAGTCCCAGGCTTGGGCTCAATCTTAGGTTTGAGTCCCAAGCTTGGGCTCAATCTTAGGTTTGAGTCGCAGGCTTGGGCTCAATATTAAGTTTAAGTCCCAAGCTTGGACTCAATTTTAGTCTTGAGTTTGAGCCTCTCTTAATTGTGTGTGTAATGTCTCTTGAGGAGCATACGTAACGTTTAAGTCCCAGGCTTGGGCTCAATCTTAAGTTTGAGTCCCAGGTTTGGGCTCAATCTTAAGGTTGAGTCCCAAGCTTGGGCTCAATCTTAGTCTTAAGTTTAAGCCTCACTTAATTGTGGTTGTAGTGTCTCTTGAGGCCCAATCTCATCTGCAAGCCATGTCAATCATAGGTTTGAGTCCTGGGCTTGGGCTCAATCTTAGTCTTGAGTTTCAGCCTCTCTTAATTGTGTGTCTAATGTCTCTTGAGGCCCATCCTCATGTGCAAGCTATGTCAATCTTAGGTTTAAGTCCCGGGCTTGGGCTCAATCTTAGTCTTGAGTTTCAGCCTTTCTTAATTGTGTGTGTAATGTCTCTTGAGGCCCAATCTCATGTGCAAGCTATGTCAATCTTAGGTTTAAGTCCCAGGCTTGGGCTCAATCTTAGGTTTGAGTCCCAGGCTTGGGCTCAATCTTAGGTTTGAGTCGCAGGCTTGGGCTCACTATTAAGTTTGAGTCCCAAGCTTGGACTCAATTTTAGTCTTGAGTTTGAGCCTCTCTTAATTGTGTGTGTAATGTCTCTTGTGGAGCATACCTAATGTTTAAGTCCCAGGCTTGGGCTCAATCTTAAGTTTGAGTCCCAGGTTTGGGCTCAATCTTAAGGTTGAGTCCCAAGCTTGGGCTCAATCTTAGTCTTAAGTTTAAGCCTCTCTTAATTGTGTATGTAGTGTCTCTTGAGGCCCAATCTCATCTGCAAGCCATGCCAATCTTAGGTTTGAGTCCCCCGCTTGGGCTCAATCTTAGTCTTGAGTTTCAGCCTCTCTTAATTGTGTGTGTAACGTCTCTTGAGGCCCAATCTCATGTGCAAGCTATGTCAATCTTAGGTTTAATTCCCAGGCTTGGGCTCAATCTTAGGTTTGAGTCCCAGGCTGGGGCTCAATCTTAGGTTTGAGTCGCAAGCTTGGGCTCAATATTAAGTTTGAGTCCCAAGCTTGGACTCAATTTTAGTCTTGAGTTTGAGCCTCTCTGAATTGTGTGTGTAATGTCTCTTGAGGAGCATACGTAAAGTTTAAATCCCAAGCTTGGGCTCAATCTTAAGTTTGAGTCCCAGGTTTGGGCTCAATCTTAAGGTTGAGTCCCAAGCTTGGGCTCAATCTTAGTCTTAAGTTTAAGCCTCTCTTAATTGTGTATGTAGTGTCTCTTGAGGCCCAATCTCATCTCCAAGCCATGTCAATCTTACGTTTGAGTCCCGGACTTGGGCTCAATCTTAGTCTTGAGTTTCAGCCTCTCTTAATTGTGTGTGTAATGTCTCTTGAGGCCCAATCTCATGTGCAAGCTATGTCAATCTTAGGTTTAAGTCCCGGGCTTGGGCTCAATCTTAGTCTTGAGTTTCAGCCTCTCTTAATTGTGTGTGTAATGTCTGTTGAGGCCCAATCTCATGTGCAAGCTATGTCAATCTTAGGTTTGAGTCCCAGGCTTGGGCTCAATCTTAGGTTTGAGTCTCAGACTTGGGCTCAATCTTAGGTTTGAGTCACAGGCTTGGGCTCAATATCAAGTTTGAGTCCCAAACTTGGACTCAATTTTAGTCTTGAGTTTGAGCCTCTCTTAATTGTGTGTGTAATGTCTCTTGAGGAGCATACCTAAAGTTTAAGTCCCAGGCTTGGGCTCAACTTTAAGTTTGAGTCCCAGGTTTGGGCTTAATCTTAAGGTTGAGTCCCAAGCTTGGGCTCAATCTTAGTCTTAAGTTTAAGCCTCTCTTAATTGTGTATGTAGTGTCTCTTGAGGCCCAATCTCATCTGCAAGCCATGTCAATCTTAGGTTTGAGTCCCAGGCTTGGGCTCAATCTTAGTCTTGAGTTTCAGCCTCTCTTAATTATGTGTGTAATGTCTCTTGGGGCCCAATCTCATGTGCAAGCTATGTCAATCTTAGGTTTAAGTCCCAGGCTTGGGCTCAATCTTAGGTTTGAGTCCCAGGCTTGGGCTCAATCTTAGATTTGAGTCACAGGCTTGGGCTCAATATTAAGTTTGAGTTTCAAGCTTGGACTCAATTTTAGTCTTGAGTTTGAGCCTCTCTTAATTGTGTGTGTAATGTCTTTTGAGGAGCATACGTAAAGTTTAAGTCCCAGGCTTGGGCTCAATCTTAAGTTTGAGTCCCAGGTTTGGGCTCAATCTTAAGGTTGAGTCCCAAGCTTGGGCTCAATCTTAGTCTTAAGTTTAAGCCTCTCTTAATTGTGTATGTAGTGTCTCTTGAGGCCCAATCTCATCTCCAAGCCATGTCAATCTTAGGTTTGAGTCCCGGGCTTGGGCTCAATCTTAGTCTTGAGTTTCAGCCTCTCTTAATTGTGTGTGTATTGTCTCTTGAGGCCCAATCTCATGTGCAAGCTATGTCAATCTTAGGTTTAAGTCCCGGGCTTGGGCTCAATCTTAGTCTTGAGTTTGAGCCTCTCTTAATTGTGTGTGTAATGTCTCTTGAGGCCCAATCTCATGTGCAAGCTATGTCAATCTTAGGTTTAAGTCCCAGGCTTGGGCTCAATCTTAGGTTTGAGTCCCAGGCTTGGGCTCAATCTTAAGTTTGAGTCCCAAGCTTGGACTGAGTTTTAGTCTTGAGTTTGAGCCTCTCTTAATTGTGTGTGTAATGTCTCTTGAGGAGCATACGTAAAGTTTAAGTCCCAGGCTTGGGCTCAATCTTAAGTTTGAGTCCCAGGTTTGGGCTCAATCTTAAGGTTGAGTCCCAAGCTTGGGCTCAATATTAGTCTTAAGTTTAAGCCTCTCTTAATTGTGTATGTAGTGTCTCCTGAGACGGCCCAATCTCATCTGCAAGCCATGTCAATCTTAGGTTTGAGTCCCGGGCTTGGGCTCAATCTTAGTCTTGAGTTTCAGCCTCTCTTAATTGTGTGTGTAATGTCTCTTGAGGCCTAATCTCATGTGCAAGCTATGTCAATCTTAGGTCTGAGTCCCAGGCTTGGGCTCAATCTTAGGTTTGAGTCCCAAGCTTGGGCTCAATCTTAGGTTTGAGTCGCAGGCTTGGGCTCAATATTAAGTTTGAGTCCCAAGCTTGGACTCAATTTTAGTCTTGAGTTTGAGCCTCTCTTAATTGTGTGTGTAATGTCTCTTGAGGAGCATACGTAAAGTTTAAGTCCTAGGCTTGGGCTCAATCTTAAGTTTGAGTCCCAGGTTTGGGCTCAATCTTAAGGTTGAGTCCCAAGCTTGGGCTCAATCTTAGTCTTAAGTTTAAGCCTCTCTTAATTGTGTATGTAGTGTCTCTTGAGGCCCAATCTCATCTGCAAGCCATGTTTGAGCTCTCCACTTGCTCTTAATCACCCAATCTCAAGTTGGAGGCTCAAGTGTGTGCTTCTAAATAAAGTTTATTAGAATGTCTAAGCTCAAACTCAAGTTTGAGCCCGAATACCTACTCCTTAAAACTACCTTCTTTGATACTACTTTGTAATACTTCCTGCCTAGTAGAAAAGGTGGATTTTATAAGTATACAAACTAAGGTTTAATTTCATGTTTGAGACTCTGGACATTATATGTTTTTATCAATTCAAAATTTTATGATTAATTATGTTATTTCTTTGTTGCTAACATAGTCTAATGGTGATTCAAATGTAGGTTCACATGATGTGGATCAAAGGAGATAAAGTTTTTCTTCTTCAAGGAACCTCAAGGAAGGGACGTGGAATCATTTTCTCCAATGATCCTACAGAATTTTGTGGCACCGTTGAGATCGGCGATGCATGTGTTTCTATTCATGTTATGGAAAGTTTAGAGGATATGTGTACTCTTCCATTTCCAACAATGGGGGCTAGTACCATGGGTGAAGCTGTTGGAAGTACTATTAAATGGCCAGTTCACATGTTAGTTCACGATGGACCAAAGGACAAAATGGACTCAAGAGGATGCCCAAAAATCATTGAGCAAAAAAAGCATCACCCACTTGACTTGATGGTGGGAAGAGATTCTTGGAGAGAGAAGAGGGTATTTATATGGAATGAGCATAAAACTGAAAAACTTGGAGATGGGGTGATTCTCTTTGTTCACTCTTATGAGGCTATCAACTTCAGGGATCTAGGAGAAACCCACCTCGGCATCATAATTGAAAAGCCATTGTCAATAGGAACATCTTTAAATACTACATCAAACTTACCCCATATCAATTTGATTAGTTGGCCCATAAAGCAACTTACCTTTGAGAATGGAGAAGAATTACAACTACTTGAAACTCATGATGCAGATGTACATGATGGTAGTGATAATCTTCATGACTTTCATTATCAATCGAGCAATGAAAATGGTTGTACTAAGGAGGGTGATACAGATGATAATAGCAGTTCAGGGCAAGAAGAATGTGATGGAGAGGATAACGGCACCAGCAATGAGAACACTCTATGTTTGCCTCAAAAAAGAAGGTATGTAATGAAAATCAGGGAAACAAGGAAGACTAACAAGAATGTAGCCTTTTCTACAAAGTGCAATCATGAAGATGTGTACAATGTTGCAACCATTGATTGTTGTGCAAACAAATGTTGCCAAATGGCTAATAGATGGAAAGTTCTGCAAACAAGGTCAGACTTTTGGGGTCAAAACTACTCAAACAGGTCAACCTACATATATGATAGTATGAACATGGCATTTGGTAAGGAAGCAAATGAGGAGTGTTTTAACTTCATGTATGATGGAAGAAAAGTTTGCAGCACAGCATGGTACACTGTACATGGAATTACAAAGACTACTTTCTACAGATATAGAAGAAGATATATGCAAGGATCAAGGAATGTGAGTCATGGGAACAATGCAATCATCCAAAAAGGTTTGACACATGTGGAGATAGGCAAGGCAATTATACAAGATTTCATAGATAATAATGCTGAGAAAATACCTCATAAGTCTAGGACATCTATGTATGGAACTCGTGAGGCACAAAAAGTTCTTCCAGCAATGTATAAACAAGTGGATATCTTACGTGAAGTTAATGCATCACTCAACTCTTTGGGATATAAAGGGCTTTCACAGCCCACATTTTCTCGAATGTGGAATACAGTTTTCAAGACGGTCACTCTCTCCAAAACTAGCACATTCTCAAAGTGTGATATATGTACAGCTATAAAGCTCAAACTGGAGTCAACAGAGAACCAAGAGGAGCGTGCTAAGTACTTCATACAGAGACGGGTGCATATGTTGCAACAAATGAGTTGTAGAAATGTCTACTATGCTTGGAGAATGTACTCAGAGATGTATCCGAAAAAATATCTATGCATTATTCATGACAAAATGGATCAGAAGAAGACTTGCATACCACGAGTGACTCCAGTTCCTAAGTCACTTAACCAAGTGATGTCTCTTCCAATATCCTTAATAGGAATGCTCACACATGGTCATGGTCAAAATGCTTATGGACACTTTGGAGTGGGTTTATGGCCAAGCGATCCCAACTTCACAATTGCTTCTTTGTCCAAGTGTCTTAGAAACTTGGAGAGAATGGATTATCACATGTACGGTGATTTGATATGTGATGGTACCACTCCTCAGACATCACATAATATTTTTGAATGCTTGATGTCTAGAATGGCATTAGATCATCACATGAAGATAAAAAATGAGAAAAATTTGCTTTGTATCTCAAAAGATGTTACAAATGCGGAGGTGCAAACAAATGCTGCTATGCATGAGGAGAATCAAGCCAATAATCAAATGGTGCAATGTGTTGCAAATATGGAGGCAAATGAGAGTACACAAACAAATGATGTCACATTAGAGGATGTTGTGGACACATTTAAGATGTTGCCAAAGACATTGTTGCTTCAGTTGGATAACTGTGGATCTGATAATAAGAATCGATATGTATTCGCATACTTATCTTTACTGGTGGCAAAAGGAGTTTTTGAGATGGTGCAATTGGGCTTTCTTATGGTGGGACACACGCATGAGGATATTGATGCATTGTTTAGTCGCTTTTCAAAGAAGCTTAGAACAAGCCAGACATTCAGCTTTCCTCACTTGATGCAAAGTTTTAATGAGTGTACAAGCATGAAACCAACACCTTTTCTTATGAAGGAGGTGCCAGACTTCAAAGACTATGTAAAAGGCTACTTACATGAAGGAGCAGATAGACTAGTGGGTCATTCAAAGCCATTGCAATTTAGATTTCACATGAATGATGCCGTACCATTGATGCAATACAAGATACACCCCAAATCAAGTGAGTGGTTGCCTGAAAATGGAATTGAGTTGTGGAAGCGTAATGATGCAGGGACACCTATGATTCCTCAAGGGGTTCCAAAGGTTGTGCCTATTTTTGAATATATAAAGGATAATATCCAGGTTGTACAAGGCTTGAATACCTTTGTGAACTGGTGGAAAAGCTTTGTAGAAACTAAAGGAGATGATTCAGCTTATGCAAAATGGATCAAGCCTGTCATTGAGTGTTGGGAAAACATGGTTATTTCCTTGAATACGGCAAATGTGCAGGAGAACACTTTCTGTCATGACTTCTAGCCTAAAAGTATGTCTTCAAGGAATGCTTTCATTGATGACAACAACAAAGATGAGGAGCCAATTGGAATAGAGGAAAATGAAGGACACTATTGTGGACCAGCACGTCATAAGCCAAGGGAGGAATTCAAACCAGAAGTTGATGTGATAAAAGATAACTTTCTTCTTGTGCGACCAAGTGACACAATATATCCAATATGGTTAGGGGTTGCAGTTTCAGATGTGGATATGGAGAAAGACTCACTAAACTATATGAGAGTGAAGATTCAATATTGGGCTCCTATCACAAGAAAGAAGAATGTGAGTGATGCAGAAGCATATGTAGATTGTTGGAAGAAGCATTGGAGGTGCAATGAAAATGATCCTCAACGTTGGGAGCATGTTAACAGCATTATCTGGAGTTGGGCACCAAGGAAGGGACAAAAAGTAAATAGGATAAAGATTCCAAAAACAATTATCTCAAAGACTCAAGAAAGTTTGAATATTAAAGAGAACACTAATGACGATAAAAGTGAGGAGGAAGATGAGGATTAAACACTTTTCATGATGTTTTTTGAGACAGCTTTGAAGACATGTACTACCGCTCAAATTAAAGTTTTCTACATGATTTTAATGTTCAAGGTCATTCTTCTTTTGAAGACTTTTTTTTCACAAATACTTTTTAGGGATAAATACAATCCATCTCTCTCTGTCTCTCTCTCTCTCTCTTGCAATAATCAATTTCAAACAAATTAAGAAAAAAACTTATTTTTTCTAATATCTTGACCTTCATATTAAGTTTATTTAAAATTATAAAAAATTAATTCATTTAAATATTTTAATAAAAGAAAAAATATTCTTTAAATTAAAAAATATAATGAATATTAATATTTGTAACTAAACTAACTAAAATCTTCACTCTTCATTATTTCTCTCTCTGTCTCACATACACACACACACCCAAACGTTAAGGGTTCAAGTTTCATGGGAATCACACAAGAGATTCTTCTCTCATTGATAAAACATTCCTATTTCAAAATATAAAGAGCAAGATATTCTTGCTTAGCATTCTTGCTTGTGTGAATCTTAGAAAGTCTCTTACTCATCTCAAAAACACATCTCAAATTTTTAAATACTAATCAAGGAGATTGGCGCCACAATTGTGAATTTTCCCAAAATTCCTAAATTAGTGTTAAATATCAATGGTATTTTGACAAATTTATTTGTTAAACATTTTCTAGAAAAATATACGTTTCGAATGCCATAAGATAGGTTTGGTGGAATATTTAAGTGTGGTCTATGCTTAATTTCCTAAGCCTTAGAAAACTTCTATCATGGTGGGTTAGTTGATCTATTTTTTTGGGGTGGATTTTATTGGATGATTTTCGAGTTTTATATGGACTCATCAGGTTCTGCCTAGATAACTTGTGTCTAGGGGTTTTTAATGAGTGCTACACACATGTGTTTCACTTTCTTACTTTGGAGTTTTGCTTGAACAACACCACGTTCATATACTCCGGCCTATTTTAATGCTTCTTTTAGCATGATTAATGACCATTAGATGGCATGCATTGATTTTTTATGATCAACTATGGTTTTCATGGATTCAAGGTGCTTCTATCCATGGTTTTATGAGGATCTTTTGGATAATATCATGTGCTTTGAAGGTAAAATTTACCTTCATTTTTGCACGTAATTTTGGAGTATGTTCCTTGTACTCTTGTATATATTCCAACTTAGATACCTAGTTGCTTATGTATCTAGGCGAGTTATTTTTCTACCCTAGCTTTATTGTGTTTATTGGGTAGTTATCATTAGAAAGGCGCCAATAATTTAAATTATTTTCTAATCATGTACTCGGAAAAAGTTATTCCTTGATGTGGTCTCAGGTATATAGAGACATGTTTTAGTATATGAAAGTCTAGGATAAGGCCATCTCATTCCTTTTATGCAAGATTTTATTCATATTTCCTAGACAGCATACTAGGGAGTTCTAAATTGGTAAGGAATGTATGGGTGGTATCATGGTGGTATGGGACACTAGTGATTCCTTGCATATATTATTTTATCAGATAATTTGGGCTCAAGATTATTGCCTTGTTAACATTACTTGGCATGTGGACTTCAACATTCAAAGACAATCTCAGTTTTTTGACTTCACTTGAAGTTGTAGTGTAGGCATTCTCTAGATAAACTTCTTTTATCTATAGCCTGCATGTTTTGATGAGTGTAATCTCGTCGGCATTTTCACTTCTTGAAATCTCTTTCTTTAGAGCTCAACGAGTTTATCTTTCCTAAAGACTCTCAGACTTTATCAACAAGAAAATGCTCTAAATTATCTCCTAGATATTGTGTTCCATTTCGAGTTATACGTTAGATTTGTGCGGTTGCATATGAATTAAAACTGCCTCCACATGTTAGAGTTCATCCAGTCTTTCATGTCAGTAGATTTAAAGAGAAACTGGGAGGTGAGGATAACAGAGTTACTCCTTATAAGAACTCGTTGAAGTTGAAGATTTATTTTATGTTCCACATGAACATGAAAAGGTATTTGAATTCAGGGAAAGGAAACTTCGTAATCGACTAATCCCTAAGGTTAAAATTATGTGGAAAGATAGGAAAATAGAGGATTCAACTTGGGAGTCGGTTGAGAATGTTCAGCGTAGATTTCCTTCTTTTCATTGCAAGAGTGCAATGTTTTGAGAGAGGGGAAGTATGTTATGTGCACATTATATGTGTATATACTAGGAGGCTAACCCACATTAGGCTTATGAGCATGGGAGCATGGGAATAAGCTCTAGTGGAGCATGGGTTAGGGCTAACCTTAAGGGTTGAGGTTAGGGTCAGGCATCCAAGGGTCACACATGGGAATTGTGATAAGATTTCGTGGTGCTCATGCTAGATCAACTATGTGGAGGAGAGACTCACAAAATACAAGAAAATATCTTGCTTATTAAGTTGCTCAAATATAACTAAGCTTCTTGCTCCATACAAAAATGCCTTCTAGCTCCACCTTTAAATAGATGAGCTAGTGGACCTTAAGTCCACTCACACACACACCCTTCTCTTCCCCTTTTACATAACCTTAGTCTCTTAATACCCCCCCTCAATATCAACTATGAAAGTGTCTGGAATAGGTGGTATTGGACATATGAAAAAGATTGCCTTTATAACATTAGGCTTACAAGAATGGTGGTGTGGTTATCTAGGACTTACAACTATGTTCCTAGAGCCTTAGAGGCTAATACAATGATGCCATCTAAGTCTTTAGTTGATGTCGACGATGAAGATGTACACCTTAATGATGGTGCATCCCACTCTGTGTGCTTGCTTGACTTCTTGTAGTTGATATGCTTTGGACATAGATGCCATTGTTTCCACATGCTTTCCACCTTGGCCATTCTCACACAATGATCAAAACAAGGCTGCCACCCTTGCTTAAGTGGTTTGCACATAGATGTTCCTTCAACATGCTTGATGCTTCTCTGCATACCATACCTCCTCCATGGGCAATGAGGGCCTTCCTTCTTAGAGTAATGGTTATGAGGTAGATTTATATAGAAAAGGGAAAGGAAGGGTCTTACCACTTGCTTTATGGATTGGTCAAGGGCAGTGTCTACTCCATAATTACAACAAAAGCTTTTGTGCATGTTGGTTACATGATACCCATTAGGGTTTGAAGGTACAAGCTTAATGAAAGTGAGTAAGTGGTTGAGGTAAATGCTCAAACTAATAAGGTACATCATTCTTGGCTCAAGAAGGTGAGGGCATGGCTCATAATGTTGCCTATGCCTCTTAAAAAGACAATGCCAAGAGATGCTTAAAAACATGACAAACAACAAGGTAGAGCACTTAGTGATGCTATGCTCAACCTTACAACTTATCTTAGAAGATGAAAATGTTGAATATGCAATGGAATAACATGCCTTGGGCTTGGGAAATGAGAGCATATGGCTTATGACATGCCTATGCCTCTTACAAACAAGAGCCTCTCAAGGGTGATACACAAAACCATTAAAGATGAGCACTTAGTGTACATGTGCCCAACTTTAAACCACTCAAAAAAAGTGAGTTTGTTGATGAAAAACCAGAAAACTTCAACCTCTTTGGCTTATGGGATGAAGACAATGGTTTATGGTTGCACCATTTCTCCTTGGAAGCTTGCCAAGGTAAGCATAGAAGCGGGTTGACGATGAAGACTTATAATGTGGCACTTATGGTGTGCGCCCGGCCTCCAATGTTGATGAAGAAGAGCCTCCTTTTAGTGTTAAAGACCTCCTCCTTTGATGGTTAAGACCACATTAGTGTTAAGTAATTAAGATCACCATTAGTGTTTAAAAATATGATTAGTGCTTAAGAGTACATTTCTAGCATCTAATGACACTTGCATGGGTGATTAGATTCACCATTAGTGTATAAGAACACTCTTAGTGTTTAAAAATACTTTGGAATAACTCCCCTTTGTTGGATTAGAAGCCTCATTAGTGTTAAAATCAACACTATTAGTGCTCGTAAGCACACTTTGAAAAGCTTTGTGCACTTGAAGATGATGTTAATGATGGAGCTTGATGAGAATGAGGCTCATTAGTGTATAAGAACACTCTTAGTGTTTAAAACTACTTTGGAATAACTCCCCTTTGTTGGATTAGAAACCTCATTAGTGTTAAAATCAACACTATTAGTGCTCATAAAGCTTTGTGCACTTGAAGATGATATTGATGATGGAGCTTGATGAGAATGAGGCTCATGTGTGTATGGCCATCACTTCAAACTTAGAAATAGGATTAGCAACAAGCCCTCACAAGATCAGTTAGGTGATTAGAGCAAAGAGGAGAGGATTAGAGCAAAGAAAAACTTGATTTTGAAGCTTTAATGGTGAGCTTCAATGGTTTTCAAGAGGGCAGCCCTGGTTTTTTCACTATAGTAGACGTGTCGATGCACCATTGAGACTGAGATTCAAGCTGTAGGTACTAGAGGCTATGGGATTCAAAAGCCCTAAGCCCACACAGAATGGCACCGGCTCCCTCAAGCGGCAATGCCGCGATATCGAAGCATAAAACATGCCGATGGATTGTACGAATGTGTGCACTTGGTAGTCCTCTGCATTTCCCTTTATGAAAGCTCAGCGAGTTGTTGCCTCCATGAGCTGCTAGAGCTCCTCCACTAGCAGGAGGTTCAGCTCCACACAAGAAAAGGTGATAGATTTGACCTATTCTACACCATAAAAGGGCCTAATCAACCAAAGCTCTAGATACCATGATAAGATTTTGTGGTGCTCATGCTAGATCAACTATGTGGAGGATAGAGACTCTTAAAATACAAGAAAATATCTTGCTTATTAAGTTGCTCAAATACTACTAAGCTTCTTGCTCCATACAAAAATGCCTTCTAGCTCCACCTTTAAATAGATGAGCTAGTGGACCTTAAGTCCACTCACACACACACCCTTCTCTTCCCTTTTTACATAACCTTAGTCTCTTAAAAAATTGGAGATTCAAGAGTCACTTGAGGGGCCTCCTATATAATAGGGGCATGGGGCACACTCAAGGGATGTTCTCTTGTGTAGAGGATTGTATCTACTCACCTACCATTTCACACTAGAGCTATATACTGCTGGAATGAAGTCATATCTCTTGATAGTATGGGACATCAAGGTTAAGGTATGAAGTACTTCATTGTAATTCATGTGTGCACACAATGGACTCGGGGCTGGTTGGGTGGATGAGTTTATGGCTGGTTTATGCATGTTTATGCGTACAATTATCTAGAGAGATCTTAGGGTTTCAACACAACTCCCCTACCTCAACTACAAAATTCATGCTCTCTTCCCTTTATGTGCCTCCATCTCCCCTACCTCAAGCAAGAAAGGCATGAACTCATGCTCAAGGTAAAGTAGTATTCCTTTGCTTTTTTCTTAAATTTCATTCATTCATATGAATATGTAAAGATTAGATTAAGGTGGCTAGACTTATCTTCATCTTTTTATTCTTGTCTTCTTCTTCTTCTAGACACTTCTCTATCTCTAAAAGAGATTTACTCTATTTGTTTCAAATATGCTTTTATGGTAGAGGTAAACTTCTAAATGTTTTTAAATTAAATTTGTTATGTTTGCTTGTTTTACAAGTTCAAGATTTATGGTTAGCTTCATTTTGACAAACCAATCAAAAGGTAAGCCTTTATTTTTATTTATAATCATATTTTTCTATTCTTTCATCTTTTTTATTCTTTTCTTTTATGCATAATGGTTTTTATACATTATGTTTAACCTTGATGCTTTTATGCTTACCTCTTTTTCTTGTTTTATATGCATAATGGTTTTTATACATTATGTGTAATCTTGATGCTTTTATGCTTACCTCCTTTAATTGTTTTATATGCATAATGGTTTTTATACATTATTTTTAAGCTTGATGCTTTTATGCTTACCTTCTTTTCTTGTTTTATATTGTAGGTCTCTCCTTTTTTGAGCCCAACTCTTCTCAACTATTGGAGCCAAGCCCTTACACATAAGCTCATTTTCTATTCAGGTTTTTCTTGTTTACACCCTTGGGTGCAAGGATTTAGAGTTAGTTATGCAGATAAGCTCTATATATGCTCTCTTTATGTATACATAAAGCATGATCTATGCTCTATGCTCTATGATCTGTGCATATTACTCTCTTTATGCATGCATAGAGTATGAATTCTCTATGCATATTGCTCATATGCATATTATGAGCAATATGCATGCATAAAGAGAGCAATATGAGCATACTCTATGCATGCAAAATAAGGGCAATATGCATACTCCAGGTATACTCTAGGCATGCATATATTATGCATTGATCTCATAGGGTTATGCACAGTGTATGCATGCATATTGATTTTATGCATAGAGTATGCATGCTCTATGTATATTACTCATAGGGTTTATGCATGCTCTATGTATATTACTCATAGGGTTTATGCATAGAGTACTCTATTGCATAGTCTTTGTTGAAGCTTATAAGACTATATAACTCTATCCACATAAGACTCTATGCATGGGGTCTATTACATAGTCTTATGCATAAGACTCTATGTATAGATTCAATTGCATAGTCTTATGCATAAGAGTATTTTGCATAGAGTCTATTGTATAGTCTTATGTATAGATTCTATGACACATAGTCTTATGCGCATAGCAGTTTTAAGTATTTACGTTTATGCATAGGTAGATGGTAAACAACTTGCGACGTGGTGTTACATGTAAAGGATGAGTAGATATCCCAATAGTCTTTGTAAGTATACTCTCTTTTAAGAAATAAAGATTACCGTATCACAATGTATATTATCTTATCTTTTAACATTAGTGTGCTAGCTAAGCAAGACATGATTAATATGTCTTCTTAGGGGTTTGCTAAAAAATTCATATCTTGTGAATGGGAGTGACATTTTAGCATTTTTCTTCCAAGGTATGTCTTCGTGAATTTGGAAAACCTTAAAAATTTATTAAGATAATAAAAATAACCTTGATAAATCACCATAAGTAGAGGTATATACAACACTATAATCTAAACATGTTACTAATTTACAAAGTAGGTTCACACATGCAAGAGGAAAAATGATCTCAACTCATTATAAATTTCTCCTAAACCTTACATAGTTTTTAAAAGATGAGAGATTTTATTTTTTTTAACATATCGCATTAATAATTAATTCAATTAAATTTACTTCCTAAAATCTATTTTTAGTTATTGAGTCTTTGACACCCAAAATATGACAATAGTGTGAGATTATGTGGTGATTTACTTTAGTCATACTAATAAATCAATGTCTCCACTAAAGTAATCAGTCAAGAATACATATCTAAATATTTCAATTTAGTTAGGAGACAAGGTGATGGTTTCAACTTTCAAAACTACATTGATAACAATAGAACATATATGAATCCTGGCTTATATTTGGATCATCTAGTGAGAAAATTATAAAAATAGTCTTTACAGCTATTATAAAAAATGACTAGATATTCCACTTAAAACCTTATGAGATGTTCTAAAATGTGTGAAGTAGTCTCCTATTCTATAGTAATAAATATGGTTCAAAATTGTAAACTTCCATCTAAAATAAAGTGCCTAAAAGGATAGATGTATATGTGATTAGATCTCACAAAATGCACTAGCAAATCATAACACAGTATAGAACATGTGTGCAAGATTTGGTCCTAGTCTATGATTGTTTAATTAGCTATTCAAATCCTTAAATATATATTTTTTGAGACAGCTAAATACCTTAGAATTTTCATTAAGACCTAGATTTTAGAGTTTTAATTGATTTTTGAGCCTAGGATGATTGTATTACACCATGTATATGTTTAGAAAGCCATTTATATCCAAAATATTTGGAAAGCGATGAGAAATTGGGTAATTAAAGCCATTGATACAAATTTAGTCTAAACAGCTTTGCATTATGACTATAATTTGGCCAATGATTTCTTATGAAATTGTAAAGCATAGAGGTAACCAATGTGACCCCAAAAAATCTCAAATTTCCTTCACTATGTACCTAATGATATGAAAAAAGTAAACCTTTGATTTTCACTATCCATGTGTTCTAAATAATTCAATAAAGTTGGTCGGTAAAAGTAGGACATAAATAATCCACGAATACTTTTTTGTCCCATTACCAAACTATAAGTGTTAAGAAATAAATATTGCCTTATCACAATATAAAATCAATGTTTATTTTTGTATATGATTGTAGAAGCCTGAAGTAGTGGACTTGCCCCTATGAACGATGAATATAACTTCACATTACAACGGGGTTTGGAATCTCTGTTTAAAAAGGTGAAAGAAGAAGGATGGATTATTATTTCTAGAGGCCTACATACTGAAACTAGCACAAGGAGCTTTTATCTCGATTATAGGCCCAAATGTAGATTTTTATAATATGTTATAAATGTGCATTTTTAAAATGTAAAAGTGTAGTTTTTTCATATAAATGTGTATTTTTCATGTTTTAGATTTTTTTCTTTTTAATGGGGCGTGGGGGGACATAATGGCAAAGAGAGAAGAACATCTCATCTGTTTTTCCCTCTCCCATTCGATCCCCCTTCTCTCTATTTTTTGCATAGACTATAGTGCGATTATGTCTATGGCAGTGGCTATATGCCCGGTTATGGTTTGACTGACTATATACGTGGATGTAGTTGCATGCATAGCCATGTAAGAGAACTTTAAAAGTCTAAATTTTATTTGTTGAAGCATGGTTATGGACATGGATATACCCTCCTCCTCTTGTGGTGCATCATGTGAGGCGTCATTGCTAAGGAGAAATCCACAAGATATGAGAGTGATGTAGACACACCCTACAATGTTGCAACAACTAGAGAAGGGGCATGAAAACGGAGGAGATCACAATGTTTGGCTATAGGTCCCAGAGAAAAAACAACGATGTTCTTGGATTTTGTGCATGTGGATAAAATTGAAATGTTACCCATGTAAGTAGGTTAGTGTAACCATGTAGAATTTATCCATGTGCCTAAAACTCAAAACACGAGCTTCAAATGAATACTTGGTGCCCATCCACTTATCTTACAAGTACACGTATCACACATTACCTTGTTCAATAGTTCAATAATGTTTATGAGATATAGATGTGTTAGAATGCATAGCTCTTAATGTATTTGGTGATGTGATTTCTTTTCCTTACACACAAACTTCAATTTTCTTTGTAGGGTTCAAATTTCATGTTCTCTATATTTAAGTCAATGTTTTTGAATGATGTGTGAATTTTTTTAGATCAATGATCAAGTGGAATTATTTAAAATTGTCCCCTTGTAGCTTATCTTTATCTTTGTAGAGAAAAAATAAGGGTAATTCGTATGAATACCTATGGAGGGCATAAAAAAACATAAGTAAAAAAGACCATGTTGGTCTTTTAGAGTAAGTCTATGAAAAATAAAGAATAAAGACCATGTTAGTGTTAAAGTAAGTCTACAGAAAAAAAGGCATTGTCTCCTTACAACTTCTCTTTGTCTTTGTAGACAACAAAATAAGGAAAATATTAATACATGTAGCAAGAAAACATGACAAAATAAATACCTAAAACACCATGTTAAAAAAATGAAAAAAATACATAACTAATGTAACTTCTCTTTGTCTTTGTAGAGAACGAAATAAAGAAAATATTAATACATGTAGCAAGAAAACATGACAAAATAAATACCTAAAACACCATGTTAAAAAAATGAAAAAAAATACATAACTAAAAGACCATGTCGTTCATGAACTACGTCTAAAGACCAAAATAGATAACATACTAAAAACATCCAACTGGTCAGCTGGTAAATTTTGTAATGTTAAGCATCAAACACAATCACCTTTGGTAAAAATTTAATGATTTTCTTTCTGCTCAAATTTTTTATTGGGTTTACCTTCGTGATAGATTGCCCACATGGCTTAGTTTTTAGCTACGCTAACTTTTATGTATTCTTCTTCTTGGGGTTGTAAATTCTGTAATGTTAAGCATCAAACACAATCACCTTTGCTAAAAAATTAATGATTTTCTTTCTGGTCAAATTTTTTATTGGGTTTACCTTCGTGATAGATTGCCCACACGGCTTAGTTTTTAGCTACGCTAACTTTTATGTATTCTTCTTCTTGGGGTTGAGTTCCTCAATAGTCCATATACTTTTATCTTTAAGTTTGTTGGGTAAGACCCTAATCTCATCACTTTTATAATGATAAGTTTCTTCTACATGATTACCTTGTCTTGAAATTGAGGTAAATACTAGCTCCCAACCGAACACTATTGCATGTAGTAACTGCTCAACCTAGTATGCCTCCTCATCGCCATCTATGTACTATGCATTAGGTAAATCACCCACACAAATCTCATTAGGGACTCCAATTACCTTAGTTCTTTTCCTTTAACTTTGGTCGTGACTTTTAATTTTATGTGTTCTCTCAAAACTTCCTTGTCTACCTATTAATAGTCTCCTATGAGTCTTGCTTCATCCACTCTACTTAAACCTATGCAACAAACTCTTCTTTGCATAGAGTTTTTACTAATAGGCGTAGCTTATTTTCAAGGGTCAAGAGTTCTGAATACTTCCACTGGTCAGTCCTTTAGTTCACTTTTTACACAGTCTATTTGCAAACATAGTCGGGACGTAGAGAGATAAGAGAGGTCGTTTGTTTACATTTTCCATTCCTTCCACTATGTAGATAAACTCCCTAACAAAAGCTTCAATGCCTTTTCTATGGCTAAAATAACGTATTCTTCTTTTTTTTCTTTATTCTTCTCAAGCGTGACAATCGTTGGCGCACATCCTTTAAGCAGCGTTACTGCAAGCGTTATCAGCACTCATAATCTTGACGGTATCTACTCCGTGGTTCACGACCTGCACATTTATCACAATCAACGTAGTACTATGTGAAGCTACCATCCTCGACAACCATAGTTTCGCCAATAATTAATCAAAACCCCGCCCAGCTTACTTGGAAGAAACCCCACTCCTCGCAGGCCCGTCCAATCTCAGCAACTTTTTTTTAATAGTTAAAACCGAGGAATATATTAAAAAAAAGGTGAGGTTACAAGTCCCCATGAGGAAAGGTCCAATCTCAGCAACTATTGCCGCCCACTGGCTGGCAACTCGGGCGTGCGACACGTCTATCACAGGGATCTCTGCACTTTTCGGGAAAGACGAAGCCATCTTTTCGGGAGAGAGAGTGTGTGAGAGAGGACCTTTGCTACAAGCGTGACCAGCGTGACAAGCGTTACTACGAGCGTGATCAGCGTGGGACCCTAGCACATCAGCGTCGTCTCATTTTAAAACTACCTTCAGACAGTCACGTGTGATAGTCACGACCTAAAAAAAACTTTTTCATGCTAAAGTTTTTCAAATTTTGGGTTTAAAACTACTTCGAAGGGACTTTAACAATTAGTCTCCATCATTTGATCACCTTTGCAACCCTAATTGACCGTGATTGTATGTGCCACATAGCTGCCTAGGTGTGGATGGTTTTCATTTTGATTTCGAGTAATGTTTGTTTTGGTTTTCTAAGGATAGTCTACTTCAAAATGGTGTAGGTGAGAGAAGTACTTCTTCAAAGCTTATGACATATTTTCCTTGACATATTTTCCTTTTTCGGTCTCTGCCCATTACACATGCATTGAAGGCCTCTTACACCCACCCTCTTTAAACTTATGGCACATTCCTCCTTTTTTAGCTCTTACCTCTTGCATATGCATTGAAGACCCCTTACACCCTCTTATACATGCCTTGATTAATGCATTCAAAAGAAGGAAGATTCAAACTAGCTAATCTCACTTTAATTAATTCTAATGAGTTATAAAAATTTGTTCTTAAGACTTAACTAAAGATTAACTCCCTTGCTATTTTTTTTCTCTTTGCGGCTAATCCTTGGGCTCAAATTAATATTTAACTATATCAATTAATTAACACAACCAACCACATCATCAGATTACCTATGTGATCTCTAAAACATGTGCATGGTTTAAGGTATAATCAATTAACTAATATAAGATATATTACGGTTTGATTTATTAATGTTTTCTCTTATGTGCAATGAGAAAAAGAGATCAAAACACTTGATGGAGTAGTTGGTATAATTAGATGTTTTGATGCATCCAAACACACTTAAACACTCAAAAACATCAATTTTAACTCCCAATTTTTTTTTGCTTTTTTTGTTCTTAAAAATTATTAATCGTCCCTTAATAAAAAAACTAGTCCATTAAGGGAAAGTAATGAAAATGAAGAGTTTTTTAAAAATCATGGAGTAAGATACCTAAGATCTATGCCAATACTCTAAATCAGTAATATACAATTACAAAAATCATCTGAGACAAAATTAAGCAAAATAGCTATATGTTAAACTCTTAAAGAGAGTAAAAAATCAACTAATATGCATTTTGGAAAGCCCAAATATACCACACTCACTAGCATAAGACTAACCAAGAGGAGTGCACTTTCCTTTCTCTCTCTCCTCTCTCTCTCTCCTCTTCAAGCGACGGTTATGCTCCCCATCTCTTGTAGTGTAACCATGGTCTTGGAGAAGAGGCAACTGCATTATAGCTAGCTAGGACTTGAGAAGATCGCCTATTGTTGTGACCACATGAGTTGTCTATGTTGAGCTTAGGACTCCCATGGCTTGAAGAGATTCAAGACAATATCTGTCTCCTTACACACACTCTCACACTCTCACTAGCATCAATTGGCAAGGTATATGGGAAAGAAGAAATGATACACACACTCTCATATTCACACACAAGCATAGAACTACCAAGAGGCAAGAGACAATAGAGCTAGAGAGAGTAGGAGCATAAGAAGCAAGAGCTTAGTTCTCAATACAACCCAAGGTAATTTCTCTTTCTTAAAGACAAATTCGCGTATTAGTCTTGGGTGTCAAAACTTCACTGAGTTTTGGGTGTCTAAGTAGAGTCTAATGTAGATATAAGTTTGTGGGTGCATGGGATGTTAGCTCCACATAAGGCTTGGCCACACAGCCTCGAGTTACAAGTTAAAGTATAATTTATACAATGCTATAACATAATAGAGTTAATCCTATCTTGCTTAGGCAAGCATGTACACATGGGGTGTGCTGCCTTGAGTCCATAGCTACTTTCATAGCTTGCATGATGACCTGAGGCTTGATTACTTAGATTTCTTTGGCTTTGTTCATTCTTTATTTCTTGATGATATCTTCTTCCCCTCTCCTCACTTATTGTTGATGCTGGAAGTGATGTTGGGCACCCATTAGTTAACCTTTTGGGCAAGCATGTATACACAGAGTATGCTACCTTGAGTCCATAGCTACTTCATAGCATGCACGATTTTGATTACTTAGGTTTATTTAGCTTTGTTCATTCTTTTTTCTTGATGATGGCTTCTTGAACTCTCATCACTTAGTGTTGATGTGGCCTACGAGTGTGGAAGCGATATTGGGCACCCAATAGTTACCCTTGGGTTAACATTCCCCCCTCTTGGGTCTATCCTTGAGTCTAGACAATGGAGGTGTCAATGTGAAGACGTTAAGGAATTTTAGAGAGAATATTTCTTGAGGTTTTCAATATGGTGAGGATATGGATGGTGATGCAAATGCATATGCTTGGATAAACATAAGGGTCCTTAATGGTGCAAGAACCTACCTATTAAATGTGCTTAATGTGCTTGAACGGTACAAGAAGCTACCTACTTTTATATGCATCACAAAAGTAGAAACAATATGCACTGCAAAGCAAGAGTGTCTAAAGGGGAGAAAAATGGGCTTAACCATGGTCCATTGTGTGTGAGTGTGAGATTATGCCCACATGATTATTGGTGGCCAACCAACCCGTTTGGTCATCACCTAGGTCACCACCAAGATTGTCCCATTAAGTAACAAACTGGGGGTTACACTTTCTTTCTTTGTAACAACTTCTAACGGTTTCTTGCTAACGGGTAGTACTCGGATGGATGTAAGCAGCAAAGGGGATTATTGCCGCATGTGGGTAGATTAGAGGATAGAGAACTGAGTGGATAGTTGAGCTGAGGAACTCATGAGCTGAGTTTTGCCAATGTGTTATACTGTTGAAAGTTCAAGCTAATACTGAAGAATGTCTCATTGGTTGGTCTCTTCTACTCTACATGGACACTTTTATGTCCTATTACTCAACTAGTGTTAAAAAATAAAATTACCTAATTGTTAAAACCCTAAAGATCTCTCTAGTTAATCACTATGCATAAACATGCATAAACCAGGCATATACTTATCCACCCCCCCCAAGCCCAAGGGTGCACATATAAATATAATGAAGTACCACATACCTTACCTTGGTTGTAAGATTCCTCCCTCCAGCTTTTGAGCTGTACAGGTATAAGAACCTCCCCTTTTGATCTTATAATTATTTCCCTCTCTGAAATAAAAGAAAGATCCTGTTTTACCCTCTTTTGGCCTAGAGAGAGAAAATGTCTAGAGAGAGATAATTCAAAATTGAGATATTTTTTGTTATAAAAATCCTCCTAGTGTTTAAAATTATTTCCTTTGAAATACAAATTCAAAAAGAACTTTCCAATGTGCAATTGGAATTAATTGAAAATAGGTAAAAAAAGACCTTATTCTGAGGGTCTAGATTTTTTTAAAATTTTGGATTAAGGTTCCTATGGACCAATAATATTAATCCAAATGTAGGGAGAAGATAAATTGAAGAATAAAAGAAAATCCCCCAAAAATGATTAAATACTCACATAAGATGAAGAGTTCACTAAGGACAAGGTTATTAGTTAAAAAAAGAAGAGATATTTAGAGGAAATGATGCATTTTTGACACCTCAGTGTGGGTAATTTCCCTCATGACGGAGGTGCCTATTTCACATGTGTGGATGATTTTTAAACTCACAAATAATGAGTTTTAAACACACACTGAGAGAGAGAGATATAGAGAGAGAGGACCTTGGAAGGCGATCCTTTAAATAGCTTACCTTTGCTACAAGCGTGACAATCGTTGGCGCACATCCTTTAAGTAGCGTTACTACAAGCGTGATCAGCGTGGGACCCTAGCATTACCCATTTAAAATCAACATCAGCGTCGTCTCCATCGTTCGCGAGTATCCCAAAAACTTCACATCAATTTAAAACTTGAACGTACAACTACTTCAGATAATCTCCATCATTTGATCACCTTTGCAACCCTAATTGACCGTGATTTTATGTGCCACATAGTTGCCTAGGTGTGGTTGGTTTTCATTTTGAGTTCGAGTAATGTTTGTTTTGGTTTTCTAAGGATAGTCTACTTCAAAATGGTGTAGGTGAGAGAAGTCAACACCCCACTTACACCCTCTTCAAAGCTTATGACACATTTTCCCTTTTTTCAAAAAACTGGCTGCTTATATTGAGAAGTTAGAAAGAGACAGGTTACAACATGTAGGTGAGAGAAGTCAACACCCCACTTACACCCTCTTCAAAGCTTATGCCCTTTTTTCAAAAAACTGGCTGCTTATATTAAGAAGTTAGAAAGAGACAGGTTACAACATGTTGAGAACTCTAATGAGACCAATGTCTATGCACATGACATAGAGTTCCACAGGCCCTGAGCTTGCCTTTGACTTAATTGAGAAGTTTCTCTAGCTGTGAAACCAGCTTGTCCCTCTTTTCGTGAGTGTGACTTTCAAAAGGCATAGAGTGCTTTGATGAGCAACACATCCTTGGAGATGATGGCCTCTCTCATCTTCCACAATTCCTGAATTTGCTGTGTTATCTGATCCACTTGCCTTCCTTTAGCTTTTTCCTGCACAGCCGATGAAGCTTGGAGTCCATGTCTTTCAACCTTCTTTGTATGCATCTTTCACCTACATGAATCAAGTTCTCTTTCGGCCTGAAATTGTTAGTGTGCATACTATCAAAAATGGAAACAAGTCTATTTAACCATAAACTCCCTTGCTATTTTTTTTCTCTTTGTGGCTAATCCTTGGGCTCAAATTAATCTTTAACAATTAATTAACACAACCAAGGACATCATCAGATTACCTATGTGATCTCTAAAACATGTGCATGGTTTAAGGTATAATCAATTAACTAATTTAAGATATATTACGGTTTGATTTATTAATGTTTTCTCTTATGTGCAATGAGAAAAAGAGATCAAAACACTTGATGAAGTAGTTGGGGTAATTAGATGTTTTGATGCATCCAAACACAAACACTCAAAAACATCAATTTTAACTACCTAATTTTTTTTTACTTTTTTTTATTCTTAAAAATTATTAATCGCCCCTTAATAAAAAAACTAGTCCATTAAGGGAAAGTAATGAAAATGAAGAGTTTTTTAAAAATCATGGAGTAAGTGGGTTAGCCTCTTAGTATATAATGTGCACATAACATACTTCCCCTCTCTCAAAACATTGTACTCTTGCAACAATGAAAAGAAGGAAACCTGTGCTGAACGTTCTCAACTGACTCCCAAATCGAATCCTCAATTTCTTTGTCTTTCCACTTAATTTTAACCTCAGGGATTAAACGACTACGAAGTTTCCTTTCCCTAAATTCAAGTACCTTTTTAGGTTCATGTGGAACATAAGACAAGTCTTCGACTTCAATGAGTTCTTGAGGAGTAATTGTGTTATCCTCACCTCCCAGCTTCTCTTTCAGTCTACTGACATGAAAGATTGGATGAACTCTAACATGTGGAAGTAGTTTAGCTCATACGCAACTGTGCCAATCCGGCATATAACTCGGAATGGATCACAATATCTAGGAGATAATTTTGCACTTTCTTGTTGATAAAGTCTGAGAATCTTTAGGAACTTTCAAATAAACCAATGCTCCTAGCTCAAAAGGCCTAGATGAGCGTCCCCTATCAGCATAAAACTGTGCTCTATCATGAGCACTCTTGATAGAATCTTGAGCTTGGGTTAGCATTTCCTACATATCATGTACGAAATCCCTCAATGTATCAAGCTCAATTTCCTTAAGACCGACATCAATGGGTTCCCTGGGTTGATACCCATACATAAGCATGAATGGACTTTAACCAGTAGCTGTATGCTTAGAACTATTATAGGAAAATTTCATCATTGGAAGATATTTTTCCCAACTCGATGGTTTTCCAGAGACATGCACAAAGCATATCATCAACAATCTAATTCACACGCTCTGTTTGCCTATGAGACTACGGGTGATCAGAGGGTGATCAGAGGAACGTATACTCAAAGTAGTTTCCAATTTATTGAAAACTTCCTGCCAAAAATGAGTCATGAACTTAGTCTCAATGGCTCACAATATCAAAAGGTAGGCCATACAATCTAAACAGTTGCTTGACAAATTGGTAAACCAATTCTGACGCTTTAACTGTTGTTTTTGTGGGTAAAAACGTAGCCATCTTTGGCAATCTATCCACGACTACCCAAATGGCATCGTAACCTCTGCTGGTACGTGGAACTCCTGTATTGAAATCCACTTTCCTACTTTCGAGATGGAATATCTAAAGGATGTAATAACCCAACAAATTTAAGGCGTCTGCCTTATTAATCTAACACTAATGACACTTGACCACATAATTCTGAACAAAATCTTTCATTTTTGGCCAATAAAAAGTCCTAACCAAAGCCAAGGTACGTTGTATGTCCAGATGTCCTTCCAACGGTGCATCATGGCACTCAAATAGGATCCTCACTTTAATTTTCGGCACATCAGGCATGTAAACCTAATCATTTTGAAATAAAATACCATTCTGATTAAAAAATTAGTTAGCTTTTCCTTCATTCACTAGGTTTTGATCTACATCAGAGTTGGATCCTGATTTTGCCAAATTCTAGTATTTTCTAAAGAAAATATATATACTGCATTTTTCCCTCAGTGAATCATATAAGTTAGAAGTAATTTTTGTGAAGCTAAGTTCATTAACTTCACCAATTCGACACAACGCATCAGCAATGCGATTCAAGCTAACTTTCTTGTATTTAATCATCATGAAATCCAAGTCCTGCATCAACTCATCCTATCTGGCCTTTCTACCTTTAAGTCCGGTTGATCACAAATTAATTGCAAAGATTGGTGATCTATCAAGACCATAAACTAAGACCCGCAAAGATATTGTCTCCATGCCTTTAAGGCATAAATGATTGTATACAACTCTTTCTCTTGAACTGGGTATCTAGTTTGTGCATCATTGAGTTTATTACTCTCAAAGGCCATAGGCATCCCATCCTGGAACAAAGCTGCACCTACTACAAAATCACTAGCATCAGTCTCAACAATGTAAGGCCCTGGTAAAGATAACACAGGAGCATCAGAGTTGGACCTTGATTTTGCCAAATTCTAATATTTTCCAAAGAAAATATATATACTGCATTTTTCCCTGAGTGTTAGAAGTAATTTTCATGAATCTAAGTTCATGAACTTCACCAATTCAACTCAATGCATTAGCAATGCGATTCAAGCTACCGTTGTTGTATTTAATCATGAAATCCAAGTCATGCATCAACTCATCCTATCTAGCCTTTCTACCTTTAAGTCTGATTGATCACAAATGGATTGTAAAGACTGGCGATCTGTTAAGACCATAAACTAAGACCCACACAGAGATAATGTCTCCATGCCTTTAAATTATAAAATGATTGCATACAACTCTTTCTCTTGAGTTGGGTACCTAGTATGTGCATCATTGAGTTTCTTACTTTCAAAGGACACATGCCATCCCATCCTGGAACAAAGCTCCGCGAAGTCAATAGTTTGCAAGTACATTATTGGCTCTCAAAACTTAATTACAACTTTTCACTACACTAGATATCATTATGTTAATGGCAACCTTGTTCTATTAGATGAAGATTTGGAGTCAGATCTCAAGAATACGCCTCTAGTAATGGAGATATATTTGGAAGGAAATTTCTTACAATGCTAAACACACTATCTAAAACATCTCTTTCTCAAATCAGAGAAGACCTCACATACAAGGAGATTGAACAATTGCCAAAAGATTATACATTTACACTGGATACTAAAAAGGTAAACCATTTATATTTACATTCACCATTTAGATTCACCATTTAGTATGCTATGCATAACATTATGTAAGATACCACTAACAAAACTCCTTTTTTACAGGTGCCAAGACAAAAAGAGAAAATGACTTTCTGCAAAGAATCTCTCTCATACTATTCACTTGATTAATCGTTGAATGATAACAGTATTGAGACATTGTAACTCCAAAAGCAATTCTATATATGAAAGATTTTTTTCTTACAAAACAATGTCAGGTCTCTTACAAAATTAATGTTAATGTTACAAATGTAAATATAAGTCTAATGATGGTGACGCCAATCAAGGGCACGGGAGCGACACGGTGATTAAGAGGTCGACTGGGGGGGCCTTCGATTTTGCTCCTCTCACAGCCGTTTCATTTCTTCCCAAAGTGTTTCTTCTCTTTCCCTCTCTACCTTCAGCTCGACCTGCCTCTTGGATTCCACCAACTCATCCACCTCCACTTGTAGCCTATCATACTCATTTAGAGCAGCCACATGTTCTTCGACTTGTCTTTGCCACTCCTCGTCTCGTTGACGTATTCTCTCTACAACTTCCCTTACCTGTTCATTGTTGCCTTTAGGTATTGGATATTACTACTACCAGAACAGGTCCAAAACTGTACATATAGTGTAGATCTTCTCATTTCCGTGGCATTACAAAATGATAGCTCATCATTTTTGAACTAGTTTGAACCAGTGAACCTCGACTTGGCCAGTTGTTTTCACGGCTTACCATGAAGAGTCAGTCTCATGTTAAGTTTAAAGTTGACATCAAATATTTGGTAATCTATATGTGTTTTCTTTAATAACACATATGTTCTCTTTGTTTTTTTAGTCGACAAACTGGAGTTTGTTTTTGTACGATATTGAGCAAAACACATGTTATTTTGCTAACTCTATTCAGCAATATCATGGCTGCGTTAGAGAGTAAGTCCCTATTAACATTTTCCTCTTCCACAAGCATGTAGATTTATTTAAGCAAGATAAGCTGATGCTTGTTTTTTGACCTCTTATTTTTTGACCTCTCAGATGTGCTCAAAAGTTTGTATATACATTGGAACATCTCCTAATGGAGATGAACCTTGTACAATGCATGACATATCGTAGGATAAGGGTGGCAGTCCAGCCAAATGATGTTAGCTTTGGATCGAGGACGGCCCTAAATGCCTATCTTTTAATAGAGAAATTTTTTGATATTCTTGATGTAAGTGATGTTTGTAACGTATACTTGCATAATCAAACGTAGCTATAATGTCTCTAACAAAGCTTCTCTCTGTGTACAAGTTTGAACAAATATGCTCCCTTGCATGTAAAAGAATTAGTCCACTGGTACTTACAGCTCAGTCATGCATCATACTATATACATCATGCATTGTATATACTATACATACCATAGTAAAATATTGACAATGTTATCTGTGATTTCCATTGCATCATTCCTCAAAACATTTAAATCGTATCCATCCAGATACCTGACAACTCTTTGGTCCCAAAGTGAAAATGCCACTCTAACCGATGCAGCAGTCTCCAAAACTCTCAATTCTCTAATATTGTCTGCTTCAATCAGACTTACTTTCCTCTCTATCCTATCTACATCTTCTTCTTCTGCAACAAATTCAACCTCAGTGGTGGAGGGCTATGGGCTGTGCTGCTGCAGTAGCTTCCGGTTATGGTTGTGCCTCTGGTTCTAGTTGTTTGTGAGGTTCTGCTTGAGGGGCATCATCATTAGGGTGTTCAAGTATTAACCTACTCTAAGAATGGGTGTCCTTGTTGTGAGGGGCACGGGAGCTCTCAACTGGCCTTGTACGAGGATGGAGGGGGGGGAAACTGTAAAGGATACGTTGCATTTGAGGATCAAGCATATGGTCATATCTGTACCACAATCAATGAAGGGTATCAAAATCGCTTGGCATTATTGTCAGCCTGTGGGCATGAGTGGCAAGAAAGTAAGCATCTTCAAAAAACTCGATGATCCGGTCCTCAGTGATTTCTTGAAGACACAATAATGCAGATGATTGCCACCGCATGCCAATACTCCATCGCTCACAAATTTCATGCCCAATCCTTTGGAAAGGGAGCCTGGATATCGCGCAGGCTGCATGTGTCGCTCAATGCGATGAAGCTCCTGCAAAACTGCCTTATGAGCTTGATACCTCCTTGTTCTACCTTGAGCTTGATACCTAAAATGATGTCTACATGACCTAAGCTTGATACCTCCTTGTTCTACCTTGAGCTTGATGTCTACATGACCTAAGCTTGATACCTCCTTGTTCTACCTTGAGCTTGATACATCATGCCCTATGAGCTTAGGTCATTTTAGGGATGGAATGGTTTCATCGAAAAAATAAGGACTTTTCTGTTGATTGGGTCAAACATTTGATGTCTTTCCATCACAATGGAAACCTTGTTACTCTTAAGGGAAACATTGTAGTACCCAAGGAAACTTTTATTAATGAGCTTGAGTTAATGGAAAATCTTTTTAACTATGAACTTTTCCAATTGGTTTGGCCATCTTGAAAACCTCAAGAAATGATCCCTCTAAAATTCCTTAACCTCTTCACGTTGACACCTCCACCATTGCCTAGACTCAAGGATAGACCCAAGAGGGGGGAATGTTAACCCAAGGGTAACTATTGGGTGCCCAACATCGCTTCCACACTCGTGGGCCACATCAACAGTAAGTGATGAGAGCTGAAGAAGCCATCATCAGGACAAAGAATGAACAAAGCTAAATAAACCTAAGTAATCAAGGTCATGCATGCTAAGAAGTAGCTATGGACTCAAGGTAGCATACTCTGTGTATACATGCTTGCCCAAAAGGTTAACTAATGGGTGCCCAACATCACTTCCAACATCAACAATAAGTGAGGGGAGGGGAAGAAGAGATCATAAAGAAACTAAGAATGAACAAAGCCAAAGAAATCTAAGTAATCAAGCCTCAAGTCATCATGCAAGCTATGAAAGTAGCTATGGACTCAAGGTGGCACACCCCATGTGTACGTGCTTGCCTAAGCAAGATAGGATTAACTCTATTATGTCATAGCATTGTATAAATTATAATTTAACTTGTAACTCGAGGCTGTGTGGCCAAGCCTTATGTGGAGCTGACATCCCATGCACCCACACTCTTATATCTACATTAGACTCTACTTAGACACCCAAAACTCAGTGAAGTTTGGACACCCAAGACTAATACGCGAATTTATCTTTAAATGAGAAAGAGAAATTACCTTGGGTTGTATTGAGAACTAAGCTCTTGCCTCTTATGCTTCTACTCTCTCTAGCTCTATTCCTCTTGGTAGTTCTATGCTTGTGTGTGAATATGAGAGTGTGTGTATCATTTCTTCTCTCCCATATACCTTGCCAATTGATGCTAGTGAGAGTGTGAGAGTGTGTGTAAGGAGACGGATATTGTCTTGAATCTCTTCAAGCTAGCCATGGGAGTCCTAAGCTCAACATAGACAACTCATGTGGTCACAACAATAGGCGATCTTCTCAAGTAGCTATAATGTAGTTGCCTCTTCTCCAAGACGGTGGTTACAACAATAGGCGATCTTCTCAAGTAGCTATAATGCAGTTGCCTCTTCTCCAAGACGGTGGTTACACTACAAGAGATGGGGAGCATAACTGCCTGAAGAGGAGAGAGAGAAAGGTAAGTGCACTCCACTTGGTTAGTCTTGTGCTAGTGAGTGTGGTATATTTGGGCTTTCCAAAATGCATATTAGTTGATTTTTTACTCTCTTTAAGAGTTTAACATAGAGCTATTTTGCTTAATTTTGGCTCCTTAGATGATTTTTGTAATTGTATATTACTGATTTAGAGTGTTGGCATAGATCTTAGGTTTCTTACTCCATGATTTTTAAAAAACTCTTCATTTTCATTACTTTCCCTTAATGGACTAGTTTTTTTGTTTATGGGGGGCAATTATTCATTTTTAAGAATAAAAAAAGTTAAAAATTTTGGGTAGTTAAAATTGATGTTTTTGAGTGTTTAAGTGTGTTTGGATGCATCAAAACATCTAATTACACCAACTACTCCATCAAGTGTTTTGATCTCTTTTTTTCATTGCACATAAGAGAAAATATTAATAAATCAAACTATAATATATCTTAAATCAGTTAATTGATTATACCTTAAACCATGCACATGTTTTAGAGATCACATAGGTAATCTAATGATGTGCTTGGTTGTGTTAATTAATTGATAGTTAAAGATTAATTTGAGCTCAAGGATTAGCTACAAAGAGAAAAAAAAAGCAAGGGAGTTAATCTTTGATTAAGTCTTAAGAACAAATTTTTTATAACTCATTAGAATTAATTAAAGTGAGATTAATTGGTTTGAATCTTCCCTCTTTTGAATACATTCATCAAGGCATGTATAAGAGGGTGTAAGGGGTCTTCAATGCATATGCAAGAGGTAAGAGCTAAAAAAAGGGGGAATATGTGTCATAAGCTTTGAAGAGGGTGTAAGTGGGGTGTTGACTTCTCCATTTTGAAGTAGACTATCCTTAAAAAACCAAAACAAACATTACTCTAAATCAAAATGAAAACCATCCACACCTAGGCAGCTATGTGGCACATAAAAGCACGGTCAATTAGGGTTGCAAAGGTGATGAAATGATGGAGACTAATTGTTAAAGTGCCTTAGTAAAGTCCCACGCTGATCACGCTTGTAGTAACGCTGCTTAAAGGATGTGCGCCAACGATTGTCACGCTTGTAGCAAAGGTAAGCTATTTAAAGGATGGCCTTCCAAGGTTCTCTCACTCTCTCTCACACACACACTCTCTCTCTCTCTTTGTCTCTTTCCCGAAAAGATGGCTTCGTCTTACGTCAAGGGAGTGAAAGAGATGTTGGACGAAGGTGTGACGGGCGTGCCCGCCCACTACGTGAGGTCAACTCACGAGCGTCCGGCCTTGCTAGAAGTGTGCACAAACGAAGAGATCCCTGTGATCGACGTGTCGCACGCCCGAGTTGCCAGCCAGTGGGCGGCAATAGTTGCTGAGATTGGACGGGCCTGCGAGGAGTGGGGTTTCTTCCAAGTAAGCTGGGCGGGGTTTTGATTAATTATTGGCGAAACTATGGTTGTCGAGGGTGGTAGCTTCACATAGTACTACGTTAATTGTGATAAATGTGCAGGTCGTGAACCACGGAGTAGATACCGTCAAGATTATGAGTGCGGTGAGGAGGTTCTACGAGCTACCAACTGCAGCCAAGCTGTGTAATATATCTGCCGGGAGTGCGGAGAGCGGCGTCACCTTCGCCACCGGTACTGGCTCCACCCCGGACTGGAAAGACACGCTTGTCATCAGGCGGCGCCCAGGCATTTGCAATGGCTTCCAAACTGCACCCGAAATACTCAGGTAGCATGTGCTTTTGCGCTGCTTTCCTAGAGCCTTCATGTGTGTTTTTGTTTTTCTTGTAAGCCTTCATCTCTCTCTCTCTGCTTGCTTGTGCAGAGAGGAGGTTCTGGAATACCAGGCCGCCATAGACGAGCTCGCGGCCCTCCTCTACCAGGCCATCTTTGAAAGCCTGGGATTGAGCAAGGAGTATATCCAAGACCAAGTGCCTGGCCTTGAACGGCTTGTGCTTGTGAACAATTTCTACCCCCCTTGCCCCGACCCTAGCCTTGTGTTTGGCCTAAGCTCACACTCCGATGTTAGCAGCCTTACCATCCTCTTACCCGACGATGTGCCCGGTTTACAAATAAAAAAGGATGACAAATGGCTGGCGGTTCATGCTCTTCCCAACGCCTTTGTTGTCAATGTCGCTGATCAAATCGAGGTACCCTCGTTATTCTCATTTGAATTCCACATAAGGTTTGTTGAAATGCTTGATATGTTCGCGAGTAGTGGGAAAGTTGTATGTGTTTCAAGTTGTCTTCTCTTAGAAAGTGTGTTCAAAAGATCACCGCCTTAGAAAGGAAAGATAAAAACTCCGCCTTAGCAACCTCTTAAGAACCAGAACGCCAAAACTAAAACTTCCAAGGACCAAAAGATGCAAAAGAAGCGAAAGATAATCAGATAATGAGAAGAAAAAAGAAAAAAGAAGAATACGTTATTTTAGCCATAGAAAAGGCATTGAAGCTTTTGTTAGGGAGTTTATCTACATAGTGGAAGGAATGGAAAATGTAAACAAACGACCTCTCTTATCTCTCTACGTCCCGACTTGCAATTAGATTATGTAAAAAGTGAACTAAAGGACTGACTAGTGGAAGTATTCAGATCATAGAACCCCACCATATGTGTATGTGTAAGTGTGTGTAAGAGTGTGTACCCACATATAAATATAAATATATGTATATGCATACATACATACAAGCATATATATATATATATCGAATATATACATATGTATGTATATATATACACACATACATACATTTAAATATATACATATGTGTATACATATATGCATGTGTCAAGAAATCAAAAAAGACAAAAAAAATAAAATAAAGGTGATAGTTAAATCGAAAAGCTTATGTTAGTGCAACTCAATTAATAATAGAAATGAAATGATATTGTTAGCACTTTTTGTTTGCAGATCTTAACCAATGCAAAGTACAAAAGTATTGAGCATAGAGCTGTAGTCAACAAAGATAAGGCAAGGATCTCCCTAGGTGCTTTCTTTGGGCCACGAGAGGATACCAAAATTGCACCTTTGCCTGCTTTGGTCAATGAGAAGAATCCGCCCATTTTTAGAGAAATTATGTTTGGTGAGTATCTGAGAAATTATTATACACAAGATCTTCCACTCTATAAAACTACTCTAAATTATGCTGGTGGTATGTATGCGGGATTAGTTGCAAAAAACCACTAGTTTGTATCTTCATGCAAAGCTAGTGATCTACCTCTTTTTTTTTTTGTAAGCACGTAACCACTAAATATGCTTCTTTGTAAGCATGTAACCAAGTTGGCATTTTCTTAATTATGGTAAATGGATAAGTATTTCCATATGTGAGCTAAAGTAGCCAAGAAGAGAGACCATTTTGAGTATTCCAAACACATTTTTTATGCTTTGAATAATAGTTTTTAGAACATATACTCTTAAGGGTCAACAATAGACTTACATTCAACAAAACAAAAACTTCAACAAAAGAAGAGTGTGTAATGATTATTTCTAGGTGTGGTAGTGGTTTTGACCATAAAAGCGTTTTCAAAAGTAAAGCATCATTTTTCAAGGTTACATAAGTAACTTGGAATTTTAATGTGAGGTCATCATTACATTGAGAAGCCTGGCCAACACTCTAACTCATAATCTCAGACTTAAATTCAAGTTGATTCTAGTGTCACATACCACCTATAGGTCACTATTATATATATTGGCACACTTTCAACTTATTGTATTGAGTGTTCCAAAGAGGAGCTTTCTAAATATTATTTATTACCACCAAGAGTAGACATGTGTCTATATGCTTTTTTATTCTATAAATCTTCTCTCTCTCTCTCTCTCTCTCTCTCTCTCTCTCTCTCTCTCTCTCTCGGGCTAAGAGTAGGTTCATCCAATCTCATACCATGCTTTCTCAAACCACATTGTTTCACCAATGTAGTGTCTTGAACAAATGTTGCTTTGCAGGTGTGTGGCATTGCCAAAAAGACCCTTGACAATTGGTTAAATGAGTGCTACTTGTATGTACTTGAACAAATCAATAAAAAATCAAAAAGACACTACCACACTTAGGAAATAATATAACAACTTTGGAAATCCATCTCTTAACCCTAGAAAACAAACCAAGCTTGCTAGTAGATACTTAAAAGTTCATCTCTTGACCCTTGAAAATACGCTAAGCCTATTAGTAAAGACTCTATGCAAAGAAGAGTTTGTTGCATAGGTTTAAGTAGAGAGGATGAAGCAAGACTCATAGGAGACTATTAACAAGTGGACAAGGAAGTCTTGAGAGAACACATAAAATCCCTAATGAAATTTGTGTGGGTGATTTACCTAATGCAGAGTACATAGATGGAGATGAGGAGGCATACTAGGTTGAGCAGTTACTACATGCAATAGTGTCAATGTTTGGTTGGGAGCTAGTATTTACCTCAATTTCAAGACAAGGTAATCATGTAGAAGAAACTTATCATTATAAAAGTGATGAGATTAGGGTCTTACCTAACAAACTTAAAGATAAAAGTATATGGACTATTGAGGAACTCAACCCCAAGAAGAAGACAACATAAAAGTTAGCGTAGCTAAAAACTAAGCCATGTGGGCAATCTATCACGAAGGTAAACCCAATAAAAAATTTGAGCATAAAGAAAATCATTAAATTTTTAGCAAAGGTGAGTGTGTTTGATGCTTAACATTACAGAATTTACTAGTTGACTAGTTGGATGTTTTTAGTATGTTATCTATTTTAAGACTAACATGGTCTTTATTCTTTATTTTTCGTAGACTTACGTTATTAAGAGACCATCATGGTCTTTTTTACTTATGTTTTTAGTACTTTAAGACTAACATGGTCTTTATTCTTTATTTTTCGTAGACTTACGTTAAGAGACCAACATGTTCTTTTTTACTTATGTTTTTTTTTTGTCGTCCATTGTGTTTTCAGTTTTAGGCACATGGATAAATTCTACAGGGTTACACTAACCTACTAACATGGGTAAGATTTTAGTTTTATCCACATGCACAAAATCCAAGAACATCATTGTTTTTTATTTGGAACCTATAGCCAAACATTGTGACCTCCTCCATTTTCATGCCCCTTCTCTAGTTGTTGCAGCATTGTAGGGTGTGTCTCCATCACTCTCATATCTTGTGGATTTCTCCTTAGCAATAATGCCTCACATGATGCACCACAAGAGGAGGAGGGATATCCACATCCATAACCATGCTTCAACAAATAAAACTTAGACTTTTAAAATTCTCTTACATGGCTATGCATGCAACTACATCCACGTATATAGTCAGTCAAAGCATAACCGGGTGGGCATATAGCCACTGCCATAGACATAATCTCACTGTAGTCTATGCAAAAAATAAAGAGAAGGGGGATCGAGTGGGAGAGGGAGAAACAGATGCGATGTTCTTCTGTCTTTGCCATTATGTCTCCCCACCCCCCATTAAAAAGGAAAAAAATCTAAAACATGAAAAATACACATTTATATGAGAAAACTACTTTTAAAAATGCACATTTATAACATATTATAAAAATCTACTATTGGGCCTATAATTGAGATAGGAGCTACTTGTATTAGTTTCAGTATGTGGTAAAGCCATGGATAGAAGCACCTCGAATCCATGAAAACCATAGTTGATCATCATAAAAAATCAATGCAATTCAATGCATGCCATCTAATGGTCATTAATCATGCCAAAAGAAGCATTAAAATTGGTGGCTAACTCATCAATCCGGAGTATATAAACGTGGTGTTGTTGAAGCAAAACTCCAAAGTAAGAAAGTGAAACACATGTGTGTAGCACTCATTAAAAACCCCTAGACACAAGTGATCTAGGCAAAACCTGATGAGTCCATATAAAACTTGGAAACCATCCAATAAAATCCACAAAAAAAAAAAGATCAACTAACCCATGATAATTTTTTCTTAGGCTTAGGAAATTAAGCATAGACCACACTTAAACATTCCACCAAACCTATCTTATGGCATTCCAAACCTATATTTTTTCAGAAAATGTTTAGCAAACTAATTTGTCAAAATACCATTGTTATTGGGATTTCTAAAAATAATTTCTAGAATATTTCTAATTTCTCCTGAGAATCCCATCGTTCATGAAATTTTCAATTCCGCCCCACAATTCTCAAATCCAATAAAAATTTACAATTTTAATGGATTTTCTATTTTTCTAAGCAAAAAATATATTTTTATAGGAATTTGAATGGTCACGGGCGCTCGAATGGACACACACCACATGCCAATCACCAACCCCACATTTTTCAAAAATTTAAAATAACCTTTGTCTAATTTTCCACTAATTTTTAAGAATTTTTTGAAAATTTTAATTTACCCCGAACGCATTAGAATACAAACGGTCCTAAAATTTTCGAATCCCAATGGTCTTTCTGGAATATGGAAAGCCAACAGTTTCGCGAAAATGAAAAGAAAAAAAAAAAAATCGAAATGTGAAAGGTCAAAAGATCCTTGAAATTCAGAAAGTCAATAGGTTTCCCGGGAAAACAGAAAGCTAAAAGGCTCCAAGAGAAAAAAAAACAAAACTTTTAGAGAAGATTTTTTTAATCTTTTTTTTTTCAAGCTTTAAATAAAAAAACTCTTTTTTTATATATTAAAGCTTTAAAAAAATAAATTTATGGGGGACTTCTTTTTCGCTCGATGACCTGCAGCGCACCTCCCCCCTCCCCCCCCTCCCCTCGCCCCCCGCCCGCATTGTGATTCATGAGAGAGAGGACAAGAGCCCCTCTCTCCTCCCCTTCTTCTCCATTCCATGTTTCCTTCTCTCTCCACCCCCTCCCTATTAACTGAGAGGAGGTTTATTAAAATCTTAATTAAACTTTTCTTAATCATTATTATAATTTAATTATGATTAAAGTTTAATCAAACTATGTCTTCTAAGAGACGTTCACACACGTGGGAGAGAGAAAAAGAAGAAATTTTCAGTTTTGAGAGAAGAAAAGAATCCCACGCACATGGGAGAGAACTCAACGCATCAATTGGCTACCCCATACTACATTCAACAAAAATTTGGTAGAAAATTGATAGTATCTTCGCGAAAAACCTTCCAAAATGCATAAAAATATATATTTGTTTCCATAAAAATGCTCTAAAAATTTCTAAATAATTAGAAAAAATTTCCAAAAACTGTAGAAATTTAGGAAATTCATTCTACAAAGAATATCCGTAGTAAAATGTGTGGTATTTTTGTAAAAATTTCATAAATCCTTATTTTAACCCAAATGTTTTTGAGAAAAATAGCATTGAACTCACGGAATTCCCCCACAACGTCGATTCGTCCATTGAATAGAAGAAACACGCATTCCAACCACCATATTGATGATCCACATGCGTAATCACCAAAACGAACCAACAAAATAATATTTTTATTTAATAAATATTAAAATTTACTTTTAAAAATGCTAAAAAAATGGAATAAGAAAGAAAAAACAACAACAATTAACTAGAGATTGCTCTGAGCATAAACTCATCCACCCAACCACTCCCGAGCCCAAGGGATGTACACATGAATTACAATGAAGTACCTCATACCTCATACCTTAACCTTGATGTCCTATACCATAAAGAGATATGACTTCATTCCAGCAACATATAGCTCTAGTGTGAAATGGTAGGTGAGTAGATAGTTATGTGCATATGCTAGGAGGCTAACCCACATTAACCTTGTTCCCATGCTCCCATGCTCAAAAGCCTAATGTGGGTTAGCCTCCTAGTATATGCACATATAATGTGCATCCACCCAACCACCCCCAAGCCCAAGGGATGCACACATGAATTACAATGAGGTACCTTATACCTTAACCTTGATGTCCCATACCATCAAGAGATATGATTTCATTCCACCAGCAACATATAGCTCTAGTGTGAAATGGTAGGTGAGTAGATAGCTATGTGCACATTATATGTGTATATACTACGAGCCTAACCCACATTAAGCTTGTTTCCATGCTCCCATGCTCAAAGGCCTAATGTGGGTTAGCCTCCTAGTATATGCATATATAATGTGCACATTATATGTGTATGTACTAGGAGGCTAACCCACATTAGGCTTGTGAGCACGGGAGCATGGGAACAAGCTCTAGTGGAGCATGGGTTAGGACTAACCTTAAGGGTTGAGGTTAGGGTCACGCATCCAAGGGTCACACATAGAAAATGTAGAGTCAAGAGTCACTTGAGGGCCCTCCTATATAATAGGGGCATTGGGCACACTCAAGGGATGTTCTCTTGTGTAGAGTATTATATCTACTCTCATGCCATTTCATACTAGAGCTGAGTGTTGCTACAATGAAGTACCACATACCTTACCTTGGGGTCCCATACCACTAAGAGATATACTGTATGTAAAAAGCTTTATGCATTAATATTAAGCTTAATGCATTAATCTCTATGCATATAAGGTTTCATGTGAACAAATAACCGAATTCAATATTCTGTGGAGATCGGTTCACACAGCATGAAAAAGAAACATTTTTACGGCATGAAAACCTAAGGTTTCACGTGAAAAAAATTTAAAATTTATAAAACTCGTGAAGTCCGTTGACATTATGTGCATATACTAGGAGGCTAACCCACATTAGGCTTGTGAGCTTGGAAGCATGGGTTAGGGCTAACCTTAAGGGTTGAGGTTAGAGTCAGGCATCCAAGGGCACACATGAATTACAATAAAGTACCCATACCTTAACCTTGATGCCCCATACCATCAAGAGATATGACTTCATTCCAGCAACATATAGCTCTAGTGTGAAATGGTAGGTGAGTAGATAGAATCCTCTACACAAAAGAATATCCCTTGAGTGTGCCCCATGTCCCTATTAAATAGGAGGGCCCTCAAGTGACTCTTGACTCTCCAATTCCCATGTGTGTCGACCCTTGGATGCTTGACCCTAACCTCAACCCTTTTAAGGTTAGCCCTAACCCATGCTCCCACTAGAGCTTGTTCCCATGCTCCTATGCTCACAAACCAAATATGGGTTAGCCTCCTAGTATATGCACATAACAAGTTGAAAGCACACAAAGATAAGAGTGCATGAGTTTCTTTGTTGAGCTAGGGAAGATGAAAGGGCGATAACTATGTCCTTTTGGTGTAGGTCTTGGTGGGAAGGGAGGCGCTAAGATTGGTAAGCTAAAATCTAGCTTGTACATGGTGTGGAAGAATCCAAGTTTTTATTATTACAGTATGCAGCTATAGCCACATGCATAGTCACATGTATAATTGCGCCCTACCATATGGCACTCTCGCAGCATTCACTCCTCTTGTAGCCACTCTCTCACTACATTCTCTCACTAGTGGCATGGCTAGAACTGTTAAGATTTATGGTACCTCCTACAAGAAGCTAGTTAGAATAATTACACACTAATGACACATGATTCACTTAATCCTAAGGTGGATGGAGTATATGAAAAAAAGTGATGATCACAAGCTAATTAGATTGCAAGATAAATTAACTTGCACTCATAGAGAAGCTTAAGATGTTCTTCTACTTCCATTGCTTGAAAATGACCCCTATCCTCACCTACTCACTCCCTGCCTCTACATGTGCTCTATGGCACCACACTTCTCAACCACCCCCCTTGGTGCCATATCTCTAGTCTACTCAAGGTGGTCGGATGTGAGTTACAACAATCATTACCTCCCCTAGGTGCTCAACTGGCTACTCTCAGGTGGTCGGGCAGATAAACACAGCAAACAAGATGAAATGATAAGATGGGTGTCTACTCATATGGTGTGACCCCTCTTTTAACAGATGACTAGGGTAGTAGTGGTGTTTTCCTACTTGCTCTTTAGAAGAGCTGATCTCTAGGGATCTCTTCATACTTGGTGGTCGCAGTAGTCCCCATAAAGTTGCCTTCGCTTTTCTTCAATCTGCAATCTTCTTCTTTATACCCAAACTTGTTACAGTGATTACACTTTGGCTTGTCTTTAAACATGCATTCATTTTTAAAGTGTCCTTTTCTACCACAATTGTGACACTTCAATTTGCTTTTGTTGAACTCAGAACAATGAATTCTCAACAACAGTGTTAGGATTGCTTCCTTTTAATTCTCTCTCTTTCTCCGAAAGGAATGAGACACATCCATCAAATGTTGGCTCTAAGGTTGTGACAAGTGCATTTTATTCCTTTGGCATGCTTTTTAGGATTATTGCAACAATGATATCTTTGTCTCCAATCTTAGCATCTATGCCATCTAACTGAGTCATGATGTTTTTCATTTTACTAACAAATTGAGCCAAAGATTCATTCAAGTTCATTTCTAGACCATAGAACTCAATCTTTGAGTGCATTTCATGGTTCTTTGTCTTAGCTCCAAACACGAGATTTAATGTATCCCATGCATGTTTTGTGTGTTCCTTAGAGTTAATGTGCTGAATAAGACTAGTACCCAGATGTAAACCAATGAGTGACAATGCTTGCTCATCTTTTTCAACCCACCTTTCACTTGGTTCATTCGGCACATTTTCCTAAATGATTTTCCACAATTTCTTATACATTAGAAGGTACTTCATATGTGTAGCCCACATGTGGAACCCTTCTCCATTGAACTTCTCTACATGCAAAGTGATGCTTGTTGATGTTTCCCTGATTAGAAGGTCTTACCACTTATGATGCTTCAATTGGTAGTGTCTATTCGTCGTTAAACAAGATGGAATGCAAGTAGTGTATGTGCATCAAATTTTTTATATTTGCTTCTAGAGCTTCCTAAGGATAGCCCCAATGCAAAGTTAGTGCTTTTGATGTGTGAACACACTAAATGCAACTCTAATTGCTCAATTGTATCCCCAGTTGTACCCAATTTATGCTAATTGCATGTTAATTATCATGGTTAATCTTAATCACAATTATTAAGTGGTCAAGAAGATGGAGGTTCAAATTGAACTTGTGGAAGCAAACATTGAAGGGGATTTTTAACCAATATTGTTTCCCTTGATGAGGACGAATGATTTGAGTAACCAAAGCACCTCAAAACACACCAAAACGGCAGATCTACACAGATTTTTAGCAACCTATTTTTATACTACTATGGCAGGATTTGTGCATAAAATTGCACAAAATTTGTACTGAGCCTTCCTCTTATGCTTTATAATAAGCTCCTAAAGGGGCTTGAGCTAATTTGAAGCAAGAAGCTCCAATGGTACAAAAGACCAGTCCAGAGCTAGTGCAAAATTATGCCTGGAGTAGACAGCGAATTTGGCAAAACCCACTAGTATGCTTGGTCACCCTATTGTGTTGGAGATGTGGCTGGGAGGGATTCAACAATGGCTACAAGAATGAGAAGAATCAAGCCTTGCAATTGTGAACCACAAGAAGGGAGATGAAGATAAGTTTGGGATTAGTGATGGATTAGTGACTAAACAAGAAGGGAGATGAAGATAAGGTTGGGATTAGTGATGGTTTAGTGACTAAACAAGAAGCATTAGGAACTCAATGGAGTCTTTTTGGGCCCTTTAATTTGCCATGAGGTTATGGAAACGTTTAACTTTTTGACAAATAGGAGCCTGCCATGTAAGCAAAAACCAATGGTTTGTAAGAGAGGTGTAAGAGTGGTCAAAGGGTGCACTTTTTCTCCCAAAAAGGGGAGGGGGCAATTTTACAATTTTCGGACCTCCATAACTTCTACATACAAGCTCCGATTTGAGCGGAGATTATAGATCCGTGATCTACGCATCAAGAGCTTTCCATAGATATGTTACATGATATGGTTTTATCCGCTAGATTTTAAATTCCATTTTCCCCCCAAAATTCAAATTCGAATAAAGTAGCCGTTTTGAAGCTTCTAATTAGAAAACGTTTCTTCTTAAGAGAAAAGGTTTAACTCCCTTAAACTGCCAAATAAAAGGGCCCAAGAAGACTCCATTGAGTTCCTAATGGGAGATGAAGATAAGGTTGGGATTAGTGATGGTTTAGTGACTAAACACAACTAATGAGCTAAGAGAGTGCACTAATCCTTTATTATCTTGGTCATTATAGCAACATTCCTCCACCCTAATCCATGGCTCACATCACCTTCTACCCACCATAGCCTTTATCTTGCCCTAGTGTGAGCCTTCAAAGCTTGGATTTCAAGTGGTATCAAAGCCACCCCCATCCTCATGAGCTTCTCCATTCACGTTTATTGCAAAGCAAGATGACCATGACTTGGATAGGATAGGATGCCCACTCTTCTCATTACTTGAGGCTCTTAAGATAGCCAAATGGTTACATATCATGTGGACTCCATTGATGCCACCTCATCCAAGTAATATCTCAAATATCTCCTTTCTCTACTAGAGGCTGTTCACACACCTTCACACACTCCCCTTGATACATACTCCTTGTGTATCTAGGCACCACATTTTCAACAATACCATGTTAAGATTTATGGTACCTCTTACAACAAGCTATTTAGACTAATTACACACTAATGACACATGATTAACTTAATCCTAAGGTGGATGATGCCTAAGCAAGATCATGATGGGACTATGTCAAACAAAGTGATGATCACAAGCGAATTAGGTTGCAAGATAGATTAACTTGCACTCATAGAGAGAAGTTTGAGATGTGCTTATACTTCCATTGCTTGAAAATGATCCCTTTTATATGGCTAGAGCACATCTTTACTTGTTCCATGCATGTGGGATAATCCACTTTTTCCATATGGCTTCATCCTCACCTACTCACTCCCTGCCTCTACATGTGCTCTATGGCCCCACACTTCTCAACAACATGGAGCCATGTCCCCGATTGGTAGTAGTGATGCAAGGCATGTAGTTTTATATTCTACCTCTGTTGATGCAAGTGCAATTGTGGGTTGTTTCTTACTGATCCAAGAAATCTAAAGGGTTGCGTAAGAGATCAATACTCATAAAGTAAGCAACAATCCTTTTGTACCATTAGGAGAAATGCGGACTCAATTTTGGGCCCTGTAAATAAGAAGTGCCAACTCAACTTAGAGAGAGAAATAAAAAAAGGTTTAAAACATATCCAAATTTGCAATTCGGCTCATTTTTTACTATTGTAATAGTAGGTTTAAATATATTAAAATATACATATTCTTTCAATGAGGTTTTATCATGAGACAGCATTCTTTGTTGGATGCACGTAAAACTTGTCAGAACCAAGATTTCATAGATTTTGAGGTAGTTGTGCATTTAAAAGATTCGAGAAAAGCTTTAATCATTATCTCGACCGTGGGGGGTTTTCCTACTAAAACTTAAAAAAATGTCCTTACTAATCAAGTTAATTCTTGTTTCAATTCTTTAATATGTTTTATGATGACAGAAAACACTAGCTTTGCAAATGAGAACATTAATCCAAATTTGGGGATTCCAATTAATCCACCTTCAACAACACATGGAGACACTCAAATTCTCAATAACAATAGTAGAAATGGTGCATGTAAAAGAACATATGATACTTACCATCTTCATGTAAACATAAAATCTGAGTACTAGCCTTTAAAGAAACGAAATAAGAGTTTTTTTAATGTTATGAGCAAAAAGAACAAAGGAGGAATAATGGAGAGCGTCATTTGGACTTGTGGACCGATGGCTCAATGTATCTCGAGGATCCATTTACAAATGCACCACCTCCATTTTGCAACATTACCTACTACTTTTCAATGGTGATGGTAGACAAGGTTTGCTAGGTTATGCCCAACACTTGGAAACAAAAGCGATGGTTGCAGAATAGCAGAGGGATTTTCTACAGATAGAGAACACTGAAATAAAAAAACTAAATGGGTTGTATGCAAAGAAGCTTATGGCAAACAAAGAAATAATTCAAGACTTGGAGAAAAATATTGATGCTTTAAGGAGAAAGGACATAGCAGTAGGGCCACATAAAAGAAGAAGGCAACTTTGCAACATAGAGAAAATGAAAGTTGGAAGTGGAGGGATGAAGAAGCGAGTACAGGCTGTAAGGTAATGTTAACTCTTGTTTTATATATATTTCTCTTTTCAGATTAGGTTCTTAAGTAATCAGATTAGGTTCTTAAGTAATCAGATTTGATGTTATTCTATTTTGAGATCTTTACTTCATCCAGAGTCCAAGGTACATTTCGAAAGTTGGAGTGCATTACAGTCATTTGGTACTAAAAGGAATAGTGGAAGAGATGCTGTATCAAAAGAAGTTTCCAAAAATCAATGAGAAGAATGTGTCTTCTTTTATGAACAAGAACCAGCTCGATGCAACGCAGGTGCAAGCAATGTTGGATGAGACTGGCATCTCTCAGAAAGCATATAGTATATGTTTACAGCACTAGGAGAGAAATGTCAAAGTAAGAAGCGTAAAGGTTTGGTACCAATGCAAGTAAAGTCTGCACACCAACATGTGAACTCAGAGGTGTTTTAGAAGCTTGGTTCACTAGTACATATTGAAGCAACATTTATTGCTAAAGATAGAGAGGTACTCTTTAACCAGCACAACAATATTTTCTTTGATCTTGAAGCTTTACAAAGGTACGAAGTTCATTTCTTTGAGATTAGTCAAGAAGAATGTGAAGGAGTTCTAAAATTTGTTTTGAAACTGGATGAGTGTGAGATTTTAAAGAACAAAAAAATGGAGAGGGTTACTATCACTCTAATGAACAGGGCCTTACACACATCTAGTACAAAAGATGATGCAAGATATTTCAGTGTTCAATCGAAGAATAACATATTGCCGCTTGGATCTTTTGAGGTATCTTCTTTATCATTGAATATGACTATGTATTACGTTAAAATAGTTTAAACACAAAACTTGTATAAACATGAGGCCTAATGACACAGGTGGATAAAGAAGACTTTGACATTTTGCATTAGGTGTTTCATCAAACTACAATTCCATCACTGATTAGTGAGCAAATAAATGGAAGGTCCCTTCATGTGTGCCTAGTTTCAGTGACTATAAAGTGGAATGGCACATGATGCAAGTGATTTGAAGACTCTAAAATGCATGTATAACATAAGCAAAGGTGCAAATGCATGTATAACATAAGCAAAGGTGCAAATGCAAAGGTGCCATGTCTATATTGCATGTCAAGTTCCAAGACTTTAAATCGTGTACTATGGCACAAAGCTCCTGATAGGCATTTAAAAGATAAAGATTTTAAAGAAGTGCTTGATATTCCTCTATCCAGAGTGCACATATGCACATTGCATGCACTATGTAGAATTATAGGGAAGCTGGTGTATTTGTACATATGCTTTGCATGGATGTTAAAGCCTAAAAACGAATCTCTAAAAGCAATCAAAGCAATAGAAAAAGTGCTATCAGACATTGTCTTGCATGGGGGGCATGTTAAAATTGAGGAGGAGGACAAGCCGTTACAAGGGGGGGTAGCAAAGAACCAAGAAAACCATCAATAGGTGGTGTGAAAGCTAAAAGATTTTTGTCATACTGCCTCAAAGACTGACGAGATAAAAACAAGCAAAAGATGTTTAATCGATGGAAAGAACTACATAATTCAGTTAAGGACATTGGAAATGAAGGTTTAATCCAAAATCGGAAGGCAGATGTGTGGATTTCACTTGACAAGATCTTTGCATTCATGGAGAAAAAGAGCTGGAGCAATAGTGAGATAAAATTATTTGAAAACATATTCGAGACTTGGAGGAAGGCATTCATTGCAGGATGGAGTGATCAACATAACTCATTACATGGTAAGAACTTAGCTGCAATCTCAATACTGTGAGACCAACTAATACATACATCTGATTTTTTCCTGTTGTCATTGATTGCAGCATATACTATATAATCATACACCATATTTTGCAAAGACATACGGTTCATTATTGATATGGTCAACTCAAGGCATGTAGAAGTCACATTACATAGCAAGAACTGTGAGATCCCCATCCCCACCGTGTAACGGATTCGGGGTGCTAGCAGCGGAAGTAGCACTTCTTGTGCGGGGCAGGGTCCCACACTCGGGGCCTCGCCCACGGATATCCGGACAAGAAACTAATCCATCGGTTTTTCCAAAACCGAACCCGAAAAAACTTCCTTCGCTCGGAAAGCACGGGCGATTCCACCAAGATAACTTTTCCCTAATGTAGTCAAAAGCCTTAGCTAACTGAGCTCATCTGATCGAACCCGTAAGTCCCATATTCAGATTAGGGAAAAGGACTATACTTGGATCATAGAGACCAACGCTTTTTTCCTCATTGAGAGGCACAGTCGTTGATTCTTTTCCATAGAACAATTTTTCTCCGGAATTTACTTCATCTATCGAACTAAACAGAAATTGCGTCTCGATTTACGGATCCATCAGTCCAGCCTAACCCCATCTAGTCCCATGGGTTACCCAACTGCCCAATCACTGTAGTGATGGAATCCAATTAGGAATTTGGTTAGGTTTTCTCCCGGGTACCAAGGAAAAGAGTTCCCAAGCCCTCTAGCCCCGGATGTTCATGCAAACATAAAACTAGTCACACCACTTACACACCCAATATGAAATTGCCTTTTTCTCAGCATCAACTATCTTTAAAATAATCCTTTAATGAAACCATTGTGTCATTGATCACAATCCTCAAAATCTCTGGTTGAATCCTTATTTCCAATGATTCCTTCATCGGTGTACTTATGGCATCATTGGCAACCAGAACGCTCACCACCTATGCACAGAGGGGCTTTTTTGATAGTTCCTAGCTCATAGTAGCCGGCAATATATTCACATAACAAAATGGAATCACCGTGGAAGATCAGCAAGATCAACCAACAGATCCATATAAAAGAGACATGGACTCATCCGTTGAGGACCAACAAGGTCAATCAACCAGATCCATGCCCAGTTTCAGAAAACAACTCTTACTCCTTGATTCAATATCTTCCACGACGCATGTGTGGGTATCTTCGGTGACCCAGAGCCCGAGCACCGTATGGTCAGTACCCTCTAGGATCCTTCGCAGGTCACCTAGCGCTTCACTCATAGGCCGCTTCGTTGGTCCCTCATCCACCGTACCGAAAGCTCACCATTTAAATCAAACCGAGGCTGGTCAAGACCTCGGCCGACCATGCTACGCAAGATGTCCTCCGTTGACTCTCCGTCAGCTATTGCAACTTTATCAGTTAGGTCTTCACGACCTTAATCACAAGACGATCAAAATGCTTCCCCAGCATTCTCGACATAAAACAGTCATTTACAAACAGGTCACAAATACAGTTTCTATAATGAACTCTCGTCTTTCCACATTATCCCTCATCAGTCCACATTACTTATTCCACATTCCATTCATATGTTTTTCCATTGTCATCCAATCACACCATATTCCATCTCATCACCTCAGATTCATTCACATCACATATGATTTATTCACATCCCAATTCACATGTCATCACATCTCATCCATTCACTCATATCGACGTCACATCATTTCACATACACATTCGCATTGATTATTCCACATACACATCCACATTCATACATCCACATCCATACATCCACTTCCACATCCGCATTCATACATACACATCCATATCCATGTCCATACATCCACATCCACATCCATACATCCATTTTCACATCCACATCCACATCCATTTCCACATCCACATCCATACATCCATTTTCACATCCACATTCATACATCCATATCCACATCCACATTCATACATCCACATCCACATCCACATCCACATCCATACATCCACACCATCTACATCAACCCTCATCATTCACACATCAAACCACATCATCAATTCATCCATCTACATCAACCCACATCATTCACACATGAAACCACATCATCCATTCATCCATCTACATCAACCCATATCATTCACTTATCAAACCACATCATCCATTCACATCCGATTCACATGCCGTCATTCATTCACATCCTTTATCTTTCATTCATACCACGATTCACATGACATAACATTCCTTTCATCCATTTTCATTTATCTGATTCATATCACTTCCATCCATCCATTTACATCTATTTAATTCCTATCACATCCCTAAAACTCTCCCACACATGTGAAATAGGTGCCTCCTTCACGAGGGAAATTCTCCCATACTGAGGTGTCAAAAATGCATTATTTCTTTTAAATATTTATCTTTTTTCACTATTAACCTTGTCCTTAGTCAACTCTTCATCTTATGTGAGTATTTACTCATTTTTGGGGGATTTTCCTTTTATTCTTCCATTTATCTCCTCCCTACATTTGGATGAATCTTATTGGTCCATAGGAACCTTAATTTAAATTTTCGAAAAAATCTTGACCCCTAGGATAAGGCCTCTTGAATAGATTATACTTGATTTCTAATGCACCTTCTGAAAATATTTTTGAACTTCTGTTTCGAGGGAGCTTAATTTAATAAGAAGATATATTTTTCCATCCAAAAATATTTAAAAATTGAATTACCACTCTCTAGAAGATTTTCTCTCTCTAGGCCAAAATTGGTAAAAACAAGATTTTTATAGTTCTAAAGAGGGATTTGACTACAAGGGAAGATACTGGAGATCCTGAAAGGCTCGAGAGGAATCTTGCATTCTACCTCACTTAAAAAACACGAGATGTCCTTATCTCGCAGGTGGAGTATGATCTCTTTCATCATCTTCTTCTTCTTCAATCACTTCCAACGTTCTTGCCTTGGAAGTGGACGACCGATTTGGGAACAACTCTCTTTGAATTCCCCTATTCTGAAGTGGAGGTCTTGCATTAATTTGGATTGAAATTATAGGTTGGATAGAGGGTCTACCTCTGGGATTTCCCTGATTTTGGCGGATAGAACCCTGATTACTTTGGAAGGAAGGGGCTGGAGGTTAGAATCTTGATCCCTGATTTCCCTGCCCTGAAAACCTTGATCCAAAAGGAGTTGGGCAATCCATGCTGCGATGTCTAAATCCTTGACAGTTATAGCATTTCACTTTCTTATTCAAGGGTGGAACTTCTGAAGTTGAAATCCAGGGGGATTGAGTTTTGGGAAAAGGACATTTCTTCCATTCTGGAACTTCCCATATCCTAGGTTTGACCCTGATGTCTCTTAGGCGGAGAAAGGTTGGAATCATCTTCTGGGAATAAAAACCTTTTGAAAGGTGATGGTGCTGGCTTTGGCGGGACTTTGACATCAAAGGCTTTGGCGAAATCCTTCGCCATCCGAACTGCTTCAGCCATGGAAACTGGCTTGGCATTCTTCACCAGGATATTCAAAGGTTCGTTCAGTCCCCGAATGAACCTGGCCATCAGCTGTTCTTCATCCACCAGTGGAGGCGCGTATTTGAGGAGGAAGGCGAATGCTTGGTGATATGCTTCAATAGATCTTCTCCCTTGGGTTAACTCTAAGAATTCGTTCATCTTTGTTTCTAAAAAGCCGGGAGGACAGAACCTCGTCCTTAGGTAAATTTTGAGATTAGTCCACGTTTGGGTATTTCGGTCGTCGAGACGGTTTGTTTGGCAGTGGTTTTTCCATGCCACTCTAGCTGTCTCCACTATCTTTAGCCTTGCAAGAGCCATTTTGCTCTTCTCATTGTACCCAGTGACATCGAAGTATTCTTCCATTGATTCGATCCACTTCTCCACAGCCTCGCCCAAGTTTTCCCCTTCACCCTTGAAAGGTCCAGGTTGCGAACTATAAAGAGTTTTACGAACATCCAGGTCGAGCTCTTCTTCATCGAGTTGGGGGTTAACATTTCTACCCCACGATGACCTCGATCCATGTTCCTATCAATACAAAAATTCTTGTTAAGTCTCTTTATTTATGATTCAATCCGATTTTTGATTCAACTAATTTTGGGGTTCTCTAAATAGGTCGTCTCCCCACAAAATCAAGGGATAAAGATACTCATATAGAATGCATTATCAGTTAACAATTCATTCAGAATATCTCATTCATATCTTTAACACAATAATGGTCCGTCAGACTAATTTTTTCCATCTGAACACTCCTCCATGGGGATTTCAATTTTTTAGATTTTTAATTTATCATCCCTTAACTTGATCCATTGGACAAAAGTTAACAGTAGCAATCTGGCAGCACAATCCACTAATCTCATAGTGATTAGCTGAAGTCATTAACGTCATTCCAGTTAAGAACATCATCACAGGGACTCGTCCCATTCATCCTCATTGCGGTTTCGCTCAGCTTATTACATTTCAATCAAATTTCACGGATCATCATTTTTCAATCAGAATCCAAATCAACTCCAACTCATCAGTTCTCAACCAGAATTTAAAAATCATATCAACCACATTCGAATTCATTATCTGGATAGCATTAATGATGATAATTTCAAGTCTTAGATTTACTCGTATATATACTGCCTGTAAAGAGCTGCAGTTATACCCTCGGTATATATAGGTAGTCATGGTTCTTGGAATTATAAGGTAAATACCATGATGTCTAGGCCTCAAGCAAGTCAGGGATTCCAAACAATTGTGGTACTTCCATCTGAAGACCCAATTACTAATTTATGAATTTCAGTTCAAATATCAATTTGTATGAATTTTATCACACAATTACAACCTTTTACTGCTTCTTCATAAATTTTTGACATATTTGGCTTCTCGGTTGATCCTCATTAGCCAAATAGCTCTGATACCAACTGTAAGATCCCCGTTCCCACCACGCAACGGATTTGGGGTGCTAGCAGCGGAAGTAGCTCTTCTTGCTCGGGGCGGCAGGGTTCCACACTCGGGGCCTCGCCCACGGATATATCCGGACAAGAGACTAATCCATCAATTTTTCTAAAACCGAACCCGAAAAAACTTCCTTTCATCGAAAAGCACGGGCGATTCCACGAGGATAACTTTTCCCTAACGTAGTCAAAAGCCTTAACTAATTGATCTCATCTGACTGATCCCGTAAGTCCCATAGTCAGATCAGGAAAAAAGATTGTACTTGGATCATAGAGACCAGCGCTTTATTCCTCATTGAGAAGCACAGCCGTTGATTCTTTTCCATAGAACAATCTTTGTCCGGAATTTACTTCATCTATCGAACTAAACAGAAATTGAGTCTCGATTTACGGATCCATCAGTCCAGCCTAACCCCATCCAGTCCCATGGGTTACCCAACCGCCCAATCACTGTAGTGATGGGATCCAATTAGGAATTTGGTTAGGTTTTGTCCCAGGTACCAGGGAAAAGAGTTCCCAAGCCCCCTAGCCCCGGATGTTCATGCAAACATAAAACTAGTCACACCACTTACACACCCAATATGAAATTGCCTTTTTCTCACCATCAACTATCTTTAAAACAATCCTTTAATGAAACCATTGTGTCATTGATCACAATCCTCAAAATCTCTAGTTGAATCCTTATTTCCAATGATTCCTTCATCGGTGTACCTATGGCATCATTGGCAACCAGAACGCTCACCACCTGTTCACACAAGGGCCTTTTCGATAGTTCCTAGCTCATAGTAACCGGCAATATATTCACATAACAAAATGGAATCTCCGTGGAAGATCATCAAGATCAACCAACAGATCCATATAAAAGAGACATGGACTCATCCGTTGAGGACCAGCAAGGTCAATCAACCAGATCCATGCCCGATTTCAGAAAACAACTCTTACTCCTTGATTCAATATCTTCCATGACGCACGTGTGGGTATCTTCGGTGACCCAGAGCCCGAGCACCGTTTGGCCAGCACCCTTTAGGATCCTTCGCAGGTCACCTAGAGCTTCACTCATAGGCCGCTTCATTGGTCCCTCATCCACCGTACCGGAAGCTCACCATTTAAATCGAACCGAGGCTGGTCAAGACCTTGGCCGACCATGCTACGCGAGACGTCCTCCGTTGACTCTCTGTCAGCTGTTGCAACTTTATCAGTTAGGTCTTCATGACCTTAATCATCACAAGACGGTCAAAATGCTTTCCCAGCATTCTTGACATAAAACAGTCATTTACAAATAGGTTTACAAACAGTCATTTACAAACAGGTTTACAAACAGGTCACAAATAGAGTTTCTATAATGAACTCTCGTCTTTCCACATTATCCCTCATCAGTCCACATTACTTATTCCACATTCCATTCATATGTTTTCTCACTGTCATCCAATCACATCATTTTCCATCTCATCACCTCAAGTTCATTCACATCACATATGATTTACTCACATCCCAATTCACATGTCATCACATCTCATCCATTCACTCATATCGATGTCACATCATTTCACATACACATTCGCATTCATCATTATTCCACATACACATCCACATTCGCATTCATTATTCGACATACACATCCACATTTGTACATCCACATCCATACATCCACATCCACATCCGCATTCATACATACACATCCATATCCATGTCCATACATCTATATCCACATTCATACACCCACATCCACATCCATACATCCATTTTCACATCCACATCCACATCCATACATCTATTTCCACATCCACATCCATACATCCATTTTCACATCCACATTCATACATCCATATCCACATCCACATCCACATCCCCATTCACATTCATACATCCACATCCACATTCACATTCATACATCACATCCACATCTACATTCATACATCCACACATCCATTTCCACATCCACATTCATACATCCATTTCCACAGCCACATCCACATCCATACATCCATCTACATCAACCACATCCACATCCATACATCCATCTACATCAACCCCCATCATTCACACATCAAATCACATCATCCATTCATCCATCTCCATCAACCCACATCATTCACATCAAACCACATCATCCATTCATCCATCTACATCAACCCATATCATTCACACATCAAACCACATCATCCATTCACTTCCGATTCACATGCCATCATTCATTCACCACGATTCACATGACATCACATTCCTTTCATCCATTTTCATTTATTTGATTCATATCACTTCCATCCGTCCATTTACATCTATCTGATTCCTATCACATCTCATCACATCTATTTATAGAATATAAGAGAATTTTAATTTTTTGATATAAAGATTCTTTACGCATCTAATTAGGCATAAAGACAACTTTAGTAGGAATAACACTTTTATAAAAATCCTTTTTTGCATCTATTTAGGCATAAAGTCAATTTTAAGGAAAATAACTTTTTTGAATTAAAAATAAACCTTTTATGCATTTTACTATGCATAAATTCCATGTTTATGAGAATAACACTTTCAAAATAAATCTTTTATGCATCTATCTATGCATAAATTCAATTTCAATGAAAATAATACTTTCAAAATAAAAATAAATCTTTTATGCATCTTTCTATGCATAAATTCAATTTCAATGAAAATAATACTTTCAAAATAAAAATAAATCTTTTATGCATCTTTCTATGCATAAAATAAAAATTTATAAGAATTTTTCTTTTGGAATAAAAATAAAATTTTTTATGCATCTATTTATGCATAAAATCAAAATTGATGAAAATAACTCTTTTGAATTAGAAATAAAATACTTTATGCATCTTTCTATGCATAAAATCAAAATTGATGAAAATAACTCTTTCGAATTAAAATAAATTCTTTATGCATATTTCTATGCATAAAATTAAAATTGATAAGAATAACTCTTTTGGAATAAGTAAAATTCTTTATGCATCTATTTATGCATAAATCCAATTAGTAGGAATTACACTTTTAGAATAAAAGAATTTCTCTTATGCATCTAAATTATGCATAAAATCCATTTATGATGAAAATTACACTTTTAATATAAAAAAATCTTTTATGCATATGTTTATGCATACAAATCATTTATGATGAAAATCACTCTTTTAATATAAAAGAATTTTTTAATGCATCCATTTATGCATAAAAATCATTTATGATGAAATTACCACTATTAATATAAAAAATGTCTTTTATGCATACAAATCATTTATGATAAAAATAACTCTTTTAATATAAAAGAATTTCTTTTATGCATAAAAATCATTTATGATGAAAATAACACTTTTATAATAAAAATAACAACTTCAATATGCTTCCTTCTATGCATAGAATTTAATTGTAAAGAAAGTAACACTTTTTTAATAAAATATTTTTAGTATGCATTTTTCTATACCTAGAATGAAAATTGACACTTTAAGAATACATATACGATGGGAATTACTCTTTTTTAATTAAAAAAAAGTAAAACTTATTTTACATAATTTTAGAAAATTTTGCCATAACCTCCTTTGTATGGCTGACCATTTTTTAATTTTTACCTCTCTAAAATTAATTAGAATTTCACCAAGAGTATTTAAATCATTCTAATGTAAACATTTTCTACTTATTTAAGAGAAACATTATGAAAAACTTGATTTTATCCATGAATCATTCATCTAGGATAAAGAATGGTTGGATTTACTAAAGAAAAGAGGGGAATGCCTTTTTTCAATGAGGCATAACATCATTTTCATTTTAGAGAAGACAAAAATCATAAAAACCATAAAATGAAATAGAAAAGAGAAGAATCTCCAACTTACAAGGAGAATTGGAGAGCTTTCCTTTGGCTTGATGGTTTGAGGGATCTACTCTTGTTTGTTACAAGAGTGGCCACCAATCTTTAGAAGAGGGAAGGTCAAAAACTAATGAATTATGAGTAAATTCACAGTTTTTGGCTCTTGGGAGAAGCATGGTAACAGTGCAAAAACACTATTAAGCTTCAACAAAGGGGAAGGCTTCTATTTATAGAAAAAAGTGAGTCTCTAACCAAGCAAACTGATTCTAGAATTTTTCAGATCAATTTGGTTAATTTTTGACCATTTTTAGGTCAGTTTTGCTCACTTTTTGGATCTAGTTGAAACAAGAGAGAGGAGAGATAAAAATATCTCATTATTTGGGAGTTTAAAACTCTCCCACACATGTGAAATAGGTGCCTCCTTCATGAGGGGAATTCCCCCATACTGAGGTGTCAAAAATGCATCATTTCTTCTAAATATCTCTCTTTTTTAACTATTAACCTTGTCCTTAGTCAACTCTTCATCTTATGTGAGTATTTACTCATTTTTAGGGGATTTTCCTTTTATTCTTCCATTTATCTCCTCCCTACATATGGATGAATCTTATTGGTCCATAGGAACCTTAATTTAAATTTTTGAAAAAATCTTGACTCCTAGGATAAGGCCTCTTGAATAGATTATACTTGATTTCTAATGCACCTTCCGAAAATCTTTTTGAACTTCTGTTTCAGGGGAGCTTAATTTAATAAGAAGATATATTTTTCCATCCAAAAATATTTAAAAACTGAATTACCACTCTCTAGAAGATTTTCTCTCTCTAGGCCAAAACTGGTAGAAACAAGATCTTTTATAGTTATGAAGAGGGATTTGACTACAGGGGAAGATACTCGACATCCTGAGAGGCTGGGGAGGAATCTTACAAGAATAGGTTACTTTAAGCACACTAGACATAGTGGAGGCAAGAATCGAGCCAATAGTCTTTTAGAGTTACATCAATGGACTTACATGAAATTGATTCACAAAGCAAAACAAAAACACATTCAAGTCCTCATCATTGACATGTGCAATACAATTTATTAATAAAGAAAAGAGACAATGCGCTTGGAATCAGCCAACTGTGAGAGAGCGCCATCAATTGTGGTGTCACTCAAGAGTCAGCGTTGGGAGAAGGTGGGCTTGATCTTCTTCATTGGTCTTCCTTCTTCATCTTCCTTTTCCTATTCTTCCTCTTCATCTACCGAGAGATCTATTCTTGGCATTTGCACCGTTCGAGGCAACAGTTCGATCGGCTTTTTCTTATCCTTATTAGATATCTTTTTCCATATGGATGCAATGTGTCTGGGTCTGTAATTCCCGATACAATAGCATGCATTGTATATGAAAGGTAGTAGGGAAATCTTAGTGCTTGTTAGCAACCATACCCCTAACTAAACACCTGTAGTGTAAACTATTTCTCGACAAGCACCACCTTCTCAGCATTTAAAGCCACTTCGTGTCCACCACAAAACCTAGATAGTACTTTGAATGCGAATAAAGAAAATTTTGCATTGTCTTTTGAGAACTCCTTGTGAAATATAATGATCTACGTATTAAAGTTGTAATCATCATGACTCATGCCACTGCTTGTTGCTGTCAATTTTAAGTAAGTATCGTAAATTGCACGTATCTTTTGATGATTCAAATGTCTTATATATTGAGTGAGAGGAACATCCTTTCAATGACCTATTGACTTTGAAGTGGAAGCTCCGGAGGATCTTGAGCCTCGTGCTCTCTTTTCAGTAAATCATCATTATGTACAAAAACCTGGTACCAATGTTATATGTTTAATTGACACAATTGACAAAGTCCACATAAATCAAATTCTTATAGTTTGAAAAATCTTCGGCTCTATTACCTGTTGATTTTCATCACCCTCAAGCATGGATCTTGTCCACAAAGGGATTGCGGACTTACTGTCTTCATGCATAGTAGGTGCCTAAAATTTACCCATATCTGCCAAACTATAAGATTCCTCCCTCCAACTTTTGAGGTGTAAAGGTGTAAGAATCTCCCCTTCTGTTCTTGAAATTATTCCCCCCTCTAAAATAGGAAAAAGATCTTGTTTTACCCTATTTTGGTCTAGAGAGAGAAAATATCTAGAGAGAGATAATCCAAAATTGAGATATCTTTAGATATAAAAATCCTCCTAGTGTCTAAAATGGTTTCCCCTGAAACAAAAGTTCAAAATAAACTTTCCAACGTGCATTAGTAGGAATCAATTAAAAATGATATAAGGGACCTTAGCCTAAGGGTCTAGATTTTCAAAAATTTCTGGATTATGGTCCAATTAAGGTTCCTATGGGCCAATAGGATTTTTATGCAAAAAGAGGAATTCCCATGATAATGGAGATCCATGTAATTAAATGGAAAAAAAGAAATTTTTGTATATTAAAATAATGAGTATTTTTATTTAAAGAGGAATTTTAAATAAATTTATTTTATGTATGAGAAAATTTCAATGATAAAAGAGGAAGTCCCATGACATTTTGAATTCAATCATTCAAATGCAAAAAGAGGAATTCCCATGATATTTGTCATCGACTTTCTTGCATGTGTTCATTTTTTTCACCTCTGAGTCTGTGACAAAATAGCAAGAGCCAAATGCCATTGCTGCTACATCCATCTTCCTCTGACTACATCACTCTCCTCAATGCCATTGACCTCTACATCCATTACAAGTATTTCAAAGTTCTTTCAGACCCTTTATTAACGTTTTTCAATATGTTTTGTGAATGTTGATAATAGTGTCTATACTAAGCGCTCAGGGTTTCATCAGGGTCCTTCTTCTCGTCCCATATCGCTTAATACTAACCCCCTTGGCTCACGTTGCCCATGGGTCTAGTACCAAGCGATATTGGTACCTCTGGACTCCTGGACTCCTGTTTGTTTAATATCACTTGTTGGTACCGACCACACTGTGATAATGTTGGTCACGGGGTTAGTATGAAGCAATACAAAGGCCTCCAGAATCCTGTGTGCTTTATATCGCTTGGTACGGACCCCATTGTGAGTCATGAGGTCAGTACCAAGCGAAACAAAGGCCTTCGGGATCCTGTCTGCTTTATATCGCTTCGTACTGACCCCACTATGAGTCATGGGGTCAGTACCAAGCGAAACAAAGGCCTCTGGGATCTTGTCTGCTTTGTATCACTTAGTCTCGACCCCACTGTGAGTCATAGGGTTAGTACCAAGCGAAACAAAGGCCTCCAGGATCCTGTCTGATTTATATCACATGGTCCCGACCATAGTGTGAGTCATGGGGTTAGTACCAAGCAAAACAAAGGCCTCCGGGATCTTGTCTACTTTATATCACTTGGTGCCGATCCCACTGTGAGTCATGGGGTCAGTACCAAGCAAAACAAAGGCCTCCGAGATCGTGTCTGCTTTATATCGCTTGGTATCGACCCCACTGTGGGTCATGGGGTCAGTACCAAGCGAAACAAAGGCCTCCAGGATCCTGTCTGCTTTATATCGCTTGGTGCCGACCCCACTGTGAGTTATGGGGTCAATACCAAGTGAAACAAAGGCCTCCGAGATCCTCTCTGCTTTATACTGCTTGGTACGGACCCCATGAGATTGTGTCTACTTTATATCTCTTGGTGCTGACCCCACTCTGAGTCATGGGGTCATTACCAACAAGCGAAACAAAGGCCTTTGCGATCTTGTCTACTTTATATCACTTGGTGCCAACCCCACTCTGAGTCATGGGGTCAGTACCAAGGGAAACAAAGGCCTCCGCGATCTTGTCTTCTTTATATCACTTGGTGCCGACCCCACTCTAAGTCATGGGGTCAGTACCAAGCGAAACAAAGGCCTCCACGATCCTGTCTGCTTTATATCGCTTGGTATTGACCCCACTGTGAGTCATGGGGTTAGTACCAAGCGAAACAAAGGCCTTCGGGATCCTGTCTACTTTATATCGCTTGGTGTCGACCCCACTATGAGTCATGGGGTTAGTACCAAGAGAAACAAAGGCCTCCGAGATCCTGTCTGCTTTATATCACTTGGTACTGACTCCACTGTGATAACGTTGGTCATGGGGTCAGCGTACTAAGCGATTCAAAGGCCTTCGGAATCCTGTTTGCCTTATATCACTTGGTACGGACCCCACTGTGAGTCATGGGGCAGTACCAAAGCGATTCAAAGGCCTTCTGAGTCCTCTCTCCTTTATATAACTTGGTACTGACCCCAATGTGATAACGTTGGTCATGAGGTCAGTACCAAGCGATACAAAGGCCTCCGGAATCTTGTCTGCTTTATATCGCTTGGTACTGACCCCAATGTGATAATGTTGGTCATGGGGTCAGTACCAAGCAATACAAAGGCCTCCAGAATCTTGTCTGCTTTATATCACTTGGTACACCGACCCCACTATGAGTCATGGGGTCATGGAGTCAGTACCAAGTGATACAATGTACTATGGAATCCTATTTTTGTTATATCGCTTGTTGGTACTGACCTTTTTAAATACGTTTCTCATAATGCTTTGTTTATTTATTTAGATGGCTCATACCAAGACAACTGCTCGGAGGCTTGAAAGACCTACTGAGTCACTGTAGGCCCAAGGCAGAACAAGGAGGTATCAAGGTCATAGGGCAGTTTTGTAGGAGCTTCGTCGCATTGAGCGACACATGCAGCCTGCGATATCTAGGCTCCCTTTCCAGAGGATTGTGCATGAAATTTGTGAGCAATGGAGTATTGGCATGCGGTGGCAATCATCTGTATTATTGTGTCTTCAAGAAATCACTGAGGTCTGGATCATCGAGTTTTTTGAAGATGCTTACTTTCTCCCCGCTCATGCCCATAGGATGACAATAATGCCAAGAGATTTTGATACCCTTCATTGATTGTGGTACAGATATGACTAGATTCTTAATCCCTTGAATGCGGTGTATCCTTTACGGTTCCCCCCCTCCATTCTCGTACAAGGCCAGCTGAAAGCTCCCATGCCCATCACAACAGGGACACCCATTCTTAGAGTAGGTTGACTTGAACACCCTAGTGATGATGCCCCTCAAGCAGAACCTCACAAACAACTAGAACCGGAGGCACAACCACAACCGGAGGCTACTGCAGCACAGCCACAGCCCTCCATTGAGGTTGAAATTGTTGCAGAAGAAGAAGATGCAGACAGGATAGAGAGGGAAGTAAGTCTGATTGAAGAAGATGCAGACAGGATAGAGAGGGAAGTAAGTCTGATTGAAGAAGATGCAGACAGGATAGAGAGGGAAGTAAGTCTGATTGAAGCATAAGAAGAAGATGCAGACAAGATAGAGAGGGAAGTAAGTCTAATTGAATTAGACAATATTAGAGAATTGAGAGTTTTGGAGGCTGCTGCACCAGTTAGAGTGGCATTTTTGGTTTGGGACAGGCGTCTGGATAGATACGATTTAGATGTTTTGAGGAATGACGCAATGGAAATCACAGATAACATTATCAATATTTTACTATGGTATGTATAGTATATACAATAGTATATACAATGCATCAGTGTATATAGTATGATGCATGACTGAGCTATAAGTACTAGTGGACTAATTCTTTGTTCTGTTCATTGTTGCCTTTAGGTATTGTATATTAATATACTAGAAGAGGTCTAAAACTATACATATATTGTGGATCCTCTCATTTCTGTGGCATTACAAAATGATAGCTCAACATTTTTGAGCCTTATGTCCTAGTATGAACTAGTGAACCTTGACTTGGCGAGACTTGTTTTCATGGCTTACCATGAAGAGTGAGTCTCATGTTAAGTTTAAAATTGACATCAAATATTTGGTAATCTATATGTGTTTTCTTTAATAACACCTATGTTCTCTTTGTTTTTTGTAGTCGACACTGGAGATTGTTTTTGTACGATATTGAGCAAAACACGTGTTATTTTGCTAACTATGTTCAACAATATCATGGCCACATTAGAGAGTAAGTCCCTATTGACATTTCCCTCTTCCACAAGCATGTAGATTTATTTAAGCAGGATAAGCTGATGCTTGTTTTTTGACCTCTTAGATGTGCTCAAAAGTTTGTATATGCATTGGAACCTCTCTTAATGGAGATGAACCTTGTACAATGCGCATGACATATCATAGGATAAGCATGCCAATACAACCAAATGATGTTAGCTGTTGATGGAGGATGGCCCTAAACGCCTATCTTTTTAATAAAGAAATTTTTTGATATTCTTGATGTAAGTAATGTTTGTAATATATACTTGCATTTTTAAAGTGTTATTATAATGTCCCTAACAAAGCTTTTCTCTATGTATAGGAAATAAGTTTGAACAAATATGCTCCCTTGCACGTAAAACAGTTTAGAACAAAATCTATACAAAGAATTATTTTGGCTATCCCCCATGATCGTGCACAAGAAGAGATCAGAAGGGCAGATGAATTTGCAAGGGAAGCTGCATAGAGAATACGTTAGTGAGACGAGGAGCGGCAAAGACAAGTTGAAGAACATGTGGCTGTCCTAAATGAGTATGATAGGCTACAAGCAGAGGTGGATGAGTGGGTGGAATCTAGGAGGCAAGTCGAGCTGCAGGTAGAGAGGGAAAGAGAAGAAACACTGTGGGAAAAAGTGGAACGGCCACAAGAGGAGAAAAATTGAAGGCCCCCTTAGTGGACATCTTAATCACGGCATCACCATCATTAGACTTATATTTACATTTGTAACATTAACATTAACTATAATTTTGTAAGAGACCTGACATTGTTTTGTAAGAAAAAAATCTTTCATATATAGAATTGCTTTTGGAGTTACAATGTCTCAATACTATCATCATTCAACGATTAATCAAGTGAATAGTATGAGAGACTGATTCTTTGAAGGAAGTCATTTTCTCTTTTTGCCTTGGCACCTGTAAAAAAGGGGTTTTGTTAGTGGTATCTTACATAATGTTATGCATAGTAGCATACTAAATGGTGAATGTAAATATAAATGGTTTACCTTTTTAATATCCATTGTAAATGTATAATCTTTTGGCAATAGTTCAATCTCCTCATATGTAAGGTCTTCTCTAATTTGAGAAAGAGATGTTTTAGATAGTGTGTTTAGCATTGTAAGCAATTTTCCTTCCAAATATATCTCCATTACTAGAGGAGTATTCTTGAGATTTGACTCCAAATCTTGATCTAATGGAACAAGATTGCCATTAACATAATGATATCTGGTGTAGTGAAAAGCTGCAATTAAGTTTTAAGAGCCAATAATGTACTTGCAAACTATTGACTTCTTCTCCAAAATAGAAATGATGCCTTCTATCTTTCTCCTTTCCCAACCATTGTCCAAAAAGTCTAGTGCCTTACTTGAATTGCAAATAAACATTATTGAAGTATTTATTATTTCTTCATAAAAGAAAAAGTCAACAAACACTTCGATAGGCATAAAAATAGTAGGCTTGACATTATTTGTTGCAATAGATACCTTAAGAGACTTTTATATATTGTGATACAACCTGATCCTATAACTTTCACTAGTTTGTGAAGTTTGCAATGGCCAATCTTTGCTTCCAAATAATGGGAGGGGTAATGGAGTCAAACAAACCCATCTAGAAGATGTGTTTGGTTCTAAGTAGTACTGCATATCATAGAAAAATATGCCATGGTCTACAAGATCTCTATGAGTTCTTCCTTTGTAAATTTGTTCTCCTACATATCCATGGAAAGCATAAAAAATCCCACTGATACTCTCCACTAGTTGCCAGTCTATCCTATTGGATGGATAAATATCTACATGAAACCAAAAGATTAGACATTTTTAAAACAACAAGTAGACACTTTTAAAACAATAAGGAGACAGGATTGAATGGATAAAAAACTGCATAATAACAACAATTAAACATTTTTAAAACAAAGTAAGCTTTGACTAAGATACTACTCACAGTTGGGGACGATATCCTGACCAAGAGGAAATTTTTTCACCCTCAAGTCTACATGGTGGAAAACATGTTGTGTTAGTACTAGTACGAGGCTTTCTACAGGTTGCCATTTTGTGTAGCAAAAGACACATGGAAGAAGAAGATGAGAGCTTAATTTGGAGGAGACTTAGAAAAAGAAAGAACAACTATGTTGGAGATGAAGAAGATCAGAGCTAGTTTTGGAGGGGGAAACTTAGACATTCTCTATCATTAACTACCATTCTTTATAATTAACTACCACTATCTTTTAGCATAAGTACAAAGATTCGGTAGTATTATTTTATTATTTTAAGATGCATTTTGAGAATAATTTTACTCTATTTACTTGAATTCTAGGCTACTTCTACATCACTGTCACATCACTATGGATAGATGTGGACGTGATGTAATGGAGATAGAATGTATGTGATGGGATGAGGATGCAATGAATGTGATGCATGTGAATAGATGCGATGAGATGTGAATGGATGTGAATGGATATGAATGTGACGTGATGTAAATAGATGTGAATGGATGAAATATGATGAGAATGGATGTGATGTAAATAGATGTGAATGGATGAGATGTGATGAGAATGGATATGATGTAATGTGATGTGGATTGAGGTAGATGTGAATGGATGAGATGTGATGTGAATGGATATGATGTGATGTGAATCGGGATAGATGTGAATGGATGAGATGTGATGTGAATTGGGATAGATGTGAATGGATGAGAGGTGATGTGAATGGATGTGATGTGATGTGAATCGGGATAGATGTGAATGGATGAGATGTGATGTGAATGGATGTGATGTGATGTGAATAAAAATAGATGTAAATGGATGAGATGTGATGAGAATGGATGTGATGTGGATCGGGGTAGATGTGAATGGATGAGATGAGATGTGAATGGATGTGATGTGATGTGATGTGGATATGGGTAGATGAGAATGAATGAGATGTGATGAGTGAATGAGATGTGATGAGGATAAATGTGATGAGATATAATATGATGTGATTGGATGAGAATGGATGAAGGACGATGGGAATACATATGATTGGATGTGGATTAAGCAATGTGAATTGATGTAGAAGAATGTGGAATAACGAGAATTGATGTGGAAAGATGAGTGCATTGGAAACTGGAATTATGACTTGTTTTTAAATGATTGTTTTATGTCAAGAATGCTGGGAAAGCATTTTGACCATCTTGTGAATGAGGTCGTGGTGGGGAGACCAAATTGATAAAGTTGCAACAGCTGACGGAGAGTAAACGGAGGACGTCTCGCATAGCAAGGTCAGTTGAGGTCTTGACTAGCCTCGGTTCAATTTAAATGGTGAGCTTCTGGTACGATGGATGAGGGACAAAGGAAGCGGCCTATGAGTGAAGCGCTAGGTGACCTGTGAAGGATCCTAGAGGGTGCTGACCATACGGTGCTCGGGCTCTGGGTCGTCAAAGATACCCATGCGTGCATTGAGAAAGAAAATGGAACAAGGAATTAGAGTTGTTTTTTGAACTCGGGCATGGATATCTGGTTGATTGGCCTTGCTGGTCCTCAAAATGGATGAGTCCATCTTTTATATGGATCTGTTGGTTAATCTTGCTGATCTTCAACAGAGACTCGAGAGTCCATCTGGATTTTTATAAGTGAATATATTTTTAGGTACTATGAGATAGGAACTATTGAAAAGGCCTCTGAGTGAACAGGTGGTGAGCGTTCTAGTTGCCAATGATGCCATGGGTATACTGATGAAGGAATGATTGAAAATTAGAATTCAACCGGATATTTTGGAGGATTCTGATCAATGATACTATGGTTTCATTAAAAGATTGTTTTAAAGACACGTAAATTCATGAAATAGGCAATTTCATATTGGGTGTGTAAGTGTTGTGACTATCTTGAAGTTTGCTTGAAGCGTCGGCTAGGGGACCTGGGAACTCTTTTCCCTGGTACCCAGGGAAAAACATAACCAAATTCCTAAATGGATCCTATCACTACAGTGGTTGGGCAGTTGGCTAACCCATGGGACTAGATGGAGTTAGGCTGGACTGATGGATCCCTAAAATAAGACTCAATTATGTTATGGTACGATAGATGAAGTAAATCTCGGATTGTCTTTTTTTTTCCTCTCAATGAGGAAAAAAGTGTTGGTCTCTATGATCCAAGTGCAAGTCTTTTCCTTGATCTGATCATGTGACTTACGGGTTCGGTCGGATCAGTTTGGTTAGTTATTAAGGCTCTTGACTACGTTAGAATAAAAATATCTTGGAGGAATCGCACGTGCTTTTTGGGCAAGGGAAGTTTTTTCAGGTTCGATTTTGGAATAACCGAGGGATTAGTCTCTTGATTGGATATCTGTGGGCGAGGCTCTAATGAGTGAGAGGCTCTGCCCTGTGCAAAGTGCTATTTTCGTTGCTAGCACCCCCGATTTTGTTGCGTGGAGGGGGCAGGGATCTTTCACAAATGAAGATGGTGCAATTGCTGTAGCCTCCTCCTCGGAAGGAAATTGGGTTTCATATGTTCTAGCTTCATCGAGCATCTTCTTTAATATCTCCTTACGAGGCAAGTACTCAGAGTCCTAGACTGCAGAATCAGCTACTAGATAATTGTCAACTCCTTCCTCTATCCATGTCTGCTTCACTAAAATTTGCTAAGGTAGCCAAGCAACTGTCTCGGGCTCTGAGTCCTCAGAGAGGATGCAGAAAACAAAGAAAACCATAACTAAATTGGAGCAGGCGACACTTCTTTGAGTGTATTGGGCATTTCTCCTCTCCTCTATTGCTGCAGCTTTGGGAATCTTTTCAAGATAATGGCTAAGCCTCCTCTTCATGACTTTGTCTATTGAAAAATTAGATGGATGAACATATCGTTCACCATTGAACAGAACATAACGATATTGGCAGGAACATAACGATATTGGCAGGAACAGTGTCTTAATACTCTTACTCACGGTCACCAAAAACAATCCTACAAGAATTAATGACATTCTCAAGAGAAAGTTCCTTGTTGAACATTGAAGATAACTCATTCAAACGCTCAAGGACTCGTGCATTGTACAAGAACATAAACAACGTTTCTACACAAGACTCTTCTGCCTCATCATCCGATTCATAGACAATGTCGAACACTTTTGAAGACATGCCTAAAAAAACATTTCAGTCAATTAGAACATGCATGCTTATTATACATGGGGTCATTACCTGGCCATAAGGAGATCTGGATATACACATGCAAGATCCTTGCCACTTGGTACTAGCACCAAGATCCTCTTTTCTTGGTACTAGCACCAAGAAAAGAGGGGTTAGTACCTAGTGGTAGAGGGCTCACGTGGAATTCACCAGCCCATCACGGCTTGGTACTGACCCCTAAATTAAAAGAGACTTAAAGGGGTCAATAAGTTTTTTTGTTTTTTTAATAGATGAAGCTTTTATATATTTTAAATAAAAAACATACAAGTGGCATATTTTGCATTTTAGTTGTATTTTGTAATTTGAAATAGTCTGTCTTCCATAACGTTGGTCATGGGGTCAGTACCAAGCGATACAAAGGCCTTCGGAATCGTGTCTGATTTATATCACTTGGTACTGACCCCACTATGAGTCATGCAGTCATGGAGCCAGTACCACACGATACAATGTACTTTGGAATCCTATTTCTGTTATCTCGCTTGGTACTGGCCTTTTTAAATACGTTTCTCATAATGCTTTGTTTATTTGTTTAGATATTTCGTACCAAGACACCTTCTTGGAGAGGCTTGAAAGACATACCGAGTCATTGTTGCAGGCCCAAGGCAGAACAAGGAGGTATCAAGTTCATAGGGCAGTTTTGTAGGAGCTTTGTCGCATTGAGCGACACATGCACCCTGCAATATCCAAGCTCCCTTTCCAGAGGATTGTGCATGAAATTTGTGAGCGATGGAGTATTGGTGGCAATCATCTGCATTATTGTGTCTTCAAGAAATCACTGAGGACCGGATCATCGAGTTTTTTGAAGATGCTTACTTTCTCGCCGCTCATGCCCATAGGCTGACAATAATGCCAAGGGATTTTGATCCAAATGCTTTATCCTTGAATGCGGCATATCCTTTACAGTTTCCCCCCTCTATCATCGTACAAGGCCAGCTGAGAGGGACACCCGTTCTTAGAGTAGGTTAAGACTTGAACACCCTAGTGATGATGCCCCTCAAGCAGAACCTCACAAACAACTAGAATCGGAGGCATAGCCACAAGCGGAGGCTACTGCACCAGCACAGCCACAGCCCTCCACCACTGAGGTTGAAATTGTTGCTGAAGAAGAAGATGCAGACAGGATAGAGAGGGAAGTAAGCCTGATTGAAGCAGACAATATTAGAGAATTGAGAGGTTTGGAGGCTGCTGCTCCAGTTAGAACGCATTTTTACTTTGGGGCCAAAGAGTTGTCAGGCATCTCGATGGATACAATTTAGATGTTTTGAGGAATGACGCAATGGAAATCGCAGATAACATTGTCAATATTTTACTATGGTATGTATAGTATATACAATGCATGATGTATATAGTATGATGCATGACTGAGTTGTAAGTACCAATGGACTAATTCTTTGTTCTATTCATTGTTGCCTTTAGGTATTGTATATTACTACTACCAGAAGAGGTCCAAAACTGTACATATACTATGGATCCTTTCATTTTTGTGGTATTACAAAATGATAGCTCATCATTTTTAAACCTTATGTCCTAGTTTGAACTAGTGAACCTCGACTTGGCCAGACTTGATTTCACGGCTTACCATGAAGAGTGAGTCTCATGTTAAGTTTAAAATTGACATCAAATATTTGGTAATCTATATGTGTTTTCTTTAATAACACCTATGTCCTCTTTGTTTTTTTTAGTCGACACTCGAGTTTGTTTTTGTATGATATTGAGCAAAACACATGTTTATTTGGTAACTCTGTTCAGCAATATCATGGCTGCGTTAGAGAGTAAGTCCCTATTGACATTTCCCTCTTCCATAAGCATGTAGATTTTTTTAAGTAGGATAAGCTGATGCTTGTTTTTCGACCTCTCAGATGTGCTCAAAAGTTTGTATATGCATTGGGACATCTCTTAACGGAGACGAACCTTGTACAACACATGACATATCGTAGGATAAGGGTGCCAGTCCAGCCAAATGATGTCACCTGGGTAGAAGCATGTTAACGTGCACAAAAAATGCTATCCCGAACAATGCTAGTTAGTAGTGCTTGTTAGCATACATTCGAGAGCCAAGAATATGTCCACTTTGAAATAAACTTTCCATAATTAATGTTAAATTTACTCGGCGCCAAATTCAAATGTAGCATCTTTTCAGTTACTGAAGTCATGGTGTAGTGGATGAGCGCTCTCTCTCTCTCTCTCTCTCTCTCTCTCTCTCTCTCTCTCTCTCTCTCTCTCTCTCTCTCTCTCTCTCTCTCTCTCTCTATCTATCTTTATGTCTCTCTCTCTCTCTCTCTCTCTCGCTCTCTCGAGGTTCTCCATGATCTGTGTAAGCCAATCTCTCTCTCTCTCTCTCTCTCTCTCTCTCTCTCTATGATGCTGCTCAAACAGTCTCACCCTCTCCCTTTGCCTCGCATTCTCTCCGTGTAGCCCACTTCCTCCCCATCTCATAGAGTTATGGCAAACCATACCTTGCAATCTGATCTGGTAGGCTTACTTGCGCGTTCAAGGGTAGCAGAAGGGATCCTTTACAGACAATGAATCCAAACTTGGAGGACCCAACTTGTACAGCCATTATGGATTATGAGAGACAAAGAAAGCGGAAACAATGAGAGAAGAAAAAACTTAAGCAGGTTCAGGTTCGAGAGCTTGCCTTTGAGGAGGAAAAGAAGAAGAAAATCTCGTCTGAGATTGTGGCACTGTTCAAGAGGAGGACTAAAGGAATTAGTACAGAAGATAAGCAAAAAATTTGGAATCTAGTATCTCATCATCCTGTCGTGCAAGCAGTGTGTTCAGAGGAGTCTACTATTCAAAGTGCAATCATGTGCAATGTTCGTAACACCTTGGCGCTTGTAAAGCAACCAAGCTGTAATGAGGAGTTGTATTTGAAGCATACAGCATTGTCCATGATGTTGAATTCAAAGGAGAACATGCAAATGTCAAAAGTCTCGAGACTCCTTAAAGTTTCGCGTCGATCCTTGTACAAGGCTAAATTGCGGGTGACATCGAATGTTGACGGTGGAATGTTTTCATTGGCTGCATATCAAAAACATGCCCGTCGTAGCACAATCATAGATGAAATGAAAGAGCTGGTTTACACATTTTGGAGGGATGAGACACGTGTATCCCCTAACAAAAAAGATGTTTGTCGAAAGAGGATGGGGAGAAAAAATTACATAAAGCACCCTGTAAACCTCCTTGATGAACCTCAGGTAATTGATCTAACCAAAGCACCATTATTCGAGTACACTAAAAAGCATGTGAAACTTTATAGTTAGCATACTGGTTGTTATTTACACTGTGGTTGTTTATGGTTTATTCTAGCTAGAACATGCTATACTGTATATGCTAGTTCAAATCTTCAATATGTTGATCACCTTACAGAGTGTGTTATTTATCATATTAGTAATGCTAATTAGTATACAAGCCATACCTGGAGGCACACTGTAAATGCTAGTTAGCAGACTGTGTATGCTAGTTAGCATACTCTATGTGCTAATTAGCACACTCTACATGCTAGAACATGCTATACTGTATATGCTAGTTCAAATCTTCAATATGTTGATCACCTTACAGAGTGCGTTATTTATCATATTAGTAATGCTAATTAGTATACAAGCCATACCTGGAGGTACACTGTAAATGTTAGCAGACTGTGTATGCTAGTTAGCATACTCTATGTGCTAATTAGCACACTCTACATGCTAGTTAGTATACAAGCCATACTTGGAGGCACACCGTAAATGCTAGTAGTTAGCAGAGTGTGTATGCTAGTTAGCATACTCTATGTGCTGATTAGCACACTCTACATGGATGTTAGTTAGCATGTAAATGCTAGTAAGCATGCTGTGAGTGCTAGTTCGCATATGGTAGGTGCTGATTAGCATACTGTAAGTGCTAGTTAGCATGCTCTAAGTACTAGTTAGCATATTCTAAGTGCGTTAGCATACTCAACTTGGTGCTAGTTAGCATAATGTAGGTGCATCTTAGCATACTGTAAGTGCTAGTTAGCATATGATTAGTGATAGTTAGCACTCTGTATGTGCTTATTAGCATACTATGAGTGCTAATTAGCATACTTTAAGTACTAGTTAGCATACTATAAGTGCTACTTAGCATACTGAATGTGCTAGTTAGCATAATGAATGTGCTTGTTAGCATACTCTTTGTGCTAGTTTAGCACTATTTGTGCTAGTTAGCACTGTTTGTGCTAGTTAGCACACTGAATGTACCAATTAGCTAACTGAATGTGCTACTTAGCATACTGAATGTACCAATTAGCCTATTGAATGTGTTAGTTAGCATACTGTCAGTGCTAGTTAGCATTCTGCAAGTGCTAGTTAGCGTACTGTGAGTGCTAGTTAACATACTACACATGCATGGAAGCATACTGTAAGTGCTAGTTAGCATACTGTAAGTGCTAGTTAGCATACTGTAAGTGCTGGTTACATACAGTATGCTTCCGTGCATGGCCTGTATACTAATTAGCATAACTAGTATAATAATCGCCTTCTAACTCTCATAATTGTAGGTTGAGCTCTTCTATAGATTCAAAGAAAAGCATCCAGATTGCAAAATAGGTATGAGAATGTTTGGGATGATGAAGCCATTTTTTGTACGGCGGCTAAAAGATAGAGACACATGCTGCTGCGAATATCATGTGCAGATGTCCTTTTTAAAGGACACACTTAACCATATGCGGTCTCAGTCATTTGGGCTACATGGAGCCCAATGCAGATGTACATGCAGCATTTGCATCAGAGGTGATGAAACTAGCAGGGGTTGCATGGCTTTATGTCAAACTTTCAAAGGTGACACATCTATGGGAGTCAGTTCTCTGCCCAAAGCAGATAGATGCTGGTTACCACAATAGTGAGTGTTTGATGGATGAATGTAAGAAATGTGGTGTGAAAAAGCGACAAACATGCTGCCTAGAGACACAAAGCCCAGGTAAGAATATCTTTGTAAAATTGTTTGCATATGTGGAGGCAACAGATAAGCACGGAGATAAAAAAAGAGAAAAGATCTTGTGACTAAAGAAATGTAGTGCTGGGAGTTTCTTCGACTCTTACAGACCAAGCTCAAGGTTTTTATCAAACATAACTATATTGCTCGATGGCAAGCACAACAATTCAAGGATTGTATTCTTAGATTTCCTGACGATGTGGTTGTGTCGATTGTAGACTTTGCAGAAAACTATGCATTCAAGGAGCAAAATGAGATTCAATCCATGCATTGGCACTCAAGTCAAGTAACTATTTTTGTGCACATAACATACTACCGCAAGGAAGGGGAAGTAGTCAAGAAAATCCACTTCTTCATATCAGATGACAAAGTGCATGACACATTGTTTGTCCAACATTGTTTTATGCTACATTGTGGCTGGTTACAGAGAGAAGGTGTCACTCCAAAACGTCACTAGGACTGGTCAGATGGTGCTGCCTCACAGTTTAAGCTGCTAGGCCTTTCTATTTTGTTGCAAGGTATGCTGGACTGACAGGAATGGAGATGAGCTGGTTCTTCTTTGGATCAGGACATGGCAAGGGAGAGCATGACGGTGCAGGTGCAGTTGTTAAAAGATCGTTGACACATGAACAACTAAAGCCTAATGGGGCCACTTTAAAGTGTGCTGCAGATGTCGTTGCCTATTGCCAAGCCAACCTATCAAAGGGAGCAGCTGCATCATATCCTCTAAAAGAAAGGGAATGTGCCGGTGTGTTTTGGGAGATCAAAGTAGGTGATGTAAACAGGGAGGTTAAATGGAATTGTGCCACGGTTGAGAAGTCTCGCACCTTGCATGCTTTTCACGGTCACAACCGCTAGGATGCAACTGCCATTGCCACAAGACCATTGGCATGCTTTTGTGATGCATGCATGAACCATAGTTGGAATCGCTGCACTAACAAATCTCATGTGCAACCTTGAGATTATCACATTCTGATGCCATTGTCTGATGAAGTTGAGGATGAAGAAGACACTCCGACTGATGATGCCCTTGAAGGACAGATCATTGGATATGAAAAATTCGTGTATGAAGGCCACCATGATGCATTAAGTAGTGCTTTGTGTGTTGGTGACACTTTTGGAGTGAATCCGGATGCTACAACCAATGATGAGAATGTAGACTTTTACTTGGTAAAGTGCATTGTAGTAAAAGAAAAGGCAAAACAGGGTTACACTGATGAGTGGAACAATGTAATTGATAAAGGCTCTTATGTCGTGCAAGGACTATATTACAAGAAAGTGGATGCATACACCTTCAAACTAGACTACAATCAACCTGTTGTTCACATACTTTCAAATCTTGTACGTTGTATCAAGATACCCATGAAACACATGCAAAAGAGAAGACAAATGTACACAATCACCCCTGAGGATTATGAAGCAATCTATAACAGCATGCCATTCGGTTTTTGACATGAGCGTCATGGTCTTTTATTCTATTTTGTATCTTGTGTATGCTTACTACTACCACAGTATATGCTAATTGTGTACTAACAAGCTTCTACAAAGTGTGTGCTAGCTAGCATAAAGCGTATGGTAACTAGCATACAGTGTATCCTAACTAGCATATAAAGTATGCTAACTAGTATATAGTATAGGCTAACTAGCATATACTGTATGCTAACTCACACAGTATATGTTAACTATATACTAACTACCTAATTTATAATGTGTGCTTACTAGCATATAGCGTATGCTAACTAGCATACAGTATATGTCAACTAGCATATAGTGTATGCTAACTAGCACAGTATATGCTAACTGTATGCACACTAGCTACTATATAGCGTGTGCTTACTAGCATACAGTATATGCTAACTAGCATATAGTGTATGCTAACTACCACAGTATATGATAATTGTTTACTAACAAGCTTCTACATAGTGTGTGCTAACTAGCATAAAGCGTATGCTAACTAGCATACAGTATATGCTAGTTAGTATATACTATATGCAAGCATATACAGTATATCATATACAGTATATGCTGACTAACAAGCTTCTACAAAGTGTGTGCTAGCTAGCATAAAGCGTATGCTAACTAGCATACAGTGTATGCTAACTAGCATATATAGTATGCTAGCTAGTATATAGTATAGGCTAACTAGCATATACTGTATGCTAACTCGCACAGTACATGTTAACTGTATACTAACTCCCTAATTTATATTGTGTGCTTACTAGCATATAGCGTATGCTAACTAGCATACAGTATATGCCAACTAGCATATAGTGTATGCTAACTAGCATATAGGGTATGCTAACTAGCACAGTATATACTAAATGTATACTCACTAGCTACTATACTCACTAGCTAACTATATAGCGTGTGCTTACTAGTTAGCATATAGGGTATGCTAACTAGCACAGTATATACTAAATGTATACTCACTAGCTCTACTATATAGCGTGTGCTTACTAGCATACAGTATATGCTAACTAGCATATATTGTATGCCAACTACCACAGTATATGATAATTGTTTACTAACAAGCTTCTACATAGTGTGTGCTAACTCGCATAAAACACCATATTGGGGAATATGGGAATTTCCCACAAGTTTGGGACACGTGGTTAAAAGTTTGGATTAACCATAACTTGAACACCACTAATCCAAAATGAGCGCTTTATAGCTCTTTAGATTCCATTTTTCAAGCGCTTTCTAACGATAGGTCATATGATAGGGTTTTGAGAAACTTACAAACATGTTATCCATGTCCCCTTTTTTAAGTATTCAAAAATGGGAATTGGGAAATTCCCAAATTCACTAATATGGTGTTATAAAGCGTATGCTTGCCAAAGAGCAGGTTCAGTGAAGATTGAAGTGCATAAAGCAAGCAGAAAATTTTTGGTTTTTCTCTAAGCTTTCATGGAAAGCTTGAAGTGAATATACTCTTGGCAAATGTATACACAAAGGCACGTGTATTTGAGCTTGCACATGTATTAGCAAAGTGGGCACAAGCAACATACAAAATCTTGAAGCAGATTGATGCATACAGATTTGAACAAAATCAAGTGGAAGTGAATTTATGCAAAAGGTTCTAGTTTTTCACAAAAACAGTGGACATACCCTCCGTGGAGGATTGATTGCAGGAGCTAGAGGAAGAATTGAACCAAACCCTTCAAGCACAAGGTAGATTAGGTCATTGCTAAGCATCCTATCAATTCAATTGTGAAAAACCCTCTCTCCTAGAGCTCCAGGAGCAAGCGGCACATCTCTCTGCAGAATTCTGGATGGAGCTCATTGAAGTAATTTATCAGAGGTGTGCAGGTTTGCAGAAAGTCTGTCCAGAAACAGAGCATTTTTAATCAAGGCATTAATCCTTGTCTATATCAAATTGGCCTAATTCCTTTGGTACAAGTAGAGTCCTATGAGTTGCTAAACTTTTGATTCAAAAAGTTTTGAATTTGGATAAGATTTGAAGGAGATAGAGCACTTTTAGTGAGAGGTGGTACCTGACAGATGCAGAAAAAAGCAAACCAGGGAGCTACAAAAATTGGTGGTTCTCATTCACCTTGAAGAATTTGATCAAACCCTTCTAGGATATGCTGGAGCAATGTGTTGGGAAGTCAATGCAAGTTGAATCATTGAATTTGGACAAGATTTGAAGGATTTAGAGCATAATCTTGACTGGTTACTGGCGAGAAATTACTGGCGAGAAAAAAAACCAGAAAATTTTTTGTGAAGGAGTATCATTTGGTTTCAACTTTGATCGAGTGTACATGTTGGTGAATCATTGTGGGATGTTAATGCACACAATTTGCAAGCATTTGATGTGATTTGGAGAGATTTGAAGCTTTACAGGTCCGGCATACAACTTATCAAAGGGGTACATCTACTATATTTTTGCAACAATGGGAGATGGTCCGATACAGATTGTTGGAGAGAAGCTTGACCGCACTAACTTTCAAGTGTGGAAGTTTCGAATGAAGAGTTTTTTGAAAGGCAAAGGTTTATGGAGTCTTGTCTCGGAGGAAGACCCGGAGCCATACCTACCTCCTCAACCAAATAATGCTCAGTTACTGGCTCACAAGCAATGGGTAGAGCGGTCTTCGAAAGTGTTGCATTATTTTTCAATATGTGTAACAGATGCCTTGTTTATTTACATCCAAGATGTAGATACACCGAAAGAAGCATGGGGTATATTGTGCCGAATGTATGAGACAGACACTGGTGCAAGGAAGATACAACTAAAGCAACAGATTCACAGTGTAACACGAAGGAATAGGAGTATACATGAGTATGTTCAGGAAATCAAGGGTTATGCAGATTCCTTGTCATCAATCCATGCCCCAATGGATGATGATGATTTGGTTGCTCTCACATTGCGTGGTTTAGGCAAAGAATACAAATCTTTTGACACTTCCATCTCAGTAAGGTTGGGAGGAATGCCAGACTTTAATGAGCTTGTGTCATTGCTCATTGTGGAAGAATTGAAGCTTGGCCTTGGTGGTATGAGTGTTACAGGTGGTGCATCCTCGTCAAGCAATGATGAGCATGCAAGGAATCAGGCTTTTTACTCATCTAGAGGCTTTCGAGGCAGGGGGAGATTTACCCCTCGAGGCCGTGGAGGACGTGGTTGGAATGACAGGTCTCAACCACAATCAAATCAGAATTTTCAGAATTCACAGTCATCATTTGGTTCACGTGGAGGTCGTGGATTTCAATCCCATAGGGGGAGATTTGGAACAGGTGCTCGTGGTAGAGGACGATGGCAAGGTCCTCAACAAAATTTGAATGGGATTGAATGTCACTATTGTGGAAAACTTGGACATATGGCAAAAGATTGTTACAAAAAGCAGAATGATCTGAGGAATGGAAGACCACAACATGGAAATTATGCATCTACTAGCAACAATGATGAGAGTTCAAATCATCTTTTGCGATGAAGCATGTTATGGGGACAATGGATTCTCAGAATGCTGGAGATGAGTCATGGTATATGGATTCAGGTGCCTCAAACCACATGACATGTCATGGTGAGTGGTTTGATAAGATGCAACCATTGGATACAAATGGTTATGTGGTCACAGGAGATGATACTCAGCATCTTATAACACATGTTGGCAGTGTGCCTTTGAGGATGCATGATGGAAATGTGAAGAATATGTCAGAAGTGTTATATGTACCATCCATCACAAAGAATTTGGCATCAGTAGGCCAAATGGTTGAGCAGGGATTACAAGTAAGATTCAATGAGAATGGCTGTTTTGTGGAAGACTTTAAGCATGGCTGTAGATTGATTGCCAAGGGCAAGAAGGAAGGAAGGTTGTTCAAATTGGATGCAGGCATACCAGAATTGAGCTCAGCCATGTTTTCAAAGAGCAATGGGATTGTGCAGGACATTGACATGTGGCACAAGAGGATTGGACATGTCAATATCAGAGATTAAAGAACATGCAAACAAGAGGCATTGTCAGTGGATTGCCTCGATTCAAATATGATGGACATATGCATGTTTGTGAAGCCTGTCAGTTTGGAAAGCAGGCAAGGTTGAGGTTTCCTAGAGAAGGAAATATGAGTAACAGGCCACTTGAGATAGTACACAGTGATGTATGGGGCCCTGCACAAAATCCATCTATCAAAGGAAGTCTATACTATGTGACATTTATAGATGACTTCAGCAGGATGACATGGATATATTTTTTGAAAGAGAAGAGTGAAGTGCTGGAAAAGTTCATGGATTTCAAAGCTCTTGTAGAAAAGCAATATGGCTGTTGGATTAAATGTTTGAGAACAGATAGACGTGGTGAATACACCTCAAAAGCTTTTGAGCATTTCTTGCAGAAGCATGGGATAAGAAGACAGTTGACATGCAGGTATACACCTCAGCAGAATGGTGTGGCTGAGAGAAAGAATCGAGTCATATGTGAAGTGGCAAGGGCAATGCTCAATGAAAAGAGCATGCCAGATTACTATTGGACAGAAGCATGTGCTACTGCAGTGTATATCCTGAACAAAACACCTACAGCAGCCATTCATGGAAGCACGCCAGAGATGTGGCTTACAGGTTACAGGCCAGACATTGGACATCTCAAAGTCTTTGGATGCGTAGCTTATGTCCATGTACCTGATGAAAGAAGACGGAAGTTGGATCCTAAGGCAGAGAAATGTGTATTTGTTGGATATGCACAGGATCGAAAGGCCTACAAATGTTATAACCCTCAAACTAGACAAGTAGTCATCTCACGAGATGTGGTGTTTGATGAGCTTGCTAGTTGGTACAAAGCAAAAGATGAGGGAGTTATTGACTCACTTGAGGCAGATGTGTCTGTGAACTTGCCATCACAAGCAAGTTCTAGTTCTACTACTATGTCTGGGCCAGCAGAGCAGAAGCTGAGAGTAGTAGTGTACGTCCATGGTCAGGACGTTTGAGGCATGAGAGTGTGAGCACTGGGAGTAGTGCTATGGATAAAGGCAAAAAGAAAGTCGAAGGAATTGGAATCACAGGTTATGAGTCATCTAGTTCTGAGAGTCTAGATGAGGAGCTTGGCATACCTGTGTTACGCACACCTGTGATACATGGGAATTGGCTGAGTTACCTCAAGGAAAGAATGCAATTGGTTGCAAATGGGTGTATAAGGTAAAGTACAAGTCAGATGGCAGCCTAGAGAGACATAAGGCAAGGCTGGTCGCTAAAGGATATGCACAAACTTATGGTCTTGATTATGATGAAACTTTCAGCCCAGTGGCTAAGATGGCTACAGTGAGGTCTATCATTGCACTAGCAGCACAAAAAGGTTGGGCTTTACATCAAATGGATGTAAAAAATGCTTTCTTGAATGGTGAACTACAAGAAGAGGTGTACATGGAACAGCCAGAAGGATATGTACATCCAAAGTATCCGACTTTTGTTTGCAGGTTAAAGAAAGCAATCTATGGTTTGAAGCAAGCACCTCGTGCTTGGAGTGACAAGATAAGCAGATATCTTGTCAGTATTGGATTTGTGGTTGGAAATGCAGACTCTTCACTTTATGTGAAGAAGACACATGATGGTATCGTGATGATAGTCATTTATGTTGATGATTTGATTATCACAGGTGATTGTGGGAAAGGCATTGATGAGGTTAAGGCCTCTTTATGCAAAGAGTTTGATATGAAAGACCTTGGTGATTTAAGGTTCTTTCTTGGCATTGAGGTGATTAGAACAAGCAAGGGTATATGGTTGGTGCAAAGGCAATATGCACTTGACATGCTGGCAAAGTATGGTATGAGAGCATGCAAACCAATGTTGACACCATTAGAGCAAAACATGAAGCTTAGGGCTGATTTGGGTGATGAGCTTGATGATATCACCATGTACAGGAAAATGGTTGGTAGCCTTATCTACATGACCATTATGAGGCCATATCTCAGTTATGCAGTTGGTTTGGTGAGTCAGTTTATGCAGAGTCCTCGTAAACCTCACTTGGATGCTGTGAGACGTATTCTGAGATACGTCAAAACTACTGTGCATTATGGTCTTTTCTATGAGGCAGGAAAAGACATGCATGTCTATGGATATACAGATGCAGATTGGGCCGGTAGTGAAAAGATGCAGGGGGGAATAGAGCTTGAGCTCTTGCAAGCACACACACACACTCACAAAACCCTAATGGAGAACACACAAGGTGAGAGGCTGAAAATCTTCTTCTTCTCTACTCAACACTCAACACACCATATACAAGAATAAGAGTACACTTAATATGAAAGGTACTCAACCAATACATACACGGGTTCTCTATAGTGTGAACCCGACTAAATGAGCTGGCGCTATAACTATGCCAGTCTCTAGAATGGCTGTCACACAGCCTATCATCCCACTGGCCGCGTATCACCCAAGATCTCACCAACCATGCCAGTGGTGTTAGTGTGGGGCCTATCCCCCAGGCGGGTCATCAGTGTCCACCGCCTCACTAGAGCTCGATATCTCAACACTCCCCCTCGAGCTCAACTCCATCTCATGTACACCAAGCGAAGCCCTGAATCTGCGGAGCTTCTCTGTACCCAATGCTTTGGTGAAGATGTCAGCTACCTGATCCTCTGTGCTGACATAAACAAGGTCAAGGTCTCCTGCCAAGACCTTCTCTCTGACAAAGTGGTAGTGGACCTCTATGTGCTTCGTACGAGCATGAAAGACTGGGTTCCTGGCCAACTGTATACTGCTAATGTTGTCACAGAAAATGACAACCTGTCTATCCACTGATAGACCCAAATCTGCAAGTAGCTTCCTCAACCAAGCTACCTCACATGCTGCCATAGCAGCTCCTCTGTACTCGGCCTCTGTACTCGATAGAGCAACCGTAGGCTGCTTCTTGCTGCTCCAAGTCACAGCAGCACTCCCCAAAGAAAACATGAATCCACTGGTAGATCTTCTATCTGAGATACTACCAGCCCAATCAGCATCTGTGTACCCATGTACACATATCTCTGTCCCAGCCTCATAGAATAGTCCACAATGCAAAGTAGACTTCACATACCTCAGTATGCGTCTCACTGCATCCAAATGCGGTTTTCGTGGAACCTGCATAAACTGACTCACCAACCCAACAGCATAGCTCAAATCTGGTCTGGTGATCATCATGTAGATCAAACTTCCTACTATGCTCCTGTACATAGTAGGATCCTCCAAGATCTCTCCTAAATCTGCACTCAACTTGCCATTCTGATCCAATGGCACAGAAATAGGCTTACAGCCTGTCATACCATACTTGGACAACATGTCCAAGCCATACTGTCTCTGCAGTAATCCAATACCATGTGGTGACCTAATCACCTCAATGCCCAAGAAATATCTGAGCTCCCCCAGATCCTTCATCTCAAACTTCTGTCTTAGTAAGATCTTTACATCAAAGATCTCTGCATCATGGTCCCCCGTAATGATCAAGTCATCTACATAGATGACAACAAGCACAACTCCTCTATCACCATGTCTCACATACAATGAGAAATCTGCATTGGCTACATGAAAGCCAATAGTGACAAGATATTCAGAAATCTTGTCAGACCATGCTCTTGGTGCTTGCTTTAAGCCATACAAGGCTTTCTTCAACCTGCAAACATACTCGGGGTGACCCACATCCTCATAACCAGGTGGCTGCAACATATACACCTCTTCTTGCAAATCACCATGCAAGAATGCATTCTTTGCATCCATTTGATGTAAAGACCATTGCTTTGACGCAGCCACTGCTATCACAACTCTCACTGTTGCCATCTTGGCAACTGGGCTGAAAGTTTCCTCATAATCAATCCCATATGTCTGCGCATATCCTTTGGCTACCAATCTAGCCTTGTACCTGTTTATGCTTCCATCACTGTTATGTTTGACTTTGTACACCCACTTGCATCCAATGGCTTTCTTGCCTTCAGGCAATTGCACTAAATCCCAAGTTTCATTTCCATATAGTGCATCCATCTCCTCATCCATAGCTTTCTCCCAACACACATTTCCAACAGCCTCATCAATGCATGTGGGCTCAACAACCTGCACAACCTTTGCCATATATGCATAGTGATGTGCCACATAACCATCATAGGTAAATCTCTGCACAGGATTTCTCACTCTCCCAGATCTTCGCAGCTTCTCATTCATGGCTTCCATAGCCTTCTTTACACCAGGTGTTCTCATAGCTGGGATCCCAAGCTCCTCATCAAGGCTCATATCTGAGCCACTAGACTCTCCATCAACATGAGAATGCCCTGCAGAAATGTCAGGCATACCAAGGGGCTCAACCACTTTCTCTTTTCCTTTACGTGATGTAGTAATCACATTTGCAGGGCTGGTATTATGACGCAGCCTGCCACTCCATGGTCTATCAACAGACCCACTAGATGAGGACTCTCCTAGTCCACTCAAAGACTGTGATTGCTGACCTGCATTCTGTGCAACCACACTTCCACTCACATCAGCCCCGACAGCTTCTTTTTCAGCAGCATACCAGTTGCTCATCTCATCAAAGACAACATCCCTGCTTACCCTCAACTCACGTGTAGCAGGGTTATAACACCTGTATCCCTTTTGCTCAAGGGAATATCCAATAAACACACATTTTTCAGCTTTCGGATCCAGCTTAGTTCTCAGCTCATCTGGCACATGCACATATGCAATGCATCCAAAGACTTTCAGATGAGACAAATCTGGTTTTCTGCCGGTAAACCTCTCCTCTGGAGTTACATCATGTATGGCTGCAGTTGGAGTCCTGTTCATGATGTATACTGCTGTAGAAACAGCCTCAGCCCAATAGCAATGCGGCATATTCTTCTCTTCCATCAATGCTCGCGCAATCTCAGCAATGTGCCTGTTTTTCCGCTCAGCAACTCCATTTTGCTGCGGAGTGTATCTGCATGTGAACTGTCTCCGAATACCATTCTTCTTCAAAAATTCAGAGAACTCATTGGAGAAGTATTCTCCCCCTCCATCTGACCTTAGGCACTTGACATATTTTCCTGTTTGCTTTTCAACCAAAACTCTGAAATTCTGAAAGTGAGTGAACACCTCACTCTTCTCTTTCATGAAATATACCCACACTTTCCTTGTGTGGTCATCAATGAAAGTCACATAATACCTGCAGCCTCCCATAGATATGGTCTTCGTAGGACCCCATACATCTGAATGCACAACATCTAGTGCATTTCTGCTCACATATCTGTTACGTGGAAACACATGCTTTGTTTGCTTCCCAAATTGGCATGCTTCACATATTTTCTGCATACCTTCCACTTTAAATTTTGGCAGCCCTGTCACAATTCCTTTTGTCTGCATAGACTTCAATCTCTGCACATTTACATGTCCAATTCTTTTATGCCATATGTCTGTGTCTGCAACAACTCCTGAACCATTTGCAAACATTGCAGCACTCATTTCAGGCATGTCTACATTCAACGTAAACATTCTGCCCACTCTGTTGCCTTTTGCAACCAACCTGCACTTGTCTTTGAAATCTTCAACATAACACCCATCAGGGTTAAACCGAACCTGCAAACCCTGCTCAATCATCTGGCCAACTGAAACCAGATTCTTTGTTATGTTCGGTACATGAAGTACATCTGCAAGGTACTTCACTTTGCCATCCTGCATAGACAATGGCACATCTCCAACGTGGGCAATTGGATGAGCAGTGTCATCCCCTATTTCCACAAAACCTGGTCTTTCCGGGTTTTTCATCTCCTTGAACCACTCCCCATGACTCGTCATGTGGTTCGAAGCGCCTGAATCCACATACCATACATTATCTTTTTGTGCTGCATCAACATTTTCAGACATGGCATTCACGACATGCTGCATAACAAACAACCTCTCATTATCCTCATTATTTCTGCTTGAGGATGCATAGTTGTTTTGCTGCACTTTCCCATTTTGCATGTCAGCCTGCTTTTTATAACATTCTGCCTGCACATGTCCAGGCTTACCACAATAATAGCATTCACGTGCATCATTGTACTGCCTTTGCCAATTTCCACGGCCTCTTTGACTCCCCCTGCCTCTGAATTTGCCTCTTCCACCTGCGTGTTGTTGTTGTTGTTGTTGATTCTGGGACTGTTGTTGCTGCTGCTGCTGCTGGCCATAATTCTGATTACCTGTTCGGCCACCTCCTTGACCGCGTCCACGGCCTCCTCTACCTCGTCCTCTTCCTGAACTCGTGTAGAAGGCCTGTTGCTCTGAACTGTTTTTGCTTTGTGAAGACTGTTGGTCTTCACCCAAGTTCTTCTCTTCGATAATCAGCATAGACACCAAATCTGTAAAGTTGGGAATGTTTTCCCGAGTCTGAATAGACGTCTTAAACGCCTTGTATTGTGGCCCGAGACCACGTAGACAGACTTCCACCTTGTCATCATCATCTACTGACACACCAATAGATGCAAGGGATTCCACAATACCCTTTATCTTCAGCGCATAGTCATTCACAGACATGCTCTTTTTCTCCACAGTGTGAAGTTCATTCTTCAACTGTATCTTACGTGCCTTGGTGTTTGTTTCATAAAGCTTTACCAAGGTGTCCCACGCCTCCTTGGGGGACTTGGCATCCTGAATGTGCCCAATCATGGTGTCCTGTATACTAATGGAAAGCTAATACATAACCTTCCTGGCTCCTTGGTTCCAGTCTTTAAACTCTTTCACATCTGCAGCAGTCGGATTTATATCCGGTATCTCCGGTGCCTCTTCATGCTCACCTTCTATGTAGTCCCAATAGCCTTTTCCCATCAGGAAATTTGTCAACCTGAACCTCCAAGCATGGAAGTTATTCTTATCCAGCTTCTCAGCCACAATCTGTGTTATGCCATCATTAGACATCTTGCCAAACACACAATTTTACCAGAACCTGCACTCTGGTTTTTTCTGCACAAATGCTGTATTTTCTGCACAGCGGTACTGCAGTACTCTCAAATGTCACAACCAGTGACTTCAATGCACATACATACACCCAATGGCAACTGTAGACCTCTTTGCAGCACCCACAGTGTCTGCACAGTCAATCTGTCTTCCTGCAGTTCTTAAAACAGAGTTCTGCAAAGAATCGATGACTTACCCGCAGTGCCCGAAATCGCCTGCTTTCTGAAAAACGGAGGTCCAGACGCGCCCGAAACGCGTTTTCGGCCAGACTGTATAGTTGCCCTGTAGCTTTACTCCCGCGAAGAAATCTCCTCAATCAGAGACCGTTTGCCGGTGCCTCCCGTAGAGCTCCCGACAAGGGTGTAGTCACCAACACAATAGGGAAGAGTAGTTGAAGCTCTTACCCTTGTACCGCTTCCTGTGGTTCTCTTGCTTGCAGCTCAGCCCTTAGCACAGGCTCTGATACCATGAAAAGATGCAGGGGGGAATAGAGCTTGAGCTCTTGCAAGCACACACACACACTCACAAAACCCTAATGGAGAACACACAAGGTGAGAGGCTGAAAATCTTCTTCTTCTCTACTCAACACTCAACACACCATATACAAGAATAAGAGTACACTTAATATGAAAGGTACTCAACCAATACATACACGGGTTCTCTATAGTGTGAACCCGACTAAATGAGCTGGCGCTATAACTATGCCAGTCTCTAGAATGGCTGTCACACAGCCTGTCATCCCACTGGCCGCGTATCACCCAAGATCTCACCAACCATGCCAGTGGTGTAAGTGTGGGGCCTATCCCCCAGGCGGGTCATCAGTGTCCACCGCCTCACTAGAGCTCGATATCTCAACAGGTAGTGCATATGACAGAAGGTCTACCAGTGGCTATGTTTTCAACCTTGGTAGTGGAGCTGTGAGTTGGAGCAGTAAAAAGCAACCTACAGTTGCTTTATCTACCACAGAGGCAGAGTATCGTGGAGCAGCCATAGCTGTGAGTTGGAGCAGTAAAAAGCAACCTACAGTTGCTTTATCTACCACAGAGGCAGAGTATCGTGGAGCAGCCATAGCTGCATGTGAGGCTATGTGGTTGAAGAAGTTGCTAGATGATGTCAGGTTACAGAGTGATATGAGAGTTGTCATTCATTGTGACAACATGAGTAGTATTCAGCTTGCTAGCAACCCAGTTTATCATGCCAGGACCAAACATATTGAGGTCCACTATCACTTCATCAGAGAGAAAGTGCTAGATGGGCATGTTGATTTGACATATGTGCAGACAGATGAGCAGGTTGCAGATATCTTTACCAAAGCACTTGGTAAGGATAAGTTCGAGTATTTCCGTACTAGATTGGGAGTCCTAGAGATGGACATGTCGAGCTTGAGGGGGAGTGTTGAAATGTCAAGCTCGTATACAGCTGGAGGATAGCACATGGGTGCTGACAGAGTGACAGTATGGTAGATAGATATCGTGTGGTGTGTTTATGACCGCGTCCAGCTGGTCATGTGTGGTGTGGACATTACATTAGGTTTACTTTGTAGTGTGGACATAACACTATGTTGTGTTCTCCTTTGTGTGTGTGAGAGAGATGGTGACTATGGCTTCTCTCCTTCTCTATGATTGATGGATATGGATTAGGGTTTGCTTCTCTTGTGTGTGCTCCATCCTGCTTCTGTTTTTTATCAGCTTGCGGTGTGGGTGGTCGAGGATGTAAAGTTTAGGGGGATTATCGATGATGAAGCTTGATTATCCTTGTTAGAGAAGGTGTTGACAATGCCCAATCGATCGTCTTTGTCCCAAAGGCTAGTTACAAGCACTTTTTGTAGAAAGCGCGATTTTTTACAACAAATTTTTGTTTTAAGAATTGGGTAGTGAGACTTTTTGATTGCATGCTCATTTGGCTATCTTACAAAAGATATTTTGATGATGAAAATCCAGATGACTAACTAACACATTCTATATCGGATCAGATGTTTGATGCCATCAAGACCCATATCCATGAAGCCCAAAACACACATTTTAAAAAGCACAACATAGTGCCGTGAATATGCGCTTATTAAGTTCTTCGCTCTCTCCTGTGCTCTTCCATGATGGATGGCTGCTTGCTATCCTTTTTGGCCAATGCACAAGGATGGTGCCTCTCTACGTTGCAGTGCAAGGTGTGTATTACGCTTTGTCGACGCTATTGTTTGCTACTAGCAATATCCTCTTGCTTTGAGTATCTCCTCAATTATGTTGTTTCTAATAACTAAAGCTGTTGACTCTTGTCTAAACTGTGATAAGATGACGTTGATGCGGAAGATAATATTTTTCTTACTTCTTCTTCACTGTTTATCCTGGTTACAAATTTGCGATCTTTCCTTTCTTCCTCTCTCTCTCTCTCTCTCTCTCTCTCTCTCTCTCTCTCTCTCTCTCTCTCTCTCACGGCAGATCTTACATGTGTGTGCTACTAGTGATATTTTTTTGCTAAAAAGTTGTTGCGTAGACTAACTGAAATCTTCTACACGCTCCTCCCTCACAAACAACTTTGCACTTCTATTATCATCACCCTATTTACTTAATGATGCATAGTGTCCTTACTATAACTTTTCACTTTTGGTATCATTTATCTTTTTATAGCAGTTCTTTGCCATGTACCTTGGTTTGCCATAGTAATAGCACTCTATGCTATTTAAATTTTGATTTCTTTACCAACAACCACCTCAGATCCACAGATGTTCCACTCCGATTAACACATAATCTACCACTCAATCATTGCCGCCTTCATCCAAAAAAATATTAAACTTCTCACTTCTATTATCATCACCCTATTTACTTAATGATGCAGTGTCCTTACTATAACTTTTCACTTTTGGTATCATTTATCTTTTTATAGCAGTTCTTTGCCATGTGCCTTGGTTTGCCACAGTAATAGCACTCTATGCTATTTACATTTTGATTTCTTTACCAACAACCACCTCAGATCCACAGATGTTCCACTCCGATTAACACATAATCTACCACTCAATCATTGCCTCCTTCATCCAAAAAAATATTAAAAAAGCTCTCAAAAACTCTAAGCCTTGCTATTTCAAAGCTTCAAAGCTTTAGCTTTGTTATTTGCAAGCTATATTTTATAATCTTTCACACTTCTAACTTTCAAGGCTCTTCTACTTCCTTGTGCCAAGACCATTTAAGGTCACCGAAACCATATTATCATCTTCTACTATAATGATCTAATAGAATCAAGGGTATCTGCAAGCCCTTTAACACACTAAATAATTATTTATACTTAGCTTTCCTTTGGTCATATTATGTAGCTTCTACTTTAGTTGCATATTTCAAGCTTGGGTGTTTATGTTGTACATCTTCACCAAGGTGTCCCAAGCCTCCTTGGGCCATTAGGCAAAACTTTCACCAAAAAAGGGTCATCTAAATCTTTCTCTCTTTTTCACGTTGATAAGAGAGAGGCAAAAGATAATGAGTGGTTTAGAGACATGCAAAAAATGAAAAAACCATGTTGTGTAACAAGTGATGATATTGACCATCCCATTACGCATGTTGGTAAAGTGCTATTGTCAATGCATGATGGCAAAATGAAGTAATTGGAAGATGTACTTCATGCTCCAAATATTAAAAAGAACTTGGGTTCTGTTTGATAGGTGGTTGTGCAAGGTCTACAAGTGCGATGTAATCCTCAAGGATGTTTTGTGGAAGACTTCAAAAATCACTGACAGGATGTTTACTTTAGATGTGAACATGGGTGAGGTAAACACAACCATGTTTGCATATGGAACATGTTTGCATATGGAACATGTGTCATTTTGCAGATATTAACATATGAAAAAAGTGCATTGGTAATGTGAATATACAGGGTTGAAGTCTATGTAGGCCTAAAATATTATTTTACAGGTTCGCCAAAGTTTGAGGTTGATGGTATGCATAAAGTATGTGAAACATGCCAACTTGGTAAGTAGGCCAAAAGTGCTTTCCCACATGAAAATAATGTTAGTGCAAGGCCATTAGATGTTATACATTCAAATGTATGAGAACTAACCAAGACCGTAACAATTTTAGGTTGTAGGTATTATGTTACATTCATTGAAGACCATACTAGGAAAGTCTGAGTATACTTCATAAAGGAGAAAAGTGAGGTGTTTGCTCACTTTCAAAGATTTAAAGCCTTGGTCAAGAAGGAAAAAGGCATGCAAATAAAATTCCTGAGATCAGATGGTGGCGAGAATATTTCTCCAATGAGTTTAGTGACTTCTTGAGAAAATAGGGAATCAAGAGACAGTTTACATGTAGGTACACTCCACAATAGAATGGTATTGTAGAAAGAAAAAATAGGCACATTATAGAAGTGGCACGTGCCTTGATGGCTGAAAAGAATATATAACAATTGAATAGACGTTTACAGGAATAAGACTAGATATGTCTCACTTGAAATTATTTGGGTGTATTTCCTGTGTGTATTTTCCTCATGAAGTAAGAACAAAGTTGGATCCAAAGGTATAGAAATGCATCTTTATTGGTTATGCTATGGAGAAAAAAGGTTATAGATGTTATAACACTACCATTCATTAAATGCAAGTAAGTAGAGATGTTGTCTTTGACGAGATGAGTAGCTAGTGTGCACCATCGGTAAATGCAATAGAAGATGTAGATATAAGAAGTGTTGATGCTGCACCACATGTAGAACAGCAAAATCAAAGGTGCCTTAGTGAACCTCGAGAGTCATCTAGCAGGGGATCCAATGTCAATCAAGGTTCAGGAGAGATGTAGGTAAACATGTATCACACAAAGGGAAGGAAAAGGTAGATTAACCTTTTGTTCTTGATCTATGAGCATGTCACTCATATATGGATGGTGATTCTAATGACTCTGAGAAGAGCCTTAATGAGGAGCTTGCCATTCCGTCTATGGTTGCTCTTGTTGTAAGGAGAACCACGCGGCTGTTTGAAGATAGCTAGCAATGTCCAGGTGTACGAGGGTTAGGTACCTTGTTAACATGTTTAGATATGATGGATATATAATCTATCATTATGGTTACATGATTATGGTTAAATGAATACATGAGTTGTAGCCCACTTGTTTTGAACAGACACTTAGAAATAAAAAATGGGAAGATGCCATGAATGAGAAGATGGCATCATTGGATGCAAATGCAACATTGGAGTTAGTGCCTTTGCCTAAGGAAAATAAGGTAATTGGATATGAGCAGGTGTATAAAGTCAAGCATAATGGTGATGGTTCAATGAGCAGGTATAAGGTAAGATTGGTTGCCAAGGATTCTGCTATGGAGACTTATGGTATTGACTATGAGGAGACATTCAGCTCAATTGCAAGAACGGCAACTATGAGAGCTATCATTGCTATAGATGTAGCAAAGGGTTGGTCTTTACATTAGATGGATGTAAAGAATGCCTTCTTGCATGGTTATTTTCAAGAAAAAGTATACATGATGCAACCACCAAGTTATGAGAGTGATGCACACCCAAATTTTTTATGCAGGTTATACAAAGCCTTATATGGCTTGAAGTAGGTACCTAGAGCATTGTGAAACAAGATCAGGGAGTATCTTGTAACCATTGGATTTTGAATATCCAATGCTATTTTTTTTAATGTGAAAAAGATAGATAGAGAGATCATGATATTAGTCATCTATGTGGATAACTTGATTATCGCTGCTGGTGATAGTGATGCTGACATACATGATGTCTGGAGGCTTTTGAAGCAGAAGTTTGGGATGAAGGATTTGGGTAAGTTGTGGTATTTCTTGGGCATAGAGGTGGTGAGACCACCTTATGGAATTTTGTTATTGCAGATGCAATATGGCTTGGAAATGTTATCCAAGTATGGTATGACAGGTTGTAAGCCTATTTCAGTGCCATTGGAGAATAACCCAAAGCTTTTTGTAGATATATGTGTAAGATCCCCGTCCCCACCGCACAACGGATTCTGGGTGCTAGCAGCAGAAGTAGCACATCTTGCACGGGGCAGGGTCCTACACTCGGGGCCTCACCCACGGATATCCGGACAGGTGACTAATTCCTCGGTTCTTCCAAAACCAAACTTAGAAAAACTTCCCTTGCCTGGAAAGCACAGGCGATTCCTCCAGGATAAAATTTTACTCTATCGTAGTTGACCAAACTGATCCAACCGAACCTAAAGTCACTTGGTCAGATCAAGGAAGAAACTTGCACTTGGATCATAGAGATCAACGCTTTTTTTCCCAATCGAGAGGCACAACCGTTGATTCCTTTTTCCATAGAACAATTACTTTCTGGGATTTACTTCATCTAGCGTACTACAATAGAAATTGAGTCTCATTTTACAGATCCGTCAGTCCAGACCCTATCCAGTCCCATGGGTTAGCCAACCACCCAACCACTGTAGTGATGGGATCCAATTAGGAATTTGGTTAGGTTTTGTCCCGGGTACCAGGGAAAAGAGTTCCCAGGCCCCCTAGCCGGAAGTTCATGCAAACATAAAACTAGTCACACGACTTACACACCCAATATGAAATTACCTTTTTCTCAGCATCAGCTATCTTTTAAAACAATCCTTTAATGAAACCATTGTATCACTGATCACAATCCTCCAAAATATTCGGTTGAGTCTTAATTTCCAATCATTCCTTCACCGCCAACTAGAACGCTCACCACCTATTCACTCAGGGGCCTTTTCGATAGTTCCTAGCTCATAGTACCCGCACTTATAAAAATCAAAATGGAATCCTCGTTGAAGATCAACAAGATCAACCAACAGGTTCATATAAGAGAGCTATGGACTCACTAGTTGAGGACCAACAAGGTCAATCAACCAGATCCATACTCGGTTTCAGAAAACAACTCTTACTCCTTGTTCCAATATCTTCCACGACGCACATGTGGGTATCTTTGGCGACCCAGAGCCCGAGCACCGTATGGTCATCAGCGCCCTCTAGGATCCTTCGCAGGTCACTTAGCGCTTCACTCATAGGCTGCTTCCTTGGTCCCTCATCCACCGTACCGGAAGCTCACCATTTGAATCGAACCGAGGCTAGTCAAGACATCAACCGACCTTGCTACGCGAGACATCCTCCAATGACTCTCTGTTCAACAGTTGCAACTTTATCAGTTAGGTCTCCACAACCTTAATCACACAACCTTAATCACAAGACGGTCAAAATGCTTCCCCAGCATTCTTGACATAAAACAGTCATTTACAAACAGGTCACAAATACAGTTTCTATATTGAACTCTCGTCTTTCCACATTGTTCCACATCAATCCATATTACTTAACCCAATTCCAATCATATGCGGATCCATTCTTAACCAGATACATCATTTTCCATCCCATCACATTAGATTCATTCACTTCACATAACATCCATTCCTAACTTTCTTAAATTACATTAAGTCTCATCATATCCATTTCTCATTACATCTCATTCATTCACATCTTATATCATTCATTCACATTCTGATTTACATGACATCTCATTCATTCACATCTTATATCATTCATTCACATTCTGATTTACATGACATCTCATCTCATCCATTCGCTCATATCGACGTCATATCCATTCACATAAATATTCACATTCATTATTCCACATTCGTACATCCACATCCACATCTTCATCCATACATCCATTTTCACATCCACATCCACATCCACAGTCATACATCCACATCCACATCCACATATACATCCATACATCCATTTTTACATCCACATCCACATCCACATCCATATCTACATCTATATATCCATTTTCGCATCCACATTCATATATCCACATCCACATCTACATTCATACATCCACATTCATACATCCACATCCACATCTACATCCATACATCCATTTTCGCATCCACATTCATACATCCACATCCACATCTACATCCATACATCCATTTTCACATCCACATTCATACATCCACATCCACAGTCATATATCCACATCCACATCCACATCCATACATCCACATCCACATTTACATCCATACATCCATTTTCACATCCACATCCATATCTACATCTATACATCCATTTTCACATCCACATTTATACATCTACATCCATATCCATACATTCACATCCATATCTACATCTATACATCCATTTTCACATCCACATTCATACATCTACATCCATATCCATACATTCACATCCATATCTACATCTATACATCCATTTTCACCTCCACATTCATACATCCACATCCACATCCATACATCCACATTCACATCTACAACCATACATCCACATCCATATCCACATTCATACATCCTCATCCACATCCACACCCATACATCCACATTCACATCTACATCCATACATCCACATACATCCACATCCATTCTTCGTTCATTTTCATCTATACGCAGAATAACATTTTTGAAATAAAAATCAATCTTTTATGCATCTTCCTATGCATAAAATCATTTTATGCATCTTCCTATGCATAAAATCATTTTAAATGAGAATGACACTTTTGAATCAAAATTCAATCTTTTATGCTTCTTCTTATGCATAAAATCAAAATTGATGAAAATAACTCTTTTGAACTAAAAAAAGATTTCTTTATGCATCTTTCTATGCATAAAATCAAAATTAATGAGAATAACACTTTTGGATTAAAAATAAATTCTTTATGCATCTCTCCATGCATAAATCCAATTTAGTAGGAATTACAAAGAATTTCTCTTATGCATCTAATTTATGCATAGAATCCATTTATGATGAAAATCACACTTTTAATATAAAAAATATCTTTTATGCATATGTTTATGCATACAAATCATTTATGATGAAAATCACTCTTTTAATATAAAAGAATTTCTTTTATGCATAAAATCCATATGAAAATCACACTTTTAATATAAAAAAATATCTTTTATGCATATGTTTATGCATACAAATCATTTAATATGAAAATCACTCTTTTAATATAAAAGAATTTCTTTTATGCATCTAATTTATGCATAAAATCCATTTATGATGAAAATCATACTTTTAATATAAAAAATATCTTTTATGCATATGTTTATGCATACAAATCATTTATAATGAAAATCACTCTTTTAATATAAAAGAATTTCTTTTATGCATCTAATTTATACATAAAATTATTTATGATAAAAAAACACACTTTTAATATAAAAGAATTTCTTTTATGCATCTAATTTATGCATAAAATCTATTTATGATGAAAATCACACTTTTAATATTAAAAAATATCTTTTATGCATATGTTTATGCATACAAATCATTTATGATGAAAATCACTCTTTTAATATAAAAGAATTTCTTCTATGCATCTAATTTATGCATAAAATCCATTTATGATGAAAATCACACTTTTAATAATAAAAAATATCTTTTAACATATGCATACAAATCATTTATGATGAAAATCGCTCTTTTAAAAATAAAATTCTTTATGCATCTTTCTATGCATAAAATAAGAATTGATAAAAAAAACACTTTTTGGATTAATTTAAATTCTTTATGCATCTATCCATGCATAAATCCAATTTAGTAGGAATTACACTTTTAGAATTAAAAAAGTAAAACTTATTTTTACACAATTTTAGAAAATTTCGGCATAACCTCCTTTGTATGGCTAACCATTTTTCAATTTTTAACTTTCTGAAATCAACTAGAATTTCACCCCACGAGTATTTAATTCATTCTAATGTAAGAAATTTCTACTTATTTAAGAGAAACATTATGAAAAACTTGATTTTATCCACCATTAATCATTCATCTAGGATAAAGAATGGTTGGATTTACTAAAGAAGAGAGGGGAATGCCTTTTTTCAATGAGGCATAACATCATTTTCATTTTAGAGAAGATAAAAATCATAAAAACCGTATTTCCTTACTTCCATTCATCAATTAACTTCAATAGCATTAAAAAGCCATTCCAATTAAGCTTCTCAAGCTTGAGAAGGGGTTGAGAAGAAAGAAACATTGAGAAATTATAGAAAAGATCAAAATTCACCCTTACCCTTACAAATTGCTTGATTCTTTGATCATGGTAGAGGCCCCCAACTAATCAATTGGTTTGGTGTGTTGATGGAGCCACCAATGGAGATTGAAGAAGGAGGGAAGCTCCAATTCCTTCAATTTGGAGAGAATTTTAGAGAATAGTAAAAATTATCAATATTTCAGCATAATTCTGGGATAGTATAATTCTCCTATTTTTTTACAAAGGACTCAGGTTCTATTTATAGGAGAGGGAGGCTCTAACCAAGACTAACTGATTTCTAAAATTTTCTAGATTTAGTTTGGTTGAATTTGGACTAGATTTGGACCTAGTTTAGTTCCTTTTTTATTCGGTTTGATCCAAGAGAGAGGAGAGATAAAAATATCACATTTTTTTAGTTTAAAACTAATTCAAGCATGTGAAGTAGGTGCCTCCTTGAAGGGAATCCCCTTCCTTACACATGTATCAAAATGAAATCATTATACCCAAAATATCTCTTTTTTTAGTAATACTCATAGTTTTTTACTAATAACCCTTGTACATAGTCAACTCTTCATCTTATGTGAGCATTTACTCATTTTTGGGTATTTTCTTTTATAAATTGGATTTATCTCCTCCCCACACATGGATTGATCTTATTGGCCCATAGGAACCTTAATTTAAAATTTTGAAAAAATCTTGACCCTCAGGATAATGCCTCTTGAACAGATTATACTTGATTTCTAATGCACCTTCTGAAAATCTTTTTAAACTTCTGTTTTGGGAAAACTTATTTTAATAAGAAGATATATTTTTCCATCCAAAAATATTTAAAAACTGAATTACCACTCTCTAGAAGATTTTCTCTCTAGACCAAAACTGGTAGAAACAAGATCTTTTATATTTCTGAAGAGGGATTTGACTACAGGGAAAGATACTGGACATCCTGAGAGAGGCTGGGGAGGAATCTTACAATAGGTGAGCATTTGGAGGATCCACTATGCACAGGTGTATATTGGGTAGCTTGATCTACATGACCATTACTAGGTCAGACTTGAGCTATGCTGTTGGACTTGTGAGTTAGTTCATGTAGCTTGATCTACATGATCATTACTAGGTCCAACTTGAGTTATGTTGTTGGACTTTTGAGTCAATTTATGCAGGTCCCTAGGAAGCCACACTTGGAGGTGGCTAGATGGATTTTCAAGCACATAAAGGCCACAATTGATTATGGACATTTCTATGAGATTGGTATATAGAGATACAGCTACGTGGGTACATAGGCACTGATTGGGAGCTGGTAGTGTTGCAGACACGAGATCTACCAATGGTCTTATGTTCTCATTTGGGAGTGCTGCTATGAGTTGGAGCAGTAAGAAGTAGCCAACAAAACTGCCTTGTTGAGTATAGAGACAGAGTATAGAGGTGTTGCATGGGAGCTTGTGAGGTAGCTTGGTTTCAAAAGCTACTTAGTGATATGGGTGAGATCGTGGATAGGGAAGTTATCATTTATTGTGACAAATTGAGTAGTATACAGTTGGCTAGTAACCCAGTATACCATGCTAGAATGAAGCACATTGAGGTGCACTATCACTTTGTGAGGGAGAAGGTTCTAGGAGGTGATGTAGATCTGGTATATGTCAGCACAAAGGATCAAGTGGCTGACATCTTCACAAAGGCATTGGGCACAAAGAAGCTCCATAGGTTTAGGAGCTTACTTGGAGTATAGTGCATGGAGTTGAGCTTTAGGGGGAGGTTGAGATATCGAGCTCAACTAGTGCTACAGTGGACCTTGATGACCCACCTAGGTGATAGCTTTCGTAATTACGCCACTGGCATGGTTGGTGTGAGATTATGGTTGACATACCGCTAGTCCATTTTGGAGTACTATAGTTATGGCATAGCTATAGCGCTAATTCATATAGTCGGGTTGCACTATAGACCAACCATTGTATGTTGTTGGAGGAGAGTACTTCCTCTTTATGTATGAACTCTTATCTTTTAGTTATATGGTTGTAGAGAAGAGAACAAGATAGAACAAAATTCATCCATCTATTTCTCTCTTATATCTTGCTCTCTCTTGTGTTTGCGTGTTTGCTTGTTGCAAGGAACTCAAGCTCTCTCTCTCCCCCACATTATCTTGTGTGTATGTGTTTGCTTGCACGGAGATCAAGCTCTCTCTCTCTCCCCCTACATTATCTTGTGTGTGTGTGTTTGCTTGCAAGAAACTCAAGCTCTCTCTCTCTCCCCCACATTATCTTGAAATCATTGAAAAACTTTTATCCTTATACATATGTTTTTCATGGACTCTATGACCCAATACAACAAAAATTAAATCCATTAAAGCACTAGAGAAAGTTCTATCAAAAATTGGTTTTCATGGTGAAAATGCAAAGATTGAATAACATGAAAAAAGGTCTAAGGATGCAAGGGATGCACTTGAGAAATTTTCCATTGGGGGTGTTAAAGCAATAAGGTTTCTATCTTCACCAACACTATAGGATAACCCTCACCATGCTTGAAGAAGATGACTAGTGGAGACTCTAAAATACAGCCAACAAAAATGCATTCATTACGTAGTAGACCATGCATTCATTACATAGTAGTAGACCATGCTGATAGTGATCAAGAAAGATCACGTAAGGCCAACGTGTGGAAATCTTTAGACACTATATTTAAGTTCTATGATTTTAAAGTGTGGACTAAGAAGGACCAAGAGATCAAGAAAGATCACGTAAGGCCAACGTGTGGAAATCTTTAGACACTATATTTAAGCTCTATGATTTTAAAGTGTGGACTAAGAAGGACCAAGAGATCTTTCTAACACTATTAGATGAGTTCAAGAGATCAATGATTACTGCATGAATGGATCAACACATCACCCACTATATGGTGTTTGATTCAATATGCATTGAACTAGTTCTAAAACAATATGTTGAGAAATTTAGTAATTAAAATATTGGTTTATTCTTTTACATCATATCATCTACAATCATAATTCCTGGTTTAAAAAAGAGTGCAGTAGTTTATCAATATGGTCAAGCCAAGGCATGGAGAAAACATATTATCAAGCATGCTCTAGGTATTTCAATCATACGAGACATGGTGGCGGAGCAAAGAAAGCTAACAGTTTAGAGGAATTGCATCAGTGGAAATATAAGAAGCTTATACACATAGCCAAAAAGAAGAAACCATTCAAAGCATCCAAAATTAATCAAGCAATGAAACTTTTAAACAAGAAAAAAAAATCAAGATATATGAAGGAGATATAATGCAAGTACTAGGCATGCTAAATGGCGACAAAGAAAAAAAAGACATGGAAAGATTTAGATACCTATATATACATGATTAACAATTTTACTTTAGAAATGAACATAGCTTGAGGTGTCATTGTATTACAAGAGCCAATTATTACAAGAGATAGGATTCTGCTACTACTTTAGATCTTGCTTGACTAGCATCCTTTAGTTTGTAAAGCCTTTCCCTCTTTGAAGATGGCTCGGCATTATCGTGCAATTATAAAATTGGCAGAACTCTTGGTCTTTTGGATTTGAGAGACTTCCTTTTTCCATATTCACTTAGCATCTTGGAATCCCTGATCCCACGTGTCAATCCATACACAGTATAGGCGAAGTAATATTTACTCCTTAGAGCATACACTCTAGGGCCCTACATGAAGATTTGCACTGATAACTTCTTCTCTAGAAGCATGAATTTGTTCGCATTTCACTTGATGGGGGAGGATATCTAAATAATATCTTGATTGCAAACAATGGGATTTATGCACTATCCTTTGAGATTGTTTTGTGGAATATAATGAATTATGGAAATTTTAGTCAATTAATGTACTCTCCCAATGTTGAGTCCTTTCTCATTCCTCCCACTCATTTTCCTAATGCGCGCCTGAGAAAATCATCCCCATACACTTCTACAAAACAATGCATGCCCGAGAAAATAATCCCCATACAATACTAGGTCTACAAAACAATGTTGTCCATAAGACATCAAAATAGATGCAATATGGAACTTCATCACAATATTCAACATTTATTGTATATAAGAAGACCTTCTAATTCTCATCATTATATAATAAGTAAATCATTTATACATATGTTGATTGTTAAGTTGGTGTACTAGATAGATGAAGACTCCCCTTCCTTTCCTGTATGTGAAATATTGATTCTTTACTGAGTATCTTAAAATTCCTCTTCAGTGGTGGGAAGGTTGGCTTCATAGTGAAATGCATGCTTTACATCATTGCTAATGTCTCAGGAGGAGTACGAAACTCACTGTTCTTAACATTTAAATCCACTAGAAGATATTGATCCACATCTGAATCGACAAAATCATCATCTTCTTCAAGATTATGTGCAATGATGGCATGGTAGTAGTCCTTCTTCCTAATGTCAAGCACAGCTTGAATATCCATTATTAGGGCATATTGATTTTCAACTTTAGGATGGGTAGGGAGGATTGAGGTCATAATGTGCTCTATTTCTAAAGAGATTATAGGGGAGAGGGAGAGCGTGAGTTCCTTGCAAGCACACACACACACACACACACAAGAGAGAGAGAGAAAGACACGAGAGAGATGGATGGCTACATTTTCTTCTATCTTCTTCTCTTCTCTATCTTGAGAGAGAAAGACACGAGAGAGATGGATGGCTGAATTTTCTTCTTTCTCCTCCTCTTCTCTATAACCATATAACTAAAAAGTGTTGAGATATTGAGCTCAACTAGTGTTGTGGGCAAACATTGATAACCCACCTGGGTGATAGCTTCTATGCTTATACTACTGGCATGGTTGGTGAGATTATGGTTGATATGCCGCTCATGCGTCGGGGGAGTCGGCCTCCATAACTCGTTCAAACACACCACCGTTAGGGGGAACACTATCAACTAGCACCACAACACCAACAAAACACAATTCCAAAGTACCAATCTACTTAGGTGTTGATATCCTCTATCCTTCAGCTTCTCTATTACTGCTCTACTGACACAGTCAGACACCTCAAAACCCCTCAAACTGATTTAGCTGACTCCTCTAGTTGTCCTCTCACAACTCTTATCTTCACTCCTAACTCCTCAGCTAATCTCCTCTAACACCTAGCTGACTAAAAAATCTCTTAGCTTTTGTTGACACTCAACTGATTAGTTGTTGACTGTAACTTGAATCAGATACCTGTTGTGCTGACCCCCGTTAGATATTTGTCCTCTAGGCTCTTAAAATTTCCTCTAGCCTTAGATACCTTCAAATACCTTGCCTCAAAACCTCATTGGACCTATCAACACTCCCCTGCTTTACTGAAATCTGACTTCTTGCTAACTGAAATCTGACCTATTTACCTCAACTGCACCAAGATTCAACTCTATAAACTCAAAACTGGCAACAATTGACTTTCTACTGACCCTGGAGTACCTTCCCCTTCTACGCTACAAAATTAATTGCATGTTGTTGCTGTGAAGTGACCTCTAACAGTAACACAAAACCCTAAACCACTTCCCTTCAACCCAAAAAGATCATATCTACCCTTCTACACCCCTTCAAATACCTCAGATCCCACCAAGATTCAACTCTATAAACTCAAAACTGACAACAGTTGACTTTCTACTGACCCTGGAGTACCTTCCCCTTCTATGCTACAAAACTAATTGCCTGTTGCTGTGAAGTGACCTCTGACAGTAACACAAAACCCTAAACCACTTCCCTTCAACCCAAAAAGATCATATCTACCCTTCTACACCCCCAACTAACTGCTTCTAATACTCAACTGACCCTATCTGACACTTACAGATTTTCAGGTTGATGCTATCTTACTCAGACGTGACTCAATAGACTTCAGATCTTCACTCACATGTGTTTGTCTCAACAATCTCAAACAAAACAACACACACTAGAGCATAAAAACTCATCAATCTGAACTCATAGTAGGAAGCCTTTTGCATATAATGGAAATTGAGCGTCTCAACAACCCTGAGACATGGGGTTCAAACAAAAAAGAGAAAGCACCAAGAAACAGAAGGATTCTCCACAAGAATATCCTAGCAATAGCTCTTCAAGCCTGTGTCTTCATTTCCACAAGTACCAATATCAATGGAATCTATAGCCACACTTTGCAGGTCTCCACCTTCAAACACAGCAAGGAACAATTGAGCAACACATTGGATTTATCCAAGTTCTAACAGAGTTGCACTCTGAGAGATCCTAGGGCATCTCAACCTCCTACAAGGTCCTCTATTTCCTTTGCACCCTCTGCTGCTCTAGACACAGACCCAAGCTTCCTCACTCTATTCCCATGTCTTCTTCCCAAATAAAAACTGTATTCACAAGATTCCACCACAGAGCTTCTTCACAATCCCTATCTCTCTCTCGACTTCTCCAGCTCCTATGCTCTCCCTTGATTGTCCTCGTCGTCGACTACTCCCGATTCCCCTACGCATGTAAAATCTCCTCCTACACTTAACTGGAAAACTGACAAGAATAGCTAGTTCTATTTTAGAAGGTGTCCATGCAAAAGCCTCTTATTTCTATGGTTCTAAGTATACCTAATGGGCTTATTCTCATTTTTGCGGTTTGGGTGGGCACATGTCTTGGACGATAGCCTAGACACAAAAAAAAAACTATCATTATTTTCCCAACTCCCCTTGGTTAGAGCATTCATGCTTAACCACTTATTTTGGCAAAAACCTTATTCAAACATTGTAGCTAGCTCCAATTCCTACTGGCTTATTCGTACGACTACCACATCATAAGATCCTCCACCTAGATCAAACGCAAAATGAGGGAGCAAGACATGCAACACATCCACATACTCCACCCCTCTTGGATCAAATGGCATGTCCATGACCTTTTCATGCATCATGTCTTCATCAACACAGCTTACAACACCTTCTTGAATGCCGTGCAAGTCCAAGACACCACCCATAAACATCCATTTCACATCAACTAGCGGGCTCTCATAAAATCCCATAGAATCACCTTGCCTCAAAACATTCTAATTCAGCATATCATAGGAGTCCATAGAAGCATCCAACACATCATCAATATCTTCACAAACATCATCATCAAACAAAGGCAGGCTATTACACTTTCTCCTTAACATAGCAATTCTTGTACATGCATGCTCCGCACATTTACCTGTACTTCTAGATCAAGCTCCACTATTGCCTCATTCTCACTGAAATCATCAATGTCCCAATCATCATGCATACTTACCACCACATCATCTACAACATTGCATTTTCCCTCTAAGCAGTCAGAAGCATCCACGTTGTCCCGCAAGTCCACACCAACTTGCATAGCACTACTAGGCTCTTCATATTTGTCCTCAAAACCAAAATCCATGTGCACTTGAGATCTTGAGAAAAAATAATTCACCATTTCCTCCACATACAACTCCCAAGCATTATCCAAAAGTATGTCGAACATCTCATCTATGTCTTGGTCACCTGGAGGAACACCTGTATCAACATCCTCATAACATGTGTACAAATCCATGTACATAGCCTCATTTATGTTTTGGTCACCTGGAACGCCTGTATCAACATCCTGCTAACATGTGTTACAATCCATGTACATAGCCTCAAGGTGCATCTCCTCTCCAACTTTCTCACAATGATGCATGGTTACCACTCCTTGATGAGCAATCTGACATCACTTGGCTTTCCATCTCCATGGTCATATCTTCCTATAGACAAACACAAGGCTCCTCTATCCCTACCTCTACACATAGCTACACAGACATGCACAAAAGGTCTGAATCTGGCTCCAATAATGGGACCTATTCCCCAACATCTTTGGAGATAAATTCCTCAATTTTTGAGTCTTCTGCAGAGCTTGTTTCCTCATCCTCTTCCTCTTATGTACTAATGTCCTGAATAAGGTCCCTTCCCTTGGCCATATCATACCTAATTTGCCTCCTTATAGGATCGTCCAACCCCAAAATCAAATTCCCTCTCCACCAATCTTGTCTTGCCCTCATAGCAATCAACCACCATGGCCTCCCAAGGATAAGTGGGTAAGCTTCTAACTTGGCTGACATCAGATGCACATCCAATTTAGTTTCTTGTCTCCCAGTACATTCACCTGTAGTTTTTTCAAAATCCCTAGACATTTGACCTTTTGTATTGTTCACCATTTTTACTTTGAATTCAAAGGGTGCACGTACCTTCAATCTCAAGGCTTTCATTGTCTGTACTGTGTCATCACACATACTTGTGCACCACCATCTATATGCACTTTTGGAACTTTGTGGTTATTCACCCAAGCATCCATGATTGGCAAGTAAGCTTTATCTCCTTTTCACTTTCACCACATTAATCTATCTTCCTCCCTTCTTCTCTCTCCTAGAGCATGTGGTGTTGAAAAGAATACTCCACATTCTCCTAAGTCTGGGACATAACTGTAAGAACTGGGGCTAGGTCAAAGTAGGTCCTTTCTATTGAAGATCTCTCATCACATCATTAGTCTCTTCATGAGCACTTAAGGGAAAGTCTTGCATGGCAATGTCTCTTGGATCAAGACTTTTTTTACCTTCCTTAGACAAATGGGGAGAAGAATCTGCTCCAAAAATAGTGGAAGAGGGATCAAACTTTCCAATCTTGAATTTTTCTCAGGTACGATTTCTATACTCATAGTAATAGTTTCTATAGTTGTAGTAGTAGTAACCTTCTTCTACGATTTTAATCTTCATCACTTCTACAATTGTAGTAATCTTCTTCATTTCTAGAATAATAATAATCACTTCTAATATTGCAAGACATCCATCTTGGGCTCCCTATTGTGTTGAGATATTGAGCTCAACTAGTGCTATGGCGGGCATTGATGACCCGCATGGGTGATAGCTTCCGCATATCACCTGGCATGGTCGGTGAGATTATGGGTGATATGCGGCCAGTGGGATGACAGGCTTTGTGACAACCATTTTGGATTACTAGAGACTGGCATAGTTATAGCACCAGCTCATTTAGTCGGGTTCATATTATGGACCGGCCCTTGTATATTGTAGTAGTTGAGTACTAACCCATATAGTGTGTACTCTTATCTTTATGTTATGTTGGTTGTGTTAAAATTATAGCAATGTGATGAGCTATGGTGGATCAAATACTAGAATCAACATCATTAACAAAGTGATTAGTAAATAATTAAGATGTGATTACTGAGTAATTAACAAATAATTAAGATGTGATTACTGAGTAATTAATAAATAGCTTAATGTAGGCATGGATAATCAAAAACCAGCAAGTTCTCATTAGGCCAATGCCTCAATTTATAGAGTTTACATCCAAGCATCTAATCCCACTGATTTCTCCTTGATTCACTCCATCTCTTTTGCTTGATTCTCTCCACCTCTCCCAGAATATCTCCACACTTCCTAAATCTTCTCATGCTACCCTTTACTCTCTCCCAGTAGATTCTTCTCACCTTTTCACAGGTTCTTTCACATTTATAGATTCTCTTTTACAGCCTCTAGCCAAGGGCTTGTTCCCGCACACACCCTATTCACTTATATATTTCAACACCTCCCCTCAAGTGAATACTCCTAGCACACCTGGACCCTATACCAAGTTTCCCTCTTACTTGATAGTCCGCGACCAGTGTCTAGCACACTCCCCTCAAGTTAACTTAGCACACCTGGACCCTGTACCAAGTTTCTCTCTTACTTGATAGTCCGCGACCAGTGCCTCAAGTCCCTAAACTCATAGTCCTTGACACTCTCTCTCTCTATGTGTCCAAGGCTTACTACAAGTGCCCGCGACTATGACTAAAGTGCTCACACATACATCTACCACGTGGCCTACATCATCGGTGGCTCAGAGATGGTTTTACTTTGTTGGGGCAAGTTACATCAGGTTGTGGGGTCTCTCTCTCTCTCTCTCTCTCTCTCAGATTTTCACATGGCTCCTCACTCTTTAGAGCCTCACATCTTCTCTTGTCTTCAGTCTTCTTGTCGTGGCAGCTTCTCTTCACGCGTACATGTCTTCCTCTTCTTTCAGTCTTCTTGTGGCAGCTTCTCTTCTTGTGTCCATGTCTTCCTTCAATGCTTCCTTTAGCTTTTCTTCTTGGTGTGGATCTTCCTCTTGGAAAGAGATGTTCTTCTTCTTTCATTGCTGGGGCCATGAGCTTGTCCGTCTCAGGTCTTCTTGCTCCATGTGAGCAACATGTTTAAATGTTTTGTTGACAGTTCTTTTGGACTTTTGATGTTTATCTTGTGTCATTATGCAATGCAAACCCAAATCTATGCGGGAGGTCTTACCTCTTACCTTATTCTGGACAAGGGCAGTGTCTGATTCCATTTTTACACTGATGTAATGTACCCAATACATAATGCATATAGCATTCAATCTTATGCACATTCCCAAATGCAACTCTAGCTGTGAATAATCTTGAATTTGAATACAAAATGATGATTACCATAATTTTATCAGCATATTTTTACCAAAAATTACATTAAATCAAGGGTAACCAATTTGTACGGAATGGTTGGAGTATCAAACCAACTCTGAATTTTAATCTGAAGCTATAGGGATCTGTATCAAATACTTAATGGTTAATTTGAACCCTCAATTGTACCAAAATATAGTGATTAGCATTGATTAATAGCAAAATTAATCCTCTATTTTGTGTGCAAAAAACAGAGTATGCGGGGAGCCCAGATCTAGGACCTTAGACTTCAAATGAGCTCAAATGCTTTCAAGGCCATCAATAGCAATTAGTATAGTAGAGGATTAAGCCAAGAAACACAAGATTTGACCAAATATTAAATGCTTAATCTCTATTTTACCAAAGTCACCTCTGCAGATTTGATGAAGAGCTTAGATCTCACTGTAGACTTGATGAAATTGAATTCTGACTTCACCAGCTTGTAGAGCATGCTTGAAAACACTTGGGGCTATGAGGAATTAGAGCCATTACAACTGATGAAGAAGAAATCTCAAGTTCCCTTCTGAAAAATGGCACCTACAAATCGGGCTGCCCGCTAGCATTCTGCGCTGAATTGGTTCAATTCCCTTGGGCTGTGTGTAGCCCCTTGAGTCTACTATGAGTACCTAAAAGGACTTGGGCTAATGGTATGCCACAGTACTTTTGGGTAGAAGTAGTAGCAACTGTTGTGTACATTATGAACAAGACACTCACTGCAGCTGTTCATGGTATGACTCCTCAACAGAAGTTTACAGGCATAAGACTGGATGTGTCTCACTTGAAAGTGTTTGGGTGTATTATTGCATATGTATATATTCCTGATGAAGAAGTGACAAAAAAGTTGAATCCAAAGGCAGAGAAATGCATCTTCATTGGTTATGCTATGGAGCAAAAAGGTTATAGATGCTATAACCCTACCACTCGCGTGAGATGCAAGTAAACAAAGATGTTGTCTTTGATGAGAGAAGTAGCTGGTACGCACTAGTAGTGAAGGCAACAGAAGATGCAGATGTAAGAAGAAGTGATGATGTTGCACCACATGTAGAGCAGCAATCATAGGTGCTGAGTGGACCTGGGGAGTCCTCGAGCACTGGATCCAATGTTAGCCCATGGTCAGGCAAGTTGAGGGGAATGATGCAGGTACACGTATCACGAAAAGGGAAGGAAAAGGTAGATCAATGTAAGGTCCTTCCCTAGCTCATATATATATATAAGCTCTCCTCTCAGTCCCATGTAATCATCCCCTATTTCAGGATGTAAGAAGACATTATTTTCCTTTGTTTTTAGCCTAGAGAGAGATAATACAGTTTTGAGATATTTTTGGATATAAAGTTATTCCTTTTATTTAAGATGAATTCTCCTAAAATAGAAGTTCAAAAAGAATTTTTCAATGTGCATTAAAAATTAACTGATTATGTGTATAAGAGACCTTAGCCTAAGGTCCACATTTTCAAAAAAAATTGATTAAGGTCTAAATAAGGTTCTAAAGGGCCAATAGGATTAATCCAAGTGTTTCAATAAGAAAAATGAAAAGAATAAAAGAAAAACCCCCAAAAATGAGTAAATGCTCACATAAGATGAAGAGTTGACCAAGTATTGGGTTTATTAGTTAAAAAATTAAGTTTATTAGTACAAAAATAAAATTTTGACACCTCAGTAAGGAGGGAGGGAGCTCATCAAGGAGGCGCCTAAATCAAGGAGGCACCTAAATCAAGGAGGGAGGGCGCTCATCAAGGAGGCGCCTAAATCAAATGATTACTTCTCATTTTTAATTCAAAAAAATTAGGATATTTTATCTCTCCTCCTGCAAACTGGATCAAAAAGTGAGTTAAACTGTGCAAAAATTATCCAAAAAGGATCAAACGGAAGCTGGAAGCCTCTAGGTCCCAGTTGGACTTGGTTAGTGGCTTCCCTCACCTTTAAATAGACTCTCATTCCTTTGTATTTTCATCTTTGTGTATTTACATGCTAATATTATCTTCATTTTAGTGTAATTTTTCAATGTGCATTAGAAAGGTGGGTCAGTAAGATACTTGCCCATCCCTCGAATAAAAAATTGAGCAAAACCTTGTGACCATTCTCATTTCTTCAAAGTACGAAGAATGGATTACCGATGATTTAGAGAAGTTTTCCTTAGATTCAGAATCATCGAGAAATAAGTCTGAAATTCATTGTAATTGATGGGTGGGTTACCGAGATACTAGAATTGTGATTTTCATTAAGAAAGTCTGGATTCTCAGAAAAAGGGTCTTGTGGAATCAAACTCAACGGGAAATTCTTACTTCCATAGAAACTCTGTTTTTGAAAAAGGACTGTCTTATGCCAAAATGCTGCAAGAAGAATTTGGCTTATGGTTTAATCTAAGGAGAGTTATGTTGCAACATCTAGCGGGGAGTCATCGAAGGAAGTATCCCGGCAAAGCCTACCAAGGTCTTGAACAGCCTCGGTATGGTTAAAATGGTGCGCTTCTGGTATAATGGGCAAGGGCCGACGACGAAGTGGTCCCTGAGTGAAGTGCTAGGACACCTAAGGAGGATCCTAGAGGGTTCTAACCAGGCAATGCACAGGCTCGCGGGCTGCTAGGACCCCATACGTATGTCGAGAAAGATATGGATGGACTCAAGGAATTATCTATGTGAACTGGAACTCAAAATCGGATCTCGTTGGTTGGCTAGCTAGTCTTCAACGAAGAGTCTGGATGACATTTTGATTGTAAACATTGGACTGGAATTTTGAGGATTATGATGGAAACATTATGGTTTCATTCCAATTCTGTTTTAAAGACAACCGAATCTGTGAAAAAGGCAATTTCATATTGGGTGTGTAAGTGGTGTGTCTATTTTGTATTTTGCCTGAGTGCCGGCTAGGGGGCCTGGGAACTCTTTTCCCTGGTACCCGGGACAAAACACAACCAAATTTTTATAAAAAGGGATTCCACCAATTCAATGGTTGGGCGGTTGGCTAACCCATGAGCCGATTGGGGTTAGGCTGGATCGGTGGATTCCTACAATAAATTTAGATACGTTCAAGTTACGCTAGTAAGTCCCAGGAATTTTCTTGTTCTATGGGAAAGAATGAACAGTTGTGCCTCGCTTAAGGGAAAAAAAGCGATGATTTCTATGAACCAAGTGCAAGTCCCTTCCTTGATCTGGCCATGTGACCTACAAGTTTGGTCAGAATAGAAAGGACAGTTAAGGCCTTGACCCGTTAGATAAAATTTTTGTTTGAAGATTTTTCCTAGTGGAATCGCCTATGCTTTCTGGGCCAGGGAAGTTTTTTCCAATCTCGGTTTCGGAGGAACCGCCGGATTAGTCTCTTGTCCTCCAGACATTCATTGGGTGAAGCCCCGAGTGGAAAATTCTACTCCGCGCAAGAGGTTGCTACTTCCACTGCTAGCTCCCCAGATTCTGATGCGCGGAGGAGGCAGGGGTCTCACAATCAACCTTTTGTGCCTGATCTGTCAGCAGGTCACTCATATGTCAATGGTGACTCTATTGGCTCTAAGCAGAGCCTTGATGAGGATCTTGGCATTCCGTCTATGGTTACTCCTAGTGAGGAGAACCAAGGTTGTTTTGAGGACACCTGGCAGCAGTGATTCAAGTGTACGCAGGTCTACGAGAGTTAGATACCTTGTTGACAGGTTGAGATCTTATGGATATACAGCCCATCATTATGCTTACATGGTAAAAGCAATACAAGAGGTTGAGCCCACTTGCTTTGAGCAGGCAGTTGGAAATAAGAAATGGGAAGATGCCATGGATGAGGAGATGGCAGCATTGGATGCAAATGCAACATAGGGTCTTTACATCAAATGGATGTAAAGAATTCTTTCTTGCATGGTGATTTACAAGAAGAAGTGTACATGATGCAGCCACCAAGTTATGAGAGTGATGCACATCCAGATTTTGTGTGCAGGTTACGCAAAGCCTTGTATGGCTTTGAGAAGCAGGCACCTAGAGCATGGTCAAACAAGATCAGGGAGTATCTTGTTACCTTTGGATTTCAGATATCCAATGCAGATTTTTCACATGTGAAAAAGACAAATAGAGGGATCATGCTATTAGTCATCTATGTGGATGACTTGATTATTACTGGTGATAGTGATGCAAACATACATGATGTCAGGATGATTTTGAAGCAGAAGTTTGAGATGAAGGATTTGGGTGAGCTGCGGTATTTCTTGGGCATAGAGGTGGTGAGATCACCTCATTGCATTTTGCTATTGTTGCACAGGCAGTATGGCTTGGACATGTTGTCCAAGTATGGTATGAAGGGCTGTAAGCCTATTTCAGTGCCATTGGAGCAGAACAAAGCTTTCTATAGATACAAATGAGCTTTTGAAGGACCCCACTACATACAGGTGCATAGTGGGTAGTTTGATCTACATGACCATTACAAGGCTAGACTTGAGCCATGTTGTTGGACTTGTGAGTCAGTTTATGCAGGCCCCTAGGAAGCCACACTTGGATGTGGCTAGATGAATCCTCAAGTACATAAAGTCCACAGTTGATTATGGACTTTTCTATGAGGCTATTACAGAGATACAGTTGCATGGGTACACAGATGCTGATTCAGATGGTAGTATTGCAGACAGGAGATCTACCAGTGGTTTTATGTTCTCATTTGGGAGTGTTGTTGTGAGTTGGAGCAGTAATAAGAAGCAGCCAACAGTTGCCTTGTTGAGTACAAAGGCAGAGTATAGGGGTGATGTTATGGCAGCTTGTGAAATAGCTTGGTTTTTAAAAGCTAATTGGTGACATGAGAGAGCCCGTAGATAGGACAATTGTCATATATTGTGACAACATGAGAAGCATACAGTTGGCCAGTAACCCAGTATATCATGCTAGAACGAAGCACATTGAGGTGCATTATCACTTTGTGATTGAGGAAGAAGGTTCTAGCAGGAGATGTAGATCTGGTATATATTAGCACAGAGGATCATGTGGCTGACATCTTCACAAAGGCATTGGGCACAAAGAAGCTCCACAGGTTTAGAAGCTTACTTGGAGTGTAGTGTGTGGAGTTAAGCTCAAGGGGGAGTGTTGAGATATCGAGCTCAACTAGTGCTACCGGCGGACACTGATGACCCGCCTGTAATAGCTTCCGCATCTACACCACTGGCATGGTTGGTGAGATTATGGGTGATATATGGCCAATGGGATGACAGGATGTGTGACAGCCATTTTGGATTACTAGAGACTAGCATAGTTATAGCGCCACCTCATTTAGTTGGGTTCACATTATGGACTGACCCTTGTATGTTGTAGTAGTTGAGTACTAACCCTCACCTACACAATACGAGGCAAATGAAATCTCAAGGCTACATTATAATATTAACTACTTATGGGTATCTAGACACATTGATAGAACTTTTTGTTGTCCACATAAACCATACATTCATATAAAGAAGAAAAGGCATATATCATAGAATTGCAATTACAATCAGACATACTATCACAAAGAACCTCACCTACATAATAGTGGAGAGTTACATGACATATAAATGTGTCAATAAGTCAACATGTTCTTGAATTTATAGCAATAGAACACAACCAAGATATCCAAAAAAGAGCTATAGACCTTTGCTACAAACGTAGTCACAAAAAAACAAAACATCAAAAGCCATCACATCCATAATCCATAGGAAATAAAGACACATAAAGATAAGTCCAATCTCTCTAGAGCGTTAATCCAAAGGTGGACCACACACCACCTTCATCAAGCACTTAATGTATGCATAGGAGTCCAACTCTAAGCATAAGGAGTGCCGAAAAAACAACTCTGCACTAGCTAAACCAAGGCCTTCACAACCCGCAAAAAATATCGAGTACCAAATATGACTCCATCATGAATGTGGCAAGCAACCACCTACGCAATGACCCCAAGAATTAAAAAAACTCACATAACTTCATGTACACTTCTAATATATCCTCCATCACACATGAGAGTCCATGTATGATGGAGTTTCAACCCATCTCTACTTGCACACCTCAAAACCTTCCGAAGATGTTGGGCAAGGCATAAAGTAACTAGAAACCCTTGGTCTACAAGAAACTCTTGTGGCAAGTCCACAACTCCCTTCATGAGCCACGTAGAGAAAACATTCCACTCGGGAATCTCTCTCTCAATGCCCTCTACAATATTTTGTAGTGCAAAAGAGAGAACAAAGTAAATATTTTATCCATAAACAAATAGAAATCACATAAGAGAGTATTACACTTGCTTGTGTAGTCACATGACTTACCCTGTGTCATTAACCCAAGATATTTGGAAACTAGTAATAAGGTGGGAAAATCGGCAGACAAGCCAAGCAACCCTCGTAGATCATGCACCATGATAGATATACATGTCATTCTTGTGAGATTCCATGAAATCTCGAATACTGCACATATTAATTTACTATAAATCATCACAAACAATAACCATTTAAAATAGAACACAATGCTCAAATGCATGTATGCAAACCTTTTGTGAGCAAAGTCATAAATGGCTTCCACATCCATGAGCAATACATCGACCCTAGTGATATATTGAAAACCTAAATTGGGTCATAAGTAAAAAAGTATATTATTGACTACATGCAAGCCCTTATGTCTCAAAAATATATTCAAGTAAAGATATTGGAACTATACCTCTTTGCTGTGTAGGCGGTCGCCTCTCAAATCGCACTATATCCAAGGATGACTCTCCTACAAAGGAAGACAACCTACTCCTCCCCGGGTTTTTCGCATGGCGTTAGGTCACTATCATGTGCCTCTGGATGACATCCCTCCTCTCTTGTTCTTTGTCATTGTCTCCTCTTTAGTAGCATGGCGTTAGGTCACTATCATGTGCCTCTCACTTGGATGACATCCCTCCTCTCTTGTTCTTTGTCATTGTCTCCTCTTTAGTAGCATCCATCTTTTAGATGTGAATGTGGGATTTTCATCTCCTCTCTTCCTTTTCTTCTCCTTCCCCTTCCTTCCACTCCCCCTTTCCTCTGCATTTCTCTTCTTTAGCATTGGGGATTCCTCCCTCCCATTCATAGGACAAAACTCCTTAAGAAACCCTTACAAATGGATGTAAATGACACAAAACATATAATTTTACATAGTCACAATGATATACATATCGAAAAGACATATTTGCTAAACAATACTCACTTGCATGTAAGTCATTTTCTTTTTTAGGAATCATTCCTATGGGATACTCTATCCACCATGGATACTCCAAACACTCCCATGGAGTGATTCCCCTCTCTTGTAGAGTGGGAGATAATATTGTGTTCTCATCCCCAAGATTTGTCCACTCTCCCATGATAGGAGGCATGAGTAAAATTTGTTTATTAGCCATACATTCGCAAAGCCATCTATAAAAGTTTAGATATGCCATATTTGTGAGAGTCATACATTCACACAAAGACATCTATATTCACTTTCAAAGAAATTAAAAGAACGGCCTATACCTATAAATAGCCTCCTGCTTGAGTGCACTAGCTCGTGCATCTTCTCAACATCCGCGATGCTTTTAATTTCACCTAGAAGGTGACAATATGCCTATAACACATGCTGTCTTCATTGCGCTTTCAATAAGACCATCTACCTCTAGCACACAAATGAAAAGACATGCCTCACCATACATGTGAGCCCAATATGCCTATAACACATGCTGTCTTCATTGCGCTTTCAATAAGACCATCTACCTCTAGCACACAAATGAAAAGACATGCCTCACCATACATGTGAGCCCAATATGCCTCTCTCCTCATGTAGCTCCTAAACGTTTTGTAATCAAAAAAGTGTGCTGTGTTTGGGTCTTTTTCCATGGACAAGCTCATGGCAAGCAATATTTCCCTCTTCCTATCAAACACTCCTGACACAAAAAATAGTCAAGGATAAGCGCACACAAAACAAAATGTGGTTATGCACATAATCAAATGAGTTTTAGAAACTTCTAGAGCATTGAAGAGCCATATATGTCAAAGGTACCACAACGAATCCATCTATGCATCTGCTACTTATGGCTAAATATTTGCATATGGCACAATGCATGGGTTACTGCATTGCACTCTATGCCACTTCTAGTGGCATAAACTTGCATATTATAACATAAAATGTATAAGCCTCCCACGATTGCTACTTGAGTTCTTTTAGTTGTCATCCTCTTGGCTTATTTCTTATTCATATCCTAATGAAAAAAGATTTAAGGTAGACCAATGTTAGTGGAGGTGGAGTGCATATTTTATTGAAAAGTAATCTCAAAACTCGTTGGTCTTTAGCTTTTAGGCTTGTCTTCCACTTTGTAAGTTTGTCCCCTTACACCCCCTACCCACCTACCCTTTCCCATTTTTTGCGCAAACTATCGTGTTGAGCCCCACATCACATATCAACTTGGCTAAAAAGTGATCCAATAATTGTCAAAAATAATCCCCACTCCCCCCCCCCCCCAAAAAAAAAAAGTAGCTTACTTCCCCAAAAGGCTTCCTATACCTACATATTATCAAAACATGGTTTTTCAAAGCTATTAGCATTATATTTTGCTCCATAATCTGCTATCAAGCTTGAATTCTTATGTTTTCTTCCCATCTTGCCTCTATATTCTTCATAGGAAGAAGGACATTTCTTGAATAGCGTCCCATATCTCTATTTTCCTACCCGTACTCTTTACTCCTACCAATAAGTCTACATAGGAAGACTGTTTCTTAAGTAGCCTCCCATGTCTCTATTTTCCTACTACCAATACTCTTTCTTCTCTACTCCTTATGTCTTTCTTTCAAGGATTCATTTCCTTATCTCATCATATTCTTTAGTTTCTCCATCCAAATTTTAGTTTTTAGGGTAACGAAAGAACTAGACCTATCTTCTTCAAGCTCTTCTTTATAATGACTACCACAATACACCCTAAGGACTACATCTCTTCTCAACATTTATGCATAATATGTTGAGGTATGTAACTTTTAAGAGTCTTCTACATCAATCACAGAGACCACTTGATTCCCCATCCCGTGTACCCTTCCCCCCCACAGTAACCATAGCACCCATTGAGCTTACAAAGGCATGGACTTGAGCTCACATGCGTGGGTTGCCGCCTGTGTGCTCCATGTTTTATTGAAATGAGAAAAAAAAAAATCTTTCTCTCATAATCATCAGTTCCACGAGCAATGCCTTATTTGAATAAACATGTGAGCTTTCATAGAACTCACATGGCTGTTGCGTGCACTCCTGGCTGCTATGCCTCCCTTTCAACCTCCCTCACTTGCCGCCTTCATGGCCTCTGTTGTTTCCTAAGGTCTCCCTCTAAAAGAAAACCTTCAAGTTTCACATATGTACCAACTTTGCAACAAACAATTTTGATGTACCAACTTGTTTCCTAAGGTCTCCCTCTAAAAGAAAACCTTCAAGTTTGACATATGTACCAACTTTGCAACAAACAATTTTGATGTACCAACTTGTTTCCTAAGGTCTCCCTCTAAAAGAAAACCTTCAAGTTTTGACATATGTACTAACTTTGCAACAAACAATTTTAATGTACCAACTTGTATAACAAACTATTTGGTATGTATATAAACTCATTCATACGTCAGATACCTAGAAGCATGAGTTATACAAGTTAACTTTTATGTGTAGGATTGCAGAAACAACAAAAATAGCTTTAGAGTGCCTTCCAAGTGCTCTAAAGTCTTAAGTTTTTTGTAAGGGACATGCTCAACCTTGAACCAATCCATTTAATGAACTCGAGGTAGACTTAAGGTCAGAAAGAATAATCAATACAATGTTCATCTGAATGATAGTGCAGCTAACGATCCAAGATCATCATACCAACCATCAAGCTTAAAATTATGTCCCTTCGGTGATACACAAGGAAGTGTTGCTAGTCTAAGAAAGTTGTTTGGAATAACATGAAATCTTTTAATACAACTAATAGTGAGGACTTATTGGATTAGAGATAATAAAGTGTACATTTGCATTCTAAATAATAGAAGGGACTACTAATTCAAAAATACCACCCTCAACCCACTAGAACATCTAACATGAAAGTTGATAGCGGGTTCAGCTTCAAACGTGTTTTTTTAATCTCATCACTAATCACTCTATTAACACTTAAATATACGACAAAGCACTTAACCAACACATGGAAGACTTAATGAGGCAATGACTGATGTAGTATTCCTTCTTAATTGTTAATTATACTCTTGATTAGACTCTTACTTGTCTACCTCTTCTTCACGTACAAATCTATATAAAGATAGTTCACATTCCTAATTAGCTCCTTGGTAGGTGCTTACTTCTCTACCTCTTCTTCACCTCTATTAACACTCTATCCACACCAATCCAGACTCATGAGGTTCCCATTGCAACTCAACTGAAATGGTGGGCTTAATTAGTTAAATGGTGGGCTAGAGACACTATTAAGTTCTTGTCTAGTTATTTATGGACTAGAACTAGATTTTTGGTGGCTCAACTAAGGCTTAATCTTATACATGCAAATAATTCCTAAATGAACTAATACAAGAGAGAGCATAACACTAGTTTTCCCAAAACCATTTTCACTTTTCACCAACCCAAAAACCATGGGAGGTTTGAGGTTTACCACTTAGCATTTAGCATAAACCAAGGCTTTACAACCTGTCTAAAGACAATTTCTCATTGAATGTATTTAAATTTATACGCCAAAGCAAGTATTTTCTAATTTCAACGTCAACAATATTAAAAGCTAATAGTAATATTTAAAAAATAAAAAAAATAAACCTTTTGATTAATAAAATCATATTGATAAATGGCTTGCATTTAAAGCTACCCTTATTCAATTGGTTCTAGCCCTAGCCTGAAGGATGTCTTTAAAGTTATGGAGATGTGAATAATAAATGTGCATCCAAAGAATTATTCTTTTAAAGAATGACGGGAGGTAGACAGAGTGTTTTATTCTTCCTAACAAAAGGATCTCATGAAAATCATTAGACATGCCCGACTTTTTGTAAAGTAGTTGTGGCTTGTTTAATGAAACAAGTATGGCCCCTACTCTTACCTTTCTGCTCATTTAACGTCCACTTGCTTGCAACCGAAGAAAAGAATTGTTTCACAAGCAATTGTGGAAATGAAAAATGCAAAGGCTGTGATCTCATGGACTATTGGTGCACAAAACCTTAGTCGACAAGTTCAAATGAGAGGGGATAAGCTCTTACTAAGTGCCTATTTCTTGCAAAGTCTATTACCTCCAGATTTCAAGCTTGTGACATTGAATGCAGTGATTCAATTTAGTATTGAAACTATAGAAGTGGAAGCACCCTCTCAATGGGATATTGAGCGCCTGCAGTATTACTTCTTGGATGCTTCATTGTCAAGTATTTATGTCATGGTACACACTATAACCACTCTATATGTTGCTGATAGCAAAGAGGATGCTGATCAATGCAATGACAAAGGGACTTTTAATGATAATAAGGACACAGTTGACCTTGAGAGCACACCAACAAATTATTCAACCTTAAGGAATGACCTACCAAATATTTATGCTAGTGATGATCCTATAGGAGACCTCCTTGAGAGGTCAGACGGTGACATTTTGAACTTTGAGAAGATGGATAAAGAGAGACATGTGAATATAGACAGTAGGGTATGATCCAAAGAAGAGGCAAGTTAGGAGTGTCTTGCCATGGATATTAGGGTTTACAGGTGCCAACCACTTGAGGAAATTAATTGACAAATCATAGGGACTATATTCTGTTTTTGAGTTACCAAGCAAGTATAATGGAGACATTTTAATTGAGCTTTTGCCTACGTACAACCAATGTAAAACAATGGATGGCATGGAGCAGAGATTTGATGGTCCTAAACGGACAAGGCCACAAAGAACAAACATGTCTATAATTCGTCTAAGCTACTGCCTGGAATCATTAGAGTATCATAGGGTGAAATGTCAATTCTATTCGGACAATAAGAAGTTCAATGATTCCTACTTTCGTGGATATTTAAACAAGCAAGTAAGCAAAGGACTTTAGACAGAAGAGAAGACAAGAATAATATGTCATTATTCAAGAAAAGTGTTTCTTGTGTTGCAATATGCAATGGTATGATCTACTATGTGCTACCTGAAGATGAAGGCATGACATACTCGGTGGTGCACGTGGGCGAGCACAAACATGGGATCCAAAGTGATCTGAAGTCGTCCACAATCAAAGACACTACATACCTTCTGGATGAGACCTTACATAAGAAGCTGGTTGATAGTCTTATCTTCTTGCGTGATATTAGACCAGACATTAGTTTTATTCTTAGTGCTTTGAGTAGGTCTCTAACAAGCCTCGGGAGAATCATTAGAAAGCATGCATGCAAGTGTTGAGATGCATCAAAGATACTCACCAAGAGTAGTTATATCACGGCTCAGACCCTCAATGGCTTTCCTGACGCACAGCGAGTGATTCAGACACCATTCAATCCAACACCCTATCTTAACATTGTGAGGCCCGAATGGGACCAAAGGTAAGCCCAAATGGCCGTGGGAGGTGGAAAAACTTACAAAATTTACAAAAATTTCACAGCCTTCCACAAACACACATTCTTTATTAAGCAAGATTATTCATCAACCTTAAAAAAACCCAAAAAGAAACATACATATATACACCCAACGTGTTGGAAACAAGAAGAAATGAAAATGGGATATTTCCAATCAATATTGGCATGTGGTTGCCACTATGACAGAAGATTATAGTTCAGAGGCTATGATGGCAAGCTCCGAATGTGTGTTCCTAAACACTCTCCTGATCTTGCATTTTGTGTGAGTTTACCTATTAGAGAGGAGGTGCTGCACTAGGGTTCTGATCCGTGTACGTAATGAACTCATGCACCCTTATGAAGCATAACAATCCTGGTGAAGATCTCAACTGTCTGCTTGATGAATAATAACCACACCTTTCTCAAGCTGCTGCCTTAGTGTGAAGACGAGTGGCAGCAGAGGACCAGATCACCTTCTGCTGATGCTCCAGCCGTGTTCAGCAATTGCTTGTCGGACTCGAGTTGCCGCCTCTACATTATCATTGAGAGGAGGGTAGCTCCAGCTTTCGCCTATCTGCGACCCACCAAACAAAGACAAGACGTGGCTTCTAGTCAGAATTCTGCCCACCACCATGACCACTGCATAAGGAAAGTCTTGTATTTAAGGCGAGAAACACACATCCTCTGCACCCGTAAAGGATCGTACAACACCACGGTGACGCAGGCTTTTGTGAAACGCTGCGAATTTCCATTTGCATTTCTCCACTCCTATTACATAGACAGGCTTTCTGCACACACGGAGGGGAGTGCTGCCATTAAGTTCCACACTTAGCTCAGCTGAGCACAAATAATGAAGTTTTCTTTAAGAACCTCGAGCTCACCCCGTGCTGCATGCCTCACTTAGCATACTGATCGAGTCTGCTGTGATAACGAAGGCGTCTGCCCAGGCTAAGTGACCCAGGTGAGGATTCAGACCTGCATTTTCATGATGTAAGTAATCAAAATAGGCCCAAATACCGCTGGGAAGGCCCTTGACTGAGTGGTCAATTGTACTCCGCAGACCACAGGGGGGCCTAAATTACCTTGGCCATCCCAAATGTAGACTTTTGGGTAAAGACTCAGTTCAGATCGTATGAAGTCCACCATCTGTAGACACATTGTTTTTATTGATTAGTATGAAAATGTTGTGTACATTTACACACACACAACCTCCTCAAACGTTTATAAACCATTTGGAATGCATGTTTTCAAAAGTTTTGCACAACCATACTTATTAGAAACTGAAACGTGCAAACAGTGTGGGTTTTTTTAAGTTGTGATTCTCAAAGGGGAGGTACTGTACACATGCAAATGTACATTATTTTTAAGAGAAATTTGAACCGGGGGTTGAAACCTTGGGGATAGAGAGAGGTTTCGTAGGTCTAACTTAGTGTTTGAATTGAAATTTGGGCACGCCGGGAAAGGGAAGGGGGGGGGGGGGGGGGGGGGGGGGGGGTGTTTGTTGTGGGGGGGGTGCGGGGTAGTTTGCAGGAAAAAAAAACCCAATTCTCAACTAAAAATTTGGGGGTTTTGCATTTTTGTCCAAATATGGTGGTTTTCACTGACATTGAGGTTGGCTTACACTCTATGAACCTTGCTTTCACCAAATTTCAAACAAACAAGAACCTTATGATAGGATTAAAAATGCTGATTTGGTCCCTATATATATATATATATATATATATATATATATATATATATATATATATATATATATATAGGGACCTTGAGGTGGAGAAAGTGTATGCCTCATCCAGGCAAGTTCCTTGGGGGTGGGGATGGACCGTGTGATCCAACGGAGCCTGAGTGCCTTCCTCTGTAGCAGGTGATAAGAGCTGAGGACGCCGTGCTGCAGTTGTAGAGAGGAGAGGGCCAATGCTAGGAGAGAGTCACTACAGAAGGAGCAGCACAGAGGAAGAATCTCAAGAGCTACTGTAGTGGTCATCATGTACAGGTCGCAGAGGGAGCTGCAAGATGGAGTTCTGCAGGTTGCCAAGAATCTGCTGAGGAATTTACTACATTTGCTGATGTACAATCTATTATGAGATCCGAGGGAGATATCACTGCCTCTTCCGAGAGGGTTTTGGGCCATTACGCAGGGTCATGGAGTTGAGGATCAGAGATGCCTCGGATTGTTCCTAGTTGAACTTTGAGCTCAGGAGACACAGAGAGACCCTCTTGGCAGACAGAAGACCGAGCCATGATGTACGTAGACAAAGGATCCTCACAAATTTCCTCGGCACCGGCACCTCCTGATACCTCCTCCATCGGGCCATCAGGGCACCAGCCACGCTCCCAGGGAGTCACCACCGATAGAGCAGTCATCTTACGTCGTGCTCGTCGGCCACACCCACCAGGATCCCGACCACGGCATCCTCACCATCGCCAAATCAAAGCCATTATTGCTCGGCATCGGAGGCGCCTATCTCGCTTCTACGACCTCTCCATTCTAGACAGCCCCATGGGGGAGATATTTGATTTGAGGAGAAGGCAACACTTCAAATGATCAGCATACATGGATCTACTTGAGAAGACTTGTCAAGAGAATACATAGATTTATTCCATACTTGTTTGGGCTTAAACTTCTCCCCAACCATACACAATCTACTGTAGCTATGAAGACTGCCCTGTACTCAGCCTCACAAGTAGATGTGGCAACAGTGGGTTGCTTTTTGCTCAACCAAGATATGCATGAACTGCCAAGAAAAAGCAATTCCCACTGGTGGATTGCCTGGTATCATAATCACCAGCCCAATCTGAATCATTGTATGCATAAAGCTGCAAGCTGCCTCCCCGGGATAGAACAAACCAAAATCCAGGGTATCTTGAAGAAAACGAAAAATGCGTTTGACTGCTTGCCAATGCTTTGTGCCTGGGCTGTGCATGAATTTGCTCAACAAAGACACAAGTAAATGAGGCATCCCACTGCCTGGCTGTAAATGCCGGTCTCAAAAGGCTCTCCAATATCATGCATAGTAAGCCGTACACATGATCCACATGAAACCTTTTTATCAAACTTTTTATGTACTTAGTTTGTTGCATAACAATGCCATCATCTGTATGCATAAACTGTATGCCGAGATAGTAGTGTAAAGGCCCCAAATCTAACATATCAAATTCAGCTTTGAAATCTAAAATTTGTGCCTTGCTAGTACCTGTAATGAGCATGTCATCTACATACAAGATGACTATGAGAATATCGGCACCGGTTTTCTTCACATACAATGTGCTTTCAGCTGGACTATTCACATAACCTTGGTTGGTTAGATGAGCATGTATTTTATCATACCAAGCTCTTGGAGCTTGCTTTAACCCATACAATGCTTTGTGTAACCTGCATACTTTATGTTCCTCACGAGGAACTACAAAACCAATGGACTGATTTACATATACTTCCTCCTGTAAATCCCCATTTAAGAATGCAGTTTTGATGTCCAATTGATGCACTTTCCATCCTTTATGTGCACCCAATGCAATCACTCTTATTGTAGTCATTCTCGAAGTAGGAGCAAAAGTCTCCTCATAATCTATTCCCTTTTTCTGGGAGTAGCCTTTAGCCACAAGTCTTGCTTTGTACCTGTCAATTGTACCATCAGACTTCCTTTTGTATTTGTACGCCCACTTTGTTCCAATGACATGCTTGCCTTTTGGCAATTCCACAAGATCCCAAGTATTGTTCTTCATGATAGAAGAGATTTCATGTTGATAGCTTGCACCCAATGCTCATTCTCATGTGCTTCTTCATAAGAAGAAGGCTCTTCTGAATCAAAGAGACCACCCATGGCTAATGCAGATTCCTCATGATGCATATTCAATGCATGGTTGGAACTAGCCCTTGTTCTACCTATGAGTGGAGCTGCAAGTTTGCTTTCTTGCAAAGTTTTCAGCAACCATCTTGGCACTGACTTGGCTGGGTCTATGGCTGTTTGCTCTTCCCTGACAAGATCTTCCACTTCTTCCATAGAAGGGGGCTGAATGGCTGGCTGTTCCACATGTTCAACATGAGGATTTTCTTGTGTAGGGACTGGCTGATCTGAATCCCCCCTAATTGCAATGGGTAATAGTCCATCAAACATGTCATGTATGCCTGTATCATTACTTTTATACAAGTTGTACATGGGCTGTACTGAATTTTCAGCAAATACCACATGTCTACTAACAAAAATCCTTCGTGTTGTTGGATTATAAAGACGGTATCCTTTGCTCTCATTGCTGTAGCCCACAAAAATGCATTTCATTGCTTTATCATCTAGCTTTGTTCGGAGTTGTTCTGGCACATGTGCATATGCCAAACACCCAAATGTACGCATATAATCCACTGTTGGCTTTCAGCTATACCAAGCCTCAAATGGTGTTATGGTTTTCAAAGCTTTTGTTGGACACCTGTTTAACACGTGAGTTGCACACATTATTGCTTCCATCCAAAAAAATATGAGGCAACTTTTGTGCTTTCACCATGCATCTTGCCATCTCCATGAGAGATCTATTTTTCCTCTCAGCTACACCATTCTGCTACGGTGTATAAGGCACAGTACATTGGTGTTTGATGCCCTTTTGAAGCATATAATCCTTAAATGCATTTGACATGTATTCTCCACCTCTATCTGAGCGGAGTGTTTGGACTTTACATCCACACATATTTTCAGCCATTGCTACAAAGTGTGGAAAGCATGTAAACACCTTTGCTTTCGCTTTCAAGGGGTAAACCCAAGCAAACCTGGAGTAGTCATCAATGAATGTGACGAAATAAAGGTGTTAGCAGTCATCTCCTGTCTGTATATTTACACCAGGGCCTCTGTTGCGGGTGTGCCCGCCCGGATTAGGTGTTTTCTCATTTTTCCCCACTCTCCATATTTTTCCCTATTTTTTCTGCAGTGGGAGGGTGTCCTGTGCATGTCGGCTACCTCTGTATGCTAGCCGACTGCAGGACTGTGTATTCAAACACTGGCCGATTACTCCCTGCTTCTCTCCACGTGAAGATCCCGATACTCCCCACGTTCCCAGTGGACCGTCAGTTGGACGGGAACAACTACGGCATATAGAAGATAATGATGGAATATGTTCTGGAGTCTTACAACCTTGCTGATTTCATTGTTGTTGGGGTTCCAAGGCCGGAGTTAGAGGAAGAGGAGTTACCCTCAATTCGGAAGGAATGCGAGGCACAAGCACAATTGTGGGATCGTGTCAATGCGAGGGTCCGTTCTTTAATTTTCCTCAACTGCACACCGCAGGTAATCAATCATATCAAGCATATGACGCTGGTCAGAGGTATCTGGTAGCATTTGGCTTCTCTCTACAACAAGGTATCGCCCATGAAGAGGATCTCCTTGGAAGTACAAATGCGGGTGATGAATCCTGCAAAGTCGTCGACGATGCGGGACACCGGGAGCACATCAACAAGCTACAAGCTTTTCAACAAGAAGTTCTCCAGGCTGGGAAAGAGATATCATCAAAGGATATGGCCATGACGTTGCTGTCACATTTGCCCTCTCAGTACTCAGCTTTCTACTCTTCTTTGATTACCAGTGGCAGGCTCAGCACCATCACATGGGAGGAGCTTGTGCCCATGGTCTTGGACCACGAGAAAAGATTCACGAACCCTCCATAAGGCGGAGGTTCAGAGGCCTTAATTGGCCAACAGTCGAAAGGCCGTAACAACAAGGGCAAAGGGGAAGGCTTTATCGGAGAAGTCTTTTGAGAAGATGTCCGACGAGAAACTGAAGGCAGAGAGGACCTGTAATGATTGTGGCGAGAAAGGCCACTATTGAAGGCAGTGTCCCAAGCGGAGCACCGAGAAGGGTGCCAAATCCTCAGTAGCAACCATGAAGACTCCAGCTTTTGTGCACATGGAGGTTATAGACACCGGTGTCTCATTTTCTTCGTGCAGGGAGGAGGTTGGAGGACTCTCCGCTACGGATACTCGGAGGGAGTGGATTCTAGACAGTGGTGCTTCCAGGCACTTGCAGAGGTGGTGAGGTTGCAGAGGTTACTTGGCAGGATTGGGTTTCCACTGGAGGAACCCACGGTCATCCAGAGGCATTTTGTTCGTGCACAGATCGTTGCTGATGACATCTTGCTAGAGATCTATTCGACGGAGGACAATGCAGTGGACCTCTTCACGAAGTCTCTATCTCAGGCGGCACTCCAGCTCCCTCGGGTTGGTTTCACATCTAGGAGCTGAGTGGGGGGTGTTAGCAGTCATCTCCTGTCTATATATTTACACCAGGGCCTCTGTTGTGGGTGTGCCCGCCCGGATTAGGTGTTTTCTCATTTTTCGCCACTCTCCATATTTTTTCCTATTTTTTCTACAGTGGGAGGGTGTCCTGTGCATGACGGCTACCTCTGTATGCTGGCTGACTGCAGGCCTGTGTATTCAGACACTGGCTGATTGCTCCCTGCTTCTCTCTACTGCTGGCCGACTTCACACGTGTGAAGGCCGACTGTTTGATGCTGGCCGACTTGAGATGCAGCAGTCGAGTGTCTATATATGAGTGCTGTCGACTGTCCTACTACTGGCCGACTACACATGTGGGGCCATATAAAATGGCCCCATGGCCCCCCACTCATTGTATTAGGTTTTCGGGATTTTCTTGTGTATACATAACAGAGTTACACGCCTCTCTCTCTCCTTCTTGTGTATGCAATGCACTTGCTCTTGTGTTCTCAGATTTTGTCATCATCTCCGCTGCATATTCTGACAAGAATCTCCGCTGCATATTCTGACAAGATGCCCCCCTATGGATGGTGTCCGCATTGGACCACATACATCACTATGTATGAGTTGTAATTTACTTTCAGCTCTAACAGCTCCATCTTTGGGGAATGGTTTACGTTGCATCTTTCCCAAAATACACCCCTCACATACATGTCTTGTTGGATACTCGAGAGGCGGCATATTATCAACCATATGATGCTTCTGCAAAAGCATCAAACTCCGAAAATTTACATGCCCAAAACGAGCATGCCTCAGCTATGCATCATGCATAGCAGGAGTGTGGGCAGCCACTGTATTTGCATCATAAGTACGCTTGTCATAGCTGTCCAGCTTATACAAGCCTTTGTATTGTGTTCCAGAAGTGACTATTTCATAACCCTTTGATCCATCTTCAAATTCAACCTTTAAACCTTGGTCGTTTATGGCTGAGATGGAGAGAAGATTTTTCTTTATCCCTGGAATATACAATACATTTTTCATACATATATTGGCACCATTGGCTGCAATAAGTATGACGTTGCCAATTCCCTTTACTGGATATGTGGTATGATCTGCACATGATACAGTGCGGCCATTTGAAGCATAAACCAAGTGCTGAAATACACCTTTGCATGAAGTGATGTGGCTCGAAGCACCACTATCAAAATACCATGATACATTCTATCTGTCAAATGCAATGCAAGACATCATTGTCTGAAGCACTGCATGTGACCAAAAAAGTGTACTCTTCTTGAATTACATTAGCTGATTGTTGCTGTGCTTTGTCATCAGAAGAGTCTGCTACTGCATTGCCTGCTTCTTTCCTTTTCTCTTTTCCGCTTTCTACATTCACTGATGTAGTGTCCAGGCTTATGGCAATAGTGACATTTGCCCTTCTTTTTAGGCTTGTTTGCATCCCCTTTGTGAGACTTTTCACCACCAGAAGAGGGCTGTCCATGACCAACCTTGCTAGACTGTTGTCCCCCATGCCTAAAGCTCTTTGCTTTACCCTTATCCTTGGCTGTAAATGCCTTGCCTCCACCACGGTTGCTAGATAAGTTTGCTCTTGTTTGCTCTTCCTGCAAGAGTAAACCCACCAGGTCTTCAAAAGTGACGGGATCACCACCTCCTCTCATAGAGAGGTTAAGAGAGGTGTGAAAGCCCAAGTAGGAAGGTGGTAAAGAATGAAGAGTGTTGGTGACCAACTGTCTATCTGGGATAACCTCATCAATGTTGAGCAATTGTTCCTGCAAATCTTTCACTTTGGTGAGATGATCTGCCATGGAGTCACCCTCATCCATAGAAGGAAGATCCAATTGCCTCTTCAAGTAGGCAACTCTTGCCTCGTTGCGTACCTGATACATTGCTTCCAATGTGTCCCATGCAAGCTTCGATATCTTGCAAGAACAAATGTGCGGAATAATAGTTGTTTTCACTAAAAGGGCTATCAATGACATGGCCTGTGCATGCCTAGAGTCCCATCTCTTCTGCTCGTGTGGAAGCAGGTTCTACCTCAGGAGCTCTTTGAGCACCTCCTCTTTGAGGCGTTGATGGATGTGTCATCACCACACGATGCCCCAAAACCCTTTGGCTACCATCAAATTAGGGATCATGAAACTCCAGAGGGAGCACTTAGATCCATCCAACTTGTCCTCCTGGGTGAGCACACCAAATACATATGTAGCATTTTGAGCCATGTCAACAAAATATACCTGCAAGCAAACCAAGCACCAATGTGCACTGCCAGACAACCAAATGTCCTGTGCAAATTTTTGCCTGCAAACTGAAGCAAGTGTAAACTTGCACCTGTTGGAAATAAGTGCACACTAGGTGTACTATTTCTCTAGTCTAGTTTCAGTTGAGTCTTTGTGTCTTGAGTCTAGTGCCATGTGGCACCTCTACATTTATCCCATAAGTGAGTCTACTCAATCTTGTACTTCTCACCTATAAATTGTAGGTGTCACATCAATGAAAGAATCAATCTTGTGTCTTGTCTACACTCATCTCAAGGTAACTCTTTTGTCTTTCATTTGTGTTCTTGTTTCATTTCTAGATTGCTCTTGCTTTCATATTTCCTACATGGTATCAGAGCAGGTTTATCCTGGCTCCCCTCATCTTTGCCCTTGTTTCCTGTGAGCGACTGCCCCTCTTCTTGCTGCAGTCACTTGGTTCAGAACAGACCACCGCCTTTACTGTTGGCCGCCGCCTTTGCTGTTGGCCGCCGCTTAGCTGGGAGCTGCCTCACGTTTTTTTCTGTATTTCACCATTTCTATATGTTCGCTTCTGTCCTCTAGTATTGCACATGCAGCTCGTCATATCAGTGAGCAACCCGCCGACCTGAATTTTCTGTCCGCCCATTTTTTTGATGCCCACCCTGTTCAGACTCATACAGCCCGCTGTACTGTTCTCCTTTGGCTGCCTTCTTCATCGACTCAAGGGTGCGCATCATCTAGAAGAAGCTGCAGATTGACTTTCCTCCTAACGAGCTATTTGCTGCATTCAGTTCTGCCATCGCTTCCTCTTGAAGAGTCTACAAGGTACTGTGCATTGTCTCCTTCAGTTTGCTGGTCAGTCCTTTTCTTATCCTCATATCTGTAAACTGCTAGTTCCTCATGCTTCGATGGGCTGTCACATGCTATGGCCCTGACAAGTGGTGAGAGAGCCGGCTTCTAAAAACAGTTTGGATCTCTTCTCTCATTCATTTCTGTAATCTTGTAAGGGAATAGACACTGCCCTTGCATTTTAGCAAGAGGTAAGACCTTCCCACATGGCCTCTTCTACTCATTCTCTCATGTCTATCGACAAATTCAATGGGTCCAACTTTCATACTTGGCAAATCAAAATCAAGTGCCATCTTATGAAAGAAAGTCTTTGGGACGTTGTTCACCATGCTGCTCCCGAAGATTCCGACATTGAGCAAGTTATCACTTATGCTCCCACTGCCAAGAATGACAAAGCCTATGCTATCATCTTGCTCGGTCTTGGAGATGATTACATTCATCACATCTCCAACATACAGTCTGCTTCTCGAGCATGGATCACTTTGGATACCCTTTTTAGACCCCGCTCTAAAAACTCTAAGATTGCACTTATGATCCCATTCTTTGATCTATATATGCAGGAGGGAGCTACTATAGCTTCGCATGTCAATTATTTTCGCAGTCTTATGGTTCAGCTTGCATCAGTGAAGTCCCCCATCTCCGAAGATATTGCTATTGCTGTGCTTCTCAAAAGCTTACCTGACACCTATGCTACTCTTGTCACTACCTTCAAGTATCACAATAATCCTACTCTTGAAGGTATCATCAATGCTCTCCAAGAAGAAGAAAGAACAAAACTACAAAAGGTAACTGACACTGCATTTTTAGCAAAGAAAGGAGGTTCTAAGGTAAGAAAGCCTTGCACCCATTGTGGAAAAACTAATCATATGGAGAAGGACTGCTTCAAGGCTCATCCATGCACCATTTGTGGCCGTGATAATCACCGGGAGAAGGACTGCTACTCTAAAACCTCTACATCAGCCCCTGCATCTACCTCAGCCCATGTTGCTGCAGCATCTCAATCAGCAGATCTTGCTGTTCATTCCTCACATGATGAGGAGTGGGCTTTCTGATTACTTCACCTTTCTTGTCTACCACTTTGACCACCGATGATGTAGGTCAAGGGGTTCTAGTGTCTTACTCATTATGCTTTTTGACCTCTCTCTTGTCCCTACCCAAGAGGCAGAGATTGCCCTTGAGGAGGGGATGTCTTCAAGGTCCATCTGGATGTCTTCAAGGTCCATCTGTTTGTCTACAGTCAGTCTTCTGTCTATCTAGTCTTGTCTGTCTATCTATTTGTCTATCAATCTGACTGTGTCTTGTTTTAGATCCACTCTTGTCCCTACCCTTGTGGACCCATATGAGGATATCACTTGAGGGGTGTCTCAGGATCTTTTGTCTCTCGTGTCTTGTCTCTCAGTCTATCAGTCTTTATGTCTGTCTTCTAGTCTTGTCCATCTTGTCTTCTAGCTTGTCTCTCAATCCTTGTCTAGTCTCTCTGTCTTGGTCTTATCTTTTGTCATGTCATAGTCTTGTCTTTTTGTCTTCCTCCTAGTGTCCACTTAAGGAGGGTGTTGGAAATAAGTGCACACTAGGTGTACTATTTCTCTAGTCTAGTTTCAGTTGAGTCTTTGTGTCTTGAGTCTAGTGCCATGTGGCACCTCTACATTTATCCCATAAGTGAGTCTACTCAATCTTGTACTTCTCACCTATAAATTGTAGGTGTCACATCAATGAAAGAATCAATCTTGTGTCTTGTCTACACTCATCTCAAGGTAACTCTTTGTCTTTCATTTGTGTTCTTGTTTCATTTCTAGTTTGCTCTTGCTTTCATATTTCCTACAGCACCAAATAGTCCAATTACACACAATGTGTATACATATGCGACAATTCATTGCTGTAATGCCTAATTACATGCTCCAATCTGAAAAGCCCCAATTTTTGTGCACTACAATTGCTTCAATGTACAGTTAATTGACCAATTTTCACAAAAGCCCTAAATGTTTGCAACTAAAAGAGGCTCAATTTGCTTATTTTGACCTCAATTTGGGAAACCCCCAAATTCTAAGCAAAGCAGTATGTTCAATTTTTCCAATTTATCATCAAATTGAGAAATCCCCCAAATTATCCGAACCCTGTACCACCTACAATTTTCCAATTTTCTTGGCAAAGGGGAATTTTGATAGACCCCCAAAAGTTGTTGAACCTGCCCTCCTGAAATGGAGGCAAAGCCCTTTTTTTATATATAATATATAATAATAAAAATCTGAAGCAAAGGTACCTGCAGGCGAGGACAATACGTGTGGTGCAAGTGTCACCCGGGCAGTACACAAAGGTGCAGGTACAGATGGCAGGTTAGGCACTGCACCGGAGCAGTGCCAGTACACGTGGTGGACTGGAGTGCAAAGGCTATACCCGTAGGTACACGCACTGGAAGAGGCAACGGGAGCACGGCGGCCGGAGATGCCGTGCAGACGGGCGACAGGAGCAAGCCGTGACGGAGGGTGCGAACAAGACGCCGCCGCCAGGGGAAGGAGGCGGAGGTGGTCCTGGCCACAGTAATGCCGACGACGCACGTGGTGGATAGTAGCGCCGCCGGCTCGGCTGAGAGGCGCCGCCTGCGAGCTGAGCGGCGGTGGTCCTCTCCACACTAGTGCCACCTGTTTTGGGCGGCGATGACGGCTGAACCTGGCGGACGGAGTTCCACAGGCGACAGATGGAATTCCATAGGCGACGGAGTTCGGCGGACGGAATTCCACAGGCGACGAACGGAATTCCACAGGCGACGGAGTTCGACGGATGGAATTCCACAGGCGACGGAGTTCGACAAACGAAATTCCACAGGAAACTGCAGAGACTGAATTTCCAGAAACTGAGAACCTCCAGAGCTCTGATACCAATTGTTGGTGTTGGACTCACACACACATAAACCTGCACATTAGGGTTAGGTGCAGGAAGAAGAAGCTCACACAGAAATGAGAGAGAGAGAGAGAGAGAGAGAGAGAGAGAGAGAGAGAGAGAGAGAGAGCCAAAAGTGTGGTAGCCACAAAATGCAAGTCAACCCTTGCATGTGTGTCACATCCATATAATATAGAAGTACAAAATATTATATGTAGAGTGTCCTTTCACACTTGATATCCAAGGGGAAAAACCACATGGGAAAAAGTGCCCTTGGTTAAGCCCTGTTCACACATAGCAGTACCATAAGTGAGCATATGCGTACAAAGGAAACCCTTCAGAAGAGAAAAGAAATACGAGTGTCTAAGGAGGGTCAAACACCAAAGCTAGTGAAGCATGAATAACAAGGTGAAAATGTACTAGAATGACTAGCAAGAAAAACTCAAAACAACTGTTGGATATTTCGGAGTCTAGTAAGTGTCCAGTGGTGTGTGAACACCCTCTTATTAAGAGAACATAAGACAGGGACTTGGTGCCTGTATAAAGCATTGTACATGTAACAAGCCTTCGCAAGGGCTGTGGCACGCGTACCTAGCTTATCTTCAAGAAAACAAATTCATGCATAAAACCTTGATAAAAACAGAAAATAAACGAGAGAGAGAGAGAGAGAGAGAAGAAGAAGAAGAAGAAGAATATATTATCGTCCTCGGGAGGCCGAAAAAAACGGCCCATGGGACCCCACGAAGTAAGTACAAAAGCTGTAAACAAAGCCTCCTCCTTTCATGGGAGGGAACTAGTGTGTGGCCAATTGCGTTACAAGGTAGTCACGGTGCTTGAGAATTTTGATGAAGTATATGCCAAGGGCAGCAAGTTGGCAATGCGAGAGCAAATTCACTAAGTCGGTGTATCCTTCTAACGTGGTGCTGAAATCTCTCCTAATGTGCTGATATTGTGGGCATGTTAAAAGAACATGCTCCTCTGTCTCCACTGCTCCCAGACTACATAGCCGGCATAATCTTTTCTCTCTCGAGACACCGCTCCATGCTCCTCTCTCAATCTCGAGAGTGTGTGACCAGGTGCGGATGAGCGCAAGACCTCGCCTGGCATTAGCAGGAATGGGTGTGCTTATGTATTTCTGAGCATTATCTTCTTCTTGCGAGTATGTGACCCAGTGGTTTGAATTAATGTGCGAATAGTAGTATTCATATTTAGCCCTTTTTTCTGTTGATTGCCATTGGCAATGTAGTGCTTCCAATAATGCTTGGTGGAATGCTATCTCGTCTACTTTGTCTAGTGATGTATCTAGGTACGAGGCTACACCCCATCTTTGGAACCAGCCCTTGATGTCATGCATCCATCCTGATGATAGCATCTTACTTTTGTTTGTCTTTTGTGGTCTCTTACTTGCTTCCCATGCTTTCCTCGGTAGTCTCTCTACCTTCATGGATTTGATATATTAACTTTTCTAAGAGGCCATATTGGCCTATGAGACCAAAACTGAGAGTACATCTAAAGTTGGTGTCTCATCAAAGAGAACAACTAAATGAGACTAAAAAGTACAATAAACAAATTGTCCTACAGTTATAAGAACAGAACTGTAAGACTTCGAGATGATACTGAGTAGAAAATATTGAAAAATACTGAAAAATGTATATCAGGTAGATCCATGTATGCTGATCAGTTGAAGTGTTGCCCTCTCCTTAGATCAAGTATCTCCGCCATGGGGCTGTCTAGAATGGAGAGGTCGTAGAAGCGAGGTAGGCGCCTCCGATGCCGAGCAATAATGGCTCTGATCTGGCGATGGTGAGGATGCCGTGGTTTGGATCCTAGTGGGCGTGGCCAACAAGCACGACATAAGATAACTGCTCTATCAGTGGTGACTCCCTGGGAGCGTGGTCGGTGCCCTGATGGCCCAATGGAGGAGGTATCAAGAGGTGTGTGGGCTGGGTTGTTGGTGCTGGTGCCGAAGAAATCTGTCAAGGTCCTCTGTCTAGGTACATCATGGCTAGGCCTCCTGTCTGCCAAGAGGGTCTCTCTGTGTCTCCTGAGCTCAAGTAGAAACAATCCCAGGCATCTCTGATCCTCAAACTCCATGACCCTGCGTAACGGCCCAAAACTCTCTCAGAAGAGGCAGTAATATCTCCCTCGGATCTCATAATAGACTGTACATCGGCAAATGTAGTGTTCCTCTGTCTCTACCTCCTGGTAGCATAGCTGACAAATGCGGTCATCCAAGATCTAATGCACATATCGCCTTGTCTCAATCCGCAGCTCGTGTGATGAGGTCCAGATCTGTCCAATGGCACAACGTAGAAGAGACAACTAGGGGTTGGAATAGCCTTGGGCTGACACACCCACCCCCCCACCCACCCCCTGTCATGTGCACAGTGTGTATCTACCGTGTGCTACACGCACACAAGACTAGCTTCGAGATCTGGGGAAGCTTGGAGCTAGGCAGGCTGATTGGCGAGCTGAGTTAGGGATAGACTAACGGACCGGCACCCAAGTATGGACGGGCGGGCGCCCAAGTGTGGACGCCTGATGACCGGCCAAGAGCCTATAAAAGGGTGGCCAAGGTTAGTCATTAGTTCATAGAGTTTCGCGTGCCTTTGTGAGAGCTCTATGGTCAGGAGCCTGGATCTAGTGCAGACGTGCACCTGCTTTATGCAACCGAGGCCGGCAGCAGTCTCGAGGCCCGCGAGGGTAGCTTCGTGGCAGTATGGAACGTCACGAGGTAAGAGATTGGTCGGTACGTCCATCTAGTTAGCTCGGCTCGGTGGGGACAGCAAAGACTTGTGGGCTTGCCCACGTCTGTCAAGGTTGGGAGGTGAGTTAGGCCTGCACCCCCTTCATGTTTGCAGGTTTCGAGTCTTGTACCAGGAGCGTTCTGCGAGGTGATCCTATGGGGATTTGACAGTGGTATCACACTATATTTCCATGGATTTTATAACCGGATTGCCGAGAACACATCAAGGCCACGATTCTATTTGGGTTGTGGTAGATCGCTTGACAAAAATGGCTAGAATTTTACCGACACAGAAGACCATTACAGCTACGCAATTAGCAAGGCAATTTATCGAGCAATTGTTTAGACTGTACGGGTTACCGCAGGACATAGTCAATGATAGGGACTCTAAGTTTACAAGTGATTTTTGGAAACTTGTTTTTGAGAAGTTGGAAACAACTTTAAAGTTGAGTTCCTCAGATCATCCTCAATCTGATGGCCAGACTGAAAGAGTGAATCAGATTTTGATGGATATGCTTTGAGCATATGTCTCCAAAAGACAGAGTTCATGGGAGGAATATCTTCGTATGTTAGAATTTGCATATAACAGTACTAAGCATACGAGTACAGGTTTCAGTCCTTTCATGCTTATGTATGGTTTTCAACCTCAATCACCTATTACAGTGGGATTCTCAGGACTTCAACATGAAGCAGCACGTAATTTTTTGCAAGATATGCAAGAAATGTTACAAGTTGCGAAAGAATCTATTAGAAGTGCTTAAGATAGAGACACATTTTATTCTAATAGACATCGTGCACCCAGAGAGTTCTCTGAAGGAACGATGGTGTATTTGCCAGTTCCGAAAGATTCCGAGATTTCGAGACTTTACGGACAGGTCGATCTCCGAAATTATCCCCTAGATACTGTGGACCGTTTCGTATTACACGATGGATTGGTTCAGTCGCATGTGAATTGGATTTGCCTTCTCATGTGAAAGTTCATCCTGTATTTCATATCAGTAGACTTAAGGAAGTACTGGGTGGAACTGACCAGTTAGTTACTCCTCAAGAAATCATAGATGTCGAGGACATGACATTTGTTCCACACGAATCTGAAAAGATTCTTGGATTTCGTGAAAGAAGATTGCATAATACGCTTATCACGGAATACAAGATCAAGTGGAAGGATCGTGTTGAGGAGGACGCTACATGGGAGACATTGACTACTCTTCAAAGAGATTACTCTGGCTTTTTATTGAGCTCAGGAGTGAGCTCTTAGAGGAAGGGTAGTATGTCATGTGCACAGTGTGTATCTACCGTGTGCTACATGCACACAAGACTAGCTTCGAGGTTTGGGGAAGCTTGGAGCTAGGCAGGCTGATTGGCGAGTTGAGTCAGGGATAGACTAACAGGCGGGCACCCAAGTATGGACGGGCGAGCGCCCAAGTGTAGACACCCGATGACCGGCCAAGAGCCTATAAAAGGGTGGCCAAGGTTAGTCATTAGTTCATAGAGTCTCGCGTGTCTTTGTGAGAGCTCTATGGTCAAGAGCCTGGATCTAGTGCAGACATGCACCTGCTTTATGCAGCCGAGGCCGACAGCGGTCTCGAGGCCCGCAAGGGTAGCTTCGTGGCGGTATGGGACGTCAAAAGCTAGAGATTGGTCGGCACGTCTATCTAGTTAGCTCAACTCGTGGCTCGGTGGGGACAACCAAGACTTGTGGGCTTGCCCACGGCTGTCAAGGTTGGGAGATGAGTCAAGCCTGCACCCCCATCAGGTTTGCTTGTTTGTTTGCAGGTTTCGAGTCTTGTACCAGGAGCATTCTACGAGGTGATCCTATGGGGATTTCATAGATGGTATCTAATCAAATCCCCATACGATCACCTCATAGAACGCTCCTGGTACCATTTGTCAAATCCCCATAGGATCACCTCGTAGAACGCTCCTGGTACCATCTGTTAAATCCCCATAGGATCACCTCGTAGAACGCTCGTGGTACAAGACTCGAAACCTGCAAACAAACAAGCAAACATGAAGGAGGTGCAGGCCTGACTCACCTCCCAACCTTGACAGCCGTGGGCAAGCCCACAAGTCTTGGCTACCATCTGTCAAATCCCCATAGGATCACCTCGTAGAACGCTCCTGGTACAAGACTCGAAACTTGCAAACAAACAAGCAAACGTGAAGGGGGTGCAAGCCTGACTCACCTCCCAACCTTGATAGCCGTGGGCAAGCCCACAAGTCTTGGCTGTCCCCACCGAGCCACGAAGAGAGCTAACTAGATGAACGTACCCTACCTCGTGACGTCCCATGACGCCACGAAGCTACCCTCGCAGACCTCGAGACTGATGCCGGCCTCTCGGCTGCATAAAGCAAGTTCACGTCTGCACTAGATCTAGGCTCCTGACCGTAGAGCTCTCACAAAGACACGCGAGACTCTATGAACTAATGACTAACCTTGGCCACCCTTTTATAGGCTCTTGGCCGGTCATCGGGCGTCCACACTTGGGCGCCCGCCCGTTAGTCTATCCCTAACTCAGCTTGCTAATCAGCCTGCCTAGCTCCAAGCTTTCCCAAAGTCTTGTGTGCGTGTAGCACACGGTAGATATGCACTGTGCACATGACATACTCCCCTTCCTCTAAGAGCTCACTCCTGAGCTCACTAAAGCAAAAGGGTGCAAAGACCAATGCAAGACCCAAGCCAAAGGCAGCTAACCAGTTGTCTTTGACAAGTACGTCAGTTACTATACTTTCTCGCCCTAGTTCATGTTTTGATTGTCTGTTCAACTTTAAAGTTTTTAGCTTGCATGATCTTCTCCAAGTTTATGGAGAAGCAATGGCCAAAGAATCCACATTCTTCTAGCCCCTGGCAGCTCACACAATTTTGTTAATTACAAACTTGTGCAAAAATTGGGTCTTGACGCAACACTTAGCGATCATACCTATGAGGTAAGCCTACCTGCGGGTCGGCAAGTATGGGATCGAAAGGTGGAGACGCTACCGATCCGGATTCAGGACTACGAAGATCCTCTGGAATGCTATATTATGCATCTAGAGCACGTAGACTTGTTATTAGGGATTGAGTGGTTTAACACTCTTCAAGTCCAGATAGATTGGTCTAGTCATATTTTTTCTTTTGAACATAGGAATACCCAGTATAGTATCTTAGGTGATTGTATACATCCCTCTCAGGGACCTCTTGTACATACAGTTGATTTTGGTAATATAATGGATTCTTCTTTGTATACTGCTTTCCATTGTGTCTTGATTCCACTTTCTTCATTTCTCATACCTACTATGGATGTCAATGAATTAAGTGTGTTTGAAAGCAAAGAATTAAAGCAGATACTTGATTTGTTTCAAGATGTATTTCCTAAGGAACTGCCATCGGGCTTACCACCCGAAAGGACAGTAGATCATCGTATTGACCTGGTCCCTGATACTCACCCTGTTAGTATTCCACTTTACAGGATGAGCCAAGCTGAGGAAGATGAGTTGGCCAAACAACTCGAAGATTATTTGAGGATGGGCCAGATCCGTCCAAGTAAATCACCCTGGGATGCACCTGTGTTGCTTAGGAGAAAGAAGGGCAACAGCTAGAGAATGTGTATAGATTACAAGAGATTGAACAAGCTGACAATTAAGAACCGTTATCCTCTTTCTAGATCAGATGACCTAATTGACCGGTTAGCGAGAACGAAATATTTTACAAAGATAGATTTACGTTCTGACTATCACCAGATACGTATCCATGAAAGGCATGTCGAAAGAACCGCCTTTCAGACTAGGTATGGCCATTACGAGTTTCTCGTATTACCTTTTGGGTTAACCAATGCTCCAGCCACTTTCCAGCAAATGATGAACGATTTTTTTCGTGAACATTTGGAAAAATTTGCGGTTGTGTTCCTGGATGATATTTTGATATATAGTCGTACTCTTGAGGATCACGTTAGACACCTCACGATTGTCTTAACTATTTTAAGACAGAATCGACTATATGCTAAATTAAGTAAATGTGAGTTTTTCATGACAGACATCATTTACTTGGGACACAAGATCACTAGAGATGGATTGAGCATTGACTATGACCGAGTTTAGAAGGTCTTGGCTTAGCCTATACCGCAGACAGTGAAACAACTTCGTTCTTTTCTCGGTTTTGTTATTTTTCTTCGGAAATCTATGTGGGAGTACTCTCAGCTCTCACACTACCAATGACCGACTTGTTGAAAGGTCGTGGACGTAAGTCGAATCAACCTATCACTTGGAATAACCATCTGGATATGGCCTTCAGACTTTTGAAAGATAAAGTCAAGGAAGCACCGATCTTAGCATTACCCAATCCTAGTCGGCCTTATGTTCTTGAAACTGATGCTAGTGACTATGCAATCGGGACTGCTCTATTTCAAGATGGTAAACATGTTGCTTTCGAGAGTAAAAAGCTAGACGACACTCAATTTCGTTGGCCAACCCTTGAGAAGGAGCTTTATGCTGTGATTCACGCTCTCAAGGTTTGGAGACATTATTTTGTGGTATTGACTGATCATCAGTCAATCAAGTATATGTGTGATGCAGATGATTTGAGAGGAAGGAAAGCTCGATGGGCTGAATTAATGCAAGATTTTGATTTTGATTTTGAGATTCGTTATAGAAAAGGGTCCATGAATAGTGTCGCAGATGCACTTAGTCGAATTAGAGAGGTGAATACTTTGTCGTTCACCGAGATTTCTATTGACTTATTTCAATCATTGAGAAGGCTTTGCAGGACTGATAGTTATTTTGGTACATTTTGGCAGAAGATCCAAGACGGGAGCTCATCGATTGACCAAGACTCAATGACTGAGCAGCCTACCATTCAGGCTGCAGGAGGCGAGTGGATGATTTGGAATGGTTTACTATTCCGTAATTACAAGACTCAATGATTGAGCAGTCTACCATTCAGGCTGCAGGAGGCCAGTGGATGATTCGGAATGGTTTACTATTCCGTAATTACAAAATTTGTGTACCACAGATCCCGGACATTAGGTCCAAGATTCTTAAGGAGTGTCACGACAACCCTTCTGCTGGTCACCCTGGGGTACACAGGACATTATCGTTAGTGAAACACAAAGGGTCTGTAGAAGATTATGTTCTCAAGTGTCAAGTTTGTCAAGCAAATAAAACTGAACGCTTTAGACAAGCTGGGATGTTGCATCCTTTGCAAATCCCAGGTGATAAATGGGAAAGTATTTCCATGGATTTTATTACCAAATTGCCAAGAACACGTCAAGGCCACGATTCTATTTGGGTTGTGGTGGATCGCTTGACAAAAATGGCTAGATTTTTAGCGACACGAAAGACCATTATAGCTACGCAATTAGCACGGCAGTTTATCGAGTAATTGTTTAGACTGTACGGGTTACCGCACGACATAGTCAGTGATAGGGACTCTAAATTTACAAGTGACTTTTGGAAACTTGTTTTTGAGAAGTTGGAAACAACTTTGAATTTAAGTTTCTCAGATCATCCTCAATCTGATGGCCAGACTGAAAGAGTGAATCAGATTTTGAAGCATATGCTTCGAGCATAGGTCTTCAAAAGACAGTTTATAGGAGGAATATCTTCCTATGTTAGAATTTGCATATAACAGTACTAAGCATACGAGTACAGGTTTCAGTCCTTTCATGCTTATGTATGGTTTTCAACCTCGATCACCTATTACAGTGGGATTCTCAGGACTTCGGCATGATGCAGCATGTAATTTTTTGCAAGATATGCAAGAAATGTTACAAGTTGCGAAAGAATCTATTAGAAGTGCTCAAGATAGAGACAAATTTTATTCTAATAGACATCGTTCACCCGGAGAGTTCTCCGAAGGAACCATGGTATATTTGTGAGTTCCGAAAGATTCCAAGACTTTACGACAGGTCGATCTCCGAAATTATCCCCTAGATACTGTGGACCATTTCGTATTACACGACAGATTGGTTCAGTCGCATATGAATTGGATTTGCCTTCTCATGTGAAAGTTCATCCTGTATTTCATGTCAGTAGACTTAAGGAAGTACTAGGTGAAACAGACCAGTTAGTTACTCCTCAAGAAATCATAGATGTCGAGGACATGACATTTGTTCCACACGAACCTGAAAAGATTCTTGGATTTCGTGAAAGAAGATTGCGTAATACACTTATCACGGAATACAAGATCAAGTGGAAGGATCGTGTTGAGGAGGACGCTACATGGAAGACATTGACTACTCTTCAGAGAGATTACCCTAGCTTTTTATTGAGCTCAGGAGTGAGCTCTTAGAGGAAGGGTAGTATGTCATGTGCACAATGTGTATCTACCGTGTGCTACATGCACACAAGACTAGCTTCGAGGTTTGGGGAAGCCTGGAGCTAGGCACGCTGATTGGCGAGCTGAGTTAGGGATAGACTAACGGACGGGCACCCAAGTATGGACGGGCGGGCGCCCAAGTGTGGACGCCTGATGACCGGCCAAGAGCCTATAAAAGGGTGGCCAAGGTTAGTCATTAGTTCATAGAGTCTCGCGTGTCTTTGTGAGAGCTCTATGGTCAGGAGCCTGGATCTAGTGCAGACGTGCACCTGCTTTATGTAGCCGAGCCCGGCAGCAGTCTCGAGGCCCGCGAGGGTAGCTTCATGGCGGTATGGGACGTCACGAGGTAGAGATTGGTCGGTATGTCCATCTAGTTAGCTCAGCTCGTGACTCGGTGGGGATAGCCAAGACTTGTGGGCTTACCCACGGCTGTCAAGGTTGGGAGGTGAGTTAGGCCTCCACCCCCTTCATGTTTGCTTGTTTGTTTGCAGGTTTCGAGTCTTGTACCAAGAGCGTTCTACGAGGTGATCCTATGGGGATTTGACACCCCCTCCAAGTTATATTAGATAAAACCCCTTAGACAGCACAAAGAAGAGTCAAATTCATTGCAAAATCCACACTCAGAGTTAGGAGATACATCACTTAGAGGAGTCTTGAGTACAAGTTCTTAGAGCTAGAGAGCTCTCTAGTCTTTTGACATGTCTCAACAATGAGAGAATACCTGAATATATAGTTCTCACTTTCTTGCTCTCGCGGCGTATACTGGCACCAATCTGCTGTGGGGGAAAGACTCGTAGGTGGGAATTGTGGGTGTGTACTAGAGCAGGGCCATTGAGGGCCGTTACATGGGTGATTATGAGTGGGTGTGTGCATGTGTTGCAAGGTGGGGGGTGTATGAGCGTGTTTTTAGTCTTTTGTGGTTTTTAGCTTTTTTTTGGGTTTTTAGATTTTATTCTTGACAGATGTGACTACACACAGGAGTGGGGGTACTATGTTGTTACATATGTATATCAAGGGTTATTTTATTCCCGATAGATGTGACTGTACACTCGAGTGGGGGTACTACATTTTACACATGTACAACAGAGGGGTTTAGGGTTTATGGCTTACCATGTGGGTTCAATGAACGAAGGTGGAGAACCGCTTGCCCATCCATGACAAAGTCTTTGATGCCACTGATGTCATTAGTGCGCTTGTTTGAACTTTGGCCTTCCAATTGGCAAGTTGATGTTGTGTCATGGTACATAGGGATGTTGTGGGATTGTGTTGATGCAATTGAATCTGAGGGACTCTTGGTGGTGCCAAGTGAGTGTATATGCGGCTCTCTTGGGGGCTTGGCACCAAGGGTGGCTCCTCTTTGATTTTGATTGATAGGGGTGTGCGCCCACGGTGAATGAACTTGGTGAAACATCCACGGTTTCTTTCAACTGCTTTGTTGGGGCATTCGACACGTGAGTCAAGGGTGTTGCCACTGCTCTCCACTCCTGCTTAAACTTTAGGGGTTGCATCAGAGGGATGGCCTCGGTCTCCACATCCACTTGGATTTTACATTCGAGAGTGTGCTTCAAGTGGTTGTGGCGCTATTTTCTTTGGTCGTACAACCCAAATGTAGGGGTCCTTGGGCATTTAATGATTTTATCTCAAGAGGCCCAGGGCACGGTTTTCTTTGATCTTAGAACCTAAATGTAGGGGTTCTCTTCGTAGAAGCCTTGGGCTTTTAACAATTTTTGTTCAGTCTCTACTTGGGTGGCATGGGTATTAGGGCCCCCACTTGGATACTTTTGCTTAGGGGATTGCAATGCGATAGCAAGATTTTTGGAACCCAAACAAAAGGGTTTTCCTTATAGAAGCCTTGAGCTTACTGAGATCTAGCGGGGCTTGGGTCGAGAGTAGTACATATTTGCTTAAGGGTCATCCCGTTAGGTAGATCTCCGCTCATGGGTAGGGTTCTAGTTAAATAGTGGTGGCTAGCTAGGTCTTTTCTTGGTTGTCGTACCTTCCTTGGCTAGCCAAGGTACTCTTGGGTACCCACTCTCTCTCTTAGTGGTCTTCATGAGGGATTGTTTAGGATGATGTTTGGGGGGTGGTCTTCATTTTTGTTGGTAAGGTTTTGAATCTTTACAATGGGTTGAGGGGGAAGGGCCAACACGGCGAGACAAGAGGAGGGTTGAGTGTTAGGTTCACCTAATGTGATGGCTTTTAAGTGGGCTTGGGGATGTTGATAGTTCTGGGGTGTCCACCAAGGGCACGATAACCATCCTGTAGTGGGGGAGACAGAGTAGCCTTACGAGGTCGGCGGTATGCGATGGCTTTGCGTGGTCTATGTGCAATGGCCGTGAATTTACGTGGTGAGGAGAACAAAGGCGAGGGTGAAACTGGGTGTCTTGGCCAACGTAGAAGGCGCTGAGGTGAGGAGGGGATTGGAGAGAGTCATGGCTTGCATCTTCCTAAAGCATGCATGACCACGTGGTTTTTTTTTGCCTAGAGTGTAGCCTAGATGTGGCCACATGCCCTTTTTCATACTATTGGGAGCTTATTTCACTCTCTTTCTCACAATTGGGAGCTTATTTCACTCTCTTTCTCACAATTTTGTGAGCATACTCATTGGTTTGCTTTATATGAGAGGGTGATGGGACGAACCACATGCCCAAGTGGTCTGTCAGAGGAGATACATAGTTCTATGGGGGGTGAAGCAGGGCTGCCCACTCTCCCCGCCACTCTTTGGCCTGTACATAGATGAGATCACAGACTTGATAAACAGAGGAGGGAGTGGTGCAGCACTCTCAAGGGTTTTGGTCACTTTACTACTCTATGCAGATGACATCATTCTGATATCTGACTCGCAAGAGGGACTGCAACGCCACATGGACGCCTTAGATGATTTTTGTACACAGAGAGGCCTTTCAGTGAACCTTGGAAAAACCAAGGTCATGATCTTTCACACTTCAAAAGAGTTATGAAAGATACAATGATCACATATAGAGGCAGTCAAGTGGAGGTGACATAATCATATGTATACTTGGGTATTACCTTCACTAGTAATGGGAGCCGTTTCTCCATGAGACACGCATCACAAGACAGGCTCACCCGAGATTATGTTGGCCTTGCATTGATGAAGCGAGAGTGTCATCAGGCTTGCTTCCAAGAGCCTCGCACCAATGGCTATTTGACAACTTAGTCACCCCAACGATGATGTATGCAACACCGATATTGGCCCCTAACATCTCCGCATATGATTGGCGTCGGATGGAGAGACCGCAGATCCTCATGATCTCCAGGATGATTCGCAACAAACCATCAATACCACATGAGATCATCAGAGCAGGGCTTGGAGTGTCCCCCATGATGGTAGAGGCTCTCTTTTCAGACCATAGCCTACATCAGACGCATCAGAGCCATGGGTCCAGAGAGACTACCCCACTTAGACATGGAGTCCTCACAAACTATTGCCACAGAGGGCCATCACCCATCATGGTATGCTACAGTAGATGAGTGGTTCTCGGCACATGGGCTCAACATGGATAGATTACCGCCCTTCAAGTACGATGATGACTCCCCATACTTTACACTCTCCCGAGAGGAGAGGAATAGAGTTCTGAGACAGGATTTGATCCAGATGCACACCAAGGAGACTTGGTCGGGTTCCCTTCCCACCAAGATGCAGTGCTACAGAGATCATTTCCTTAGATTCACAAAGGATGGATTTGTCAGACGCCCAAGCTACATGGATGTACACATGTCTCACACTATGAGGGTGACTATTGCTCAGATCAGAGTTTCCTCTCACACTCTGAAGATTGAGGCAGGGAGAGCAGCACAGACCCCTAGAGAGGACAGAGTATGCAAATTACGCCACAAAGAGGTAGAGTCAAAGAAGGATTACATATGCAGATGCCCTGTATATTATGAGATTAGAGGGAGATACCACTGCTTGCTCAGAGAGGGTTTTGGCCCACTTAATCAAGTGATGGAGTATCCTGATCAGAGATGCCTAGGCCTTTTCCTCTTTGAACTACACCGACATAGAGAGAGGCTTCTACAGGAGAAAAGCCAGAGATCCCAGCCACAGATCACCGGCTTCTTCAGACCTAGCAGCGAGCCACATCCCCATCGCCTTGTATCATCTACCTCCCGACGAGGGCTCACACTACAGAGAGCCTCGGAGATTAGAGCTGCCAAGAGACCGCGATTACCCTGACGCAGACCACCACTACTCCATCAGGCCTAGTCTGCCCAGATTCACGCACAATATCGCAGAGCTATGGAGGAGAGAGTCGAGAGGCTACACCAGGGCACAGCAAATGTGAGAGTCCTCCTCGCCCCATGCCCCATGTATGATGTACTACACCCCACCATCTCCACACTGGGTGCAATTAGTAGTATACCACTTATCATGATCATACATCTATAGCATGCTAGACAGTGACTGCACAGTGAACTACATATGACTAGGATTAGCTTTTCATTTCAGTTTTTCTTTCCATGATACTCAGGACATGGACTTGTTGTATACAGATTTGTCTCATAGGCCAATCTGGCCTTCCGTAGACGTTAATATATCTTTTCTTTCTCATGCTCACGCTGCACGTCACACGACCTTGGTGCTTCTTGGCTCTTGATCCCTGGTGCTTCTTGCTCTGTCTCGCTATCTGAAGTGAGCTTTTGTCCCCTCGTTCTTGCTTCTTTTGTGAACTCTTTTAGCTGTCTAGCGCTCTCTTGGTCTTCTGAGCTTTCTTTGGCTATCTTGCATTCTTGCCCACTTAAAAAAAGTGCTTCAAAACTCACTTATAGGCCAAAAAGTATCTTTTTAATAATAAAATCTCTTCTCTTTTTAGTATTTATATTTTGCTTTCCAAAAGCTGGCCGCATCATTCCAAGCCTGTAAGGTTGCCCTCCACTACTATCCTGCCATGTGGTAGTACCACGTCATTACCGTCACGTCAGTATTACCACATTTAAAAATATATATATTTTTGTTGTGTTGTGTTTTTGCATGTCAACAACTTGTATCATGATGCTTCGGTGACATCTTCCCAACTCATTAAACAATTGTCCTCAACTGATAGGTCTAGCTTTGTCTTAGCTTTTCCTTGCTTTTTCTTGCTATGGTCCTAGCTCTCCTCTCTCTGGATCTTGAGACATGGTTCTTCATGCGGAATGTCCTCTTCTCTTCTCTTGTGCTTGGCTTCGGGGGCATCTTTCCCTCACAGTTTTCACCCTTCACATAAAGTGACCTTGTTGGGTTTGACCTCTCTCACAGATACTCCCACCCCTTGCACCTCTAGAGTGGAGTTTCCCAACATGATTCTCTTCCTGTCAAGATCAACACACACCCGTTATATGTCAAAAGACACAAACACATGCACACATCATAGTCATAGGGGACGCAGGGGATGGGACCTTGGGACGCGGGGACGTCGTTCCGGGACGCAACAGCAATGGGGATGGACGGACGTCCCCCCTTGGAGGCATCCCTCAAAAGGGACGGGGGGACAGGGACAGGGACAGGGACAGGGACAGCTAGGGACATTGTGGGGGATGACAGAGAGTCATTGAGCTCTCAACGGTTAGTTTTGTGACCGTTTATCTGGCCGTTTGGGGACGTCGTCTCCTCTTACCTTGGCCCTTGCCTCTTCTCTTGATTCTTGCCAAGTTGCCTCTCTCTCTTGCCTATCTATATAAGAACAAGCACACACACACACCTTCAAGCCTTCAAGGAAGTTCAAGTCTCTTGAGTCTTTGCTCATTGCTCAAGCTTCATGCAGCAAGCCACACTCTAGTCTCTACTCTCTCTAGTCTCTCTCCCTCAAGCCTCTTCCAACTTCCAAGCCTCTCACACAAGGCTCAAGCACCCTAGTCTCTAGAGTCTACTCTCCACTATCTAGTCTCTCTCTCTCAAGCCTCTTCCAACTTCCAAGCCTTTAGGCTCTCACACAAGCACTCTAGTCTGTAGTCTTCTCTTCCTCAAGCCTCTCTCCTCACGTGCTGGGGCTTCCCGTAGAAGGACGACGGGATGGACATGGTCGGAGGAGGTTAACTACACCCCATCCGCTCATGGAGGCAGTTCTCAGCCATGGGCATGCAAGCTTTGCCTGTACCGGCGAACGGGTGGCGCCGACAAAGTGTGAGCCCACCTCTTGCATGCGAGTGGGCATGAGGTGCGGTTTTGCACGAATGTCACACCCAAAAAGAGATAGGAACTTCTCGACAAGCTTGCCGTCTATGAGGCAGTCGAAGCGGCAAGAAGGACACCACGAGTGGCCGTGGATCCTATGACGATGGGGAGAGGAACTCAAGCCTCTACGATGGAGTCATGTGGTGGATCGGGATCATGCACGCCATCACCTTCACCATCGAGTCAGAATGTTGCTCCATCCATGACGCCGGTACCCTCCATCTCCACAACCTCTCAACCCTTGCGTGGCCCACGGCGACAATCTACACTTGGGGAGAATTGGAACCCCATGTTGAAGGAGGAGGTGGATATAGCGGTGGCCCGCTTCTTCTTCCACGACCACATTGCCTTTCAAGCGGCTAGGTAAGTGTGATCGATCATTGCCAATTCATCATTCATGTTTTCATCATACTAGTCTCCTTCTCATTAGTAGATTGCTTTCATGAATAGGTCGGAATACTTCAAGGTCATGGTTAAGAAGATTGGGGAGTATGGCTCAACCTATACACCCCCCTCATCCGAACAATACGCTTGTCAACACTAAAATGAACTAGCCACAATACACATAATCACTAAAAGATACATCAATGCTCAAGACAATCTGCAAAAGAGAAGCATTGCACAGTACACCACCATTGGGGCTGCAAACGGGCCAACTCCCCCTTCAACACTAAAGCATGTTATTGGAGTATTTTATTTGTGTACAAAGTTCCAAGGGCTTGCTAGCCAGATAATCCATGCAATGCATAATATGAAGACATATTACCCAAGCAAGTATTTGCCGGTGAAGAATGTCGAAGCCGGACTCATTGAATGAGTCAATACATCCAACCCCGACTCCTCATACACCTGGAGTTGTGTTAACACGAAACTGTCGTTCCAAGACCACGCACGAGCAGGCGCTCTCGTACTAGAGCCTGGCTCACACAACTCACAGAGGAACGGTCTTGTTCCTCCCAAACAGACAGGTGCTCACACTCTACAAGTACACAAACAGGTACTTGTAGATCCGGTACACAAGCTAGTACTATTAGGGTTTCATCAGGTACAACCTTGAGTACAGTTCTGATTAAGCAAGTACAGCTGGTACAGTTAGGTTTTCAGCAGGTACAACAGGGAGTACAGTTCTGATTTTCAGCAAGTACAGCTGGTACAGTTAGGGTTTCAGCAGGTACAGTGGTTGGTACACACGGTACAGCAGGTACACAGAAGGTACAGTTAGGGTTTCAGCAGGTACACAGCAGGTACAACAGGTGCCCACAGCAGGTACTCAGCAGGTGCAGAAGGTGCTGAAAGGAGCAGTCAACCGGCAGAAAAAGGGGAGTAAGCCAGGGAGCGTTGGGCGCCAGCTTCTAGGAGAAGGGAAAGTGCAAAAAGGTGGAGGAGAATGGGGTTGAGGAGGTGGAGAGGTCCAAATCCCCTGTGCCATGTGGCACAGCCCACCATAATTAATGGTGGGCACCGCCTTAAAGTGTCCACACACTTATGAGGCCCTTTGTAGAATGCCCACCGTTTGGGCTGGCCACACTTTTGACCTTGGGCCCAGGGCACTGAGCCAATGGCCGGCGCCCAGCTTTAATAAATGTGAACTGCTAAGGTTATTAAACCTTTGCAATAATAAACAAGGGTTAAATGAATACTTACCACCTATTCACATGCCACAAACCATGTCATCCCATGTGCTGGCTGACCTCCTCTAGACTCGCACTTGCTGCCTAGGTCCCCCTTGATGGCTGCCGACTGCAGGCTGGTTGCGTGTGATGGCTGCCGACTAGGGTCCGAGACCCTCCATCATGATGATGGTGCTGCTGATGATGAGGATGATACTAATGTTGATGCTAACAATGCTACTAATGTTAATGCTGCTACTACTGATTCTCATCCTGATGAAGATGGTGTAGGCGACCTAACTGCACATCTTAACTCATGATTAATCAAGAATTAAGACTATTCATGCTAGATATTAGCCACGGCACGGGCGTGCACGTGACAGGTACAGAGAAACTCCTGAAGTTCAGGAGCTTACTTGGAGTGCAGGGTATGGAGTTGAGCTTGACAAGGAGTGTTGAGCTCAACCAAGCGGATATGAGTGACACGCCACGATAACAGCTCCGCACTGGCATGGCTGGTGAGATTATGGGTGATACGTCACCAGTGGTTTACAGGTTGTGTGATAGCCATTTTAGTTTACTAGAGTTATGGCATAGTTATAACACCAGCTCATATAGTCGGGTCCACACTATGGACCAACCATTTGTATGTTATAGTCATAGCAACAAAGAAACGTGTTTCTTTCGAAAAGAAATGTATGGGACGTTTCTTACAATAAGAAACGTTTCTTTCATAAAAAACGTGAGGTAAGGGGTTTTTTTTTTAGATTTTAGCCTTCGCAAAAGTTTTAACGTTTTGACGTTTTCAATTCCACGCTCGCTCTCTCTATGCCGCGTGAGCAAGGAGGAACCGGCTTGCATTGCACCTGGACATTCATCAGATCATCGTATAGGCCCTTGTGACATCATGAGATCCCTCTACACGGGGGATTCCAGCTAGCAGAGGATTAGTAGTCTTTGACACTCCCATTGCAAGGAAACTATTGGGAGGACACCCCCCCCCCCCAGCCGCGCGGCACGCCCGTCACCATCCCCCTCTGATGGGAGGTGCACAGAGATCACCAGCACCATGCACACTAAACTTACACAATTCCAACCAACAAAAGCCCTAACAGAGCGTAGCTACAACCAAAAAGGCCGTACCCAGCCAATGAGGTGGTAGCTCAAGTGGTGAAGTGTTTGTCTTGGGACCAGGAGGTCCTGGGTTCAAGCCCCCACTAGGCGCTCAAGTGTGTTTGTCTTGGGACCGGGAGGTCTGGGTTCAAACCCCCACTAGGTGCTCCCTTGGCGCCATCACCTACGGGCAGAAAAAAGCGCCTACAGGTGGTTAAAAAACAGTAACTATGGGAGGATCCAGTGAAATGCGCCTACGGGCGGTTTAAAAACAGTTAACTATGGGAGGATCTTGGGCCTAAGGCCAGTCAGAAAAAAAAAGGGGTCGTACCCAGCCATTTGCCAAAAATTTCCTAAAAAATAATTGCATCACCTTGGTTGGGGTTCTTTGTGAGAACGAGATGCGTACGCTTCCACAAGTCGCTAGAACCATCTTCAAAGCAGAAACGAGTTCAAGCGCAAGATTATCCCCATATTTACAGTGCCCTGCATGACCCCGAGTTCAAAATTCACAAGGATTTATGATCATGTATTAAAACACAAGAGGAACTACAAGAGGACCTAGAATAGAATCATACTTGTGGGGCCCCCAATGTTCACCACAAGCAAGGGTTTTGGAAGCGGAGCCAACTCATCATGCCACTGTGCAGCTGCCATGCGAAGCATTACCGCATCAGCATGGTGAAGAGCCCCAGTGGTAAGCACCTGTAAATACAAGTAAGAATAGCTAACATTCAGTAAAACACACTTGACATTAATACAGCTTTTCTACTTGAACTTCATGCATCACACTTGACATTAATACAGCTTTTCTACTTGAACTTCATACAGCTTTTCTACTTGAACTTCATGCATCACTGATCACAAGCTCACCACATGCTTATCGGGTGGATGCCGAGGAGAAATCCATCGCAGTAGAAAGTGAGGAACCTCTTGACTTGCTGCTGGCGTCAATGCATGATAATCGTGTTGAGGAGTAATTACCATATCATACTGCTCAAGGCGACTCCTAGGTAGTTGTATCTGAAGAGAAAAAGAAAAAGCAAAGACACATGTTTCTCCAGGTCACATTATGAGAAATTTAACCACCTGGGAAGAGTTTACAAAGGACTTTGCAAATAGTTTCCGTCTTTCAGCTTTGGTGAACATGTGCACACTAGAATGATCTAAACCATAAAAGTTACGAGTCAGTCAAGTATAACATATGCAAAATACTCGAAGATGGTGCTAGAAGCCACGGTTTGAGGTGGCATGAGAAAATTAAAGCAGGCCCATTCCCCTATATTTGAAAGACCTTGGACCTGTATCAAAACCTCCCTAGAAGAGATGAAGAGCACAGCCCAATTGCTTAAGAACATTCATCACTTGGCCCCTAAGCACATTAAAAGCATGTTTCAGTTGTTTCCACCATACCAACCAAAGCAGTTTCGGTTTCCGCAGCAATGCATTTTTCCGATTGGACTGTTCCTTTTCTGCTGTTTAAGCCCATTCCCCAAGAACACTTGCCAATTCAACGTTGCACCCTGAATTGTGGGCTAGGTTTAGGTCAGATTCAGTTTAAGTCAATAAACTAGTTTCCAAACTTATCATCTTCTATCTGAATCTCCTCCCTCTTTCCTCTCTGCTCCTCTTTCAATTTATTTCTAATCCACACTCCTTTCCCTTCTCACTTCTCCTCCTCCCACCCCCCTTGCTTGAGTCATCCTCAGTGACGTGGCACGGTGTTTCCTGTTTTAGCCCCCTCGAACTATGTAGCATGCCTTGCATAATTATATTTAAAAAGGTATGCTTTTGAAATCAAAGAAACCTTCAATTGAACTTTCATGAAAGTTGGACTACTGATTAATAAACATGTTGATTCGTCTCCTTTTCAATGTTACCCATTATTACGCACCGGACATAAAGGAGCTGTAAATGTAGTATTTACTAGACATCAAAAACACAGAAAAAAGATTTTCAAAGCTTGGGGGCAGCTCAAGAACCATTCAGCTCTATCCTCATTGGATTCCTCTTATAATAGTCAACAGGGAGGGAGAATACTAGCTATCCAAAAGCTGATATTCAGCTTTAATGTTTCCAAGTAATTCTTATATTGAAAAAATGTAAAGCCAAACATTCCCAACTCTGAAGCCTTAAGTCCTGTAAGGAAAGAAGCGAAAAAGAAACAACAATGATTAAAAGATAAAGAACCAGAAGAAACTAAAGAGCTCTTAGACACAAAGAAACAACAATGATTAAAAGGCATGGAGATAAAGAACCAGGACCTTGCTCATCAAGATCAAGTGGTGGATCCTACCTTGGAAGAAGAAACTAAAGGGCTCTTAGATGCAAAGAAGCAGGAAGCACAAAAGGCAGCTTTCTTGAAGCATGCGAGAAACAAAAATGCAATTCCCATTGACTTAGCAATGGCCTAACTTATTTCTCAAGGGTTTTCAGTCTTGGATGCAGCTGGAGTCATACATGATTGTACCAGCCTTCTTCGTCCCTGAGTAGGTTAGGAAAAGTAACTCAAGTGTTACTAAGAGAGAAGGAAAAGTCAAATACTGTAGCAAAGGGTACTTCTTCTTCTGAGCATGCAATCCATCATTCATAGAGGAAACAATCTCATCACAAAGCAACAGAACAGACTTCTACTCATGTTCTCAATGTACTTGTTGAATTCTTTCTCCCTATAGGTGAAGATCCTGAAGTTCTACTCCACTGCATGAAGAACACGAAGGTCCATAAAAAGGAAGAGGGGCAGTTGAGAAAAAGCAACAATAACATTAAGTTTGAACATTGAATGGTAAGTTGAAGATTGACGGAATAATGCTAATTTATTCTCCATTTAAGTCTTTTATTACGGTTTCATTTGTATGAACATTATTAAGTGACTTAAGGACATTTTAGTGTGTGAATGTGAATTTTGTAATAATCAGCCATGAAGAGGTACGTGCATCAACCTCTCACAATTGTAATCAACAGAATTCTCATGCAATAGAGATGCTTTCAGTTTTCTGATGCAAGGCAATGAATCAAAGGTATGTTCACTATTCAATTGTTTAGTCAATTGTTGAATTCATTCTCATTAAATTGGTATCAGAGGGCCTATGGGAGACAAATTGACCAAGAAGAGTCCATCTCCGTGGCATGTGGAAGAAGAACAAAGAGAAATGTCTTAGGACTCATGTGAGTCCAAGGTGTAGGAGAGAGAAGAATCTAGGAGATGATTGCATGCCCAAAAAGGATAGGGCAAGACCAACGATAAAGACAATAGCAAGGTAACGAGATGAACAGCCTGTTGATCGTGATGTATTGCAAGTAGAGCACTCCGTGGAGACAAAATCAGTAATGGTCATGATGAAGGCCAGGGCTGACGTGCGTGAGTTTCTCCTTTCTCTGTGCGCGTGGCAAGCTCCTCTATTTGAAGCCAGGTCCAGTTTTTCGAAAATCTGTAGAGCGATGTCTTCTCTTTGAAAAGCTCAGGGAACGTTTTTCCTAATGCATCCTACGGTTAGGCTGCTAAGGAGAAGAAACAGTGGTTGTTTCTTGGTCTCACTGGGACAGATGATGCTCCTTTGCTTCATTTGTAATTCCACCGGTCGGTGTGGAATGCTTGGTTGAACACAATGCTAATCAATACACTTACATACACCAAGATCTAATGGACAACAAGCACAATACAAGATGTAATTTGCTGAATTGACAAGAGACGCACAATGAGCCGGAACAGCCGACCCCTCCCTCAAATAGTGTATATTAATCTTGGGTACATAGTGTCATGGGCATTTCGGACCAGATTTCCATACCAATGCATATGAATACAGTATTGCAAACAATATGGTTGTCGGTGAAGATCTGCAACTCACACTACCCTCTCAAGTGCCCATGTTCCCTACCATCTCCTCTTTATTGTTCCACCAACACATGACATAGGAAAAGAAAATACTACACAAGGTATGTTGGAGTCCTGCTCCTCCCTCCTGCTACTTGCTTCCATAATTGAGCATTAAAGCTTACCAATTACAAGTAGAGTCGATGACAGCGGAAGTCTTCGTGATGGAAGCATCTCGAGTGTTGAAATCTTCAATCTGTCGCAATTCTTTGTAACAAAAGTCTTCAAGAGGATGAAGGGAACCTTGGGAAAGATTCCCCTATGGTTCAAATTGAGAAAAGAATGCTGAAATTAGGGTTTTCAATCAAAAGACCAAAAATTACAGCAAATATAAGAGCTGTTTTGCTATAATTCAATCATTGGAAGTGTGTAGGAGAGTGAATACCACCTGGAAACACTCTTGAAAGCTTGGAAAACACACTAGCAAGCTTGGATATGGAGTTGCAAAGGAGAAAGTGCAGAAAATACAGCCAAAGAGACTCATGAAGGGGGGGGCGCCTACTTCTAGAGAGAGATCAGAGAGGGAAGAGAGAGATGATGAGATGTCCACCCTGGGTGTTGTTAACAATCCTAATATGGGATTGATCATAGTGATAGACACAAGATTAAGCATAAGATTAACATGGGTTATACCACACTAAAAACTCCATGACTGGAGAGAGAGAGAGAGAGATTGCACACTCAACAAAAGTTCTCTATTGCATTCACAATGAACCATACAATGATATAGGCCTTCTAGCCTTATCCCACTTTACACATCATCATCCATGTGACACTCTCTTTTTCACTCTTTCGGTCAACATTTACACACCATATAATATTACATGTGGCATTCTTATCTTACCACACTATCTTGCACCTCTAGGGTGCTTTCCCACATACACACAACACCGCGATTACATCTCTCAACACCCCCTCTTAATCGAGGTGTTCCACGGCTCACCCATCACCCATAACACCAATGTAGCATTGCCAAATGCAACGCGTCTCTCAACACTCCCCTCAATGTGAAATTGGAGTGTTAGTCAACGAACGTATGCGCGTGTCTACCATCTTAGATACCGAAGTCCAGTTTGAGCCAACTCGCTCATAGCGGAACCACTGAATCCGACTTGAACAAAGAAGTTCGGATAGGAACCAACCCATGCGCATGCACCTCACACATGCATCGCTCATGCACACATCACAACCACCATTTTGAGCTTCTCAGTGAGGTTGGGCAGGGCAACCCTCATACCAATGGGTGAATACACATCTCGTTTTGAGCACGCAGGCTCGGGCACGGTTGCTCTCATATACATGGGTGAAACAAATACAATGCCTTTTGGCTGAAGCCAGGCAGCGGACCCTCGTACAAATATAAACATGGCTCCCAAAGTCACCATGTCTCTCAATAGGGCTAAATCCATCCTTTTGTGCCTCTAAAATTTGAGCTCATCAATTTGTGGATTGAATGACCACATAGCACTCCTCGTATCTTGCCATGAGAAAACCACTTTGCGATCCCACTCGATCACCAAAGAACCATTCATGATGGTGTAGATCTCCTCCATATGAACCTTCCTTTACCTAAGGCTCTTTATACCACACACGATAAGCTTCACCTTATCTTGGTATGTGTTTGCGTAGCGATACCTATGATTCTGTCAGGACCTGGTTATGACGGCTACAAATGTTGTGCAACTCACAGCCACACAATAGCTGGAGTGACAAGTGTGAGGCCACTTATCTCACTTTGATCCACTTTCTGACAAGTGTGAGGCCACTTGTCTCACTTTGATCCACTTTCTAACAAGTATCAAGCCACTTGTCTCACTTTGATCCACTTTCTTGCCACATGTCCCAATCTAAGACATGGGTTCTCCCATAATCTTTACCTCTAAAAATATCCCAACTAGTAGACATTCTGTCATAGGCACTCTGCCAACTCTTGGTATCTGCTCAATTCCAGATGTAATGACGAGAACAGAATTTCCATCGGAGTCGGGCCAAAAATAGCAACTCTCCTAAATTTTAGAAGTATGGTCCTTTGTATTCTAGGATAATCCCCCATTCCCAAAGCTTGTACTTTCCAAATATTTAGACATCTTGGAGTCCACCAGACCCCTTTCATACTGGAAAATGTCCAGGCTGGTGACAGTCAGCATAACCCAGTAGCATTCTTAGTAGAAAGCCCAGTATCCAGACCATTCAGGAGTCTACCATTCTCAAAATCTCTAGAAAAGACTTGGATAGCATGACCAATCCGCATGTCGATTCCGCACAGTTTGGTACTCAAGCCAGTTTGGCCCTCAATTCTAAGCCTGGCCATTATTCAGTTCACAGACAGGCACATAAGTCTAGACGAGATGTCCACTTCAAAGAAGGTGATAGGGTCTATCTGTGCATCATAAAACAGAGATTGAAACAAGTGGTCAAACGTTGTCCCAAGCTGTCTTTCTGTAGTTTTGGACCTTTCCCAATAGTTAAAAAGATAAGTGATGTCTCCATGAAGTTGAAGTTGCCTAATAGTTGGACAATGCATGATGTTTTCCATGTTTCTTGGCTAAAACCATATGTTGGACCAAAGTGTTTGATGTTTAAGATGAACAGCAGCCAGACGTGGTAGACAAAGTAGAAGTCATCGAGCCTAAGCAGATCCTTCTTCATCGTTGGAAGCATGGTTCCGGTCGACGAATACGTCAGTTCTATACGAAGTTCCGAGATCGAGGTACCCACGAAGCTGTTTGGCTAGACCAGGAGTTCTTTCAAGAGTACTCCCAGTTCTTGGCAGACTACTTGGAAGCCATGAACCTGCCGCCAAGCTAACCAGGAGGGAATGTCACATGCACTCTACACTATAGTGCATGGTAACAAGATGGCTCATCATCATCAATGCAACATTGTACATTATTAGTACCCTTTAGGATGATAATTGTCGTACGCCGTGACCCCATTCTAATCCTCAATCCAGGATAAGTCAGGCACGAGCTACGTAAGTCATTCCTTAGCCATAACAAGTCAGTCAATCAGTTAGTCAGTCAAGTCCCTTAACCCACTTGAAGAGATGCATTCATGCATGTAGAGTCAATAGAAACCTTAGGGTTTGCATTAGAAAGCACTCTGCATATTGCATATCATTCATCCATTGCATATAGACCATTGCAAAAGCCTTCAATAGTATTTATTAGTATTTATCTGGCATTTTTCCCATAATTTCTAGCATTTAATACCATTTATTTATCATGAACAAGTCGTGTAGCATAAATAGCTACAGTCGGCCAGCGTCACAGCCAACCGACCAGCACTTGGGAGCATATAAATAGGTTTGCTTTTGCACCATTCAATCATTCATATCAATCTTCAACCAAGTGTTGCAGTCCTCAGCCATTGGAGCATCATCACTTGCATCATCAGCCACCCAACAGCAAAACGCAGCAGATTCAGTAGCCGGCCAGCATCAGGTCATCATCAGCCTTGCGTTTTCAGCCTTCACAACAGCCGGCCAGCATCTGTGCATCATCTTCCTTGCGTTTTCAGCATCTAACAGCATTCAACCCGCATACAACTCATCGTTTTTCTTCAGCCACTTTGGTGAAGGTAAAACTCAGCATTCATACATAGCCTAGAATAGTCCCAAACACTCCACACCTCAGCCTCATATTTGCAGCCTTCCCTCATTCCATTGGGAAGAGTGCATAGGCTCGAGATTGGTCATCATTGGTGCTTCTACAGGCGTATACAGTTCTGCCCGACTCGTTAGGACAAGCATTTAGGATATCAACAATAGCAAAGCATCAGAATTATCATCATCAGGAGCAGCAGCAGTATCATCATCATTATCATCAGCATGGTCATCAGCATTCACATCTTCAGCAACCCATTAAGGAGGTATGGGGCTTGTCAGCTGGGAGCCCATGGCCTGTTGGCTGGCAACAGAGCTCCATACAGCATGCAGCAGCATGAGTTGAAGGCCAGAATCAGATTGGACAGCACTCATTGAAGCACAGCATTTAAATGAAGATTTTAAAGAATATTTGTCCAATGCCATTGGTCGACAGCACCACAGCTGGCCGACCAGCACTCCTGGAGTATATAGAAGCATCTCACATAATTCAGCAAAGTCATATTCAGTATTTCCTCATCATTCATTCATAGTACTCAGTAGCACATATGTAGAGAAGGGGCCAAGTCACCCCTACGGGGCTGACCATAGGCCTGAATCATGTACAAGCATCAGTTACCTTTTTGTACCATAGTAATAAAGAAAACTTGACACCTAATCTCTCTCTCTTGTGTCTTAATCTTGTGTTAATTAGCATCAATGTTCTTAATCACACTTAGGGCTGTGGATCTATACAGCAAGGCTTCTACGCATGCAACATTGGTATCATAGCATTCAAGGTCAGCCCACTAAGCTATGTCCCAAGGAAGGTGCCCAGTTCCAACAGATTGGATGCAGCGGGGTAGCAAAAGGAGTGGTCTGCAAAACAGGCGAAGCCATTGGAAGCATCCCCGTAGTTGCATCTTTCAATTTGCGGAATGTATCTCTCTCTACATTAGTCCATTTGAATATTGCCTTCTCTGTCAAGTCATGCAAAGGAGAAGCAATCCATGCATAGCGCCGAATGAACCTGCGGTAGTAAAAGTATAATCCAAGAAAACTACAGATCTCATGCACCGATCTCAATTCAGGCTGAAGGGAGAGAATTAGGGTTTCATGTGGGAGACATACACAGAGAAGAAGAGAGAGGGAGAGAGAGACATGTGGGGATAAGTCAACTCATTGTATGAGTGTGTGACTCCCCTATCACACATGTATATTTGCTCTAGTACACATAGTGCACTTAGTACATTAAAAGTACTAAGTGTACTATGTACTATAAAACACATGGGCTTGTACACACTATAAGGGTGGGCATAATGCCTTTACCCCAACAACCTCCCACTTAAAGGCAAAGTGCCCTTAAATGAAGGAAAAGAAAAATCAGCATGTACATGATAATATACAAGGCCATATCAAGGCTGAAACTGGCCTCATCCAAATGCCCATCAAGTGTCTGCAATGAGCAAATCGCTCTGGAGGCAAACTCTTTGTCAACAGATCAGCCGGGTTGTCATCCGTATGAATCTTGACAAGCTGAATCAGCTTGTTCTCTATCACCTCTCTGATGAAGTGATACTTCACATCCACATGCTTCGTCTTTGCATGAAAGACAGGGTTCTTTGCGAACTGGATGGCACTCTGACTGTCACAATGCAACAATGGAATATCCCCTGTATAACCAAATCAACCACTAACCGAGATAGCCATAATGCCTCCTTGCAAGCCTCTGTGGGGCTGCAATATACTCGGCCTCTATAGTAGATAAGGCAGTGCACTTCTGCATCCTGGATATCCATGACACAGCACCTCCTGTGAATGTAAACACATAACCGATAGTAGACTTCCGGTTATCTGGATGACCGGCATAATCCGAATCCATGTAACCATGCACTAATGCATCCTATTTGCCAAAGCATATGCACATATCCTGTGTGCCCTTCAGGTATCTCATGACACCTTTCAGTGCTTCCCAATGCTTCTTGCCAGGTTTGGCCATGTATCTAGAAACCACTCCCACTGCAAATGCAATGTCCGGCCTAGTAGCAACCATGGCATACATGAGACTGCCACAAGCTGAAGCATACGGAATCTTGGCCATATCAGCCCTGTCACTATCCGACTGTGGGCTGTCCATAGGACTGAGTTTCACATATGGAGGCAAAGGAGTACTAGTCTTCTTCCCCCCGTCCATATTGAAACTCTGCAAAACTTTGCCAATGTATTCCTTCTGAGACAAATACAACACATGCTGATTTCTATCCCGAAGTATCCGCATACCCAAAATGTGATTTGCATCACCTAAATCCTTCATATCAAAGGTCTGATGCATCCTCTTCTTCAAGGCATCCATCTCTTTACGAGATTTCCCGGCAATCAACATATCATCAACGTACACGATGAGGATCAATAGACTGCCATCCAAAGCTTTCTTGGTGTATAAGCAGTGATCTATGTCACTTCTCCTGAAATCTTGGGATTGCATGAATGTATCAAATTTATGATACCATTCCCTTGGTGCTTGTTTGAGCCCATAAAGACTCTTTTTCAGCTTGCATACAAGCTTCTCCTTTCCATTCACTGCATAACCCTCTGGCTGTTGCATATATATCTCCTCATGGAGATCACCATGAAGAAAAGCAGTCTTCACATCCATCTGAATCAAATCCAGATCATCATGAGCAACCAAAGCTAATACAACTCTAAGTGTGGTCATTTTGACCACTGGAGAGAAGATCTCATCAAAGTCCACACCATATTCCTGCTTGAAGCCCTTAGCCACTAACCTGGCTTTGTATCTTGGCTTTGCATCAGGTGCAACTTTGAGCCTGTAAACCCACTTGCATGGCAAAACCTTTTTGCCTGCAGGCAAATGCACCAACTTCCATGTTCCATTTTTGTGCAGAGAATCCATCTCTGACTTCATAGCACGCTCCCAAAGAGCCTTGTCTGCCCTCTGTAAAGCTTCCTTATAACATGAGGGCTCCCCACAGTCAGTGAGCATCAAGTAGTCAACCCCTGGAACAAACCTGTCAGGGATTCTGGAGGGTCTTGTTGACCTCCGTACCCATTGACCATCATTTGCAGGTTGCTGTCCAGCCTGCATATCACCCATTGGTGGCTCCTGTTCCATGCCATAAGGTTGAAAGATCATGCCCGGAATCTCCTCTAACTGTGGGATATCCATACGGATATCTTCTGCTATCTCTGGCTGTCCATTTGGACCATTTTCAGCACCATTTAAGGGCTGGTTTTGTTGCTGTAATGGCTGATTTACAGCCCTTGGTTGTTGTCCATGATGTCCATCATCATCAAAGATGACTCTGCCAGGCTCCTGTTGCCTTGCAGGCTCCTTATACATGCATGTTTCATCAAAAATGACATCATTGCTGCGTATAATCTTTCTATTCACTGGATCCCAAAGTCTATACCCCATTTCACCTCTGTCACCATATCCTAGGAATATGCATTTGTGAGACTTAGGATCAAGTTTGGTGCGCATTTCCCTGCGTATGTGCACGTACGCAACGCAACCAAACACTCTCAAGTGCTTGTAGGACGGAGGCTTCCCTGTCCATACTTCCTCTGGCACTTTCCCACCAAGCCTCGTGTTAGGTGACCTGTTTATAAGATGAACGGCTGTCATAACAGCTTCAGCCCAAAAACCATGAGGTAACGCAGCATGTGACAACATAGAACGGACCTTCTCCTGAATGGTCCTGTTCATCCTCTCTGCTGTCCCGTTTTGTGGAGGATCATAAGGAGTAGAGAGCTCCCTCTTGATGCCTTTAGCATCACAAAAGTCCTGAAACTGTTTGGACATATACTCTCCACCATTGTCGGAACGCAAAGCCTTCAGTGTTTTGCCAGTTTGATTTTCAACATGAGCAACAAACTTCTGAAACACTGAGATTGTATTGCTCTTCAAACGAAGAGGATAAACCCACACCTTGCGTGTGGCATCATCAATAAAAGACACAAAATATTTTGCCCCTCCCAAAGAAAGCTGAGGCATCTCACACACATCTGTATACACAAGCTCTAACTGAGCATCTTTCTGTCCAAGAGCTTTCTTGTGGGGGCACTGGAGTTGCCTGCCATATATACAATGCTCACAAAACTGAAAACTTGAGAACTTTAGAGAAGGCAAGTAACCAAAACGAGACAATTGCTCCATTCCTTTGACACTCATGTGTCCCAACCGGCTATGCCACATAGAGATTTCCGGCAGCTCGGTTGCATTTACATTAGCATGATGACAAACATTAGCATGCATGAAGTAAAGACTGTCCACATTAGAGCCTCTGGCAACAACCAGTGAGCCCTTACTAATCTTCCACTTTCCACGACCAAATGTGGTAACATAATCAGCATCATCAAGCTGTCCAGTAGAAAGCAGGTTCTTCTTGATCTCAGGCACATGCCTGACATCATGGAGCATAAGCTGTGAGCCATCTGAAAACACAAGCCTCACATCACCTCTGCCAAGAATCTTGCATGCATGGTTGTCACCCAAATAAACTACTCCTTCATTGCCAGTAGTATACCTGACAAACAAGTCTCTGCAACCTGTGACATGAAAGGAGGCACCTGAATCAATGATCCATGAGTGCATACCATGACCATCTCTTGCAAGAAGTGAATGGGCATCAAGTGAAGACGTGAATAGGACTTCATCCTCACTGTCACCTGCATGTGACACATTGACTTCTTCAATCTTGACTCCACTTTTGCCCTTTGGCTTTGCATCTTTGGCTTCATCTTTGTCTTTGTCTTTTCCTTTGCCCTTTTCCTTTTGATCATTCTTCCATTTGTAGCATTGCTTTTTGATATGTCCCTTCTTGCCACCACAATAATGGCATTCCAAGTCCTTTTTGGAGCGGGACTTGCTCCTTCCCCGTTCTTGGCTTTTACCCCTTTGTTGGGATCTCCCACGTGCATTCATTGCATTGAACTTTCCAACAGAGTTGTTCTTCTTGTTCATCTCCTCTTGAAGAAGAGCACCCTCCACATCTGCATATGACAGCATAGCATTTGAATTGCTAGTGGCTGTCCTGAATGTGTCCCAACTCTCTGGCAAAGTGCATAAGAGAAAGGTGGCTTTGAACTCATCGTCCATTGCCAACTTTTGATTGATGACCTGGCTGACAACACCATTAAACTCATTTAGATGGGCTGTCATAGACGCCCCTTCCTTCATTTGAAGACCTATGAGTTTCTTCAACCAATACACTTTGCTTGAGGCACTTTGCTGGCCATACAAGTCCTGCAATCTTTGCCACATTCCCCAAGCTGTCTTCTCTTCACGTATGCTGAAAAGTAAAGAGTCTGACACAGACAACATGATGGTAGATCTTGCCAGCTCATCCATATCTTCCCATTCTTCACCAATAAGAGAAGCGGGCATTACACCCCTTTCCTTGATGGGCTTGTGCTGCTTCTTCTGGAGCAACACATTATAGCACTGGGTTTGCCAAATGTCATAATTATGTGAGCCTTCAAGCTTCTTGATGTGAAGCAATGAAAAGCTCTCACCTGTGGTTGCCATAGCAATATGCAACCTTTGACACAGTCAATGCCTGACTCCCTGCAAGATGTGCAAACACTGCACCAAAAAGCACACAAAGTGCTCACAGTTGTTCTCCCAAAGTTTATCTCCCACTGCGGACGCACGAATGCAACTCTCTTCCTACTGAATGTGATAAAATCACCAAAATCTGGTTGCTGCAGATTTATGACAGCACCTTAGATTTCCCCTTGCAAAGTACTGTACAACAGTACTAAGTGCTCACCAATGATGTACCAAATCTGTACCGGCAAGTACAACAGCTGAAAATGAACCTTTTCCTCACTCAAATCAATGTACAGCCATGCCAAAACTTGTACAAAGTTGTACCAAATCTGTACCAGCAAGTACAGTAGCAATAAATGCTCTCCTGGCTGTCCAAATGAGTGAAAATCAGACCTTGACAGTCCCCACCACTGCATACAACAGTCCCGGACAGAAATTGGGCAAAGCCCCTTGACTGCAAGTGGATTTCTGAGGGTTCAAGGCATAAAAGTCTTCCCTGCTGCTTTGCCAAGCTCAACAAGCATAAAATCTTGAAAAGCCCCTTGATTCAAGATCAATTTCTGATCATACATGGTACATTAACGCACACGAAGGCATCCAGAGTATTCACAATGCTTCCCCCTGGCCACATATACATCCAATACATAAAAGCCCCTTGATTTACAGGCACATTGAGTGCTTGACAGGCATCAACACATTGCCCAAAGCAATGCCAATGCCTGCATGCAAATCAACCCAATTGGCACAAAAGCCCTTTGATTTGCACTCCAATTTCTTGCAATTTTGGCTGAATGTGAGATTGCTCACATCATACAGCATGTATGAATGCCCAATGGCACAATTACATCAAAAGCCCCAAATTTGACATCCAATTTCCTGCACATTGACGCGGAATGTGACCAATGTCACCTAATTGTTGCCAATTTTGCTGAAAAACTGAGCAATTTGGACCTGTACCTGCTCAATTGATGATTGTACCTGCTCAATTGCAAATCCCAAAAAAATGAAGCAAATACCTCTGGAATTTCTGATTTCTGAGGCAGAAAAAAAAGAGGGGGGGGGGGGGGGGGGGAGCGTAATGCTGACTCGTGTGAGGTGCTGCTGCTGCTGCTGTGCAGCTGATTTACCTGCGCTTCACGGCCTGCCAAGACACCTACAGTAGCCCACAAATCAGTTGCTCCATGTGCTTTACGTTGGCCAGCAACCTTCTTGCTCACTGCCTGTAGTCAGACCTACACACAACTGTGTTTGCTACTGACCACAGTCGACCTGGCAGCATACCTACCAACGTCGCTTACAGCTGGCCAAGCTTGCAAACGCCTGTACTGCCCAGCGATGACACACATGCGCTCCCTGCACCTATGATGCTATTGCGCTGCTAATGGCTTCCCTTGTTGTCGACCCTACTCACGCTTCCAGGCCTGTATTCTGCACACAGGCGACCAGTTCTGCACACGCAGCACACCCAGGTGACCAATTCTGAAGCGGCACGCAGGTCCGTACAGCACACGCAGGCTCTGATACCAATTGAAGGGAGAGAATTAGGGTTTCATGTGGGAGACATACACAGAGAAGAAGAGAGAGGGAGAGAGAGACATGTGGGGATAAGTCAACTCATTGTATGAGTGTGTGACTCCCCTATCACACATGTATATTTGCTCTAGTACACATAGTGCACTTAGTACATTAAAAGTACTAAGTGTACTATGTACTATAAAACACATGGGCTTGTACACACTATAAGGGTGGGCATAATGCCTTTACCCCAACAAAGGCCAATTCCGAATTACATCAATCTTTGCAAGATCCGTCCACACTCCATCTTTGGACACAATATGCCCAAGATAGTGTATTTCTAACAAAAAGAACTCACTCTTCTTTGCATTTATGAAGAGTTTATGCTTACAGAGTTCTTCAAAAACAATAGCCAAATGAGCTCTATGCTCTTCTTCGGTCTTCAAGAAGAGTAAATTGTCATCAAAGAAGACACCTGTAAATTTTTTGTACCCACGAAGCATGCAATCCATCATTCTATTGAATGTAGCCAGGGCATTCGTAAGACCAAACGACATAACGAGATACTCATAAAGCCCAAAAGCTGTCCTAAAAGCAGTTGTATATACATCCTCAGGTACCACACTCACTTGATGATACACACTCTTGAGATCAATTCGGCTAAAGCATGCCGATCCATCCAACTTGTCAAGGATGTCGTCTATGCGTGGAATTGGAAACCGATTCTTGATAGTGTGCTTATTCAAAGCTCTATAATTCACACACATACAAAAAGATCTATTCTTCTTTTGAACCAAGAGGACAGGTGAACAATATGGGGAAAAGCTTGGCTGAACCAAACCCTTCTCTCAAGAAGCTCATTTACTTGCTTCATAACCTCCTCTCTGTGGGATGCACTCACACGATAGGCTAGCCTATTAGGTGGTCAGCTACCCGGTACAAGATCAATGTGATGATCTTCCGGTTTTACGGATGGCAACTCATTTGGTAACTCATCAGCAAAACAATCATTGTACTCTTGCATGAATTTCAGTCTATCATTACTAAGAGTGTTTACATACACGTTAGTTTCTTCAACATGATCCCGTACAAAACTCAAGCACACAAAAACACCCTTTTTCATTACTTTCTTAATTTGTACATGAGATACAATGGAAATAATATCACCCTCTTCACCAACAACAATCACATGCTCTCGGCCTTTATGCATGAAGGTGATCATGTTGGTCTTGTAAGCCTTGCACGTATCAATGCACGGCCCTTGCTGCTTCAATTTGAGGACCCATGTCCTCCACTTGAATACCCAAAGCAGATGCCATATGTGTAGATATAAAGTTCTCAGTTGCACAATCATCAAACATGAACAAATAGGGCTGATCCTTAAGCTGTCCCCAAGCTTTACATACAACCCTATCTTTGCTATCATGTGAAGTGTTGCCCTGCACATCCGGAACCATATGCACATTGGACTTTGACGCATTCGCATTATCACCCTTTTTCTTGTTTGGGCATGCATTTGCAATATGCTCGGTACTACCACAAGTAAAGCATTTCCCCTTGCTTATATATTGCTTTTTCTACTCCGCAGTGAGACCATAGTCTTTCACTTGGAAATGACGCTTCTTGGTAGACTTACTTTTAGCATTTGGACCATTTTTATCTTGGTTTTGGTCCTTTTTAGGCGGCTATCCACTACTTTGTAGGTTTTGGACAGCCCTCTCTTTGCCTTGGAATGAGGGTTTAGGCTTATTGGATCAACTCAGCTTGAGTTACAATTGCTCAGTAGCAATTGCAGGTGCAATTAGTTGCTATAAGGTGTAACCAAGATACATTTGTAGTCTTGCTTTGTACACGGGTTGCAATCCCGATTGAAACCTTCTCTTCCTTTTTGTCTCTGGAACATGCATAAATGGAGACACCTCCGATAGCACTTTCCAAAACTTTTGCACATATGCATTCACCATTTCCCCCTCATTCTGCTTCACCCGAACCCACTTCATTGTTATCTCATTTAATGCATTGGGAGACAAGAACTGGGCATAGAACCTCTTCTTGAACTCTTCCCATGATCTAACAAGATTTGGTGAGAGCTTCTCAGTAAGCCACTAATGAGCAGCAGTACCTTTCATGAACATGCTTACATGCCAGAACATGGATTTCTGAGTGAAATCCTCATCCCTAAAAGCAATATCAAACTAGGCAATAAAAGCAAGTGCCTTTGATGCATTATATTCCCCATGATATGTATCAAACTTCACAAATTTGAAGTCATGAGATTTTGATGCATTAGCTTGCATCTCAACATGTTTCCCGCATGTATGTTCATTGGGACAGCCCTTGTGACCGGCATCATTGTAGGAACAAAAGGTGATGCATTAGGCATAGATACATATGCCCTGTAAGCATGAGGCATGGCTAGCCCCTCAACACACAACACTCCAGGGCATGAGTGGCATGAGAGATATGCGGAGTACTTGCACCAGCAAAAAATTGCAGCCTATGTTGCATGTGTTGTGCATGCACATTTTCAGCTAGCAATGGCATTTGACATACATTTTGACCATTGCCATAAAAATTGCATCCTTCATGGGCTACATAAGGTACACCTGCATGGCGTGAAGTCGCCGATGGTTTCTCTCTAATAGCACAAGAATTCTTCTTCTTAGACATATTTTCTTGTTCAACCAGATGTGGAAATACCAAGACATGTGGGATGTTGCCTTTTCTGCATAGGCGTCCTCGGTACAAGCCAAGTATGCACATTGCACATGTTGCATCTCTCGGTTGCATGTGCAACTCTTGAGCAATCATTGCCATGGCATGATCCATAAAAATGCTTTCTTGGCCTTCAAATGATCATGTATCAATGGATCCTCGCGGTAGAGCTTCGATTCTTCTTGTTGTGCATAAAGAAGAGCTTGCATACGAGTAAGTGCAGTCCTTAAAGCTATGCACTCTTCTTCCTGCATTTTCTCTTCACCACGGGACAGTTGTCCCACATGTTCTTGTTCCTTGTTATGCACCACATCAGTTTGCTCTTCCTGTAAAGCATTGGAAGCATGCATTTCATTATCCCCGTCTTTTGTGTTGGCATCTTGAACATTCACTATACGGCTGTCCATAGTGTTCTAGGTGTAGAGATATATATACCTAGATGAATCCAGTAACATGCCCAAATTCACCTTTTAGGAACGTGCATGTTCTATACTCATGGTAGTCAACCCACAAGACTATATAACTATCAACTCCATTATGCATAGTATGGAGTCATGGACTAGATACTACGACATCCCCACTAACGTCATCAGTGCCCAATAGTGGGTGTAGAACTCTGTATCAAGATATGCTCTCACACACGCACTCCACACACACACACATAAGAGCATATATTCACACAAATCCCTTCGTACTGAGTTTCTGTCAAACCTCCGGAGATGCAGGGCAGACTCAACCATAATGAAGCCTACCACTAAGGGAAGTAGCAAATAGAAAGAATTAGTACAACAAATAAGTAGTTGATAGGGCAAATGCACCGCTAAAGATAGAAAGAATAAACACACTATCATCTAGCCACAACTCGGATGAAAACTCCACAGTGTGAAATCTGCATGTCCGCTAATACAGCTGAATTATATACCCGCCTGATAAGTATTTCACGATAGAAGTGAAAGAGAACCGTATGCTCTTATACAAAAGTAATTCCACCGGTCGGTGTGGAATGCTTCGTTGAACACAATGCTAATCGATACACTTAAATACACCAAGATTTAATGGACAACAAGCACAATACAACATTTAATTTGCTGAATTGACAAGAGATGCACAATGAGCAAAAACGGCCGACCCCTCCCTCAAATAGTGTATATTAATCTTGGGAGAACTATTGTCGATGAAGATCTGCAACTCACACTACCCTCTCAAATGCCCATGTTCCCTACCATCTGCTCTCTATTGTTCCACCAACACATGGTAGCAACAATTTGCAAGGGAGCACGTAGGACACGAGAACACTACACAGGGTATGTGAACATGGAGTCCTACTACTTGCTTCCATAATTGAGCATTAAAGCTTACCAATTGCAAGTAGAGTCAATGACAACGGAAGTCTTCGTGATGGAAGCGTCTCGAGTGTTGAAATCTTCAATCTGTTCGCAATTCTTTGCGACAAAAGTCTTCAAGAGGACGAAGCGAACCCTGGGAAAGCTTCCCCTATAGTTCAACTTGAGAAAGGAATGCTGAAATTAAGGTTTTCAGTCAAAATCCCAGAAATTACAGCAAATATAAGAGCTGTTTTGCTGAAATTCAATCATTGGGAGTGTGTAGGAGAGTGAATACCACCTCGAAACACTCTTGGAAGCTTGGAAAACACACTAGCAAGCTTGGATATGGAGTTGGGAAGGAGAAAGTGCAGAAATACAGCCAAAGAGGCTCATGAAGGAGGGCCCCTACTTCTAGAGAGTGAGGGAAGAGAGATGATGAGATGTCCACCCTGGGTGTTAGGTAGAGAGGACACGTGACTTGTGGTGCAAACTCGATGGACACATGCCTGGTTGTTTTCTTTGTACAAAGGGGATAAGGTCTAGGCGGTGGGCATTGAGTTTTTTCCACCTCGGGACATAAGTGTATGTGAACACAAGGCTGGTCATAATTTGTAAGTGAGTTTTGGTTGCCCAAAACTTAATGAAGTGTCTACACACTCTTTCACAAATTAGTGCTACTTTCTAAGGGTAGCTTTTGACCAATACTTACAACCTGTCACGTGCCACATAACCATGTCAGAAGACAGTTTCACACGCATGGTTCACGGGCGGGCATCCCCTTACCCTGAACTACACATTGGTCAGGCAAGCATGAAAACAACATGCAAATTCAATTGCAAGCAAGCACATAAAGATACTATGCAATGCAACATTAGTATGCACAATCCCTGTTCATGAGACTATACCAAAATAGACGTGTTCCAAGCAAGTACACGAGGTACCAAAACCAATGGAACAAGTCCCAACGGAAAGCCAAGTCCACAGTATCACATGAACAGGAAACATGAAAGGTGCATCCGCGCCCAATAGATGGTATACCACTCTCCAAAATATCAAGCATGGGGTTAATGAGTATGGCAAAGAGGTCTCCCTCAGCTAAGTCACGTGGAAAGGTAGCTCGATGGCGATGGAGCATGTCCTGAATTTGGAGCTGATAGGGGATTGTGGCTAACGTCCCGAGAGTCGGGGGCGTCGGGCACACTAGAATGCGGACGCTTGGTCCAAGGTAACTCCTCTCAGGTGAGGTGGGTGTAGAGCAACCCAAGGTGGGTCCACAGGATCCACTATATGGGTGTCATCCTCCTCCAGGGTCCGGAAGAAGCTAGTGATGGTTGGTTGGCGAGGGAAGGATCGCGATGGCTGGGACCGAGTGTCACCAATTGGCCGACCAAATTTGTGTCTCATTCACTTGAGGCCAGGGCGGTGTCTCATGTGAAGGGGCCAGTATTTTTTGCATAACATGGACGGGAGCCAGACTGGTGCCACCCGTGTATGACCTGGACCGTGTTCTATCCATGGGATTGTCACGCCATGGAAGAGCCAGTATTTGTGCCATGTCTTGCCTATGGGACTATCACTCCATAGGGAGGCTCGTGCCTGGATCTGTGTCTTACCTATGGGACTGTCACTCCATAGAAAGACCGGGATTTATACTTTCTGTCGTGCCATCACTGTGCCCGACAAGAATGTTAAGTACTTGTTCCATGAACGGGAGATATGTCCATGATACTGTTTGCACATGCATTCATGTTTTGCATGCTTGGAACTGTTTTCGCGTGACTTGTATTCTTGTGTTTGCCTGCTGACGTGCCACTTACTGAGCGGGGACGCCTGCCAGTGAGTCGTGAAGTTTGCTCTGTCTTCTGACGAGTTTTGTTGCGTGTGAACAGGTGGTAAGTGTATTCCATTTGTTTATTTTATGGCATTATTTCTAACCCATGGTGGGGAGGGGAGCCCTCCCTTAACTGTATGTGGGTGGTGGTGGGTGCATGGTCACCTAACCCACCCCCCCCCCCTTTGGAAACCTTCAACTGGCCGCCCCCCCATGCAAAGGGTGAGTCGGCCAGCTGTACGTGGTCGGCCACCTTTGCCCGCAAGTGACCCTCTCCACCTTTGGCGTGCGGGCAACCTTCCCTTTGCTGCCCACAGGCAGCGGCACACTAGTGATTCTTCTATTGCCCGCAGGCGACTGCAACGAAACGACTGCAATCCGACGACCCGTCCTTCTCTTGCCCGTAGGCGGCTGTGCCCAGGCGTCCTACTCTTGCCCATAGGCGGCATCGCACAAGCACCACCTTACTCTTGCCCGTAGGTGGCATCGCACAAGCGCCACCCTCTCTAGCCCGCAAGTGGCATCGCACAAGCGCCACCCTCTCTAACCCGCAAGCGGCTACAACAGGCGTCACTTTTCTCTTGCCCACTATGATTTTCAGGTTCGTGGAGCACATGCCACCGTGCTTCATGAAACTTCCCATGATGGCCCATGGAGCCCATGCAGATAGGGCTACCCCGTTGGATAAGGGGAAAAGAAAAAGAGAGGACCATGAGCCTCATGCAAGAAAGCTCAAGCAGGTGACAAGTCCGTTAAGTTTGATGTTTTTCATGGAGAGCATGATGCTTCCAAGGTGTTAGCATTTGTGGCACAGTTTGATATTGCTTTTAGTGATGAGGACTTCACTGAGAAGTCTAAAGTACGCCATGCTAGCATGTTTTTGAAGGGGACAGCCGCTCATTGGTGGATCACTGAAAAGACCACCAAAGATCCCATTTGCACTTGGAAAGAGTTTAAGGACAGATTTTATGCCCAATTCTTGCCACCTAATGCGGAGCAAACTCTCACCCAAAAGTGGGATAGACTTGAGCAAAGAGATAATGAAAGTGTGCAACAGTATGTCAATAAGTTTTGGAAAGTGTTGCTTGAGGTAACTCCCTTTATGCAAATCATTGAGGATGAAAGAAAGAGGAAGTTTCGCTCCGGATTGCAACCAGCTTATCGTTCGGGCATTGAATTGCACCCGAAACACACTTTGCAACAACTTATAGCCTCTGCTCTGGCTACGGAGCACTTGGGGCTCAAAATTAAGCAAGATCAAGGAGGTTCAAAGGGCAAAGATAAGGCTGTCCCAAATCTGCAAAAAGGTGGACAGCCACCTAAAAAGAGTTTTCGGGAGATCCAGAAGGGAGGTAAAGCTGAAAATACCTCATCTAAAGATCATGGGCCAAAGAAGAACAAATTTGGCTTGACCCCCGAGCAAAGGGAGCAATATGCCAAGGAGGGGAAATGTTTCTCTTGTGGCAGCAAAGAGCACATGTTTCGACAATGCCCTGACCGCAAACCAAGGTATGAGGACAAGCAAACCAAGGCAAATGTGCATGCAGTTCCCGATGTGCAGGGAAACACAAAACATGATGGAAAAGAGCGGATGGTATGCAAAGCATGGGGTCAAATCAAGGATCAGCCCGCCTTATTTATGTTTGATTATTGTGCAACAAATAACTTCATCTCTATTCAGATGGCAGCTGCCTTGGGTATTGAGGTTGAGAACATGAGACCTCAAATTGAAGCAGAAGCTGCCTTTGTTGGTAAAGAGGTGCAGGTTACCCCACTAATAGGGAAGTTGCGCATACATATCCAGGGTTACCTTGATCATGAGCATTTCTTGGTTGCACCACTTAATGCATGTGATGTATTGCTTGGCAAGCCATGGCATCATAGGCTTGAGCCCCACAAAGAGTACAAGACAAACATGATTTCTTTTATGCATAGAGGCCGCATGCATGTCATTGATGCCGGCAAGGAAGGGAATTCCATCCCACTTGTATCTCACATCCAGATTAATAAAGCAATGAAAAAGAGTCTTTCTGCGTACTTGGTTTTTGTTCGTGATAGCATTGAACCAAGTCATCAAAATGTGAATGCTTTGACTCATGATAGGCTGAATTTCCTTCATACATTCAAAGATTGTTTTGCTGATGCATTGCCAGGTAAATTACCTCCTCAAAGGCCCAAGGATCATCGCATAGATCTTGTGCCAGGCAGTTCTCCACCTAATAAACCCGCATACCATGTGAGTGCCGCACAACAAGAAGAGATCATGAAGCAGGTTAATGAGCTTCTAGAGAAAGGTTTGGTTCAGCCAAGTTCCTCACCTTATTGCTCTCCCGTGCTTCTTGTTCAAAAGAAAGACGGGTCATTCTGCATGTGTGTGGATTATAGAGCTTTAAATAAGCTAACCATCAAGAATAGATTTCCAATCCCGCATATTGATGACATTTTGGATAAGCTTGATGGCTCGGCTTGTTTCAGCCGTCTTGATTTGAAGAGTGGTTATCATCAAATACGAGTAGTGCCACAAGATGTCCACAAAACTGCATTCAGGACAGCTTTTGGATTATATGAATTTTTGGTGATGCCTTTTGGTCTCACCAATGCCCCAATCACATTCAATCATATGATGGATAGGATATTCCGACCCCATCGCAATCATTGGTGTATTCTTTGATGACATCTTGGTTTTCTCCAAGAATGAGCAAGAACATAGAACTCATTTGGTCACAGTGTTCGAAGAGTTGCGGAAGCATAAACTTTTCACTAATGCCAAGAAAAGTGAGTTCTTTCTTTCAGAGATACATTATTTGGGTCACATTGTATCCAAGGATGGAGTAAGAATGGATCCTGCAAAGATAGAAACCATTCGGAATTGGCCAGAGTTGCAAAATGTACATCAAGTACGTAGTTTTCTGGGATTATGTTCATACTATAGGCGTTTCATAAGGCATTTTGCTACGATAGCCACCCCTCTACATGATCTCACAAAGAAGAAAGCCACTTTCAAATGGACTCCAAAGGAACAGGATGCCTTCTTGCAACTCAAGCATGCTATCATACGTGGACCCGTATTGATCGTTCCCGACCTACAAAGGTCATTCATAGTGGAATGTGATGCTTGTGGCGATTGTATAGGGGTTGTCCTAAATCAAGAAGATCATGCAGTAGCATATGAGAGCCATCGTTTGCATGATGCTGAGCTTCATATGGATATCTATGAGAATGAGCTCTTGGCTGTAATTCATGCCTTAAAGATATGGAAACATTATCTTCTTGGGACTGAATTTGTAGTCAACACAGATCATCAAAGCTTGAGATACTTTCTATCTCAAACAAAGCTTTCGGAGAAGCAGATGAGAATGGCAAACTTTCTTTCCATGTTTCATTTTCAGATTGTACATACTCCGGGAAAGAAAAATGTGGTGGCAGAGGCATTATCCACGAGGCCTTACGTGGCTGCAGTTTCAGTGGCCTCTCATGGGGACTTATCTGCCATGCGAGATTTGTATCATTTGGATGCTGATTTTTGCCATATATGGACTGATTTGATGGCTGGTCACTCTCACATGCCTCTTATGTGATCAAAGAGGGTTATCTTATGAAGGATAACTGCTTATGTGTGGTGAAGGATATGCGTCCAAAGGTTATGGAGGAATGTTACGCTCCACCTTATGCTGGTCATAGAGGTATCATGCCTACTACACGCATGATTGAGAGATATTTCTTTTGGCCAAGCATGCGTAAAGACATTGAGGCATATGTACGTGCATGTATTACTTGCCAAAAGGTAAAATTTGACAGGCAAAAACCTCCAAGTTTGCTTCAGCCATTACCTATTCCCTCGCAGCCATGGGAAAGTATTACTATGGATTTTATTATGGACTTGCCTAGATCCCAGCATGGGAATGATGGAACTGTTTTCGCGTGACTTGTATTCTTGTGTTTGCCTGTTTGACGTGCCACTTACTGAGCTGGGACGCCTGCCAGTGAGTCGTGAAGTTTGCTCTGTCTTCTGATGAGTTTTGTTGCGTGTGAACAGGTGGTAAGTGTATTCCATTTGTTTATTTTATGGCATTATTTCTAACCTTTGTTTTTATAAGGTCTCCCAATGTAGCGTTTATGACTAAGGGACCGTCCTTGCACAAATACGAGCGGTGCATTTAGGGTGATAGGTTTAGGGACTCCTCTCTAGATCAAAATGGCCATGTCCAAATCTTCTCCCTTGTACATAACTTGAGAATCGAACTGTCTAGCCTACCTATACCAAGGATCTCCAAGTGATGTAGCAAGATTCTCTCATCCTACCAATCAAGTGTACACTACCAGTCTACCTTGCCATATTTTTTAGGCCTCTCAACAACCCCATATGGAATACTGAGTGGACATGAAAGTTGCGAAGTACTGCGGGCATTTGGGATCTTCATTAAGCAGGGTTTCTATATTTTTTTAAGCATTTGGAAATTTTTTTCCCAAAAAAATTTTTTTGGGAAAAAACAAAAACCCAAAAAAAAAAAAACTCGTACCGGCTCACACTCGTTAATGAGTGGGCGGTCTCCCCAATATCTCATGGTGCCCTTTTTAGGGTGGGCACTCATTATGGGCACCCACTCTTGGACCATGGTGGGAAGGGGAGCCCTCCCTTAACTGTATGTGGGTGGTGGTGGGTGCATGGTCACCTAACCACCCCCCCCCCCTTTGGAAACCTTCAACTGGCCGCCCCCCCATGCAAAGGGTGAGTCGGCCAGCTATACGTGGTCGGCCACCTTTGCCCGCAACAAGCGACCCTCTCCACCTTTGGCGTGCAGGCAACCTTCCCTTCGCCTGCCCACAGGCGGCAACGCACTAGTGATTCTTCTATTGCCCGCAGGCGACTGCAACGAAACGACTGCAATCCGACGACTCGTCCTTCTCTTGCCCGTAGGCGGCTGTGCCCAGGCGTCCTACTCTTGCCCGTAGGCGGCATCGCACAAGCGCCACCTTACTCTTGCCCGTAGGCGGCATCGCACAAGCGCCACCCTCTCTAGCCCGCAAGTGGCATCGCACAAGCGCCACCCTCTCTAACCCACAAGCGGCTGCAAACAGGCTCACTTTTCTCTTGCCCACTAGCGAGCTACACACAGGGCCCAGGTCTATCTCCTACCCACAAGCGAGCTGCATTCAGGCGATTCTCTCTTCCACAAACGGGCAGCTACCGGCGTCTCTCTCTACCACGTTCATTGAATGAGATTCAAGCAAAGGTCCTTGGTGTAAAACATTCGAGGGATATTCACTGCTGCTAAGACCCATTCGGTGCCGGGTAGTCCAAGCTTTTGGAGAACCACGGTCCATGGGTGCCGAGATCGGGAGAGCCAGGCGTTAGTACGGGAGCGCCTGTTTGTGCGTGGTCCTGCAACACCAGTGGGGCGCTCTCTGCGGATTCCGGTGAAGGCACGGGACCATAGAGACTAAACTTCTTCGAGTGGATCGCTCTTCCTCGAACGTCTACTTCAAGTCTCTTGTTTGGTAACTGTATTCATTTCAGTTGTACATGGACATCATCTGGTTCATTGAACCCATGGAGCATTGTATCACTTAAATACTCCCAATAATATATTATATATTGAGGGGGGGGGTCGGCCCGTTCCGGCCCCAGTGTTGGTGTCCATTGATCATTTCCTTTCATTTCAGTTTTTCAGTTGTTATTGAGTTGTCCATTCATATTGTGATATTTAAGTTGTGCTATTACGCGTGTGGGTGTCCAACGGAGTCTCCTCCCACTTGACCGGATCGGTTTCACCGAGGCTCTCTCACGAAAGTGTCCGTGTGTCTGCAGACCTCGAGCTAGAAAAGCCCTAGGCAGCGCTAGTCCATGAAGTCAATGATCCTAGAGGTTGGGCGAAATCCCTCATGGAACAGATAGTGAAACCTCTCGCAGATCTCATAGTATACTAGGCAGCGACATGTAATGCTCCTTTGTCTCAACTTTTGTGTGGCATGATAGGCAGACCCTCTCCTCCCTCCATCTCCATATGAGCTCCCCGGCTCTAAAGACGTGCTCAGCACTACCTATCTCCACTTTGAGGCAGTGGGATTAAACCCGTATCTCGCCAATCGCAATGCACATAGCATGGGACATGTGAATACTCGGGTAGCCCGGCTGCTAGATGATTCCATCCTTAGTGAGCCTGAGGAAGTGATCTCTATAGAAGTGCATCTTTGGTGGGAGGTCAGAAGGTGTGATCCATGTGTAGTGGGTGTAGATCCATGTGCAGCGGGCGTAGACGCTAAGAAGATCTAACCGGAGAACCTCGTTGGTGTCCTCATGAGAGAGGTGGAGAAAAGGGGAGTCCCATCTGTATCGAAGGGGTGGGAGGTGGTCCATGCCGAGCCCATATCCTAAGAACCAAGTGGAAACTAAGGCATTCCATACTCCACAATAACCCTCGTGTGCTAGCTATCTCGAGGACTCCAGGGCAAGCCTCAGGTGCCTGTGGGGATCCATGTGACTGATGCGATGGAGGTATGTGACTGTCTCGAAGAGTGAATCCACTACCATCGCGGCCGTAGCAAACTCTATCTAGATAATCTGGTGTGGGACTCATGCTTTGTTAGGGATCATATGAGAGAACATCATGACTTGGGGCCTCTCAACTTGTTGCCAATCCTTATCGGATAAATCTGGCCCCCAAAGCTTGCTCCATACATCAAGGCTAGTGTGACGAGGGTGTCAAAAAGCCAACCCTTTGTCCTAGGCTCCTCGAAATGTGCCTGAAAGCACTGCCGCTCATGTAAGCTCAAGGCTGCATATCCTCGTGTCACTCTAGCATGTGCTGCAATGGGAAGCATGGTGAAGCATGGGCCACTGAAAGTGACACCAAGGTAGACATAGGATGAGACAATCTCCACAGGATCCCCTCTATATGTGAAGCTATCTGGATGTAAGGGGCGGGAGGTATTGAAGACCATTAACTTGGTTTTACCAAGGTTAACAGTGAGGTCCCGCTGAGTGTAGAAGTCTTGTAAGGCATCTAAAGCCCCTCGGCTAAATCTGAAAGGAGGACGATGTCATCTACATAGAGTAGTAAGGGGATCAATATGCCTGCCAGTGTGGACCCAGCCCCACCTAATCTATCAATGAAGCTTGAGATCTCATCAATGTAGAGACCAAAAAGAGTGGGTGATAGAGGGCAGCCTTGTTTCACCCCAATAGTGCTGGAAAACTCCTGCAATGTACCTACTAGGTCTCACTCATCTGGTGACAGACTCACACAGGGCGATGCTGATCCAAACCATGTTAGATGAGACTCCCATCTCTTGTAGACGTTGTAAGAGGCACGCTCAAGGTACAGTATCAAAAGCTTTGCGGAAATCCACAAAGCAGCAGTAAATCCTTTGATGCGTGCTCTACCCTCCTCGACGATGGCACGGAAGATGAAGATGTGGTCAAGGGTAAAGTAGCTCCTCTGAAAGCCTACCTATCCTAAGGCTCTACAACCCTGTCTCTCTGCAAATGAACTGAGCTCCGCCTCTAGCACCGATCCATAGAACTGAGCTGCTCTGAAAGCCTACCTATCCTAAGGCTCTACAACCCTGTCTCTCTGCAAATGAACTGAGCTCCTCTGAAAGCCTACCTATCCTAAGGCTCTACAACCCTCTCTCTCTGCAAATGAACTGAGCTCCGCCTCTAGCACCGATCCATAGAGTTTGGCCAATGTGTGGCCCATCATGATAGTCCTGTACTTATTAGGATCAAGTGGATCTCTAGCTGTGAGGATGGGGATGGTTGTCACCAGGAGGTGAAACTTTTTGCAGTTGTTTTCCTTATTTACATTTCTTTATAAATATATATATTTTTCTTTTCTTTCTCTTTGGTTGCTGTTGCTTTCCCCCGGGATCTCTTGGAAGGGCTTGGGCCATTGCAATGTCAGAATGGGTCAGCTAGTGGGACTTTGGACCAGTGGTTGGCTAAGCCTGAGAACTGCACTGAAAGATGAAGGACAGTGTCCAGGACATGGGCACTGAAAGATGAATGACAGTGTCCAGGACATGGCCACTGAATGAGGGTATAGGCCAGTTTACATTAGTAAGTGGCCGCCACCGAAATGTGAATGTATCTTGAATTCTAAGCAAATTCTGAAGTGACCATAATGGTCAAAGATGGTCAGGAGACCAGAAGGAATGCACATGACATCATCCCTAAAATCTAGGGAACTGCTATTTTTGGCAGTGTCGGAATTGAAAAGTGTTCGCGTCAGTTTGTGCGGAATGTCAAGGGGACCAAAAGCTGACAAAGGACTGTTGTGAGAATGTGAATCAGTCAGGAGATTTTTAGCCTGGAAGATTGCATGTGGAAAAGGCTTAAAAATGTGCCAAGTGTCAAATTTTGGTGCATTTTCCTCATAGAGAAGAGGGAAGCGTGGGAATTTGGAAAAAGGAGACTCATTTGCAGCCATCGAGTGGTTTTGTTGCAGGAAAAACAGCTATGGTGGTGCCCTACAACTCATGAATTGAGGGTTGAGCTTGCTCCCCATAGCCTCTCTCTCTCTTTCTCTCTCTTGCAGACTATGGAAATGCTCTCATCAGATAAAATCAGGTACAGTTGTGTGAATTTCATGCTTATATGCAAAGGTTAGTTGCCTCCTTGAACAGGAACAGGTGTAGTTGGTTCCTACACCAAAGCAGGGACGGAAGAGGGTAATAACCTCTTCAATACAATGCTGTTCCAGCACTGTTTAGGTGCTGTTTTTGGGCTGTTATGTTGCCCGGTTGATGCCAAAATGCAGTAGGACCTTGCTTTAGTCCTCCAGGACAGTACAAGGGTTATTTTGGGCTGAAAACAGAGCTGAAAACAGGTCTGTACAGAAAATTACAGCAAGCTGAATTGTGATGTTTTGGACTCCATTGGGTAGCTTGATGCCTATGGAAGTGAGCCTATCAGTTGGGACTCATTCTGAGATGTTATGGAACAGTTTTAGTGCAGTTATGCTGGCAAATTTCTCCCAGAATTTGTAAAACTCAGCTGATGCAAGTAGAGTGCTTTGTTGCACTTGTACTTTGTATTTTTCCAATCTTTTAACAATAAAGAAATACCGCAAGGGGCACCGGACTTCGGGGCCAATGTGTTGTTGAGCGAGGGAGCGAGGATTCTGTGATTGTGTGTCTGAGTAAGACCAGGTTATTTGTGAATGAATTACCGCTTTATGTGTCCATAGACCGGTTTTATGGTTCCGTTGCCGGGACAGGGTCCTCTTTTCTGCAAGAGCCCGGACACGGATTGGATTGGGTGAACAGGAGACACACATAGTGAGGTACAACTGATTACAGGTGAGAAAGAGTACGGTCTCTTTCTTTGGATACAGGTTCCCTTTAACTTTCAGTTGACAGTATGACAGACAAAGGGAAAGGCAAGCTCCCTGCCGAAGAGAGTTCCTCTTCTACTCGCAGACACCATATAGAGGTGACAGGTGCCCAGGTGTCAGCCTCTGCTCGGATGGAGCCAATAGTACAGCCAGCCAGTCCGCAAGGGGCACCGGACTTCGGGGCCAATGTGTTGTTGAGCGAGGGAGCGAGGATTCTGTGATTGTGTGTCTGAGTAAGACCAGGTTATTTGTGAATGAATTACCGCTTTATGTGTCCATAGACCGGTTTTATGGTTCCGTTGCCGGGACAGGGTCCTCTTTTCTGCAAGAGCCCGGACACGGATTGGATTGGGTGAACAGGAGACACACATAGTGAGGTACAACTGATTACAGGTGAGAAAGAGTACGGTCTCTTTCTTTGGATACAGGTTCCCTTTAACTTTCAGTTGACAGTATGACAGACAAAGGGAAAGGCAAGCTCCCTGCCGAAGAGAGTTCCTCTTCTACTCGCAGACACCATATAGAGGTGACAGGTGCCCAGGTGTCAGCCTCTGCTCGGATGGAGCCAATAGTACAGCCAGTCTTGTTAGAGGAAGAACAGGAACAAGAGGATTTATTTCATGCGCAGCTCCTGAGCATGGTTGGTACCTTTGAACAGTTGGTGAAGAATCCCAGGATGAAGAGGTATTTGCAGTCAAGGACAGGGGATTCCCAGGTTGAATCATCTTAGCATGCAGTTGAGAGGGCACACGAACAAATGCCAAGGATGCCACAGCATGTAGAGCAGACACCAGCAGTGGCAGCTGATCCAGTGCAGCATGTTGAACAGGCACAGGTACATGCATTTAATGGCCAGGAAAGTAATGTGCAAAGGGTCATGCCGACCATTCCTCCATTCGTTGCTTTCCAGCCTGGCTATTTTGGTGGTGGATCTGTTTTCCAGGCCATGGCTAGACCGCCCACAGTTTTGCCAGGATTGATGTCAAGAGGGTCACCAGGAATGATGCCTATGGAAGCTGTGAACCCTCTTTATGCCAATATAGGTGTGCAGCCCGGATTTCAAACTTATATTAGTCCAATTTTGGGGCCCGCAGCACCTGTCAGTGTGGCTGAATTTTCTCAACCTAGTGGACAAAGAGCAGTAAGGACTGATGCAGAAAAGGTGCAAAAGGATTACAAAGAAGGAGGTCAAGCAGTAAAGTTTGAGACTTTCAGTGGGATGCAAGACAAATTGAAAGCGCTGACTTTTATTCAGCAGTTTGATGCAGCATACACTGGGGGTAACTTTACAGAGTCTTCTAAGATGCGGAAGGCTGCTACTTTCTTGAAAGGTAATGCATTGCAGTGGTGGACCTCACTGTTGATGTGAGGACAAGCACCTGCTACATGGGTTCAATTTAAGCAGCAGTTCTCTTTTGCCTGGCTTACAAATACTTTTGAAGTGGATGTTATGACAGCATGGCACAAACTTGATGCAGCCAACTGTGTAAATTTGGAAGAATATAATAAGAAGTTTTGGGATGCACTCTTGCCAGTAACTTCCTACAGGACAGTGCCATTGTCAGAGCAAATAGAGAAGTATTGCTATGGTTTGCCCAAAGAAATCAGGGATTATTGCATTAAGACCAATGTTTCTAATATGACTCAGCTCATTGAGAATGCAAACATGGCTAATGCATTGCTACAGGGAGGTTCACGTGGCTTTAAGAGCACAGTGAAGAAGGAACCTCAAGACAAAGGACAGAAGAGGCCACTGTATGGCAAGTCATTTGAAGAGAGAAAGGCATTGATGCAAGCTGGGAAATGTTTCATCTGTGAACAGAAAGGGCATATGGCTGCAAAATGTCCACAACAGCCACCAAAAGATGCGGAGGATAAACAAGGGCCACCCAAGAAGAAGACAATGCCTAGTGCAGGATTGATACCTGACATGGTTGGTGACCAGCCATGTGATGATGCGACAGAATTGTGCAGAGCATGGGGTAAAATCAGAGATGCTACAGTGCTGATTTTCTTTGACCCTGGTGCTCAAGCCAACTTTATTTCACCGGCATTGGCAGCCAAGTTGGGAATTCGTGCTGAAGAGATAGGACCAGTTGGACAGGCTGATTTGGCATGCCCTGGGCATTCAGTTCCTGTCACTCCTATACTTGGCAAACTTCGCATGCATATACAGAGTTATGTGGACACAGAGGAGTTTCTTATCATGCCCTTGGAAGGATGTGATGTCTTGTTGGGAATTCCATGGTGTCATAGGAAACATGCAGTGTTGGATGCTTTCAACAGGAAAATCACAGTTGCACATAGGGACAAGACTCATGTTCTGGATGTGAAGCTGAAAGGAGAGCCTGTCCCAGTTATTTCTGCTTTTTGAACCTGAATTCTGAATGACCTGTACATTTGTATTATATGTTTGGCAATGTACAGTTTTGACGTTTGTTGTCAATGACTTAATCAATGAATGAACTTTCAGTGCTTTGAAGTTGTATCTGTTACGCTTCAAATGAATGATTTACATGTTGTGACACTAATAGTACAAGATATATGCTATCGCCCTGTGTTGCATCCGGAAACATGTATTTGAAAGGCTTGAACCTGCGATGGCACAAATGGTAGTGGGGAATTCCTATCATCGCCCCGTGTCATCCGTTGGCAGGAGATACATGCGATGACACTAATCACGTGGTGTGATAGTCCTGTGTCATCCGTTTGCATGTGGACTTGCAAGGACAGTGTCCAGGACATGGGCACTGAAAGATGAATGACAGTGTCCAGGACATGGCCACTGAATGAGGGTATAGGCCAGTTTACATTAGTAAGTGGCCGCCACCGAAATGTGAATGTATCTTGAATTCTAAGCAAATTCTGAAGTGACCATAGTGGTCAAAGATGGTCAGGAGACCAGAAGGAATGCACATGACATCATCCCTAAAATCTAGGGAACTGCTATTTTTGGCAGTGTCGGAATTGAAAAGTGTTCGCGTCAGTTTGTGCGGAATGTCAAGGGGACCAAAAGCTGACAAAGGACTGTTGTGAGAATGTGAATCAGTCAGGAGATTTTTAGCCTGGAAGATTGCATGTGGAAAAGGCTTAAAAATGTGCCAAGTGTCAAATTTTGGTGCATTTTCCTCATAGAGAAGAGGGAAGCGTGGGAATTTGGAAAAAGGAGACTCATTTGCAGCCATCGTGTGGTTTTGTTGCAGGAAAAACAGCTATGGTGGTGCCCTACAACTCATGAATTGAGGGTTGAGCTTGCTCCCCACAGCCTCTCTCTCTCTTTCTCTCTCTTGCAGACTATGGAAATGCTCTCATCAGATAAAATCAGGTACAGTTGTGTGAATTTCATGCTTATATGCAAAGGTTAGTTGCCTCCTTGAACAGGAACAGGTGTAGTTGGTTCCTACACCAAAGCAGGGACGGAAGAGGGTAATAACCTCTTCAATACAATGCTGTTCCAGCACTGTTTAGGTGCTGTTTTTGGGCTGTTATGTTGCCCGGTTGATGCCAAAATGCAGTAGGACCTTGCTTTAGTCCTCCAGAACATACAAGGGTTATTTTGGGCTGAAAACAGAGCTGAAAACAGGTCTGTACAGAAAATTACAGCAAGCTGAATTGTGATGTTTTGGACTCCATTGGGTAGCTTGATGCCTATGGAAGTGAGCCTATCAGTTGGGACTCATTCTGAGATGTTATGGAACAGTTTTAGTGCAGTTATGCTGGCAAATTTCTCCCAGAATTTGTAAAACTCAGCTGATGCAAGTAGAGTGCTTTGTTGCACTTGTGCTTTGTATTTTTCCAATCTTTTAACAATAAAGAAATACCGCAAGGGGCGCCGGACTTCAGGGCCAATGTGTTGTTGAGCGAGGGAGCGAGGATTCTGTGATTGTGTGTCTGAGTAAGACCAGGTTATTTGTGAATGAATTACCGCTTTATGTGTCCATAGACCGGTTTTAATGGTGGTGTTAGCGGACCAAGGGGGTGGAAATCCTTCACAAAGGGCTCTATTAAACATGTAGACTAGTAGGGGCGCCAAGGTATCATCGACATATGAGATGTACTCAGCAACAATAAGTCCCTCCTGATCCTATAGTCTACGGATGGCCTTGAGAACCATGCCCTTTGTGAAGAAGGTGGAGGTGGTGGGGCAGGGATTTGGTGGTGGGGATGGATGGAGATGGCTGATGGGGGATATGATAGAGGGAGCGTGCATAGCAGTGCCATGTGTCCAGGCAAGTGATAAGTGTGGGGGGACGGTGTTCTCAGAGTTTCCTCCAGACCTCTTTGCAGTTTGGCCCTAAGAAGAGTCAGTATAACTCATCTTCTTTCCAAGCGTAGAACTCTCGTTTCTTACATTGGGTGAGGCGTTGAGAAATCCGTTGCGCTTGGCGCTTCATGATTGCTCAATCCGTGCTAAATGCTTAAGACCAGAGCGTGTGGCTCGGCATTCATCATCATACCAACAATTCTCAGGCATGGAACCACAAGGTGTTTTGGCAGTAGACCGTTGCGTGCAAATGAAAGAGGTGGTGGCAGATGTGTGGAGTATGGTGGTGATATGTGATGTGAGGGTGGTTAGGGAGACAGTTGATTCCACATCCTAGAGTTGGCGGTAGATATGGTCGGAGTAAACAGGGTCAAGCTCGTGATCAAAATGGACCTAGGTGTAATGTGAGAGGGGGGGGGGATGGGTGGTATGCAAGTAAGAGTGAAAGAGAGGTAGACATGGTCAACTTCAAAGGGGGGTGATAGGATGTCAGCGGGGTGGTGTGCCAAAGCCGGAGATCCCATCAGGCAGTCCACGGTGCTCGTATCTCCCGAGTAAGGGAAGGAGGTGAGGGCGTCGCAAGAGGGCGATCAAGACATCCCATTATAGATAACAAGACCACATGCAGCTCCCAACTCTAAGAAATGTCTCCCAGACACTCATAGTAACAAAAAAACCAGTTTCTAGCTTTCGAAACCTTGAAACTTCGAAACGGTTTTTAAAAACCTCGAAACCTCTCTAGTGCAGCAGTTTTGCCCAAATTTTAGGTTTTGTTCCTGTCCCCCCTCTCCCCCGGGTGGATTTTTCTGGGATTTTTTATTTTTATTTTTCTTCCATATCCTCCTCACTACCTTCCTTCCCTCTTCTTCTCCTGCCTCCCTCCTTCTTCTGCTACTTCTTTCACCTCTACTCCTTCCTTCATTCTCTTCTTCTCTCCTCTTCTTCTTCCTTTCTCTTCTTCTCTCCTCTTCTTCTCCCTTGCTCTTCTACTCCTTTTCTCTTCTTCTCCTCTCTTCTTTTCCCTTTTTCTTCATACACCATCCTTCAATGTCTTAAATCTTTCCCAATTTCTACCTTCTCTTCTTCAATTTCGTAGGAGTCCTTGATTGAACCACTTGTGGCATCTAATCAAGCAAAATTGCCATAATGCCTCACCAATATAAGGATGGTTCCCCGAGATGTGTGAGAAGACATTTTTTCATCATTACACTATGTTTTTAGATGGATACTATAAGTTAAAGCTTTAAGTATTTATACTTTATGAAATTATTGATTTTTCGAAACCTCGTGGTTTCTTAGCCGAGGGACGAAACCTTTCGAAACAAAACCCGAAATAACTCAAAATGAAAAAAACCTCGAAATGTTTCTTGTGACTATGCATACACTGTAACTTCCTGAATAGGGCCTGAAGAAGAGGTACAAGCATAGAGTCACATCCTGAATGCAGGGGTGTGGCTCTTGATCAAAGAGTTATGTCTTTAGACGCACTATTGTGTCTCTTGAATGAGACATATCCTTTCACAATAACCCTTGTGACGCATTGTGACCTTTCAATGATACCCTTTCACTAATGATCAGTGATGAGGCTGTAATTAAGAGATTAATCACAAGTTGTGGCAAGAATTCTCAAGAGCCAATGAGCCGGGCTAATCTGCAGCTAGTCAACGCTGGGCCGAGTACTTCCTTCTTAACAGTTGTGGTTGGCCGAGATAAGGAGACATCTACTTGTGTTGACATTTGAGGACATATACAATGTAGACATAGGTAAAGTAGGGTAGAAAGACTATTGTGAGCCCTTCATTCCATAGACACAGTCATTTAGTGTTTTTGAGGCTAGGTAAGGATTTGCACAGGATCGACTAGGTGCATGCCAAGGAAGGGTCATGCAACGCTCAGAGGCCACATGCCTATGCAAATGAAACAGGCTGAGACCAGAAAGCGAAGAAGACCGGCATTGGGCACTGAGAAGGGCTAGAGGTCAGCAAAATGCAGCGCCGGGTGTGCATTTGGGGGGCAGGATTTGAGCTATTCGACACTAAGAGATGGGATTTTGTTTATGAAAGAAAATTTATGTTTGAAAATATAGAAAGAAAGAAAGAAAGTAATATTAATGTCTACAAAAGACCTCAAGGCCTATGAGACCATAAGTGATACAATGACACCATAGAGGTAAAAGAAAGAGAAGCCAGAGCACATGATGTGCAAGGAGCCAAGATGGAATCACTCCCCAGCTAGCCTCAGCAATATTGAAGATTTTTTTATGAATGAAGCTAGGCGAGAGATGTAACACCTAGTATGCATGGTACCTATATCACAGGTGTGTTCCATAAAGATGGTAGATAGCAGCCTGCCTTCACCTACAACAATTCTCAATGCCATTTATGCTCCTAAAAGGGGAAAAAACAGCAGCAAAAGTGCTCGGCAATCTGTTGCCACAACACAACCCCTAATTTATGAAAGTAATAGTCACTAATGGTGTAAACAAGAGAACGGAAGCCCTCATAGATGTACAAAAATTTGAGAGCAAAACAGCTAATTACAAATATTTAAGTTCACAAACCTTCTGCATATCCCCTGATTGAAAGTATTACCCTACCTTTGACACTGATTTGAGAAGAATACCTGAACAACAAAGGTGTCTCGAGAAGCCAACTGTTTCACTGCTGCAGCAATGGATGCTGTGTCACGGCCTGAGGCGACCACTAACAATGGCCCCTCTCTGCAATGTTGCATTCAAACCAAGGGGCTTATTAGAAAAAACCAAAATTAGATAATTCAATTCAACCCCTCTTCCATAGAGTATGTCTAGAACCTTCTAAAAACAGATATTTAAATACTTCTTAAAAGCAGTTAGATTTACAAAAAAATAAATGTCAAGAAGTACTTTTCAACATCCTGTCTCGCTAATGCTGCAATCTTCTTGGCATCTGCCTCAGGAACAAAAGTTGAAAACTCCTTGTCCCTTAACATGGGTACACCTTCAGCGCCTTTGACATGTTGAGACAATAGCAGGTACCTGAGATCTGATTGGATACATTTAATTATACTATCAATCTTCTTGTGTATGATGACTGGCAACCACCTCAGCCACCTATTATAGCCTCCCTTTGGTCGATTGACACGCTGCAGAATTTATAAGTAGATAAATAATTACTTGGCAAAAAAAACCACAGAAAAATTCTCACGCATACAAAATCAAAACCAAAACATAAGCAGTCACAATATATAAGGCCAAAATTCAGCTACACTTGTAAGGGGAAAGGAAGAAAGACGGGGTTGGGTGTTTATAGAAAGGACTATAGCATCCGAGGTGCACAAAAAAGGCCACATGTAAGCATAGTTGCCAGGCGTTTCATGAAACGCGTTTCATAAACGTTTCTTTCAAATCCCAGAAGTTTCAAAAACGTTTCATACAGAACGGGGGGGGGGGGGGGTGGGTTACAGGCCCCAAAATTTATATATAAGTTTATAATATGTAAAAAATATGTTGCCTTCCCTCCACAACAATATTAAACATGCATCATTTACACATTAAAACATGTTTTCAAGTAAAAACTAAAGAATCTGGGTAAAAAAACGCTTAAATCGTACAGTTCCCAGGTGGACATGAATGAAATGTGTTTCATTCATATGAAACGTTTACAAAACGTTTCGTTTCATTGAAACTAAATGAAGCACGTTTCATTGCAACTATGCATGTAAGATGGGATGTGTTTGCTTAAGATTAATGTGTTTGAGTAAGATAAATCAACAAAATTACATGCAAGATAATAAGAGCATATATGAATACAAAAGATGATAATGGTAGAACCAATTTGCAAGTACAAGGCAAAAGCCGGACATGAACACATCAATGGCAAAACTGGAATAAGTTACGGTTAACCACTCCATAGGTTAACACATGGTTTCACCCACCCGACCTAGCCCTAAGCACTGCATAGGAACCCTTGATGCAAGAACAATGTTACATGCACTGAGGTTGATGTAGTAACGCACAACAAGCCTTCTTTGAACCTTTACTTTGGTTAGATCTTTAGCATCCATTCACTAAGTAGAGAGAGAAGAGAATAGAAGAGGAAGTAGACCAAGGTGGTTCCAAACGTTATGTACTGTACGGATCCGTACGTACTGTACGTTGTTTGGTACGGAAAAAACTTTTAAGGTACGTAAAAAGACGTACCATTGGTAAAAATACATAAAATCTCAGAAATTTCAGCCACCTACATAAAATTTCAGTCCATGTCCACATTGACATATAAAACTTTCGAAATAGAGACACAACAAGGTCAAAAACCTACTAATTCAAAAGTGAGAAATTAAAATCACAAGTCAATGCATGATTGCTCTGACAAATTCAATGCACAATGCCATACAATTTCAATCAGGATTTAGCAATCATGCAATGCATAATATTTAGTGGGCAGCTCAGCTGAGAGAAAGAAAGAAAGAAAGAACGATTTTATTAACGTCTTCCAAAAGACCGAACTCGGCCTATGAGACAAATCGGAGTACCTGAATGGGGTATCCTCTGTCATCCCAACAAAATGAGAGAGAGAGAGAGAGAGAGAGAGAGAGAGAGAGAGAGACTTGAAGGAGAGAAAGAAAGAAAGAAAGAAAGAAAGATTTTATTAACGTCTTCCAAAAGACCGAACTCGGCCTATGAGACAAATCGGAGTACCTGTATGGGGTATCCTCTGTCATCCCAACAAAATGAAAAAGTACTGAATAAAAAAAGCTGAATCTGGGTGTGCAGGGGATGGAGCTCTATTACTAGGAGAATGCAAAGCTATATGCATGGAGTATACAATCATGATATGCAACCTAGCTAGCTCCATCCTGTACCATACTGGGGGTATAAAATGGTATACATCAGTGAAGGGGGTGTCCACAGCTCCCTGAAGAACATGCCTGGGTGTGCTCTGAAGCGAGCCAGTCGCTCCGCACCCTCTCTGTGAAACTGAGCTCTGATCTCTGTCATCTCTCTCTGGTATAGGCGTGGTGTCCGAAAGCCAGGTGTCCTCTGTCTCCTGCGGGCTCTAAGTGTCTCTGCTCTCTGGAGAGTAATTCCCTGCCGTGTAGGGGCTGGTAGGGGTATGGATCTCTGAAAAAATGTAGTAATCTGTGTCTGTCGCCCCCCCTCTGGAGCTGTCTGAGCCTGTAATAATGTCTCTCTGTGGCGCTGTATGTCTAGAATGTATCTCCCCAGTATGCGCTGGTCTGCTGTCTCAAAGATCTGGCGTAGGGAATGTGGCTCTCTGAATAAAATGGAATATCTCTCTCTGATGGCTGTATATGCTCTGCATCTGCATACATAATGCTCCTCACTCTCCACCTCCTCTCTGCACAATCTGCATACCCTCTCCTCTCGGGGGATCCGTGCTGCTCTGCCAGTCTCAATCTCCAATCGGTGTGATGAAACTCTGAGCTGACCAATAGCCACTCGGGAGCCGTGTGGTAAAAAGCCCTCCATGTATCTAGGCCTCTCTATAAATCCATCATCAGTGATACTCATGAAGTGATCTCTGTAGTATAGCATCTTCGGTGGAAGAGGCTGTGTAGGCGATATCCATGTCTCTCGTGTATAGAGCTGCCATAGATCCTGTCTCAATACTCTGTTCCTCTCACTATGAGAGAGACGGATATGTGGTGCATCCCTGTCATACTGGAATGGTGGTAGATGATCCATGTCTAGGCCATGCTGTGAGAACCAATGTGTGACCTGTGCATACCATGATCCTCTGTCTCCTGCCTCAGCCAACTGTCTAGATGCCTGAAAAGCTCTGTATGATAATCTGTCCTGTGGCATCTCTCTGAATCTGTCTAGCAGGCATATAGTCTGAAATATGGCCTCTACCATCATAGGAGGCGCAGCAAACTCTGCTCGGATAATGTCATGAGGTACTGACGGTTTGCTGCGTATCATGCGTGCCATCATGAGGGCCTGTGGTCTCTCTATCTGTGTCCACCAATGAGTAGCAAGGCCTGGCGCCCATACTGCTGCTCCATACATCAATGCCAGTGTGACTAATGTGTCAAATAGCCACCCCTTCGTCCGGGGCTCCTGAAAATGCGCCTGGTGGCACTGTCTCTCTAGCATAGCCAATGCTGCATATCCCCGTGTCAATCTAGCTCTGGCTGCTGAACCCATGGTAAAGCGTGTGGCTGCTGCAGAGAAGGTAACCCCTAGGTACACGTATGATGTCACCACCTCCACCTGGCATCCTGCGAGAGTGAATGTCAGCTGACTCCTGCCCTGTCTCGATGTATGAAAGACCATAACCTTGGTTTTCCCAAGGTTCACAGTAAGACCCCTCTGTGTGCAGAAATCATGGAGTGCATGTAGATGCTGCTGTAGACCACCTGGGGACTCAGACACCAATACAATATCATCAGCATAGAGCATAATATGTACTGAGGTACCTGCTAAATCAACTCCATCTCCGCCTCCCCGTGTAATGAAGTCAGCCACCTCATCAATGTATAACCCAAATAGCGTGGGGGAAAGTGGGCATCCTTGCTTCACACCAATGGTGCTAGCAATAGTCTCGGACATACCTCCTGGACATCTGACTCGCCCAAAAACCTGCTCATATAATGCATAGATGCCCCATGTCATATCTGCTGGTATGCCAAGAGACTGTAGGCGCTGAAAGAGCCTCTCTCGTGGTACTGTGTCAAATGCCTTGCGGAAATCCACAAAGCAGCAATAGAGCTTTCTCTTCCTCACTCTGGCCTGATCAATTATACATCTCAAAGTGAATACATGGTCAGTGGTAGAGAAAGCTCTCCTGAAGCCTGCCTGCCCTGATGAGCGTAAACCTGCTCGCTCAGCATATAAGCTAAGCTCCTGCTCCAGCACTGCACCATAGAGTTTGGCTAGCACGTGGCCAACCATAACCGTCCTGTAGTTGCTCGGATCGAGCATATCCCCTGTTTTGTGAATCGGCACAATGGTGTGCATCGTCCACTCCGCAGGCAAACCCTCTGCTAGTGCCCTGTTAAACAGGTGTGCAAGAAAAGGAGCTAAAGAATCTACTGCATATATGAGATGCTCACCCTGCAGGCCCATATGGTCGGCGGCCCGTCCATGCTGTAGGCGGCGGATAGCTTCCTGTACCATCGAGTGGGTAAAGAAGCTAGCTGTGGTAGGTCGAGGCTCCTGTGGCTGAGGTATAGGTGGCTGCTGTGGGGCATGGTATAGACCCTCTGCATATGTGTGCCATGTCTGTGGGTCTGCAATAGGTGTCGGGGTCCGGGGCTCTCTGAAGTGCCGCCATGAGACAGGGCTATCTCTACTCATGAAGAAATGAAAGATCTCTAGCTCCTGTATCTCTGCAAAGGCCCGCCTTTTGCGGCGAGTAAGTCTCCTCATCTCTCTCCTCGACTCCTGCTCTGTGATGGCTCCCAAGGCTCTCTGTATGCGGAGTCGTGAGTATAGGGCTCTGCACTCGTCATCATACCATCTGTTCTGGGGCATAGTCCCAGGTCTCGCAGGCTCTCCTGAGTGTACACGATGTGGGAAGCTCTGTAATGCAGCCGTGTGTAGGAGTGATGCGAGCTGGGCTGTAATGGTATCCATAGATGCCAGGGGATCCATGAGTAGGAGCCCATCCTCTACTCTGCCAGTGTATATGTCTGCCATGTCATGTGTGAAGTAGATGGTAGTGTGTGGCGTCGGTATATGGGGGGCTGGTGATACTGGTGATCCGGCTAGTGAAAATGCCAAGTATGTATGATCTGCCCCAATAGGACGAGGTGGAATGGAGAATGAGGTGACAAGCTGTGATGCCTCCAAAGACCCCATAATGTAGTCTACCACCGTGCCTCCGGTCCGTGTATGACCCCCATGTGGGAAGCATGTCAGCCCTCCTGATCCCGGCCACTGTAGCATCCCGTTATAAATAACGAGACGATGCCTGGCTCCCAACTCTAGTAAGTGGTCCCCATAATGCCCTCTGTCTGGTCCAGTGTCCTCTGATGCCCGACTAGCCCCTATCTCCTCTGGATCCACAGGGTGGAGGATCTCCATGTCATCATAGTCATACACCTCACACTGTCTGCTCTGTGTGTGGGCATTGAAGTCGCCCGTAAGAAATACTTCCCCTAGTGTAGAATAATGCATAATCTCCTCTGACAGACAAGTGTATGGCGAGGCTCCTATCTCCTCCTCCTGTGGCATGTCCTCTGTAATGACGTAGGAGGATCCTGATGGAGAAAAGTAACATAGAGCTATGTATATAACCCTGTCCTGTGAGAGCTGTAAGCTGATCCACATGTATCTGGCCTCTGGATCCTGTGCTACCACTCTCAGTCTCCCCTGTAGCTCCCGTCTGAATAGGACTGCTACTCCCCCCGACCCTCTCGAGGTACCCTGGCGTGTGGTCCTCCTGTATGCTGACTCCCACTGGAATCCCTCTACTCGAGGTAGCCCTCTCTCTGGGCTCTGATGTGTCTCTGTCAGAAGTATGATGTCTCTCCCCACCATAACATGCTCCAGTCGTCCAGGCTGCACCCATAGTGAACCATTACAGTTCCATACTGCTATGTGTATCTCTGTCAGTGGCCTGGTCTGTGTCCCATAGGCCCCAAACCGCTAATCCATGGGCCGGCCATCAATGATGACCCGACCATCTCGATAGAAGGCCTTCTTGCCTTCTCTCCTCGCGTGTAAGACTCGTGGCATGCAAGTTCTCCTATGCTCAAGCTGCATCCTCGTGCGATCATCATCCAAGAAAATAGGAGCTCCCTCTAAACCCCGTAGTATGACCCTCTTCCTCATGAAGGCGACCCTCTCCGTCTCTCCTGCAAACTGTAGGATGAGGGCTCGCTTGCGTGTTGAGTCTTTCCCGGCTCTCCATGCTTTGGTGAAGGGGAGAGGGTGCTCTTCCTTGTAGCCGAGCTTCATGCATAGAAGCTGTCCATCTTTCTCGGGAGTGGAGTCGGGTGTCTCGGCTATACCTGTGACTCGAATGTTGAGGCGGCGGGCATGCCTCATCTTCTCCTCCTCAATGGTGGTGTGAATGATTTGGTGTTCTTCCCTTTGAGTCTCCTCCCTCACTTCTTTACGGATGTTCTTCTTTACCACCTCGACCCATCCTGACTGCTTGGCTTCGAGCTTTCCCTCCATGTCCTTTGTGATCTCCTTGGAGATCTCTTCTTTGATGGCCGTGAGAGTGTTGTCATTGATCTCCCCTTCTTCCTTCTCAGCATTCTTGATGGCTACCATTTCCACTTTCAATGCACTCACCTCCTCCTTGAGTGCCGTGTTCTCTTGTTCGAGGTTCGTGACCCGTGCTTCGAGAGCTATGATGTGCCGATGTAGTTTGTTTTCCACCTCATTGAGGTTGGAATCGGATGTCTTCTTGTTCTCCTTGATTAGTGCCTTCATTGCCATCTCGAGGGCCTCGAGTTTCTCTTGGAGACTCGGGGCCATCCCTCCAGGTCACTCTGCAGTCCTTCCCACAGGCAGGGAGGAGAGAGAGAGAGAGAGAGAGAGAGTTATGTTGCTGCCTTGGGGGCCTGAGCAAGGGTGGGTGGGGAAAGGGGGAAAGGGGGCAGAAATGGCGAACTGGCGGAATGTGGGGCACAGGCGAAATGGAGAGGCGAAGTGGCGGGCACAGCGAACTGGCGGAATGGGAAAAGGGGGCAGGCAGAAATGGCGAACTGGCGGAATGGGAAAGGGGGCAGAAATGGCGAACTGGCGGAATGTGGGGCACAGGCGAAATGGAGAGGCGAAGTGGCGGGCACAGCGAACTGGCGGAATGGGAAAAGGGGGCAGGCAGAAATGGCGAACTGGCGGAATGTGGGGCACAGGCGAAATGGAGAGGCGAAGTGGCGGGCACAGCGAACTGGCGGAATGGGAAAAGGGGGCAGGCAGAAATGGCGAACTGGCGGAATGTGGGGCACAGGCGAAATGGAGAGAGGCTGAGAGCTCTATGCACGGTCCACAGAGGGTGGGCTAAGGCTCTAAGAGAGAGAGAGAGAGAGAGAGAGAGAGAGAGAGAGAGAGAGAGAGTTATGTTGCTGCCTTGGGGGCCTGAGCAAGGGTGGGTGGGTGGGTGCGTGGGTGGGTGGGTGGCGAAGCGAAAGGAAGGCGGCGGCGACAGTAGCGACGGCGACAGTAGCGAAGAGAGAGAGAGAGAGGGGGAGAGAGTGCGACTGTAGAGGCCCTTACCGGAAGGTGTGCGCCGTGCAGAGTCCAGACGCTATCGCAGGCGAAACCCAAAAAAAAAACGTTTATCGCAGGCGAAACGTTTATCGTAGGCAGGCCAAAAAAAAAAAAAAAAAAAACGCGTACGGATCGATCCGTACGTACGGATCCCCGTACGGTACGGATTGGATCCGTACGTACGTTTTGATCCAACCTTGAAGTAGACGACACTGTATTGGATCCCAAATACCCACTGAAGGGCCCCCCCTTGCAAGCACGCAAGTAGGAGTATTTGCTTATATTACTTCTTTGGAGAACTGCTATACAATGCTTTAGAACAAGATCTAAGACTGCCCAACGCAAGGAAGAGGAAGACCGTACGTCGGCTGAGAATCCACCAATCCAAGGGCGCTACAGAAGACTCTTCTAGGCCACTCATGCAAGTCCAGGAAAGCTGTAGGATTGCAAGTATGCTGGCTGAATGCTGAAGAGCACCTTCAATGATTACCTGGAGAGGAAGGAAACTTATTTGCTGACTTGATGCCTGAATTCTGCTTCTTGACTTGTCTAATGAAGAATGATTTAGGCTGAATACAAGCGCTTGCTTATATATGGACAAAAGCTGTAGGATTGCAAGTATGCTGGCTGAATGCTGAAGAGCACCTTCAATGATTACCTGGAGGGGAAGGAAACTTATTTGCTGACTTGATGCCTGAATTCTGCTTCTTGACTTGTCTAATGAAGAATGATTTAGGCTGAATACAAGCGCTTGCTTATATATGGACAAAAGCTGCTAGTCGGCAAGTTTTAGGGCTGTCGGCCAGTTTCATGCGACACAAAAAAGCTATATTGCAGTGTTTAATGTTGTGCTTAACATTGTATGTGCCCCCTTTTAAATGCTGGCCGATTGGATTCACCCACCCAACTACTGCTGCTGCTGTTCTATAGTGACCGACTAGAGCATGTGCACATGCCATGATGTTGGCCTGCTGTGTATGCTGTCTATTGTGCAAGACATGATGATGGCCAATGCCTGTAGGCATTTAATGCTGGTCGACCGCAGGTCATAGTCTGCCGATTGTGTCCCATGGCCATGGCTGGCCTATAGGATTGCTTAATATGCAACTAAGCCTCTACAGGCTTGCTACATGCTTCTAAAGCAAACCTAATGCTAAGGCTGACTGCTATATGCACTTATCTAATGGGGTTCTCCAAGTGGTTGAGAGGACTGACTCGAGACTGACCTCTATGGCTCAGAGACTGACCTATGTAGCTCGTGCCTTACTGTCCTTGGACTAAGGGCTCACAATGGGGTCACGGTGTACGACAAATATTCCTAAAAAAGGTACTTATTTTTGTACAAATGTTGCACTGATGATGATGCTAGTGTGTCACTGCGTACCCCACTGCAGGGTGCACATGACATTCCCTCCTCCTTAGCTTGGCAACAAGTTCAGGGCTTCCAAGTAGTCCGCCAATAACTAGGAAGAACTCTTCATCCAGCCATACTGCTTCATTTGTTCCTCGGTTTTGTCTTATTCTTCAACCGGAACCATGCTTCCATCTATGGAGGAGAATTGGTTCTGGCTCTATGACTTCTACCTGGTCGATCATATCTATTGGACCTACATATTGCTTCAAGCAAGAAACATGAAAGACATTTTGCATAGTCCAACTTTCCAACAACTTTAACTTTAAAGAGACATCACTTAACTTCTGAATGACTGGAAAAGGGCCGAAACTATGGAATGAAAGCTTGGGACAGCACTTGCCCACTTGCTTCAACCGTTGCTTCATGATCTAGATATATACCCAATCCCCTTCCTTAAAATTAACATCTCCCTTGGATTTATTGGCTTGTCGGGGTATAAGCTTTCTGAGCTTTGGCAAGGCGCTCCTTAACTGACTCAATGATTTCCAAAAATGTTCCGGTGGTCTTGTTGGCCTCTAGGGACAGTGATACTTGTCTCGTCAAAAGAGATGAGAACCGGCAACCAAATGCTACAGTGGTGCTTCCAGGCACATGACTTCTTCCTGAGAGTTGTTACAGGACCTTTGGAGACGAACAGGTCACATCTTTATTAGTGACAAGTCTACTATCCCGATTCACAAAATGAGAGCAAGTTGGAGATCGTTCCCGATGGCAGAGAGGGGAAGCATTCCTCCTGGGTTCTTTATGTCCCATCTCTTGGCTTTCATCTTTTGTCAGTTCATGAGGTTTGCAAGACTAGCATGCACGTGGAGTTTGATGAGCATTCAATTGATATCTCGGACACAGCAACAAGCCAGGTTGTTTGGAAAGGCAGAGTGGAGAATGGGATTTACAAACTCTCAGCACTCTCTTCTCTTACAAGTGCTCAGCTCGGTGATTTGTGGCATTTTCGTTTTGGCCACTTGAATGTGGACGCGCTGTGGCGGGCTTTCCGAGACCAAATGGTGGATGGCTTGCCCGATGTTGGCAACAAGCAGGCACATTGCAGTTCCTACATTCGTGGGGAAGCAGCATAGGGAGTCTTTTCCGAAGCAGGCTTCGAAACCATTGGAGTTGGTTCACACTCACTTATGTGGGCCTATGCAGACCCCATCTTTGGGAGGAGCCTTGTATTTCATGCTAATTATGGATGACTGTAGCAGATTCACATGGGTGTACTTTCTGCCACATAGGACCAAGCCTTTGCTCGGTTCAAGGACTGATATGCTTTGGTGGAAAAGGAGTCTAGATTGGAGGTGAAGACTGTTCGAGCTGACAAAGGAGGGGAGTTCTCTTCCAATGCTTTTGTGCGGTTTTGTGCGGAGAATGGCATCAAGCGGGAGCTAGCCAATACTGGGTCTCCTTCAGAGAATGGAGTGGTTGAGCGAAAGAACCAGACTGTGGTGGAGATGGCAAGGACGATGTTGGAGCATCACGACCTTCCTCATCCACTTTGGGGAGAGGCTATGGCTACGGCTGTCCATATCCTCAACCGATCTCCGACGACTGTAGTGCCTAAGGTGACTCCATTTGAGGCTTATTTTGGCAAGAAACCACATGTGTCCCATTTCCGTGTTTTTGGGAGTGATGCCTATGTTCACATTCCGAAGAAGCAGAGGGGGAAGCTTGACTCTTAAGTCCTAGAAGCTTGTTTTTGTGGGATATAACTTTCTTTCTAAAGGCTATAAGTTATATGACCCAAAGCGGAATGAGGTTGTTGTCAGCAGAGATGTTGTCTTTGATAAGCATGTTCCAGCTTCCACTGTTGAGGAGCCACCGCTTCTTGGAGAGCCAGATGAGATTGTTCCAGCTAGCCAACCTCAGTCAGTAGGAGAGATTGATCCCAAGTTGGAGATTTGCCCTAGCAGCAGGCCGCTGCACGTTCTATTCGGGTACCAAAGTGGTTGTTGGATACCCTTCGGGAGTCTGGTGTGACAGGGTATTCCTCCGAGTGGACCACGACGGATGGACCTCAAAGATCGCACAGAGTTCGTGACAAAAGTCAGTCAGAGGAGCATTTGCATGTAAATTTTGCCTTGATGTCTTGTATCATTCGAGACAAAGAGCCTACTTCAGTTAAGAAAGCTCTTTCCCAAGAGACTTGGAGGAAAGCCATGCAAGTGAAATTTGAGGCCATAGAGAAGAATGGGACTTGGGCATTGGTTCCAAGGCCATCGATGTTGGAGGAGAATGACTCAAACACAAGAGCTTGCAGCCAAGGAAGTGCAGAGGAGGTAGAGAAGAGTGAGAGAGAGAGAGAACTCACACAATGCTCAAGAATATCTTGATGTCTTATTGAGGCTCAAGGGAGACCTCGTATTTATAGAGATACAAGGGTAAAGTTAGGGTTAGGTCTAATATGGGCGGGCGCCCAACTTATGGGGCGCCCGGCGGACCAAATACAAAGAATGCCGTTACAAGGCCCAAATGGGGGCCAAATGTACAAGTAAATATATGGCCGCGAAGCTCTCGAAAAGAGCTACGCCATGATCAAGGTCCGGAGGCGAAACTGGGACTTTATACCCAACAACCTCCACTTAAAGGGCCAATGAAGCTCTCTAAGTGAAGCTATGTAACTCCCACCCGCTGTAGACACATATCAAGCTGTGCTTTTGGCAAACTTTTGGTGAGAGCATCTACAGGGTTCTCATGAGTGCCAATCTTGACCAAACTGACCAAACCATTATCTAGCACCTGTCTGATGAAGTGGTACCGTACATCAATGTGTTTGGTACGAGCATGAAACATGGCATTCTTAGCCAGGTATATGGCACTCTGGCTATCACAACCAAGGACCGGAGCCCTCTCTGGCAATCCAAACTCTGTGACAAGGCGTGCTAACCAAATGGCCTCCTTAGAAGCCTCTGTGATGACGGAGATGTACTCGGCCTCAGTAGTAGAAAGTGCTACTATCCTCTGGAGTCTAGAGCACCAAGAAACAGCACCACCTGCAAGAGTATAGATGTACCCACTAGTAGACTTGCGGGTATCAGAATCACCTGCCATGTCTGAATCACAATAACCCTGCACCTCAAGTGGAGACCTTTACCATACATAAGGCATTTCTTCTGTGTCCCCTTCAAGTACCTCAAAATAGACTTTATAGCATCCCAATGTGCTTTGCCCGGGTTGGACATAAAACGACTGACTACTCCCACTGAATGAGCAATGTCTGGCTGTGTAGCAACCATAGCATACATAAGAGATCCACAAGCAGAAGCATAAGGGATCCCACGCATAGTACTGGTTGCATCATCATCTTTGGGCAATCATCCTTGGATAGTTTAACATAGGGCTGCAATGGAGCACCCAAAGGCTTAGAATCAGCCATGTTAAATCTATCAAGGACTTTCTGGATATACTTCTCCTGTGAGAGGAAAAGCAACTTCTGTGCTCTGTCCCATCTAATCCGAAGACCCAAAATATGTTCAGCTGAACCCAAGTCCTTCATAGCAAAGGCTGACTTCAGCTGGTCCCTTAAGAGCTTCCAAAACGCTCTTATTCTTCCCGGCAAGGAGCATGTCATCAACATACAGCACAAGTATCACTGGGCTGCCATCTGCATCAGTTTTAGTATACAAGCAATGATCTGCATGGCTACGATTAAACTTCTGGTTAAGCATGAAAGCATCAAACTTTTTGTACCACTGCCTCGGGGCTTGTTTCAGCCCATAGAGACTACGCTTCAGCTTACAAACCAGATGTTCTTTGCCAGGAATGACAAAGCCTTCAGGCTGCTTCATATACAGCTCTTCATCTAAATCACCATGTAAGAAAGCTGTCTTTACATCCATCTGATACAGTTCTAAATCCAAAACAGCAGTGAGAGCAAACAAAACACGGAGGGTGGTCATTTTGACCACAGGAGAGAAGACCTCCTGAAAAATCAATCCCTTCCTTCTGAGCATAGCCCTTAGCAACAAGGCGGGCTTTATACTTAGGTTGGCCGTCAACTGTCTTGACTTTGTACACCCACTTGTTAGGAATAGCCTTCCTTCCTTTGGGCAACTCAACCAAGTCCCAAGTGTCATGTGCATGTAGAGACTTAATCTCCTCCTGCATAGCATGCTCCCACTTGTTTCGGAGTTCACAAGACTTAGCCTCTTTGAAAGAAAGAGGCTCACCCTCATCTGTAAGCAAAACATGTTGCAAAGAGGGATCAAAACGCTGAGGTTCCCTCCGAAAACGAGTAGACCTCCGTACCCAATGATCATTGGCTGGTTGGGGGTCAATATCGGGAGGAATCATAATTTCAGCATCAAAAGGCTGCGGGTTTTCACGAACAGCCTGATTTTCAGCATATAGGGGTTGCTGCCCTACACCTCCAAGAGCATGAAGCGGCTGTCCAACCTCTTCTGGCTCAAATATCACGGACTCATTATGTTCAGCCCTTTGTGAAGCATCCTGGGGCTCATTTTCAGCATCAATGGGTGGCTGCCCTTGCTGAAATTTGACCTTTTTCTGATCACCATGAGAGGCACAAACATTACGGAGCAGCTTTGCCTCATAAAATACAACATCCCGGCTGCGAACCACTTTGTTGGTTGATGGCAACCACACATGGTAGCCCATCTCACCTTCATCACCGTAGCCAACGAAGGTGCCCTTCTCGGACTTAGCATCAAGCTTGTTCCGGTCTTCCTTGCGGATATGCACATATGCATCACAACCAAAGATGTGTAAGTGCTCATATGAGGACGGTTTGCCAGACCAAACCTCCTCAGGGATTCCACCTTTCAAAGCTGTGTGTGGAGATCGATTGCAAACATGAACTGCAGTTTTCAAGGCTTCTCCCCAAAAATCCTGAGAGAGATTAGCTGTGGACAGCATGCATCGAACTCTTTCACACAGTGTACGATTATACCTTTCAGCCACACCATTTGAAGAGGGGCTATAGGGGGGTGTAAGTTCCCTCTTAATGCCATTATCATCACAAAATTTCTGAAATTTAGGACTAACAAACTCACCCCCATTGTCAGTGCGTAAGCATTTAATCTTCACTCCAGTTTGAGTATGAACAAATGCATAAAACTTTTGAAATGCAGCAAAAGCATCATCCTTAGATTTCAACAAAGTGATCCATACTTTTCGTGAGTGATCATCCACAAAAGACACAAAGTACTTTGAACCACCTTTAGATTTAATGGGCATGCTGCATACATCAGTGGACCAAGTCCAACTTTTCAGCCTTGCGAGAGGCACGAGAGGAGTAAGAACTCCTATTCTGTTTCCCATACAAGCAATCATTACAAAAATCAAGCTTGCTTCCTTTTGCATCAAACTTGTTCAAGGAGGACAAAATGGAGAGACCCTTTTGGCTCATGTGGCCAAGTCTCTTATGCCAAAGCTCCATGTGGGAGCGTACCTCTGCAAAAGCAATAAACTTACCAGACAAAGCCTGACCATGAAGGCTATATAATGTTCCTTTCTTGCATCCTTTTGTAATCAGCCTTGTGCCTTTGGTCAATTTCCATGTGCCATTTCCAAATATGGCCGTGTATCCCAAGGCATCAAGCTGGCCCACAGACAGGAGACTGGTTTTCAAACCAGGCACATACCTCACATTTGGCAGCACAAACTCACTACCATCCTGCAAAGTCAAATTCACGGTGCCCATGCCTTCAATATTGCAAGCATGATCATTCCCCAAGAACACCTTTCCTCGGGAGCCTGCAGTGAAAGTTGCAAAACACTCCTTGATAGGAGTTACATGAAAAGAGGCACCCGTGTCAATAATCCAAGTCTGTGAAAGCACATCAGATTCATACATCAAGGCATGAATAACATCTGGTTCTGTGACATGCAAGTTATGAACATCAAGAGCATTAGCAGAAAAAACACATAGCACATCATCTGAGTCAGACAGTTCCTCTATGACAACACCAGAGGCCACATTGGCCTTGCTCTTGTCCTTTTCGAACTCTTCTGCTTTGCTGGAATTACTCTCTTTTTCCTTCTTTTTGTCATTTGAATGACTGGATTTCTTCTTCCGGTCTTGCTCCATCTTGTAAAACTTGCAATCTGGCTTCTTGTGGCCTTTACGACCACACTGATAGCATGTAACATCAGACTGCTGGCCCTTGCTCTTGCTTCTACCCTTTGAACTGGTAGTAGTATTTCCCCGCTTGGTCGTCCTCGCTCGTGAGACATTTGCAGAACCGCTAGTCTCTGAGGTCTTCCTCCGGATATCTTCATTGAGAATAGCACCCCTGACTCCATCAAAAGTTAGGTTGGGATTTGTCCCAAGTGACACCACAAGTGTCTCCCAAGAGTCAGACAAAGTAGTGAGAAAAAGATAGCTTTCAACTTATCATCAAAAGCAGGCAATCCAGAATCCTGCATCTGATTAAGCACCCCTGTGAAAGCAGTAATATGCTCTACTGCATTCTTAGAATCATCAAGTTGCATATTCATGAGTTTCCTGATGAGATGTACCTGTTCACTGGCGTGGTGATCTCATAGGTGCTTCTCAGCTTCTCCCAGACGGCATAGGCTGTTGTCAGCCCTTTGAGGTCAACAAGAACCTCATCAGCAACAGCCATCTGGAGATAGGCAACGGCCTTTCTGTTCAGGACTCCCCATTCATCATCTGTCATAGCAGCAGGTTTGAACTGCTCAAGTGCAGTATCACATTCCCGCAGATAGAGGATATTCTGAATCCTCACCTTCCAAAGATCAAACCCAATGCCTGCAAACTTCTTAATCTCTAGTAGACCCTTAAGATCACTTGTAGACGCCATGACTTATCAAACTGACACTTCAAAAAGTAAGCAATAGCAAGATGTTATGTACCAGATACGGGTTGACAGTAGGATGCTCGTAGATTGATGAAACAACTTCAAGTGAAGAAGACGGCGGAAGAGAATCACCGGATGTCGATGTAAACCCGAGGGGCAGCCGGAGATACTGCAAAAGAGGACCGGGGCAGCTCTATATTGATGCTGAAGTGAATCCGGGGCAATATGTTGCTGTCTTTGGGGCTGCTCGTAGTTCCTGGCTGCTGGAGGCAACGTCGGCTGCTGCTAGTGGCCATGGGGCTGCTGGCTGCAGCCCGGGCTGCTTGCTGGTGGCCGTGGGGCTGCTGGCTGCAGCCCTAGCTGCTGCTGGTGGCCGTGGGGCTGCTGGCAGCAGCGTTGGCTGCTGCTGGTGGCCGTGGGGCTGCTGGCAGCAGCGTTGGCTGCTGCTGATGGCAGCCGTACAGGAGGCAGCCGTAGAGCAGGGAGAGGAAAAACAGCAAACGCTGCTGATTGCAGCAGCACAGCAGCAGAAACGCAGCAAAGGGGGCAACAGGGGAGAGGAAAACGCAGCAGAAGGGCAGCGTAGAGTGGAGCAGAAAACGCAGGAGAGGGGAAGAGCAAGAAAAACGCAAAACAGGCTCCTGCGTTTAAAAAAAAAACAGAGCAGCGCTCTGAAAGAAAAAAAACGCACCAGATTGATGATAGAAGGGAGGTGTTTGACGCGAAAAACGCAGACAATCCCGTAGTCAAGTGGTGGAAGACACCTCTAACTCCATAGCTTCTGCATACAGCTTCCCTCCATAGCTCTGATACCAGTTGTTGGAGGAGAATGACTCAAACACAAGAGCTTGCAGCCAAGGAAGTGCAGAGGAGGTAGAGAAGAGTGAGAGAGAGAGAGAACTCACACAATGCTCAAGAATATCTTGATGTCTTATTGAGGCTCAAGGGAGACCTCGTATTTATAGAGATACAAGGGTAAAGTTAGGGTTAGGTCTAATATGGACGGGCGCCCAACTTATGGGGCGCCCGGCGGACCAAATACAAAGAATGCCGTTACAAGGCCCAAATGGGGGCCAAATGTACAAGTAAATATATGGCCGCGAAGCTCTCGAAAAGAGCTACGCGATGATCAAGGTCCGGAGGCGAAACTGGGACTTTATACCCAACAATCGAAACAGTCAATCATTGGTATCAAGTGGGTCTACAAGACCAAGTATACATCTGACGGGTGGGTCCGTGGACAAGTACAAGGCCAAACTTGTGGCTAAGGGCTATGCTCAACGGCCACGCATCGACTATGAGGACACTTTTGCGCCGACAGCTAGGATGGCCACAATTCAAATAGTTCTTGCCCTTGCCTCTCATCAGCAGTGGCCGGTGTATCAAATGGATGTTAAATCTGTGTTCCTCAATGGTGACTTGTTGGAGGAGGTGTATGTTGAGATTCCGGGCTCAAAACGTATGGTTTACATGTTGCGGAAGGCCTTGTATGGTCTTAAACAGGCTCCCAAGGCTTGGAACCAAAAGATTGATGCTTTCCTTCAAAGACAAGGTTTCCTCTATGTGGATCTGAACTCGTATCTCTTTTGGGAACGTGGTATGGTCACATTGATTATCCTCTATGTGGATGATCTTATCCTCACTGGCAATCATGTGGAGAACATAGCCGTGACGAAGATTGCCTTGTCAGAGGAGTTTGAGATGACGGATTTAGGCTTGCTCCATTTCTTTTTGGGATTGGAGACTCGGCAGACCCAGAGGGGGTTCTTTGTTTCTCAGCAGCGATATGTTCATGAGTTACCGGAGGCTTTGGGATGAAGAACTGCAAGCCTATTTCATCTCCGATGGACCCGAATACCAAACTTATTGTACATGATCCTTGTGTGCGGGTTGATGCCTCTTTATATCGGAAAATTGACGGTTCATTGATTTGGTTGCTGAACACCAGATTGGACTTAAGTTTTCCGATTGGGCTGTTGAGCTCATTTATACAGACGCCTTTGAAGACTCATTGGGAGTCGGGACGCAATATTTCGGATCTTGCGGTATCTGCAAGGTACGAAGGATCTTGGACTCTTTTATGACACTGGAGGGGGATCGAAGAACTGAGTCCGTCTCTAAGGTTGGGGTGACTCTGAATTGGGAGGAGATCCAAACACGAGGAGATCTACTTCAGGATACGGCTTTACCCTTGGCTCAGGAGTGATTTCTTGGAGAGCAAGAAGCAACCAACTATTACCTTGTCTTCCACTGAGACAGAGTATCGGGCTGCTTGTGGTGCTACTTGCGAGGTGGTGTGGCTGAGGAGGTTACTTGGCGAGATCGGGTTTCCGCACAGAAGGAACCCACAATCATCCAATGCGACAACCAGAGCTATATAGCTATTGCTCGAAACCCGCTCTTCCATGCCCGAACCAAGTATATAGAGATACAATAGCACTTTGTTCGAGAGAAGATTTTGGATGGTGACATCTTGCTAGCCGTTTGTTCGACGGAGGACAATGCGGCAGACCTCTTCACAAAGCCTCTTCCTCAACAGATGCTCAGTCAGCACTCCAGCTCACTACGATTGGTTTCGCATCCAAGAGCTGAGAGGAGGTGTTAGCATTCAGCTCCTATCTATACCATACCGTACCATGTGGAGTGAGGGCATGTGATGTGGGTGTGCTCGCCCGTGGGAGAAGTCCCCGATTATGTCCATATTTTTTTCCAGTTTTGTAGGCGTGTAGTGGAAGGCTATTTTCTTTCTCGGGCCGGCCTGTAGAAGGCGGCTAGCCATGGGGGCCCGCCTAGAGGCTGGCCGACCAGGCTAAGCTTGGTCGTGGGCTAGCCGACAAGGTCATGCCTGGTCGTGGGGCCCCTATAGGACTGTCAGCCTGTTTATACAGGGCCAACTGGCTGTCCCTAGTCCATATATATATAGGCACCTTGCCTCCCCCCCACGTCTTGTACCGGTTTTAGTGTGTATAGATCAGAGTTTCAGAGCACATCTCTTCTCCAGCACTTCTACATATTTTGCTCTCAATTTTCGGTCTAATTTCCGCCGCACATTCTAACATACCATTCTTAAGAAGCCGAAAAAGAGTCAGTTCCGAAGCCTCTACCTTTGGAACCAACCAAACCAGATTCCATATTGCTAGATGCAGTGAAGGAGAATTGAGTGGGAGGTGAAAGTTGGCCTTCCATGGGTCATCATAATCACCACAATATTTTCTCTGATGTGATAGGTAACCACTTCATTTCTCCCCATCGTCTCCTAGGGAAGGAGAACTAGATTCCATATTGCTAGATGCAGTGAAGGAGAATTGAGTGGGAGGTGAAAGTTGGCCTTCCATGGGTCATCATAATCACCACAATATTTTCTCTGATGTGATAGGTAACCACTTCATTTCTCCCCATCGTCTCCTAGGGAAGGATCAATGCACATCCCTGACACATTGGATGTGATTACTTGCATGCCACTTATCCGCAACCTATCCAACCTACCCATGTGCAGCCAAACACATTCATAATGCTAGCTGCGCGTGGCATTGCTATTCACCGATAAAACCACATGGAAGCCTGCCAAAGCCATCTTCAAACCTTGTGTCAAATCCTCTTTCAGGATAGTGGCTGCTCGAACTTGCTTCTCCTCATGACACACCCCAAAAAAAGAAAGAAGAAGGTTGTGTTTGGGTGGTGTTTGTTGGTGGGGTGGTGGTTTTTTTTTGGGTGGGGGGAGGGGGGGGCATTGATTTTAACCACCACACCCTTCCTATACATTCAGACCCAGATGGACCATTTGCACCACCCCATTGTGTTGAGAAGCTGGCGACCCTCCTTTCCATTTCCACCCCCTTTTTTTCTCTTATGTAGAACGCCATGTTTAGTTTTTGAAAACATGGTTCTGTCTTTGCAAGGGGCAGTTATACGCTATTGCCATTCTTACTGCATATCACAGGATGTATGAGTGGGATCTCTTGTCTTTGGGGGTATGTTGGTCTCAAGGGCGAGGAGGTTTCATCGTATGCCCGGATGTTGTGGGTTCAATTCCGGTCAGACACAGATTTTAGCCTTTTTGCAGAAGATCCCTTCAGGGAGTGGCATTTAGTTTTTGCGGATGCAATCACGTTGAGGAAGGCTGTCTGACGCCTGATATTTTTAGACAAGTCAAACCCAGACAATAGTCTGGACACTGGAAAAACCCTCTTCTTTGAAAAGAACCCGTGATTCTTTAAAACGAAAAAACTCTTTTCTTTCAATGAATTTCTGTAAAACTATCCATAATCCTTTAAGACGTGCCTAGTGCAGAAAGCTGCAAAAACGTTTTTTTTAGTAGATTTTGAAAACCCACTATCCGATTCATGATCAAAAAGGGGATGCATTCGTGTGCGTGTGTGAGTGAGAGAGAAGAAGAAGAAGCTCTTTTAACGTCGTAGGAACAATCCAAGAGACCAAATATGATCTATCCGAAGAGAGAGAGAAGCGGAGGTGTGCTACACTTACAAAGAAGGAAAAGTTGTCAGCAAGACCCAATGCGTTGATGAGACCTATGCACTGATGTTCCGCACCAGGCGCACCATTGCCGATGATGACGGCACGTCGCACGACACATGAGATGCCTCGGTCGAAGATCTCCGGCATGCTCGCCACGCTGCTGCTTGGGGGCTCCGGCAATTTGATGGGCCTCATTGCCCACTGGTACTATTGCTGCTATTCATAACCTCTTGAAGTGAGATGTTCACCCGACAGCACGCGCAGAGATGTGATTGATGCCCAAATTCTTAAGACGGTGCAGCTCTGTGTTTTTGATATTTTCAATCGCCCAAAATGCATCGCTTCATGCTCTCTCCATCATCTCTCTCTAACAATGTCAAATGAGGTGGAAAGAGCATTATAAATAAACTAGTATTGGACCCAGGTGTTGCTAAGGCAGCTAGGTTCCAAAAAGAACCGGTTCACTTCAACATAGAACCATCTTCAAGAATCGGAGGAAAAACACGCTTTGTTTCTCCAAAATTTAGGCCATGTTTTAAGTAAACACAATACATAATTTCAAGTGACCTCATATATACATATCTCAAAATTACATCCATATCTCACATAGATTTATAACGAGAACAAATATCATAGTAATGTAGCATACAAAGATGCAAAAAAAGACCAATATCACATATTTTCAAAATCCATCACACAAAATTACCTAAGTTAACAATATATATATCCATACAAGTCACCAATCTAAGTCAATAATGTCAAAATCAGCAAATTGAATTATTCTCCTACAAGAAGGATCATTCATATGTCTCACAATACTCTTTGTATTGAAAGGCGGTGATCCGTCCCCCACGTGCTCTACTATCAATGAACAAAAAGGACCTACACAAACGACAAAACGATAAATAAAATCTCAAAAAAAAACCATACAATAGAAAAACATAATCAAGATTACCTCGTACAATAGAACATTCAGTGGATTGTACATGAGGAGCTCTAGTATGAAACTCATAACGAATACCAATTATCACGATGGATATAAGAAACAACTAGTCGTCGAATATTTAATACCCCTCAAAAGATGCAAAGCATCTCTCCATCTCTCTCCGAAATAAATAAACGGCCCACTTTTCATCGGGAACACTAATTCCGTACATCTCGTAGCGTTCATGGACAACTCTCACCATAAAGGTAGCAATGTCATGCAGTATCCTAAAATAAAAGCATAACAAATAGGTTCAACAAATATTTATACGATGTCTCCCTAGCCTAATAGTTACACTTATACTTACCCATCCTTATAGGCATCAATCATAATCCCTCCTACGTGACCGACAATAATAGGAGCTGACCATAGACGTGGCTCTGTACAAACAGACATCAATATAGAATGCCATGTTCCATACTATGTAATCAAGAGAAGTTATGTAAATATAAAGAATAACTAGCCTACTATCCTTGACAAAGGCATGTCCAATGTAAAGATAACCTCAGACATATCTAAACAACAAAAATAAATACTTTTACCATGGACAAATGTGTATAAAAAATAAATCACAACAACATTAATCAAAACACAAAACTTAAATAAGAAACCTGACTTGTCGCTCTGAAGTCTTCAAGATCTTCTTATAAATAAAGTTATTTGTCATCATAGGTGTATAACTTTGAAGATCATCAAATGAAGACTCTACATTAGCATTATCCTCAAGCAATACCTTCACAAGATGAGGAGATCATGCTCGTGAGCAGCGCAACATACAATTGCCCATGAGTAAACACTGGAGTCACCAAATACAACCCCAAGACATTCGGGTTTGGCCTTGTGATTTGTTTATTGACATGCCAAATGCTAGCCGCAGGGAAACTGTCTCCGTCTTATATTGAATAGTAGTTGAGTCTCAGTGCATATAAAGTTAATCCATGGAAGACGTACTCTTTCACCAACTTTAGTACCAGTGATGATTTCAGTCTCCGAGTGAAAGGCCTTGCATATCATATGTGTACCGTTACAAAGTCCATGCCTTGGATCCAAGTTACAAAGCAAAATAACAGGAGCTTCTAACTTTAAAACCAAGTAGTGAGGTGGATATTCACCTCGAAGGTCGATTGCATTCAAAAATTTCGTGGAATATAGGAATGAATTTTCATCATTTTTAAGAATTGAATCTACATTGAAATATAGGAATGAATTTTCATCATTTTCAAGAATTGAATCTACATTGAAATATTGCTTAGGCTCACCAAGCATTGCATCCAAAGCTATCTTATTCACAATATCCACTTGACTATTTATTGGAGCAAGAATAGCACACTCACTAAAGTATGAAGCATACGTCATAGTGATAGAGTATACCCAATGTACCAAGTCTTTAAGGGTCGATCTTTGTCAGATCATATTACTTGGTAGTGCCACCATCGGATTATCATCACTACAATCCACTCCATTCCCAATATTCATGACCCACTATTTAAACTCATTGCATCCATTAGTATTGCTTGATTGAATATGCATATTTCCAGTCAACTTTAGAACTTTGATAGAGTTCTATGGAAAGGAACGACACAATGTTGCATTAACAATATCCTCACCTCTTCCCTTCATAATAACAGGCAAGATTTGTCTAAAATCTCCCCCCATTAATACAACCTTTCCACCAAATGGCTTATCTGAGAATAATACATCTTGTAAGCTCCTATCCAATGTTTCAAAAGCATAACGACGAATCATTGGAGCCTCATCCCAAATAATGAGCTTACAAACTCTCAAAACCTTTGCAAGTTGTCCATATATAGGGATTTTATAAGTTGAAGAATTGTGTAGTTCCAGAGGTATCTTGAATCTAGAATGTGCAGTATGTCCATTCGCCAAGAGTAGAGAAGCAATACCTAACGATGCAGTGGCCAGAGCAACATGCCCTTGTCCACGTAATCGCGCAAGCAAGCAATTATACAAATATGTCTTGCCTGATCTCCTCGGACCATCTAGAAAAAAAATTTCATCTACACCTGTGGCAATTGCATGCATTACAACTTCAAAAGCAATGTGCTAGCAATCTGTTAATGGTGACTCCATAGCAATTGATAAGTTAGATTGTTCGACAATATCAAAATCTCTCTCTTCCAAAAGCAATCTGTTTTCACCGAAGACTTCCAAATCAGTTCTGTTTAGTTTAGGCATTCCTTCAAAATCTGCCAATATCCGTCTGTGAGAGCACGAAGAATTTCTTCTAAATGCAATAGCGCTTGAGTTTCCCCTAATTGTTCAATATCGGTAAATTGACCCTTGCTTCTCAATAATTGGTATAGAAAATCTTCTATCATTGCTTTTCGAAATCTCTCCCGCAATATTCCTAGATAGAAAGGCTCACAAAACAGCAATATAGTCTTCGAGAGGACATTATGGGGTGTAGCACATTCTCTGGTGTATGACATTCTCTCTGTTGGAGCACAGTCTCTCTTGTATTATTCTTTTCGGCATTTTGTTATACAGTATTATGCTCTTGTGGTGTTTAGTCTATCTCTCTATGTGAATGAGGTGAGTGAGTGGTCAATGGTGGGTGTGGTGTGAGTGAGAGGCCTGTAGTAGGGATACTGCGGTGTGAATGAGTGGTCAATGGTGGGTGTGGTGTGAGTGAGAGGCCTGTAGTAGGGATACTGCGGTGCTAAGTGGTGGTCGGAGAGCATGGTAGATAGTGTAGAGCATAGGTCTTGCATGTCTAGCCAGTGAGGTCAACTCATCCTTGGCGGGTATCCTTCCCTGAGAGGATCCATGCTCCCCTTCCCCCAACCCTAGTGTTTGTGTTGGTAGTTTGCGAGCTCCCTAGGGAGGACCGACGGAGTTATCCACACAGCTAAGACAAAATTTGGCGATCACGGTGGGTTGGGCCACCCTCAGGCAGTTCTTGGCTACCTTTCGGCCTGGGAACTACTTCGACCTCATTACTCAAGAGCTCAGCCAACTCTCCATGAAGGCGGGGGAGTCAGTGGCCCAACTTGTCATAAAGAGCTAAAGTTTTGGTCGCTTGGCTACCCCAAGATCATGGAAACTACATGCTGCAAAAAACAGTGGGTGCTTTGTGCACTCCCTACTTAAACGGCTATGAAGATGAGAGAGACCTTTCCACCCCAAGGCACCCTCCTGTAAGACTTCCAAGACACAGCTACACAACTGGAGACTGCTCGCCTCATGGGGCGGAGCGTAATACCTCTTGGTCCCCATTTATCCCTGGCATGTCTTCGGCTCCAAGACAAGTCTATGGTGTCCGTTATGTAGTTCCCAAGGCTATCTTCCAAGTGATTGTCCCACCAAGAAATATTGCTCATTTTGCTCAAAGGCAGGCCATGAGGACAAGGAGTGTTGCTACCTCAAGGAACTTCGACTTATGCAACAACAAATTAAGCAAGGTGCCACCTCGCTTAATCCCTTCGTCCAAAGACTACATTGTGACCCCAACCAACAATGCTTCAACTTTTGCCCAGGTCCCTAACCACCAACCAAACCCAAACACCCTTCTTGAACCATCAATCGACAAGAATGGCTATCCACCCAGGTCCCTAACCACCAACCAAACCCAACACCCTTCTTGAACCATCAATCGACAAGAATGGCTACCCCCCAACCCAAGCTTATATTAACCCTGTCACCACTTTCCCCTCCTACTTAGCTTCCCCATATACCCTTCCCTCCCCCATGGCTACTAATGTACCAACCCCTCAACAGCCCTAGGCCACATTGCCTCAACAGGGAGCTCGAGTAGCCACAATAGCATACACCAATACCCCTGCAAAATTAATATAGAACCCCCTGCCTATGCAAATCTCATATTAAGGAGGCACTCTCCCAACCTATCAGCTGTACCTCCCACCTGTGTCAATCCCACAAACACCCCAAGCCTATCAAAACCCACCCCCGGTGGTCTATGCGGTAGCTCCTCCAGTACTTCCAACATGTATGGGGCACGACCTAACCAAAGGTTCCCCAATCGCCGTCCTCCCGGACAACCCCACCTGACTCCTTATATGCTATCGTTGTGGGGGGAGCGGCCATATGCAAGCTTAATGCACTGTACCAGAGGGATCGCCTCCATGCCTCCATTGCCTGAAGAGCCAAGACCACTACACTCGCGATTGTCCTAGAACCCCACTGGTTAACATGGTGGAAGCAGTGGTGCCATCTCCCAAGGCGAACACTTCAATAGTGGCAACCGTCACCGGTCCCAAAAGGAGTCCCAAAGACACGAACTCCTCCTCTTGATGGTGCAATCTACACGCATCCATTGTGGAACAAGCTTATAAGGAGGCTATGGAGGAATTCACTCAAACACCACCCATGGAGAAGTAAGCGGAACCTACCTTGGTCATTCCCCCAACCGCTACACCTTCAAAGGGCAGATGAGGAGTCTACTCAACCCAAGGTTAGTAATTTACATTGGAGGCAGTGTTGGTAGGGGAAAAAGGTGGAAATCGCACTTCCTCAATTATGTGGTTTGAGCGAGGAAATAGGAGAGCAACTGCTAGGCTTGGTCGAGCATTGGGTGGATTCGAAGGCAATTGGGGGGGTGAAGCCACATTTAGTAGTAGTGGGCGACGGCCCTTGCAGCAAGCAAGGGTATGCCTCACTGCCCCAGGAGTGGCTGATCACCGAAGCCCGAGGGTGACAGTCTCTACGGGAGGAACTCAAATTACAAGAGACATTGTGGATGGTGGTTCTGGTATTAACATCATGCCGAAAGCTACTAGGAAAGCCTTGGGTCTCCGAATTACCGAGCCAGCTCCCTTTGCCATCAGAGTGGTAGACCAGAGGGAAGTGATGCCCTTGGGACTAGTTAGGTAAGTTCCGATCACAATCAACAGTCCAACCAACCAGGTTTAAACCTGTGTGCTCACATGTGGAGAGTTTGCGTGGTAAAGAAAAAATAAACCAATGGTCCAACTAGGTTTAAACATGTGTGCCCACATGTGGAGAGTTTGCGGTGGTAAAGAAAAAACAAAACACTCGCCGACAAGACCGACCTCAAATGGTGAGGTCCTCTATACTTTACGCAATGACACTTAAGATAAAAGCACGCTAGCTGCCAGAGGCAATAATCATGAAATGGGTAGGCATGGTTGTATGAATTTAGGAGCATTTTCCTCTTCTCTTAATTATTGTGTGATCTCAACCTTTGGCTTGTGTTCTTGTTTAACTTGTGGTTCTGAAATTCCTTCCACACATTCTTTTATGTCCCTCTCCACAAGGCAGGATTGCTACAAAGCAAGGGTCCAATAGACATTTTACCCTTTGATGATGAGAATGTCATTAGGCTAGCTACATCTTGTCTTGCCATTTCTATTACCCTTTGTAACTAAGCGATAGTGATATTTGAAGTCTTCCACCAAATATCCTTGAGGATTAAACCTCACTTGTGCAGACCCTACTCAACCATCTGTCCAATATAAACCAGGTTCTTTGTAATATTTGGAACATGAAGTATATCTACCAAGTACTTCAGTTTGCTATTCTACATAGACAATGGCACTTTACCAACATGCACAATGAGATGCATAGTATCATCACATGTTTCTACATAACTTGGCTTTTCCAAATTTTTTCATGTCTCTAAACCACTCACCCCATGACTGGTCATGTGGTTAGAGGCGTCAAAATCCACATACCATATATTTTGAGATCATGACACATCTCTTGTTGTTGTGGAATTAAGTATGTGCTGTGGAATTGAGTATGTTGTTGTGGAATTGAGTATGTGCTGTATCACAAATAGCTGCTCACTTCTATCATCACAAATAGCTGCTCATTTCTGTCACCACCATGTTTTACTCTAGAAGATACATAGTTTCCTTGATATTGCTCTGCTTGTAACTTTTCACTTTTAATGTCATTCTACTTTTATGGTAGTCTTTTGCCATGTGCCCTGGTTTGCCAATAATAGCACTCTATGCTATTTGCACTCTCTGATTTCATTGCCAACCACCTCAGCCTCTTTGGCTCCCCCTACCTCTAGACTGTCCTCTTCCACCTGTGTATGATTACTGCTTGCTTCTGCGAATCATTGGACTATTATTGTCTAGAATTCTAGTTTCCTTGTTGGCTACCACCTTGGCCTTGACCACGACCTCTATCTCTGCCTCCACTTGAATTAGAGTAGAAGACCTATTCTGATGTGTTCTTACTCTATCAAGAAGAGTCCTCACCAAGAGACTTTTCTTCTATGATCAGGATATACACTAACTCTCAAAAGTTGGGAACATTCTCCCTGACTGAAATGGAGTTCTTGAATGGCTTGTACTTTAAGCCCATTCAAACAGACACACCAAATCATGATCTTCCACCGATACATTGATAGACCCAAGGGATTCAACAATGCCCTTGATCTTTAAGGCATACTTATTGATAGACATGCTTTTCTATTCCACAGTATGCAACTCTTGTTTTAGCTGTAGTTTCCTTGTCTTTGTATTAGTTTGGAACATATGCACCAGCAGATTCTTCCATGAAAATGCTAGAGTGTTGGCATTGTGTATGTGTCATGTCACTGTATCTGTGACACTGATCGAAATCTAATACATGACTTTCCTTACACCTTGATTCCAATCCTTGAATGCCTTATATATGCTAGAGTGGAATTCTTTTCAGACAACTCTTGGAGGCTCCTCATCATTGTCTCCTTGAAATAGTCCTAAAATCCTTTACCCATCAAGAAATTGGTCATTTTGAACTTCCAGGCATGGAAGTTTTTATTGTCCAGCTTCTCACTAGAAGTGGTACTTCAGCATAACCTGTATGTCACGAGATCTAACCAGAGTACATGTACATACACCCAATATCAACAATACATGTGCAAACATTATCTGCACTCTCGAAATGCACTGCTGCATTGCAGTAACCAGATTTTAACTACTAGAGACAGTTCTCTACCAAAACTTCTCAAAACTACAAAAATACCTTGTAGAGTGACCGAACAGAGACCAAAATGTGCATGTGAATCTGGTTGCAAAACTGCATTAAAAAGTATTCTGTACCACACATGCACCTCGAAGCCTACAAAGACAGCTCCTCAATCGGAGATGTGTTTCCCAGAGCTACTAAGGAGGTGTCATGCGCATCAACAAGAAGGGAAAGAGATGATGATGCCCTTACCATAAAGAGACTGCGGGGGAGAGGAAGAGCTTGAGTTCCTTGCAAGCAAACACACACACACACACACACACAAGAGAGTGTAAGACACAAGAGAGAGATGGGTGGTTGAATTTTCTTACATCTTCTTCTCTTCTCTACTACCATATAACTAAAACATAAGAGTACATACATAAAAGGAAAGTAATCTTCTACAACAACATACAATTGTTGATCTATAGAGTAAACCCAACTATATGAGCTGGCACTATAACTATGCCATAACTCTAATACTCTAAAGTGGCTATCACATAACCTGTCATCCACTCCATATCAACCATAATCTCACCAACCTTGCCAATGGCATAAGTGTGGAAGCTATTATCCAGGCGAGTCATTAGTGTTTATCGTAACTAGAGTTGAGCTCGATATGTCAACAACGAGTGGTAGGGCTATAATATCTATAATCTTTCTTCTCTATATAGCATAACAAAAAAAGGTGCATTTCTTTATCTTTGGATCCAACTTTGTTCTTATTGCATCATGAACAGGCACATATGTAATACACCCAAACACTTCCAAGTGAGACGCATCCGGTTTTATGCCTGAAAACTTCTGTTGAGGCATAAATAGCTGCAGCAGTGGGTGTTATGTTCTTAATGTACTCAGTAGTTGTTGCTACTCCTTTTGCCTAAAAATAATATGGCATATTCTTTTCGGCCCATGAAGACACATGGTACTTCTGCAATGTGCCTATTTTTTCTTTCTATTTTTATGCCTGAAAACTTCTGTTGAGACATGAATAGCTGCAGCAGTGGGTGTCATGTTCTTAATGTACTCAGTAGTTGTTGCTACTCCTTTTGCCCAAAAATAATATGGCATATTCTTTTCGGCCCATGAAGACACACGGTACTTCTGCAATGTGCCTATTTTTTCTTTCTACTACAACATCGTTCTATTGCAGAGTGAATTTGCATGTAAATTGTCTCTTGATTCCTTGCTTTCCCAAGAAATTGCTGAACTCATTGGAGAAATACTCTCCCCCAGCATCTGATTTGAGGCATTTTATTTGCATGCATTTTGCCTTCTTGACCAAGACTTTAAATCTTTGAAAGTGAGCAAACACCTCACTTTTCTCCTTCATGAAGTAAACCCACACTTTCTTAGTATATTTATCAATGAATGTAACATAATACCTACAACCTGCAATTCTTGCAGTCTTGGTCAGTCCCCATACATATAAATGTTTAACATCTAATAGCCTTGCACTGACATGCTTTTCATGTGGGAAAGCATGTTTAGCATGCTTACCAAGTTAGCATGCTTGCTATATTGATCCACATTCATAAGCTTGATTAAGAACATTGATGCTAATTAAACATAATTAACACAGAGGAGAGAGAAGAAGAGAGATTGGGTGTCAGGGTTTTCTTTTATTTATATGGTAGAAAAAGGTTACTTTGATGCCTGTACATGACTCAGGCCTATGGTTAGCCCCATAGGGTTGACCCTGGCCCCTTTCTACATGACTTAGACGGATGCTAATGATGAATGAGTGAATGAACACTTCATGGAATGCTGAATTTTGAATTATGCTTATATATATGTTGAGAGGTATAGGTTAGCCAGTAGATAGCTATCAACCTACTGCTCTGGACATGAAATATTCCCATAAAATCCCTTAAAATGTTGTGCTTTATGGTACATGCTATCCCATTAATTGGCCACTACCTAGGCTTAGTTTCCTGCTACCTAGGACCCCCCCTTGATGGCTGTTGGTTGTAGGCTGGTTGCCTTTGATGGCAATCGACTTGGGTCCTAGACCCTTCATGATGATGATGTTGCCGGTTGTAGGCTGGTTGCCTTTGATGGCAATCAACTTGGGTCCTAGACCCTTCATGATGATGTTCCTGAGAATGATGATAATGCTGAAGCTAATAGTGATGCTGATGTTTTTGATGCTATTGATGATGCTAAACTACTACCTAATTCAGGGATTAAGAATGTTCATGCCAAAGATTAGCCATGGCACAGGTGTGCACGTGACACTTAACCTTGACACAATGGTGGGTTACCTCTGCCAGAACTGATCATGCATGTTGCTAGGCATTCGAAAATGATCTCAAAGGTTAATGAGGTACTGGGTATGCGTACCTACCCTCAGGGAATGCGTCCTATGCCTTTGCCTATTGTGCAAACTATTGAAATGTGCAATGTAAAATGTGTCAGAGTGAATCTTGAGCTTGAGTATGTGAACGCACCTAAGAGGTGCAAGATATTGTGAAAAGATAAGAATGCCACATATGATATTGTATAGTGTGTGAGTGTTACCAAAAGAGTGTGCCACATGGATGCACACATGTAAAGTGAGATGAGGGCTATCTATATTAGAAGCCTCATTGTATGGTTCATTGTGAAATGCAATAGAATTTATTATTGAGTGTGCTACTCTCTTATGGAGTTTTTGGTGTGGTATAACCCACCTTAGTGTTTATGCTTAATCTATATTGTTAATCACCATGATTAATCCTATAGTATGATTCTCAACATGGTATGAGAGCCAAGTTAAGCTCTTGATCATGGTGCATATTTATATATAGTTTTCTTGTTTTTGTGAGAGTTCATTGAATTAGGCATATTGTATGATTTTGCATCTTTTACTATGAATAAATTAAGCACACTCATTATCATTAGTATTTCATTTGGAGAGAGATTATGTTATTGGTGATTGGAGAGATCATGAAGTTGCCTAAAAAGTTAAAAATGGAGATTTCAGCAATATGAAGACCTTTGGAGTCTACATTATCATCAAAAGCTGCCAAGGAGACAACATGGAGGTAATTTATTACATTTTTGCCTCAATTTTTGGTTATTGATCATGGGAGAATGCTTTTGTGAAGGGTTGCTCATGAAAAGGAATGTGGAATCATTCTTTGAATTCTTAATTATGACAAGGAGCATGTGCGGAGGTGCATGCTTGCAAGCAATGACGGGCAAGTGGTGATGGATTGATTGCAGTCCACAATGAAGCATGTCAATTGGGACATGGCTCATGGAAGATGGGTGAAGTTTGGTGGAGAACTTTGAAGGCTTTCATAATTGATTTTGCACCTATGGATTATGTGTTGAGAAGCTTTATGAAAGCATCCTTGAAGATTAAGCATGCATAAATGGAAACATGGTTGTCTATGGGAGTTCGCGATGGCCATATTGATGGGTTTGTGAACCTCTTAATGAAGGTTTGGTTTTTTGAGGCAAAATTCCAAGATATGTAATAATTACAATTGTATATAACATGGAGAAAGTTGTGGAAGCATGGGCAGCCTGGACAAGTAGAAAACTCGTAAGACAAGGCAAGTGTAAAGTAGCATACAATAAAGAGTGCAAAGCAACAAGCATCATAGCCTTTAAGAGCACCGCATGAAGAAGTAGTTGCATGATTGAGAGAAGAGGACTGATTCTACACGCTTCAACAAAGGCATAAATAACGGAGCCCCTTTGGAGCAATGAAAGGGCAGAGAAGAACTAGCAAAATGAATCAATCAAGGAAGGACTGGAGATAGTCAACATGGCAAAGTAAGGTAAAAATGTGTGCTATATCAGCAATAGCATTTGACCTTGAAGCTCTGGCCATGGTGTTCACAAGGGTAGAACAAATAAAGAAGAAGCAAAAGCATGGAAGCTTAAGCAAAGCTGTAAGGAGGTAGTGGCCTTTTCAAATTGGCAAGTTTAGAGCAATGGTGGTTACATTACTCGAAGATGATAGACAATAATTTCTATGGTAAGAAAGATGGAAAGAAGGTATTGGAGTAGCCATGGCAGTGATAAACTACAGTAGTAGCAGAGCAGCAGATGGATAGCAGAAGGTGTAGAATGAGCTGGGTGCATCAACACAGCAGAGCTCTTACTGTAGATCTCAACCTTCATAGCCAATGGGTCAAGACGACAAAGAGAAGAATTGATGAAGAAGCGACGACAACAATGGTTGCAAAGAATAAAGCAACCCACAATAAAAAAAAGGCATAGCGTGCTGTAGGCTCGAAGGAGGCGATAGTAAAGGTGTCCGCTGTGCAGAAGAGCAGAAGAATGCACAACAAGGTAGAAAAGAAAGATAGACTCTTTCTTTTCACAAACACCCAACACATGAGAAAGCACAAGGTTATGGCTGTTGAGAAGGGAGTGCCTAGGATCGAGCTGCACCATGGGAGCTATGTTAAGAAGTAGCACATACTTTGAGTAGAAGACCACGTGTGTGGGTCCAAAGTTGTAGCATGCAGGAAAGTGCAAGTGACAAAAAGTCATTATTTGAAGATGATAGTGAGGAAAGCGCGTGGAGATGCTGCCAATCCTTAAATTGTTTAATAAACCCAAACCTCTAAATCTTTATAACCTTTCCTCATTGTCATTGCAGATGACAGCGAGGAAAGTGTGTAGAGATGCTGCCAATCCTTAAATTGTTTAATAAACCCAAACCTCAAAACCTTTATAAGCTTAAAGGAAGATTCACACACACAAACCTCAAAACCTCAAAACCTTTATAAGCTTAAAGGAAGATTCACACACACACACACACACTTTTATTTGAAAGGTTTTATTCACATGTTTCAAAAACATTGTTAACAATATGTGAAGATTGAGGATGTTCACACACACATGGGTCCCCTGCCCGACTACGGTCAACTACGGTCAAAATGGCTTTGTAGAATTTCACCCATGGTATGAGGGTAATCGTACTCGAGCTCACCAAGAAGCTCAAAATAGTTTTATAGTAGTGTGCATACGCAATGCACGTCTAAGGTGCATGCGTATGGGTTGGTTCCCACACCCGAACATTTATGTTCAAATGGACTCAGTGGTTCTGCTGTGAGCAAGTGGGAGTGTTGAGATTGACAATGCCAAATTGATGGGGGTGAGAGGTGAGTTGATCAAATTGATTGGAGAGATTGTATGTGCACACCCAAGTTTACATTAAGGAGGTGTGTTAAAAATGTGCAATGTGCAATGCGTGAGAGTGAATCTTGAGCTTGAGTATGTGAACACATCCTAGAGGTGCAAGATATTGTGGAAAGATAAGAATGCCACATATGATATTGTATGGTGTGTGAGTGTTGACCAAAAGAGTGGAAAAGAGTGTGCCACATGGATGCATACATGTAAAGTGAGATAAGGGCTATCTATATTAGAAGCCTCATTGTATGGTTCATTGTTGTGAAATGCAATAGAATTTATTGTTGAGTGTGCTACTCTCTCTCTCTCTCTCTCATGGAGTTTTTGGTGTTATATAACTCACCTTAGTGTGGATTGATCATGGTGGATACATGTATATTAAGCATAAAGATTAAGCATGTATATTAAGCATAAAGATTAAGGTGGATTAAGCCACACAAGAAACTCCATGACTAGAGAGAGAGATTACTTACTCAACAATAGCTCTATGCAATATGTTGTAAATCATACAATGATATAGGCCTTCTAGCCTTATCCCACTTTTAAACACATCATCATGCCATGTGGAACTCCCTTTTCCACATTCTTTTATGTGGCTCTCAACATTCACACATCTTATGTGGCATTGTTATCCATCCACACACTCAAGATAATATTTAGCACCTCTAGGGTGCATTCACATACTCAAGATAATATTTAGCACCTCTAGGGTGCGTTCACATACTCAAGCTCAAGATTCACTCTCACAAATTTTACATTGCACATTTCAACACCCCTCCTCAATGTAAACTTGGGTGTGCGCATACATTGCACATTTCAACACCCCTCCTCAATGTAAACTTGGGCGTGCGCATACAATCTCTCCAATCAATTTGATCAGCTCACCTCTCACCCCCATCAATTTGGCATTGCTAATCTCAACACAAACCACTCCATCTGCTAACTGTGCTGCATCCTTTCTATACTAGAATTGTGCACCTTCCTTGGGACTATGCATAGTGGGTTGAGCCTACTTGCTCTCTGATACCAATGTTGCATGCATGGAAGCCTTGTTGTACTGATCCCTCCATAACCCTAAGCCTACTTTAGAAAATTGATGCGGATTAACACATGATTAAGATAGAGGAGAGAGAAGAAGAGAGATTGGTGTCACGTGTTTTTTGTATTTAAATATGGTACAAAAAGGTTGATAAATTCTTGTACATGGGTGGGCCTTGGTCAGCCCCAAGGGGTTGATCTTCAAAACCCTTTTCTACATGGTTTAATTAAGGCTGATGATGATGTGGCATACGGAAGTGTGGTGGAAGAGTTGATAACTTTAATGCTCAGATTTCAGCAATCATTCGTGAACGAAGATAATGCACAACATAGAAGAAGATGTCTAGAAACTAGAGAGAGAGAGAGAGAGAGAGAGAGAGAGAGAGAGAGAGAGAGAGAGAGAGAGAGAGAGAGAGAGAGAGGACGACACAATATATCTATATATATATATATATATATATATATATATATATATATATAATATATATATATATATATATATATATATATATATATAGAGAGAGAGAGAGAGAGAGAGAGAGAGAGAGAGAGAGAGAGAGAAGACGACACAATATTGGGTCCCGAATACTCTTTGTGGGGCCCCCACCATGAATGGTGCATTTTGTGAGAGAGAGAGAGAGAGAGAGAGAGAGAGAGAGAGAGAGAAGAGGACACAATATTGGGTTCGGAATACCCTCTGTAGGGCCCCCACCATGAATGGCATATTTGCTTTATTAGAAAATGATGTAAATTCGAAATAAAGACTAGTTCTTGACCTGCACTTCTTTACCTTGAACCTTCCCCTTGGCTATCCTAGCCCTTCGACGAATGCAACAACTGTTGTGAATAATGAGATGAAAAGACTAATTTTTGGTTTGGTCGACTAGTTCAAAACCTCTTCATCACTTGGTATTTTTGTAATACAATGCTTTTAATCCCATGTTTTCACACTGGAATGACTTGCCGCGGGTTGTTGTTTAGTCCTCCATAGGCTGCTAGGCATCCCGTGGGCACTGGTCGACTTTGACCACCTGGGTTGGCCCATGGGCATGTTACCTACCTAGCCAAGCCCTCTTGGGCTGGCCGATAGCCTACCTAGCCCTTTTAGGGCTAGTGGGCAAGGCCTGGGTTTTCTTGGCCCCTCTTGGGTAGCCTAAGCATACCCAATGCCCAATGTAAGAGTCTAAGGCTCTCTTTTGGGGTAGCCCTATGGGTTGGACCCCATCCTACATGCTTCCTACCAAGTTAGTATACATACCATTAACCTTGAACTTTAGCAAACTTGCAACAATATTTTGGGCCTGAATGTATATTTACATTACCAATGCACTTGTACCATATGTCAATATCTATAATGACACATGTTCCATACACAAATATGGCTTCCTTTACCTCAGGCATGTTGACATCCAAAGTAAACATCCTGCCATTTCTATTACCCTTTGCAACCAAGAGACACTGATTTTTGAAGTCTTCCACAAAACATCCTTGAGGATTAAACCTCACTTTGTAGACCATTCTCAACCATCTTTCCAACAGAAACTAGGTTCTTTGTAACATTTGGAACATGAAGTACATATGCCAAGTACTTCATTTGTCCATCTTGCATAGACAATGGCACTTTACTAACATGCATATGCCAAGTACTTCATTTGTCCATCTTGCATAAACAATGGCACTTTACTAACATGCATAATGCGATGCACAGTATCATCATTGTTTCTACATAACCTATTTTTTTCATTTTCTACATGTCTCTAAACCACTCACCACCATGACTGGTCATGTGGTTAGAGATGCCAAAATCCACATATTATATATCTTAAGATCCTGACACATCTTCTATTGTGGAACTAAGCATATGTTGCATCACAAATTACTGCTCACTTCTATCATCACCACCCTCTTTTACTAGATGATGCATAGTTGCCTTCCTATTGTAACTTTCCACTTTTAATGTCATTATGCTTTTTATAACAATCCTTTGCCATGTGCATTGGTTTGCCACAATAATAGCACTCTATGCTATTTGTACCCTAATTTCTTTGCCAACCACCTCAGCCTCTTTGGCTCCCCTTTCCTTTAGATTAGTCTCTTCCACCTGTGTGTGTTGCGAATCATTGGACTATTGTTGTCCAAAATTATGGTTTCTTTGTCGGCCACCACCTTAGCCTTGACCACGACCTCTGCCTCTACCTCTACCTAAATTAGAGTAGAATGCCTGTTTTGATGTGTTCTTGCTTTGTGAACAAAAGTCCTTACCCACAGAGACATTTCTTCTATGATAAGCATAGACACCAAGTCTTGAAAGTTGGGAACATTCTCTTTGACTACAATGGAGGTCTTGAATGGCTTTTACTCTTTACCAAGCCCATTCAAACAGACACTCACCAAATCATCATCTTCCATATTGATAGACCCAAGGGATTTAACAATTCCCTTGATCTTTAAAGCATACTCATTGATAGACATGATTTTCTTTTCCACAATATGCAGATCTTGTTTTAGCTACAGTTTCCTTACCTTTGTATTGGTTTGGAACATCTACACCAGGTTCTGCCATACAACTATTGGAGTGTTGGCATCCTGTATGTGTCCTATCATTGTGTTTGTGACACTGATCAAAAGCTAATACATGATTTTCCTTGCACCCAGATTCCAATCCTTGAATGCCTTATATATGCTAGAAAGGCATTCTCTTCCGACACCTCTAGAGGCTCCTCATTGTCGCCTTCGATAGAGTCCCAAAATCCTTTACCCATCACAAAATTAGTCATTCTAAACTTCCAAGCATGGAAGTTGTTCTTGTCCATCTTGTCATTAACAATCGATTAAGTCCGTCAAACATGTTTGCTTGCAATAATCAGAAATCGACAAACATACAATTTCTATATGCAACCTGTAACACAATATTATCTTCTATGATTACTGTGGTACTTCATCATAACTTATATGTCATGAGATTTGATATCAACAATACATGTGTAAACATTGTCTATACTCCTGAAATGCACTGCTACTCTATAACAACCAGATTTTGACCAGAGATAGTTCTCTACCAGAACTTCTCTCAAAACTTAAAAAAATACTTTGCAGTAGTGACCGAACGGAGACCAAAACATGCATGCAAATTTGGCTTGCAAAACTGCAGTACAAAGTACTCCATCTTACACAGGCACCTCCAAGCCTGCAAAGACAACTCCTCAATCAGAGATGTGTAGCTCTTGGAGCTATTGAGGGGGAATTGTACCTAAACAAGAAGGGGAAGAGACAATGATGCTCTTACCCGTGTACCTCTTTCTTCCATGCTTGTTCTTGCCTCTTGCTTGCTTCCTTAGCTCCTAAGGGGGTTCACTTAAAAATATGTAAGTATAGTACACGAGTTTAAATGAAGGGGTTTTTTAATTCAAAATTTTAAGGTAAATTAAGAGAAATACATTTTTACAGAAGGGGTTTTTTAAAATTGATTTTAAAAATAAACCCGTGAATTCATAAAGAAAAAGGGGCCATTTTATTCATGAAAAATTCATAGGTATAAGGGGTTTTTTAACTACCCCTTGAATGCACTGATACATAGGGTTTCTTAGAAGTGCATCCCTTAAGCTTAGCTCTCACACAAACTGAAGCTCTAATACCATAATGAGAATATGGGGGAGAGGGAGAGCATGAGTCCCTTGAATGCATGCGTGCGCGTACACACAAACACACACAAACACACACACACACGAGAGTGCAAGACCCAAGAGAGAGATGGATGGCTGAATTTTCCTGTATATTCTTCTCTTCTCTATAAATATATAACTAAAAGATAAGAGTACATATAAAAAGGGAAAGTACTCTTCTACAACAACATACAATGGTCATTCCATAGTGTGAACCGGACTATATGAGCTAGTGCTATAAGTATGCCATAACTCTAGTACTCCAAAATGTGAACCCGACTATATGAGCTAGCGCTATAAGTATGCCATAACTCTAGTACTCTAAAGTGGTTATCACACAGCCTGTCATCCACCACTGGCGGCATATTAACTATCATGCTAGTGGCATAAGTGTTGAAGTTATTACCCAGGCGGGTCATCAATGTTTGTCATAGCACTTGTAGTTGAGCTGGATATCTTAACTGTCCATATACTACCAAACTTGATGGGAGCAATCCTCTACCTCTGGTCCACATGCACACAAAGCTCCAACTCAAATCTCCTTCAATAAGCCCTCCACCATCAACCCTTTGAGATGGCTATAAATTGGCAAATGGAGATGATTTGGACCAGACAATAATCCTTTTGCTGCACATAGACCCAAAAATGATGAAACTTTGCAGATTTGTTCCTTGACTTACATAAGACCCACGTATCAAGTTCAAAGGAGAAAGCCCCCATGAGCATGTAAGTCCTAAGATGATGACAGTAGCTATTAAATTGGTATTCACACTTGCAAAAACCTGCCCCTTGGTGTTAAAATCTCATGATATTTGGTATGCTTCAAGTACAGCATATGGAAATACTCCACACAAAACCGTGTATCCTAGTTCTATTCTTCCAGCATGGAGAAAACAGGGTTGGAATAGGGCACTTTAGCTAGTTTGGATTTTTGGAACAAAGCAACATTGCTAGGCCCCATCTCCTCCCTTCCACACTCCCACCAATTGCAAAACTTGTATTGCAAGGATTCCACCCTACAAACCTTGTTCCCTACTATCTCTCACATCAAGCTCCCTTCTTAGGGGTGAAACCCCCGAGCTTATACTTTTTAACACATAAAAATTTATCTTTTTGTAAACACATATATTTCTTTTTTGTAAAGATAGATACTCATGTTTATATAAGTATCTGTCTTTACAAAATGACTCATATTTTGACCCTCCCCATCTTGGTGGCCAAGTTTCTTTGTGGCTTCACTTCTTTTTAAAAGAATCAAGCCAAAAACCAAGGGTAAGCCTTAATCCATGGTGTTTTTCTATCTTTCTCAATGGTTATCTTCTTCCCAACCTCTCTAATGCTTGGAAAGCTTCTTAATCAATGGTTTTTTCTTGAAATCAAGATTTTTAGTGATTCATAATGTTAAATTGGATTAATGCTAATCTTTTATGCTTTAATTTAGTGTTTTGATTAGTAAATCTCTCTTTTTGAAAGATTAATTATATTTTTGGATGGATCTTAGTGCTAATCTCATTATCTTAATCAAAACTCTAGGCTTGACAAGCTAGAGAAGAAGATTAAGTATTTTTATGAGTTTAATCTAGATAAAAATGATGATTAATTCTCTTAAACTTGTTTATGATTAAGAAAAATCATATTGATTCATTTTAAGATTGAAAAAGAGTTATGCTAACATTTTTGTAAGTATTTTCATATAGGAATGATAAATGGATATTTTTAAAGATTAATAAAGAGGTTTAATTATAATGATGCTTATAATTATGTTTATAATTATGCTATGTATGCATAATAATTTTTTTTTGTTTAAAAGAGAAATTTCCACCACATTTCATAATTATGAGTATTTATTTAAAAGTAGAATTTTGAGAATTCTTAGAAAATGCAGCAAAACTATGATTTTAAAAAAAATAAAATAAATTTAATTTTATGTATAATTTTGTTAATACAAAAAGAGGAATTCCCATCGTATTCTAGGCATAAACATTTTTATGCTAAAAGAATGATTTTTGTTACATTTATGCAAAATAATTTTATAATATTTATGCATAATTGTTTAAATAGAGAAAAAAGAAATTTTTGTTATACATGCATAAATAGGCCACCAAGTTATGAGAGTGATGCACATCCAGATTTTGTGTGCAGGTTACGAAAAGCCTTGTATGGCTTGAAGAAGTAGGCACTTTCTTCTTGAAACACTTGGATTAATCCTATTGGCCCTTTAGAACCTTATTTGGATCTTAATCAAATTTTTTTTGAAAATGTGGACCCTTAGTAGGCTAAGGTCTCTTATACACATAATCAATTGATTTCTAATGCACATTGGAAAATTCTTTTTGAACTTCTATTTTAGGAGAATTCATCTTAAATAAAAGGGATAACTTTATATCCAAAAATATCTTAAAACTGTATTATCTCTCTCTAGAATATGTTCTCTCTCTAGGCCAAAAACAAAGGAAAATAATGCTTTCTTACATCCTGAAATAGGGGATGATTACATGGGACTGAGAGGAGAGCTTATACATATTTTAGGAGCTAGGGAAGAACCTTACATTGATTTACCTTTTCCTTCCTTTTCCACGATACATGTGTACCTGTATCATTCCTCAACCTGCTTGACCATGGGCTAACAATTGATCCAGTGCTCAAGGACACCCTAGGTTCACTCAGCACCTATGAGTGCTGCTCTACATGTGGTGCAATAGCATCACTTCTTCTTACATATGCATCTCCAATTGCCTTCACTACTAGTGCGTACGAGCTACTTATCTCGTCGAAGACACGATGTGTTCTTGCTTTGTGAAGAAGAATCCTCACCTAAAGCCTTTTTTTCTATTATTAACATAGATATCAAGTCTCGAAAGTTGGGAATATTCTCCATAACTGCAATGGCGGTCTTGAATGGCCTTGTACTCTTTTCCAAGCCCATTCAGACAGACACTCAGCAAACCATCATCCTCCACTGATACATTGATATACCCAAGGGATTCAACAATGCCCTTGATCTTTAAAGCATATTCATTGATGGACATGCTTTTCTTTTCCACAATACGCAACTCTTGCTTCTTTAACTGCAACTTCCTTGCCTTTGTGTTAGTCTCGAACATCTGAACCAGATTCTGCCATGCAAATGCTGGAGTGTTTGCATCCTGTATGTGTCCTATCATAGTGTATGTGACACTAATTGAAAGCCAATACATGCCTTTTCTTGCACCCTGATTCCAATCCTTGAATGCCTTTATATCTGCAGGAGTGGCATTCTCCTCAGATAACTCTGGAGGCTCCTCATTGTCTCCTTTTATATAATCCCAAAATCCTTTACCCCCATCAGGAAATTGGTCATTCTAAACTTCCAGGCACATGGAAGTTATTCTTACCCAGCTTCTCACTAACAATCTGATTAATTTTGTCAGACATGTTTTCCTATAGCAATCAAATAACTTGCAAACAGACAACTTCTGTATGCAACCTATAATATAGTAGTATCTCTTGTAATTGCTACAGGCAGCGGTACTTCAGCACAGCCTGTGTGTCACTAAATGCAACCAAAGTACATGTACATACACCCTGCATCAACAATACATGTGCAAACCCTATCTGCACTTCCAAAATGCACTGCTGCATTGCAATAACCAGATTTCGAGCAGTAACAGTTCTCTACTAGAACTTTTAGAAAACTGCTGAAAATACCAAACGGGGTCCATAACTCGCCCGAAACATGAATTTGGCTAAAAAATGTTGTCCAATAAGACGATATACCTGCCCTGTAGCTTCGCTCCCACAAGACAGCTCCTCAATCGGAGATGTGTAGCTCCCAGAGCTACTGAGAGGGTGTTTTATCTAAACCAAGAAAGGGAAAGAGATGATGGTGTTCTTATCTGTGTAGTACCGCTTTCTTCCTTTCTTGTTCTTGCCTCTTGCTTGCCTCCTTAGCTCTCACACGAACTAGACTTTGATACCATAAAGAGAATGTGGGGGAGAGGGAGAGCTTCAAACCCTAGCAAGCAAACACACACACACACACACACACACACACACACACACACACACAAGAGAGAGAGGAAGACACGAGAGAGTTGGATAGCTGAATTTTCTTCTATCTTCTATTTCTCTACTCAACCAACATAACATAAAGATAAGAGTACACACTATATGGGTTAGTACTCAACTACTACAACATACAAGGGTTGGTCCATAATGTGAACCCGACTAAATGAGCTGGCGCTATAACTATGCCAGTCTCTAGTAATCCAAAATGGCTGTCACCACACAGTCTGTCATTCCACTTGGCCACATATCACCCATAATCTCACTGTCCATGCCAGCAGTGGTGTAGATGTGGAAGCTATCACCCATGCGGGTCATCAATGCCCGCCATAGCACTAGTTGAGCTCAATATCTCAACACAGTAGGGAATCCAAGATGGATGTCTTGCAATATTAGAAGTGATTATTATGATTCTAGAAATGAAGAAGATTACTACAATCGTAGAAGTGATGAAGATTAAAATCGTAGAAGAAGGTTACTACTACTACGACTATAGAAACTATTACTATGAGTATAGAAATCGTACTTGAGAAAAATTCAAGATTGGAAAGTTTGATCCCTCTTCCACTATTTTTAGAGCAGATTCTTCTCCCCATTTGTCTAAGGAAGGTAAAAAAAGTCTTGATCCAAGAGACATTGGCATGCAAGACTTTCCCTTAAGTGCTCACATGAAGAGGCTAATGATGTGATGAGAGATCTTCAAAAGAAAGGACCTACTTTGACCTGGCCCTAGTTCTTACAGTTATGTCCCAGACTTAGGAGAATGTGGAGTAATTTTTTCAACACCAAAAGCTCTAGGAGAGAGAAGAAGGGAGGAAGATAGATTAATGTGGTGAAAGTGAAAAAGGAGATAAAGCTTACTTGCCAATCATGGATGCTTGGGTGAATAACCACAAAGTTCCAAAAGTGTATATAGATGGTGGTGCACAAGTATGTGTGATGACACAATACAGACAATGAAAGCCTTGAGATTGAAGGTAGGTGCACCCTTTGAATTCAAAGTAAGAATGGTGAACAATACAAAGGTCAAATGTCTAGGGATTGTGAAGAAATTACAGGTGAATGTACTGGGACAAGAGGCTAAATTGGATGTACATGTGATGTCAGCCAAGTTAAAAGCTTACCCACTTATCCTTGGGAGGCCATGGTGGTTGATTGCTATGAGGGCAAGACAAGATTGGTGGAGAGGGAATTTGATTTTGGGGTTGGACAAGCCTGTAAGGAGGCAAATTAGGTATGATATGGCCAAGGGAAGGGACCTTATTCAGGACATTAGTACATAAGAGGAAGAGAATGAGGAAACAAGCTCTGCAGAAGACTCAAAAACTGAGGAAATTATCTCCAAAGATGTTGGGGAATAGGTCCCATTATTGGAGCCAGATTTAGACCTTTGTGCATGTCTATGTAGCTATGTGTAGAGGTAGGGATAGAGGAGCCTTGTGTTTGTCTATAGGAAGATATGACCATGGAGATGGAAAGCCAAGTGATGTCAGGTTGCTCATCAAGGAGTGGTAACCATGCATCATGGGAGAAAGTTGGAGAGAGGAGATGCACCTTGAGGCCATGTACATGGATTTGTACACATGTTATCAGGATGTTGATACAGGTGTTCCAGGTGACCAAAACATAGATGAGGCTATGTACATGGATTTGTACACATGTTATGAGGATGTTGATACAGGTGTTCCATGTGACCAAGACATAGATGAGATGTTGGACATACTTTTGGATAATGCTTTGGGAGTTGTATGTGGAGGAAATGGTGAATTATTTTTTCTCAAGATCTCAAGTGCACATGGATTTTGGTGTGGAGGACATATATGAAGAGCCTAGTAGTGCTATGCAAGTTAGTGTAGACTTGAGGGACAACGTGGATGCTTATGACTACTTGGAGGGAAAATGCAATGTTGTAGATGATGTGGTGGTAAGTATGCATGATGATTGGGACATTGATGATTTCAGTGAGAATGAGGCAAACGTGGAGCTTGATCTAGAAGTACAGGTGAATGTGCAGATCATGCATGTACAAGAATTGCTATGTTAAGGAGCAAGTGTAATAGCCTACCTTTGTTTGATGATGATGTTTGTGAAGATATTGATGATGTGTTGGATGCTTCTATGGACTCCTATGATATGTTGAATTAGAATGTTTTGAGGCAAGGTGATTCTATGGGATTTTATGAGAGCCCGCTAGTGCTCGATGTTTATGGGTGGTGTCTTGGACTTGCACGGCATAGGTATTGTAAGCTGTGTTGATGAAGACATGATGCATGAAAAGGTCATGGACATGCCATTTGATCCAAGAGGGGTGGAGTATGTGGATGTGTTGCATGTCTTGCACCCTCATTTTGCATTTGATCCAGGCAGAGGATCTTATGATGTGGTAGTCGTACGAATAAGCCAGTAGGACTTGGAGCTAGCTACAATGTTTGAATAAGGTTTTTGCCAAAATAAGTGGTTAAGCATGAATGCTCTAACCAAGGGGAGTTGGGAAAATAATGATAGGTTTTTTTTGTGTGTCTAGGCTATAGTCCAAGACATGTGCCCACCCAAACCCCAAAAATGAGAATAAGCCCGTTAGGTATACTTAGAACCATAGAAATAAGAGGCTTTTGCATGGACACCTTCTAAAATAGAACTAGCTATTGTTGTCAGTTCCAGTTAAGTGCAGGAGGAGATTTTACATGCGTAGGGGAATCGGGAGTAGTCGATGATGACGAGGATAGTCAAGGGAGAGCATAGGAGCTGGAGAAGTCGAGAGAGAGATGGGGATTGTGAAGAAGCTATGTGGAAGCTTGTGAATACAATTTTTGTTTGGGAAGAAGACATGGGAATAGAGTGAGGAAGCTTGGGTCTGTGTCCACCAAAGCAGAGTGTGCAAAGGAAATAGAGGATCTTGTAGGAGGTTGAGATGCCCTAGGATCTAACGATGACTTTACGAATTACCGAGGGTACGGTGTGAGGATCAATCATGAGGTGATTGCCACCACCTGACGTGTGTTGCTCAATTGTTCCTTGATGTGTTTGAAGGTGGAAACCTGAAAAGTGTGGCTGTAGATTCCATTGATATTGGTACTTGTGGAAATGAAGACACAGGCTTGAAGAGTTATTGCTGGGATATTCTTGTGGAGAGTCCTTCGGTTTCTTGGTGCTTTTTCTTTTTTGTTTGAACCACATGTCTCAGGGTTGTTGAGAGACTAGCTCAATTTCCACTATATGCAAAAGGCTTCCTATGAGTTCGGATTGATGAGTTTTTATGCTCTAGTGTGTGTTGTTTTGTTTGAGATTGTTGAGACAAAACACGTGTGAGTGAAGATCTGAAGTCTATTGAGTCACGTCTGAGTAAGATAGCATCAACTTGAAAATCTGTAAGTGTCAGGTAGGGTCAGTTGAGTATCAGAAGTAGTTAGTTGGGGGTGTAGAAGGGTAGATATGATGGTCAGTAACAACAGGTATCTGATTCAAGTTACAGTCAACAACTAATCAGTTGAGTGTCAACAGAAGCTAAGAGATTTTTTAGTCAGCTAGGTGTTAGAGGAGATTAGCTGAGGAGTTAGGAGTGAAGATAAGAGTTATGAGAGGACAGCTGGAGGAGTCAGTTAAATCAGTTTGAGGGGTTTTGAGGTGTCTGACTATGTGAGTAGAGCAGCAACAGAGAAGCTGAAGGATAGAGGATATCAACAGCTAAGTAGGTTGGTACTCTGGAATTGTGTTTTGTTGGTGTTGTGGTGCTAGTTGATAGTGTTCCCCCTACGGTGGTGTGTTCGAATGAGTTATGGAGGTCGACTCCCCCGATGCATGAGCGGCATATCAACCATAATCTCACCAACCATGCCAGTAGTATAAGCATAGAAGCTATCACCCAAGTGGGTTATCAATGTTTGCCCACAACACTAGTTGAGCTCGATATCTCAACACTTTTTAGTTATATGGTTATAGAGAAGAGGAGAAGATAGAAGAAAATTCAGCCATCCATCTCTCTCGTGTCTTTCTCTCTCAAGATAGAGAAGAGAAGAAGATAGAAGAAAATGCAGCCATCCATCTCTCTCGTGTCTTTCTCTCTCTTGTGTGTGTGTGTGTGTGTGTGTGTGTGTGTTTGCTTGTAAGGAACTCAAGCTCTCCCTCTCCCCTATAGAGCACATTATGACCTCAGTCCTCCCTACCCATCCTAAAGGTGAAAATCAATATGCCCTAATAATGGATATTCAAGCTGTGCTTGACATTAGGAAGGACTACTACCATGCCATCATCGCACATGACATTAGGAAGGACTACTACCATGCCATCATCGCACATAATCTTGAAGAAGATGATGATTTTGTCGATCCAGATGTGGATCAATATCTTCTAGTGGATTTAAATGTTAAGAACAGTGAGTTTTGTACTCCTCTTGAGACATTAGCAAAGCATGCATTTCACTATGAAGCCAACCTTCCCACCACTGAAAGAGGAATTTTATGATACTCAGTAAAGAATCAATATTTCACATATAGGAAAGGAAGGCGAGTCTTCATCTATCTAGGACACCAACTTAACAATCAACATATGAATCAATGATTTACTTATTATAATGATGAGAATCAGAAGGTCTTCTTATATACAATAAATGTTGAATATTGTGATGAAGTTCCATATTGCATCTGTTTTGATGTCTTATGGACAACATTGTTTTGTAGACCTGGTAGTGTATGGGGATTATTTTCTCGGGCATGCATTGTTTTGTAGAAGTGTATGGGGATGATTTTCTCAAGCGCGCATTAGGAAAACGAGTGGGAGGAATGAGAAAGGACTCAACATTGGGAGAGTACATTAATCAACTAAAATTTCCATAATTCATTATATTCCACAAAACAATCTCAAAGGATAGTGCATAAATCCCATTGTTTCCAATCAAGATATTATTTAGCCCTAGAGTGTATGCTCTAAGGAGTAAATACTACTTCGCCTATACTGTGTATGGATTAACATGTGGGATCAAGGATTCCAAGATGCTAAGTGAATATGGAAAAAGGAAGCCTCTCAAATCCAAAAGACCAAGAGTTCTGCCAATTTTATAATTGCACGATGATGCTGAGCCATCTTCAAAGAGGGAAAGGCTTCACAAACTAGAGGATGCTAGTCAAGCAAGATCGAAAGTAGTAGCAGAATCCTATCTCTTGTAATAATTGGCTCTTGTAATACAATGACACCTCAAGCTATGTTCATTTCTAAAGTAAAATTGTTAATCAAGTATATAAAGGTATCCAAATCTTTCCATGTCTTTTTTTTCTTTGTCGCCATTTTGCATGCCTAATACTTGCATTATATCTCCTTCATATATCTTGATTTTTTTTCCTTGTTTAAAAGTTTTATTACTTGATTAATTTTGGATGCTTTGAACGGTTCCTTCTTTTTAGCTATGTGTATAAGCTTCTCATATTTCCATTGATGCAATTCCTCTAAACTGTTAGCTTTCTTTGCTCCTCCACCATGTCTCATATGATTGAAATACCTGGAGCATGCTTGATAATATGTTTTCTCCATGCCTTGGCTTGACCATATTGATAAACTACTGTACTCTTTTTTAAACCAGGAATTATGATTGTAGATGATATAATGTAAAAGAATAAACCAATATTTTAATTACTAAATTTCTCAACATATAGTTTTAGAACTAGTTCAATGCATATTGAATCAAACACCATATAGTGGGTGATGTGTTGATCCATTCATGCAGTAATCATTGATCTCTTGAACTTATCTTACAGTGTTAGAAAGATCTCTTGGTCCTTCTTAGTCCACACTTTAAAATCATAGAACTTAAATATAGTGTCTAAAGATTTCCACACGTTGGCCTTACGTGATCTTTCTTGATCACTGTCAGCATGGTCTACTACTGTGTAATGAATGCACTTTTGTTGGCTGTATTTTAGAGTCTCCACTAATCATCTTCTTCAATGAGCATGGCGAGGGTTATCCTATAGTGTTGGTGAAGATAGAAACCGTATTGCTTTAACACCCCCAATGGAAAATTTCTCAAGTGCATCCCTTGCATCCTTAGACCTTTTTTCATGTTGTTCAATCTTTGCATTTTCACCATGAAAACCAATTTTTGATAGAACTTTCTCTAGTGCTTTGATGGATTTAATTTTTGTTGTATTGGGTCATAGAGTCTATGAAAAACATATGTAGAAGAACAAAAGTTTTTCAATGATTTCAAGATAATGTGGGGGAGAGAGAGAGAGCTTGAGTTCCTTGCAAGCAAACACACACACACAAGATAATGTGGAGGAGAGAGAGAGAGCTTGAGATCCAAGCAAACACATACACACAAGATAATGTGGGGGAGAGAGAGAGAGCTTGAGTTCCTTGCAAGCAAACATGCAAACATAAGAGAGAGCAAGATACAAGAGAGAAATAGATGGATGAATTTTATTCTATCTTGTTCTCTTCTCTACAACCATATAACTAAAAGATAAGAGTTCATACATAAAGGGGAAGTACTCTCCTACAACAACATACAATGGTTCATCTATAGTGCAACCCGACTATATGAATTAGCACTATAGCTATGCCATAACTATAGTACTCTAAAATGGACTAGCGGTATGTCAACCATAATCTCACACCAACCATGCCAGTGGCATAAGTACGGAAGCTATCACCTAGGTGGGTCATCAAGGTCCGCTGTAGCACTAGTTGAGCTCGATATCTCAACCTCCCCCTAAAGCTCAACTCCATGCACTATACTCCAAGTAAGCTCCTAAACCTATGGAGCTTCTTTGTGCCCAATGCCTTTGTGAAGATGTCAGCCACTTGATCCTTTGTGCTGACATATACCAGATCTACATCACCTCCTAGAATCTTCTCCCTCACAAAGTGATAGTGCACCTCAATGTGCTTCATTCTAGCATGGTATACTAGGTTACTAGCCAACTGTATGCTACTCATTTTGTCACAATAAATGATAACTTCCCTATCCACGGTCTCACCTGTATCACTAAGTAGCTTTTGAAACCAAGCTACCTCACAAGCTCCCATGCAACACCTCTATACTCTGTCTCTCTGTACTCAACAAGGCAGTTTTGTTGGCTGCTTCTTACTGCTCCAACTCATAGCAGCACTCCCAAATGAGAACATAACACCATTGGTAGATCTCGTGTCTGCAACACTACCAGCCCAATCAGTGCCTATGTTGTACCCACGTAGCTGTATCTCTATATACCAGTCTCATAGAAATTTCCATAATCAATTGTGGCCTTTGTGTACTTGAAAATCCATCTAGCCACCTCCAAGTATGGCTTCCTAGGGGCCTGCATAAATTAACTCAAAAGTCCAACAACATAACTCAAGTTGGACCTAGTAATGGTCATGTAGATCAAGCTACATGAACTAACTCACAAGTCCAACAGCATGGCTCAAGTCTGCTGACCTAGTAATGGTCATGTAGATCAAGCTACCTAATATACGCCTGTGCATAGTGGATCCTCCAAATGCTCACGTATATCTACAAAAAGCTTTGGGTTATTCTCCAATGGCACTGAAATAGGCTTACAACCTGTCATACCATACTTGGATAACATTTCCAAGCCATACTGCATTTGTAATAACAAAATTCTATAAGGTGGTCTCACCACCTCTATGCCTAAGAAATACCACAACTTACCCAAATCCTTCATCCCAAACTTCTGCTTCAAAAGCCTCCAGACATCATGTATGTCAGCATCACTATCACCAGCGATAATCAAGTTATCCACATAGATGACTAATAGCATGATCTCTCTACCTATCTTTTTCACATTAAAAAAAAATAGCATTGGATATTCGAAATCCAATGGTTACAAGATACTCCCTGATCTTGTTTGACAATGCTCTAGGTACCTACTTCAAGCCATATAAGGCTTTATATAACTTGCATAAAAAATTTGGGTGTGCATCACTCTCATAACTTGGTGGTTGCATCATGTATACTTCTTCTTGAAAATTACCATGCAAGAAGGCATTCTTTACATCCATTTAATGTAAAGACCAACCCTTTGCTACATCTATAGCAACAATGACAGCTCTCACAATTACCGTTCTTGCAACTGAGCTGAATGTCTCCTCATACTCAATGCCATAAGTCTCCGCAGAATCCTTGGCAACCAATCTTACCTTATACCTGCTCATTGAACCATCACCATTATGCTTAACTTTATACACCTGCTTATATCCAATTGCCTTATTTTCCTTAGGCAAAGGCACTAGCTCCAATGTTGCATTTGCATCCAATGATGCCATCTTCTCATTCATGGCATCTTCCCATTTCTTATTTCCAAGTGCCCGTTCAAAACAAGTGGGCTACAACTCATGTATTGCTTTAATCATGTAAGCATAATGATAGATTGTATATCCATCATATCTAAACATGTTAACAAGGTACCTAACCCTCGTACACCTAGACACTACTAGCTATCTTCAAAACAAGGTTCTCCTTTTAATAATAAGAGCAACCATAGACGGAATGACAAGCTCCTCATTAAGGCTCTTCTCAGAGTCATTAGAATCACCATCCATATATGAGTGACATGCTCATAGATCAAGAACAAAAGGTTAGTCTACCTTTTCCTTCCCTTGTGTGATACATGTGTACCTACATCTCTCCTGAACCTTTATGATCATGGATTGACATTGGATCCCCTGCTAGATGACTCTCGAGGTCCACTAAGCACCTTTGATTTTGCTGTTCAACATGTGGTGTAGCATCAAAGAGATGGTTTGCCCAGAGAGACACATGTTTCCCATGGCAAAAGATTATGGCTAGCTATGGGTGACATCAAGCATGTTTCCGTTGCATATTTCTTCCCTCCAAAGGGAAAATCTATCTAGACCCTAAGGGTGGTTGTTTCAGGTTGTGGATCTAGGCTTATACTTAGGGTGTTAAGCGAGGCAATGGCCTTGTAAGGTTCATGAAGGGTATGGCCATTTGGGAGTATAAATTGTGTGTCGAGTTTGCGACCTAGGAGGGTTTCAAGTGTAGCTCAAGGATTTTAGGCCAATCGTGGTGGTCGACTTCGTCACTATTGACAATAGCGACCTTGCATGGCACCCGCGCATCATCAAGGACTTGATGACAAGCATCACAAACCAAGAGATCATTGCTCCTGGTGGTGGTCATAGAGTCTTCAGCAAAGGGAGATTTGGCCATGGGATGTGAGTGCCAATTATATAAATTGACCTTAAGCGTTTGAGACCCTTTGCGGAGATAGACATGATGTATGTCCTAGTCATGGATCAGTCGGGTTTGTCTCATGAAGGATCAACCCAAGATGGCATCATAGGTGGCATTACAAAAGTCCATAAGCGCAAATGTGAGGTGGAATGTCATGTCACAGACTTTTGCCTTGAGGTTATATGCTATGCCCATGGGTTTGGCAGATTTCCCATCTGCAAGCTTGATCACTGATGTGATGGGAGCAAGGCGTGGTTGGCCCCAGTTTTCCTAGCATGTTTGTGTGAGGATGCTTATGCCAGCACCTCCATCTAGGATGCCTTTGACCACATGTTCACTATAGAAAATGGACAAGGCTGCGTTGGTGTCATCACCCTAAAAGTAGTGGCATATCACATTGATGCGAATTGTGGGTGCACCTTTGGGTTCTAGGTTGTGGTGATGGAGTAAGTCTAGATGATGGGGCTTAGATTTATCCGAGGAATCTGAGGTAGCATCCTCCTCCATAGATTCTTGGAGTTTGCGTTCCATCCAATCTTGAAGGTTATTTCATAAATTTGGACTATTTTTTAATAAGGTTCTAATGGGAATTTGGATTTGGAAGAAAAGGAAGGCAGAGAGGCTGACCAGGTCGCGTTGATGAGTAGGAGCTTCTTGAGGGACGGGCCATGATCATAGGGTGGACCAACAATAGTATATGGAAATTCAATTTAGTCCTTATTTGATAGCTGTGGAGGTCGAGAGTGGGTTGCCATAGGAGGATAAACTACCTTAGCAAATTTGGTGTGCGGACGTTGTGAGTCGTTGTGTCTGACTTTGTGTAAGTGTTCGCATCGATTTGTTTGATGTGAACGTGGGATTTGGGGTGAGACAAGAAGAATTGTAAGCAGCGCACATAGAGCAGCAATAAAGAGAAGCCATAGCTTTGAAAGAGAAAATTTTACACACAAAAGACAACAATGAGGAGCTCGAGTAGATGTATCAAACGGCTTCCTCTGTAGTGTAGAGGTTCAATGCAAACCTCAAAGGCACAACAAGCAGTTGGAGAAAGAGACATATGAGGGAGGAGCGTGTAGAAGATTTCAGTTAGTCTACGCAACAACTTTTTAGCAAAAAAATATCACTAGTAGCACACACATGTAAGATCTGCCGTGAGAGAGAGAGAGAGAGGAAGAAAGGAAAGATCGCAAATTTGTCACTAGGATAAACAGTGAAGAAGAAGTAAGAAAAATATTAAACGTCATCTTATCACAGTTGATAGAGAGGAGACAAGAGTCAACAGCTTTAGTTAGAAACAACATAATTGAGGAGATACTCAACGCAAGAGGACATTGCTAGTAGCAAACAATAGCATCGACAAAGCGTAATACACACCTTGCACTGCAACGTAGAGAGGCACCATCATTGTGCATTGGCCAAAAAGGATAGCAAGCAGCCATCCATCATGGAAGAGCACAGGAGAGAGAGAAGAACTTGATGATGATGATGATTGGTAAGTTACTAGTATGCCAGTCTCGCAAGTAGCATCTTATGTAAAGAGATTTTCCCGTGTACTTAATAAGCGCATCTTCACAGCACTATGTTGTGGTTTTTAAAATGTGTGTTTTGGGCTTCATGGACATTGATGGCATCAAACGTCTCATCCGAGATAGAATGTGTTAGTTAGTCATCTGGATTTTCATCATCAAAATATCTTTTGTAAAGTAGCCAAATGAGCATGCAATCAAAAAGTCTCACTACCCAATTCTTAAAACAAAAATTTGTTTTAAAAAATCGCGCTTTCTACAAAAAGTGCTTGTAACTAGCCTCTGGGACAAAGACGGTCGATTGGGTATTGTCAACACCTTCTAACAAGGACAATCAAGCTTCATCGTCTCGACAATCCCCCTAGACTTTACATCCTTGACCACCCCCGCAAGCACCCCGAAATCTTACCTTTACCATGACAATCAATGGTGGGTGCCCAAAAATCTTCTTACAGCTCAGGGCTTCTATGATGGCTACATAGAACTCTGGATCCCTAATCAGTCACCTCTAAAACCCAAGCGCAAAAAGCCAACTAAGCCACCAAAAACTAACCCTAGCCAAAGCTTCAACATTGGCTCATCCCCAACCGCATGCTACAACACAAGGCTACTATGAAGGTAACACTTGCCTTTGGCTACCCAAGCATGCTGCCTATGCTCCACGATCACAACAACTCCCCAGGAAGCCGTGACAAAAGTTCTTGCAGCCCCACGGGTTAGGCAACCCCAAGCACAGTAGTGCAACCAACAATGCTGGGTGTGCCTACCAACGTGCTCAAAGCTCAAGGCTTCTATCAAGGCAACACACACATGTGGCTCCCAAAGCCACAATCAAAAGCCTCTCCTTCGCATCGATACTGCCACATCATAGCTCCCAACCTCGTCGACACAAAACCAAGAAGCCTCAACAACCACGGACCTTTATGACTCGGCAGCATTGGGTGCCCAAATGTCTCTTAGAAGCCCAAGGCTTCCATGATGGGAACTCCATCATTTGGCTCCCACGACTTAACCCTCCGCTATTCACCCAAACCACACCCACCAAGCCAGTACCTGTCCCACTGAGACGAAGATGGTTTGGCGACCAATGGGAAACCAATGGGAAAGCAAGTCCCCTCCTCTTGGACAAAATTCTACGGACTTGCTCACACCCAACCCATGGGCACTCAAACTATCAATTCACCCACCCCTTTTCCCTAGCAAAGCCTACGTCACGAAGCTCCACCTATCCCTCAACTTTCTCACCAAACCAAGGGGTGGTGCTACAAATGGCTTAGCTTATCCAACCACTCAAAGATAAACTCAAAGGTAAGCTCACAAATCTAGCCGAGGCAGATTTATTTTTTTTAATTAACCATATATTTATAGGCATGTGAGGCCACGTGGCAATGGTATGGACTCCACGTGGCCACATAATGCATTCATACGTGTGCAACGTACGGTCGCATGTGGGAACCCATGCGTCCACGTACAGTCACACGTGTGAGCCCACGTGTCAACGTACGGTTGTACGTGTGCATTAACACTCGCATGTGTGGATACACGTGTCGCCATACGATTTTGTTGTTTGTACACCATGTGGCATAGTGAATGTCTTCTATAAATAGGTGAGTTTTTTTTTTGACCGTATGTGCATAGGCGTTAGGTGTCCTTCTTTACCCAAGCTCCTCTTGGTCTTCACCCACACCAGCTGTCCTTCTTTACCCCAACTCCAGTGGTGTTTAAATTAGCAATAGGAGCCAATTTGAGTGCTGCCTAGCTAAGCTTGTCCCAATGGAATAATGGCACGATATCCACATACCGGAGTGATTGGAATTTAGCATATGCGTGGTTCTTCCAACATGTCAAAGGTATGCCTATTCTAATCAAATTTTTAAGATTCAAGTCTCTAATTTACATATTTTGCATCAAAATCAAGCCCTCTAGGTAGCTGACTAAGGTTGAGTGTCAAATCTGGCCTACTGCTGCACATCAAGGACCAGTCAAGGAAAAAGGAAATTTGGCTGAAGATTGGCATTCCAATAGGCTTCCCATGAGATTCTTCTAAATCATTGTAATAGGGTAACTCAAGCTCTAGGAAATTTGGATGCAGACCCCATGAAATTTGGGTGGAGATCCCATTGTAATTTGGGTAACTTAAGTTCTAGGAAACCCCATGAAATTCTTCTAAATCATTGTAATAGGGTAACTCAACCTCAAATTTGTAATGTTTCAAACGTGGCCAAGTTTGTAGGGGGAGGGATAGGATTTGCACAACCATCCAGTAGCACATATATGAGTGATGCCAGTCAGTAGCTCACCAATGCGAGGGAGGAAAGACGGCGTGACTAGGACAATCCGATAACACATGATATCATATATCGCACCATCTTTCCATTGTTGCTTGTGCCTCCCACCAGCCCACACCACTCTCTATCTAGTTAAATTGCCTCTACAATGCTTATTCCTCCCACCAACCCACACTTGTTTCTACACATGAAGTACCAATCAAAGAACTAGGAGCCACATGTTACTACTATTGTGGGAAAGTAGGAAATTTGGCTGAATATTGGCATTCCAACAGGATTCCCATGAAATTCTACTAAATAATTGTAATAGGGTAACTCAAGCTCTAGGAAATTTGGGTGAAGACCCCATGAAATTTGGGTGGAGACCCCATTGTAATTTGGGTAACTCAAGCTCTAGGACCCTATGAAATTCTTCTAAATCATTGTAATAGGGTAACTCAACCTCAAATTTGTAATGTTTCAAACCTGGCCATGTTTGCAGGGGAGGGATAGGATTTGCACAACAAACCAGCCAGTAGCACATATATGAGTGATGCCAGCTGTCAGGTGTTTTTCTGAGTGGTCTTTTTGGTCAGTGTACATACGTGTGCATGGTGTGAAGGAAAATTTGGCCGTGGAATGCCTTGCCTGGTGTACAGGGTGGATGCATTTCATTTTGAGGCTCTTGCAGGCCTGTCCGGAATGTGGTCAGTTGCGAATGATATTAACTTCTCGATGGCTTTGATTGTGGGCACGTCAAAGAAATAAATGGCACAAGTGGCATTACGAGGTGTGTGGAGCATGGAGCAATTAATATTAATGGGTCAAGGTAGCCTTTAGATGAGTGTGAAAGCCTTGATGGTGGCCATTTTTTTAGGTAAATGAAAAATAATATATTAACATGGCCAAAAAAGCGTGGCCACATGGATGTTTCCACTGCAGCCAGCGAGGAGCTTTCGAAATCGACCTGCACGTGAAGGCGATTTCTAGATGTTGGCTCTCTGGCGCAACTCTGCAAAAAAAAGGGAAGGGAAGAGCAAGGTAGAAAAGTGACTCTGCTGCTGCCGACGTGGGAGAAGCGGCCGCCTTGTACAAGGTAGCTGGTCATGTGAGGGATGGCCTGGCTGCCAACGCAAGAGAAGAAGAGCGCGAAGCTGGCGTGAGTAGGTGATGCGCAGTTGTTGGTATTAAAGGCGCTGCTACAGGTGAGGAAGAGGAGCCTCCGTGTGTGTCTGGGTGGCTAGGTGCGAGTACAGTGGTAAAGACAGGTTGGCAACGTTAGACAAGCCACAAGTGCAGAAAAGCTGACAGAAGGACCGCCGTGTGAAGAACCGCCGAGGTGCTGGTGTGTGTGCAGCCGGGAGTGTGTGCAGTGGAGGGGTTCTAAGGCGGGCATAGCCGCAGCCATACAGGGTGGAGGATTCACTGACGTAGCTGGAGGACAAAGCTGAAGACGGGCTGGTGACAGTGCAAAGTTGAGTGGCGTGGAGAGCAGTTCTGGGCAGAAAGGTCACCGTGTGTTAAGGTTGTGTGGCGCTGCAACAGATAGGCGCAACTGTGTAAAAGGGCTGGCGTTAAGTCGATGGCTGGGGTGTAGCTGCTGCAAGCTAGAGAGAAGACCGCCAAGGTTAAGGGTCGAGGAAAAGAAAGCGCTCAGAGATTTGTGGTGTGGCCGTGTGTGGGAGATCTTGTGAGTCAAAGTTGATGGCTGATGCATAGCAACTAAGGCAACCAGTGGAAGGTGAGGTTGGCAGAAGTTCAAGCTGCTGGTTTACAGGAAGACAGCGCAAGGAGTATGAGGCTGGCACTAGAGGCAAGGGTAAAAAACTTGCAAGAGCTGGTGATTCGGCATAACCAGAGGAAGCTGCTTGGGAATCAACCGAAGGACGGAATAGAACAGAGAGAGTAAGAAGGCTCGTGTGGGCTGCCTTGAAGATAGGGCTAGTGATTGGAGCAAATAAAGGAAAACCCTACGGGCTAAGGAGACCATCGGGTATATACACATATATTGTTGGAGTGTTTTTTATCATCATGTATTTAATTTTAGAACTAGGTCCCGATATTGATGAAATTTATTTTGAGGACCCTACACCCTTTGAAATAGTGTTCTCCAATAGTTGCTCTAGTTATTGGTCTGTAGTAATCTATATAGATGAGGGGGAATGGTCAAATTGTGAGTGGGTTTTGGATGAGGATGGTTCAGAGGACATCTTAGATGTCCAACTCTGTAAAGATGAAGATTTTTGTTAAAATATAGGTTTTGGATTGTGTTGCCTGTCTGGTGTGGAAGAGTGGTGTAGTGTGAGAGAAGGTTCCAGCTGGTGGCTGGTGGTGCCCCCGTTCGTGTGTGTTATTCCAAGTTTGCGAGGTGGAAGGGCTATAGAGGTAGGTCTTTCTTTCTTTTTTTCACCTCACATCCTTCTGGTGCCCCCACTGAGGATTTCTCAAGGCATTGTGTGACTGAGGAGTAGCTCTGGTGTTGTTCTTTGCCTAAAAGGGCGTGTGTTCCACTGAGGAGAGCTAAGGGATTGGTACAGGTTTCCAGGATGTGGTCTTATCCTGAGTTTCATGGCCAGAAAGGTGAAGGTGTGGTTGATTTCTTGGAGCAGATGGAGCTGGCATGCATTAGCAATCATGTGATGGATGAAGAGCAGGTTCTGAAGCTGATAAAGATCTTTTTGAAGGGAGATGCCCGAAGCTGGCTGAAGGGTTTTGAAGCACAGGATGCTGGTGTCTTGACCTTAGACAGGTTGAAGGAAGGCCTTTTGGAGCATTTTCAGCAAGTGGAGGATCCTAGTGTGCTTTGGCAGGAGTTGAGCATCTTGAAGCAGGTACATGGGCAATCACTGGCTGGATGATTTTGTGAAGGTATTTATATGTTTGTGGAGTAAATGGTGTATGACATTGAAGCAGGAAGTTCCTCCAATGTTTCTGAAGAAGAGCTTGTTTATTGATGGTTTGTTACCCCATTTGAGGATCAGGGTTGAGTTGAAGAATCCCAGGTCATTTGCGAGGGAAAAAGAAGGCAAGGTTTTGAAGCAGATGGAGATGGGTATTTATCCGTATGAAGGTGTTGTGTCTGCTGCAAGGGATATGCAGGTGAATTTGGTTGAGGTGAATAAGAGTCCAATGCAAAGTTGGAATAGACAGGAACCTCAAAGGCCGATATAGGTGCAAAGGGGGATGTTTTATATGCCTTCTGATTTTTTTCCAAAGTTTGAAAAGCATGTGCAGGTGGATGAAAAGCAGGTGAAGGAGCAAAGTGCAGATGAGGAGTTGCCAGCAGATTCTTCTTTGGATGAGGACGTTGTGGCTGTACATGACAGTGACCTGGAAGATATGCATGTTGGCAAGCCGAATGAAGATTTAGGATCACAGGCCGAGTCTTTTGCAGGTGAAGAATTATTAAGGGACTCTCCTTTGGTAATGGATGTCATGGCTATGAAAGGTAGCGATGTGGAAAGTTTGGTTGACGATCCTTCAAGTGCTGAGAGTGATAGTATGCAGGTACATGAAAGTGAAGACCTGGATGATACTTTGGAATTTGCAGATGATGAGCCGGACACAAAAAGTCCTGAAGATAACTCTAGCAGGGAGGAGGATGGGGTAGAGATTGCTAGTGAGATTTTTATTGAGAATGTTGGTGATATGGATGTTCAAAACAGGGAGGACGACCTTGTTATCATCGATTTTCTTGGGCAATTGGATGATGATCCAGTACCTGTGATGGAAAAGGTGGATGTTCTGTCGTGGGATGCTTCATGTGAAGAGGAGTCTTTGGACAGCAGTGACACCTGGGGGGTTGGCAATGCCGTAGAAGGCTATCAGCTAGAAGAGTGTGAAGATGAGAGTTCGATCGATAATGATGCGTGTCCTAGATGGTGTACTCCAAGACCTGGTATGCTTGGGAGAATTGCAAGCTAAGCAAGTGAGTGGGTGTTCTGGGAGTTTGAAGGTTGATGAAACTGTGGAGCAATTAGCTTGCGAGCTTGGAATTCCCTGTATGGATGCAGACATGGTTGTGGGTGTATCAAAGGCTTCTATGCATGTGGCTGAGATGTTGAAGACAAAGGTTTTGGTTGAAAAAGATGCTGAAAAGATTGAATTGGAGGATGATGTTGTGATGCCTGTCTTGGAGAGCACTGAGGCACCTTTGGATGCTCCTGTGGTGGAGAATGATGATATGCTTGTGTGTGAAAATGTAAAGGTTGAGACTTGGGCCTCTCAAATGTTGTTGAATTGGATGTTAGCTGTTGTGATGCCGCAAGTGTTGAGAACTAAAATGTATATTGTAGGAGAAATGCTATATCAAGGTTTGTCTCGAGAGCAGGTGCCTATGGATGAGGATATATGGAGAGAGACTATGGACGCTTACGAAGAGATGGACATAAATGATTTTAGAGCACATGTGGTCGACGTGTGGTGTGCTTTGATGCCATTTTTTGGAAGAATGTTTTGAAGGTGGATGATGGATTAAAGCAGTTTCCTTTTGATCCAGGTGGCTGAGTTTTTTGACAACAATTTGGAGTTTTGTATATAAGGTTGTACATATTGTGTATGAGTGTAGATGCTTTTTGCTGCTGAGCATGAATGCTCTAGCAGATGGGGGGGGTGGCAAAGTATGTCAGGTGTTTTTCTGAGTGGTCTTTTTGGTCAGTGTACATACGTGTGCATGGTGTGAAGGAAAATTTGGCCGTGGAATGCCTTGCCTAGTGTACAGGGTGGATGCATTTCATTTTGAGGCTCTTGCAGGCCTGTCCGGAATGTGGTCAATTGCGAATGATATTAGCTGCTCGATGGCTTTGATTGTGGGCACGTTAAAGAAATAAATGGCACAAGTGGCATTACGAGGTGTGTGGAGCATGGAGCAATTAATATTAATGGGTCAAGGTAGCCTTTAGATGAGTGTGAAAGCCTTGATGGTGGCCATTTTTTTAGGTAAATGAAAAATAATATATTAACATGGCCAAAAAAGCGTGGCCACATGGATGTTTCCACTGCAGCCAGCGAGGAGCTTTCGAAATCGGCCTGCACGTGAAGGCGATTTCTAGATGTTGGCTCTCTGGCGCAACTCTGCAAAAAAAAGGGAAGGGAAGAGCAAGGTAGAAAAGTGACTCTGCTGCTGCCGACGTGGGAGAAGCGGCCGCCTTGTACAAGGTAGCTGGTCATGTGAGGGATGGCCTGGCTGCCAACGCAAGAGAAGAAGAGCGCGAAGCTGGCGTGAGTAGGTGATGCGCAGCTGTTGGTATTAAAGGCGCTGCTGCAGGTGAGGAAGAGGAGCCTCCGTGTGTGTCTGGGTGGCTAGGTGCGAGTACAGTGGTAAAGACAGGCTGGCGACGTTAGACAAGCCACAGGTGCAGAAAAGCTGACAGAAGGACCGCCGTGTGAAGAACCGCCGAGGTGCTGGTGTGTGTGCAGCCGGGAGTGTGTGCAGTGGAGGGGTTCTAAGGCGGGCGTAGCCGTAGCCATACAGGGTGGAGGATTCACTGACGTAGCTGGAGGACAAAGCTGAAGACGGGCTGGTGACAGTGCAAAGTTGAGTGGCGTGGAGAGCAGTTCTGGGCAGAAAGGTCGCCGTGTGTTAAGGTCGTGTGGCGCTACAACAGATAGGCGCAGCTGTGTAAAAGGGCTGGCGTTAAGTCGATGGCTGGGGTGTAGCTGCTGCAAGCTGGAGAGAAGACCACCAAGGTTAAGGGTCGAGGAAAAGAAAGCGCTCAGAGATTTGTGGTGTGGCCGTGTGTGGGAGATCTTGTGAGTCAAAGTTGATGGCTGATGCATAGCAACTAAGGCAACCAGTGGAAGGTGAGGTTGGCAGAAGTTCAAGCTACTGGTTTACAGGAAGACAGCGCAAGGAGTATGAGGCTGGCACTAGAGGCAAGGGTAAAAAACTTGCAAGAGCTGGTGATTCGGCATAACCAGAGGAAGTTGCTTGGGAATCAACCGAAGGAGGGAATAGAACAGAGAGAGTAAGAAGGCTCATGTGGGCCGCCTTGAAGATAGGGCTAGTGATTGGAGCAAACAAAGGAAAACCCTACGGGCTAAGGAGACCATCGGGTATATACACATATATTGTTGGAGTGTTTTTTATCATCATGTATTTAATTTTAGAACTAGGTCCCGATATTGATGAAATTTATTTTGAGGACCCTACACCCTTTGAAATAGTGTTCTCCAATAGTTGCTCTAGTTATTGGTCTGTAGTAATCTATATAGATGAGGGGGAATGGTCAAATTGTGAGTGGGTTTTGGATGAGGATGGTTCAGAGAATATCTTAGATGTCCAACTCTGTAAAGATGAAGATTTTTGTTAAAATATAGGTTTTGGATTGTGTTGCCTGTCTGGTGTGGAAGAGTGGTGTAGTGTGAGAGAAGGTTCCAGCTGGTGGCTGGTGGTGCCCCCGTTCGTGTGTGTTATTCCAAGTTTGCGAGGTGGAAGGGCTATAGAGGCAGGTCTTTCTTTCTTTTTTTCACCTCACACCAGCCAGTAGCTCACCAATACGCAGGAGGAAAGACGGCACGACTAGGACAATCTGATAACATGTGATATCATATATCGCGCCATCTTTCCATTGTTGCTTGTGCCTCCCACCAGCCCACACCACTCTCTATCGTCGAGTTAAATTGCAGCCCACACCTGTTTTTGCACATGAAGTACCAATCAAGGAACTAGCAGTTAGTACTATGGTGGGAAATTAGGAAGTTTGGTTGAATATTGGCTTCCCAAGACACTTCCCCAAAGCAAGACACCCCATGAAAGTCTTCTAGGTCATTATAATAGGGTATGTCTCTGACCCAGTGTTGTAACTCAAACTCTAGTGTGTGTAATGTTTTAAATATGGCCAACTTTGTAGGGGAGGGTAGGATTTGCACTAGCCAATAGCATATATATGAGTGAAATGCCAGCCACTAGCTCACGAACGTGGAAGGAAAGACGGTGCGACTATGATAATCCGGTAACACGCATTATCGTATATCGTACCGTCCTTCCATTGTTGCTTATGCCTCCCACCAGCCCACACCATTGCTATCTAGTCAAATTGTACAATGCTTGTTCATCCCACCAGCGCACACCTGTTTCTAGCCAGTTAAATTTCATGTACAATTCTTTTTTCTCCCACAAGAGTGGTCTCTATAAATTACATGTACATAGGAGTGTTCTGCTTTGCATATCTAATGATATAGTATGTACATATCATTTTCTACCATGCATATTTGAACCCAAAATGATGCAATTTCTTAAATGAAGCCGTATTTGGTTATGTGTTTAATTGATAGGCCGAAGATGGCTAGTACAAAGAAAACAACAAGGAGGGTTGGACCAAGTCCAGGGTTGGAAGAGAAAGCAGCAAGTGAAAACACATTGTCAAAGAAAAAGTTGAAAAAGAGAATCAATCAGCATGTGAATGCCCTGAGAGAGATAAGGAAAGCCCATAAACATGTCGAGTTACTCATATCTAAGCTTACCTTCATGAGAGTTGTGAGAAAGATTTGTGATAAATGGAAGCTTGGGATGAGATGGGCTGGAAATGCAATATGTGCCATTCAAGAGGCTACAGAAGATTTCATTATAGACTTTTTTATTGATAGTTACATTTTTTCTGCCCATTTGCATAGGGTCACTATTATGGACAAAGACATGCACACCTATAGGCTAATAAGATATAGGTTTGAGAAGTTATTGCATCCTATACCATTGAGTGACCCCAGGGCATTCAATATCTTGAACGTCCCACCAGTTAGAAAACCTAAGGATACAGATATTAAGATTGAGGATGTTACGCATGATAGGGATACTAGGATTGCAGATCAATTAAATACTAAGAAGGGAAAAGAACATATGGCTTGTGCGGAAGAAAGGAGGGTTGATGGAGAAAGAATAATGGGAGATGAGCTGATAGACCTTAAAGAGAAGAATCTACAAGATTTAAAGAATGTACCTAGATAACTTGTTATTCATGTGAAAGATTTTGCTAATGGTATAGAGTATCTTGATATAGTACCTTTAGATATGTATATACTGTCAGAGAGAAATCAAGAAATAAACGATGTTGTGATCTTGATATCTCTCAAGTATGTAAGCTATCTTTTTTGAAAATTTATCTATTGATTTGTTTTTTCAAGATAATTACTTGATTTATCCTCTTATTTGTTTTTTGTAGGCTTCTTTTATCCACCCTACCCCCAGAGGCCTATTTTGCTAGACCTCATAGTCTCTGTTTATGTAAAAGAAACAAGCACCAATTTTGCAAGGTTGGAAGAATGGTTGAGGAGATGCGACATTGAAAAGGTGCAATATATAATTGTATCTGATAATGAAGTTTAAGTATTTTATTTTAAATATTTTTTTACTTTGTTTTATGTCCTTTTATATATCTCTATCATGTTTTTTATTTTCTCTATTTTGTAGGAGCCATTAGAGTGTAATTATAATTGATATCAAGAAAAGAAAGACATATTTCTTGAATTCCATGCTTGGTATGCATGAAGAAGCCAAATTGTAAGTTTTTAATTTTAATAAAGATTATGTTTACGATTCAATTTGTATTAGATTGAATAATTTATGTGGTTTGTTAATTTTTAGGGCATCTAAATGTATAATAAGCACATTAGGAACACTCCATTCTCCACTCCTTGATAATTTATGCGGTTTGTTATTTTTCAGGGCATCTAAACACATAGTAAGCACATTAGAAACACTCCATCCTCCACTCCTCGACAATAAAATCCACATCAATTTTTCATTTTTCCTATAAGTTATAATAACATAAATGATAACTTATAAGTTTGTAATAAAGCTTTAGTTAAAAGTCTAAACAAGGACTATCATTGCTATAGGTTCCAAAAAACTAATGGAAACTCATGTGGATGGAGAGTGGTTGCAAATACACGGAGATATGTGTAATCAAAATTTCCAATAAACATATCAATAAGAGTACCTGTGAGTATTTTTGATAGACACATCAAAAAGCGTTGTAAAAAATTAAAATATTTTCCTTAAACTTTTATATCCTGATATATACTAAGATTTTGGTCATGATTTTTTTCAATTCACAACTTCATGTTATAGAGACACATACATTTGGTGGGTGAGAGCAAAAGCAATCAGATTAATGCTCAACAATCGTGTGAATCTTCATGCAGATCCAGATTCACCACCACCACCACCATCAATCACACCTATGATGGCAATCGAAAAAGAAAGGACCTATGATGTCTCCGTTGAAATTCGGGAAGAAAAAAATGACAGACATGGAGAAGGGAAAGGCTTCTCGAAAAAAGAAAAAATCTAAGGAAAAAGAGGCCAAGTCAAAGAAAACATCCAAGAAAGGAAGGTGAAGAGGCCAAGGCTTCTATAGTTACTAATCCTCCAAAGTATATAGTTTTTTGTTCTCATACATTGTAACCAATAAATTTGTATAGATACCATTATTCCTGCTTCAAGAGCATGTGGTAACAAGTTAGGATGAAGTCCTAAGTGATATACTTCATGGATATATTATGAGAGTAATCATTGTAATAGCCTAAAGTGCCTGGCCGGCCATAGTTTAAGTGAGTGTAAACACTTATGGCCATGTATATAAGTGATTTTCTCTCATAATACAACATACTCTCCCATTGTGCAATTGAGTCTTGCTCTTGCTAATCCTCTTGCTAATCTCTCTCCCTAATGCGCATGCTAGTGAGTGTGTGTGAGTGAACTGAGGTGCGAGGAGGGACGAGGACCCATAGTGCAACACGACGGTGTGACAACGCTCACGGGAGATGCAATGGAATTGCTTCTCAAGGAGTTGTAGTGACTGGAGACCTCAAGGGTTACGAGCTCGGCCAGTAGAAAGATCCTCACACGATAGTTTGTGGTTCACCAGGTAATCTCTTTTTGGATGTGTTTCAAGGAGGGTTAGCGTGAGCCATAACAATGACATAATTCTATCCCGCAGGGGGAGCGTGGTCTTTCTAAAGTATTTCTAAAATCAAACCACTCATAGAGTGATCGACCTTAACTCTGGAAACCTCTATTCTTGACTTCTAGAAACAACGCTTTTTTCCTCATCTATGCAAGGCACAGCTGCCGCTAACCTAGTCCTCTAGAGTAGGGTTGCCTAGGGATTTATTTATCTAATATAAAGCTTTAATTAATTTATTGGAAAGTTACCCGACTAATCAGGCCCACCCGTCCATAGGATATTGCCGTGAGAGCATTCCATCCTCCCACTTTCCACCCAACGCACGCGTCAATTTGTTTTCTAATTAATCCTACCACACTATTTGACAAGTTCCTTAATTGAAGGCCTTACACATGGCTCGTTTAGACAATCTTTATCAATGATACACAATGTTTACAAAAAAAGGATTTTTAAAAAATATATACAATGCTCAAAATTATTCATAGCAAATCCAGGCTCTTTACTTTATTTTGTAGATGATCTAGAATTTGGCCTTCCAGCCTCTATAGACTAGGCAATCCCTACGGGGCCATACACCTCATCGCGTCGATCAATAGTTGGCGAGAACTCAAGGCAGCCTGTCGCCCTATCAGGCTCCATCGCTTGATCCTCTCGCCCCTCAGAGGGATGTCTACGCACTAGGGAGGGCTTATTCATCATCGCACTAGCCTGGGCCCGCAAAACTAGGCAGCATCACAATATTCCCCTCCATTGGTGAAATCTCATTCTCCCAATGGTATGAGGGATACCTTGGGTTGACTTTGGGCCTCGCTAATGTCGCTGCTTGGCTATACAGGCATGGAAACGAGGTTAGTATCGAGGTGGGGAGAAGATTTACCTGTATTGGCCTCTAGATGATAATCTACCTCTTCCTCTACCTCTACCTGAGTAGAAGGCCTTCTCATTTCAATTTCCAAAAGACGAACCTCTAACAATATTCATCTCCTCAATGATGAGAACAAGAAAGTTCTCTCGAACTCCAATAGAGGTCTAAAAATTGGTTGTATTCCTAAAAATAAGGAAATTTCTCTTGAACTCTAATAGAGGACTCTAATAGAGGTCTAAAAATAAGAAAAGTTCTCTTGAACTCCAATAGAAGTCTAAAAATTGGTTGGATTCCTTACCAATAGAGCTCTCTCGACCTCTATTGGATCCAATAGTGGTCTAAAAATTTGTTGTATTCCTTGCCAAGACTATTCAAGGTCATGAAACCTTATCAATATGTTCTATTGGTGATCCAAAAGAACATATATCCACCAGATATGTTCTTCTTCCTTCACCCCCAGGAGGATGCCTTAATATGAGACAATAAATTCCCTCTGCTTGTAGCTCTCATAGCTACCCATTAAAGGCATTGCTCCAAAATCAAAGAGGGAAAGAGATGAAAATAGCCTTCCCATTACCGATTTCTTGGTTATCTTGTTCTTACATATTTCTTGCCTCCTTAGCTCTCACGCACATTGGAGCTCTGATACTACCATAAATATAATGGTAGGGGAAAGGGAGAGCTTGAGTTCCTTGCAAGTAAACACACACACACACACACACATAAGAGAGAGATGGATGCCTAAATTTTCTTGTTCTTACATATTTCTTGCCTCCTTAGCTCTCACACACATTGGAGCTCTCATACTACCATAAATATAATGGAGGGGAAAGGGAGAGCTTGAGTTCCTTGCAAGTAAACACACACACACACACACACACACACACACACGCACGAGAGAGATGGATGCCTAAATTTTCTTCTATCTTCTTCTCTTCTCTACAACCATCAACTAAAGAGATAAGAGTATATACTATAAGGGAAAGTACTCTCCTACTATAACTTATAATGGTCTATCCATAGTGTGAACATAACTATATGAGTTAGAACTATAATTATGCCATAGTCTAGGAATCCAAATATGGTTCACACACCCTCTCATCCATCAACCATAATCTCACCAACTATGTGATTGGGATCATATGTGCAGAAGCTATCACCCAAGTGGATCATCAATGTTCACACCACTAGCTAATCTCGATATATCAACAAGACATAGGGGCTTCTTGCCAGACGTAGCATAAGTTGGAGTGCTCGGGCTCAGCGCGGTGCATATCTTCTTGGTTTGAGGAGAAGAGGGGTGGTGCAAGGATATATGTTTGGATATATATAACATTGTTTCAATTTCTAGATGGATGACATTCTAGAGTTTCATTATGATAAATATTCAATATGAATGTTTTTCAGTACTTTTTAATGTATAAAAGCTTTAAGTTTAAATATCATTTTTTAAAAGACTTATATTCCATGGAGTGTGTGCATGAGCTATTTTTCATTACTTCAGTTGGGTGCATGAGTAATGAACCAATAATATCAATTATGGGTATGTGAGTTTACACTAGCTCCATAGTCCCAATGGTAGGGCAGCAAGGTAGATCTAGGGGACTGCTGGATGGGGTCCAAGCTATGCCTATGGATCTGGTTGAAGTAGAAAATGGATACACCTCTAGAAAGTGGGTGGTACGGTGGACTAGGAATTAGATAAACAATGGGTACATGGGTTCTTTCCAAACAAAATAAAACTTTATTTGAAAAAATTAGAAAAAATGGCCAAAGTGGGAAATTAGAGTCTAGGAAATAGTGGAGCCAATCCAAAGGTGTAGAGGCTATCCACTTTATGATCAAAGAGTAAGACATTGGTATGTCATGCTATACATAGTGCCAATCACATCTTACTTTGTGAGAATCATGAAGGGACATGACATTGGTATGTCATGCTGTACATAGTGCCAATCACATCTTAATTTGTGAGAATCATGAAGGGACATGCACATCAGGGTTCATCATATGCATTTTCTAGTGTAAGGATTTTTGGTAGATGTGAGCTGTTAGTAGCCGGATATTAGGCCATTGTGTATGTCATCCCTAGGTGGGACTCTCTACTGGACACATAGAGACATTATTACCATACTTTGGGAATACATATTTTGTTGTATATAGGATGGGGGTCCTTACAGGAAAAAATTTCTTTATTTATTTTAAATTTTGTTTCTAAAATTATTTTTATTATTTTCACCTACCGATATCCCGACAAGAGACTAATCCCTCGATTCTTTTCCAAAACTGAACTCGGAAAAACTTCCCTCGCCTAGCAGACATAGGCGATTCCTCTGGGATATTTTATTCTAACGTAGTCAAGGTCTTCACTAACCAAATTGATCCGACCGGACCTGTAAGTCTCATGGTGAGATCAAGGAAGAGACTTGCACTTGGATCATAGAGTTCAACACTTTTTTCCTCATCAAGAGGCACAACCGTTGATTCTTTTCCATAGAAAAAGGGTTATCCGGGATTTAATTCAACTATCGTAACTTAACAAAATTGAGTCTCATTTTAGGGATCCATCAGTCCGGCCTAACCCCATCCAATCCCATGGGTTAGCCAACCACCCAATCATTGTAGTGATAGGATCCATTTAGGAATTTGGTTATGTTTTTCCCTGAGTACCAGGGAAAAGAGTTCCCAGGCCCCCTAGCCGGTGCTCCAGGAAAACTTCAAGACAAACTTCTTTCTAAGCAAGATCTTTACATCAAAGATCTCTGCATCATGGTCTCCCATAATGATCAGGTCATCTACATAAAAGACAACAAGCACAACCCTCTATCACTGTGTCTCACATACAACGAGAAATCTGCATTGGCTACATGAAAGCCAATAGCGACAAGATAATCATAAATCTTGTCAGACCGTGCTCTTGGTGCTTGTTTTAAGCCATATAAGGCTTTCTTCAACCTGCAATTCAACCTGTAAACATGCTCAGGGTGACTCAACATATACACCTCTTCTTGCAAATCCCCATGCAAGAATGCATTCTTTACATCCATCTGATGTAAAGACCATTGCTTTGACGCAGCCACTGCTATCACAACTCTCACTATTGCCATCTTGGCAACTAGGCTAAAAGTTTCCTCATAATCAATGCCATATGTCTGCACATATCCTTTGGCTACCAATCTAGCCTTGTACCTGCTTATGCTTCCATCACTGTTATGTTTTACTCTGTACACCCACTTGCATCTAATGGCTTTCTTGCTTTCATGCGATTGCACTAAATCCCAAGTCTCATTTCCATATAGTGCATCCATCTCCTCATCCATAGCTTTCTCCCAACACACATTTCCAACAGCCTCATCAATGCATGTGGGCTCTACAACCTGTATAACTTCATTCTTGAAATTTTCGATCTCCTGGTTCTGATTGGGACCTTGGTGTCTCTTTGGAGGCGGAAGGTTGGAAGAACTTCTTGGTGTTTGGAACCTTTTAAAGGATGAGGGAGATGGCTTTGGCGGGCCCTTAACAATAAGGCCTTGGTGAAGTCCTTTGCCATCCTTACTACTTTAGTCATGGAAACTGGCTTGGCATTCTTGACCACGGTGTCCAAAGGTTCGTTCATTCCTCAAATGAACTTGGCCATGAGTTGCTCTTCGTCCAGCGGTGGGCGAGTACTTGAGGAGAAGAGCGAATGCCTGGTGATACTCTTTAATAGTTCTGCTCCCCTGAGTCAACTTTAAGAATTCATTCATCTTGGTTTCCAAAAAGTTGGGAGGATAGAATCTCTTCCTTAGATAAGCCTTGAGATCAATCCATGTATGGGTGTTCCGATCCAGATGGTTGGTCTCGCTGTGGTTTCTCCATGCCACTCGGGCTGTCGGTACTATCTTCAGCCTTGCAAGAGCCATTTTACTCCTCTCGTTGTATCCGGTGACATCGAAGTATTCTTCCATTGCTTTGATCTACTTCTCCACAACCTCGCCCAAGTTCTCCCCTTCACCCTTGAAGGGACCTGGCTGAGTTCTATGAAGGGCTTGGCAAACATCGGGGTCAAGCTCTTCCTCATTTGTGAGAGAATCTGGCTGTTAGCATGGTTCATGCGTCGTCTCATGATTTTGCTAGAAAATGATACATCATTAAATTTCTATTTGATTTCGTCATCTAGATCCTAAGACTTAAGAGGTTCAAAAATAATTACTTAAAACAAGATAATCGATCTTATTGGAGATCTCTACGACATACGTCCGAGGGATAGATCTTATTTCTTAAACTCGTTATCTAATCGACAAATCACTTATATAATTGGAAAATTTCCACAAAACATTTCTTTATTTATATAAACGTTGCAATTATGTACATAGAGCATGCAGGCTCCAGAAAGTCAAAACCTCCGCCGGTGAAAAATGCATGAGACGACAATACTGGGCTACAGACATGCCACGATACAATTGTTCCCTCACTACTAAGGGTGCTACAATCTTTCTTTTTAGAACAAAATAGCTAAGAAGTCTATAAATATGGCAAGATAGTCTGAAATCTGGAGGGGTGGGACGATACACGATCACACCGTGAACCACCTTTAGCTTTAACAAGATCATGGTGGTCAAAGAGATATTCTCCCTCAGCATCAGGCGGCGCTGGCTGTAAGAGGCGTGGACATGAAAATACAATACTTAATTGCTCTTTCTGAATTTTTACTATTCAATTATGATAAGGTTTATTTTTCCTTTTTAAACCTTCAACAACACTCTGATACATAGATTCAATAGGATCGAGAAAAAGTACCTTTAACTAGGCAAAGCAATTGGCAAAAACTTAGAAAAGTCATATCAGTATCGAAAGTGGAAGACAATACTAAAAGTGGATGTGATAAGATGTGATGTGGATCTGAATGAATGTAAATGAATGTGATGGGATGTAAATGGATGCGATGTGATTAGATGAGATGTGAATGTGATTAGATGAGATGTGAATGTGATGCAATAAGATGTGAATGTGATGAGATGTGGATCTGAATGAATGTAAATGAATGTGATGGGATGTAAATGGATGCGATGCGATTAGATGAGATGTGAATGTGATAAGAGGAGATGTGAATGTAATGTGATAAGAGGTGAATGTGATGTGATGAGATGTGAGTGGATGTGATGAGATGTGTTGTGATGTAAATGGATGTGGATGTGAATGTGAATGTGAGGAGATGTGGATGAGATATAAATGGATGTGGATGTGAATGTGAATGTGATGAGATGTGATGATATGTGAAAGGATGTGATGTGATGAAAATGGATGAGAATGAGATATAATGTGATAAATGTGTATGTGAATGAATTAATGGATGTGGATGAATGTGATGAGCTATGAATGGACGTGGTGTGATATGGATAGATGTGGATATGATGTAATGTGGATGGAATGAATGTGATGTGATGTGGATGAATGTGAACGAGATGTGATAAGATGAGGATGGATGTGATGAGATGTGAATGAATGTGGGATGTGAATGGGTGTGATGGACGTGAATGGATGCGATGAGATGTGAGTGGATGTGGAGAGATGTGGTGAGATATGAATGTGATGTGAATGTATGTGATGTGATGTGGATCTGGTTAGATATGCATGGATGAGATATGATGTGGATAGATGAGATGTGATGTGATGTGGAATTGGGTAGATGTGAATTGATGTGAAGTGATGTAAATAGATGTGAACGTGATGTGATGATATGTGGATGTGATGTGGATATGAATGAATGTAGATGGATGTGATGTGATATGAATGGATGAGATGTGATGTGGATATGTTGTGATGTGATGTGATGAGGATAGATGTGATGAGATGTAATATGATGTGATTGGATGAGAATGGATGAAGACGATGGGAATACACATGACTAGATGTGGAATAAGCAATGTGAATTGATGTAGAAGAATGGGAATACACATGACTAGATGTGGAATAAGCAATGTGAATTGATGTAGAAGAATGTGGAATAACGAGAAATGATGTGGAACAATGTGGAAAGATGAGAGTTCGTTAGAAACTGTATTTATGAAACCTGTTTTTAAATGATTGTTTTATGTCAAGAATGCTGGGGAAGCATTTTGACCATCTTGTGAATAAGGTCGTGGGGAGACCTAAGTGATAAAGTTGCAACAGCTGACGGAGAGTCAATGGAGGATGTCTCGCGTAGCAAGGTCGGCCGAGGTCTTGACCAGCCTCGGTTCGATTTAAATGGTGAGGTTCTGGTACGGTGGATGAGGAACCAAGAAAGTGGCCTATGAGTGAAGCGCTAGGTGACTTGCGAAGGAGCGCAAGACCTCCGCCTCAAAATAGGGGAAGTCAAAGAGTGACGTTCCCAAATCGGCTTTCCACTTCCAAGGCAGTAACGCTGGAAGTGATTGAAGAGGAAGAAGATGAAAGAGATTATACTCCACCTATGAGATGAGGACATCTTGCGTTTTTAAGTGGGGTAGGATGTAAGATTCCTCCCTCCAACTTTTGAGATGTAAAGGTGTAAGAACCTCCCCTTCTGTTCTTGTAATTATTCCCCCCTCTGAAATTGAAGAAAGATCTTGTTTTACCTTGTTTTGTCCTAGAGAGAGATAATCCAAAATTGAAATATCTTTGGATATAAAAATCCTCCTAGTGTTTAAAATGGATTCCCCTGAAACAGAAGTTCAAAATGCACTTTTCAATGTGCATTAGGAATTAATTGAAAATGATATAAGGGACCAAAGCCTAAGAGTCTACATTTTCAGAAATTTTTGGTTTATGGTCCAATTAAGGTTCCAATGGGCCAACTGGATTAATCAAAGTGTTGGGATTGTTGAGATATCGAGCTCATCTAGTGAGGCGGTGGACATTGATGACCCACCTGGGGGATAGGCCCCACACTTACACCACTGGCATGGTTGGTGAGATCATGGGTGATATGCAACCAGTGGGATGACAGGCTATGTGATAGTCATTCTAGAGACTGGCATAGTTATAGCACCAGCTCATTTAGTTGGGTTCACAGTATCAGCCACTCCAGCAGGGTCCTTGTCAAGTACCACGGATCCTACCTCTCATCACTAGGATCAAAATCCTTGGGGCATATATAAGAATTTTGAAGCTAGGCACCCACATTTTGAAAAAATGCAGGGAGGAAGAGAGCTTGAGCTCTTGCAAGCACACACACACACACTCACAAAACCCTAATAGAGAACACACAAGGTGAGAGGCTGAAATCTTCTTCTTCTTCACTCAACACTCAACACACCATATACAAGAATAAGAGTACATATAATATGAAAGGTACTCAACCAATACATACACGGGTTCTCTATAGTGTGAACCCGACTAAATGAGCTGGTGCTATAACTATGCCAGTCTCTAGAATGGCTGTCACACAGCCTGTCATCCCACTGGCCGCATATCTCCCATGATCTCACCAACCATGCCAGTGGTGTAAGTGTGGGGCCTATCCCCCAGGCGGGTCATCAGTGTCCACCGCCTCACTAGACGAGCTCGATATCTCAACACTCCCCCTCGAGCTCAACTCCATCTCATGTACACAAAGTAAAGCCCTGAATCTGCGGAGCTTCTCTGTACCCAATGCTTTGGTGAAGATGTCAGCTACCTGATCCTCTGTGCTGACATAAACAAGGTCAAGGTCTCCTGCCAAGACCTTCTCTCTGACGAAGTGGTAGTGGACCTCTATATGCTTCGTACGAGCATGAAATATTGGGTTCCTGGCCAACTGTATACTGCTAATGTTGTCACAGAAAATGACAACTTGTCTATCCACTGATAGACCCAAATCTGCAAGTAGCTTCCTCAACCAAGCTACCTCACATGCTGCCATAGCAGCTCCTCTGTACTCGGCCTCTCTACTCGATAGAGCAACCGTAGGCTGCTTCTTGCTGCTCCAAGTCACAGCAGCACTCCCCACAGAAAACATGAAGCCACTGGTAGATCTTCTGTCTGAGATACTACCAGCCCAATCAGCATCTGTGTACCCATGTACACATATCTCTGTCCCAGTCTCATAGAATAGTCCACAATGCAAAGTAGACCTCACATACCTCAGTATGCGTCTCACTGCATCCAAATGCGGTTTCCGTGGAACCTACATAAACTGACTCACCAACTCAACAGCATAGCTCAAATCTGGCCTGGTGATCGTCATGTATATCAAGCTTCCTACTATGCGCCTATACATAGTAGGATCCTCCAAGATCTCTCCTGAATCTGCACTCAACTTGCCATTCTGATCCAATGGCACAAAAATAGGCTTACAGCCTGTCATACCATACTTGGACAACATGTCCAAGCCATACTGTCTCTGCAGTAATCCAATACCATGTGGTGACCTTATCACCTCAATGCCCAAGAAATATCTGAGCTCCCCCAGATCCTTCATCTCAAACTTCTGTCTAAGCAAGATCTTTACATCAAAGATCTCTGCATCATGGTCCCCCGTAATGATCAAGTCATCTACATTAGGAAGTGAATGGGGTTTTCTTGGGCCCTTTAATTTGCCCAAGCCTAATCAAGGTGATTAAGGAATAGCCAAATGGGGGGTTGCCATGTGGACTGAAATGTTGGGTTTTGAAGAGAGGTGTAAGAGTGGTCAAAGGGTGCACTTTTTCCCCCAAAAGGGAGGGGAGGGGCAATTTTACAATTTTTGGACCTCCATAACTTCTACATACAAGCTCCGATTTGAGCAGAGATTACACATCCGTGATCTACGCATCAAGAGCTTTCCATAGATATGTTACATGATATGGTTTTATCCACTAGATTTTAAATTCCATTTTCCCCCCAAAATTCAAATTCGAATAAAGTAGCCGTTTTGAAGCTTCTAATTAGAAAACATTTCTTCTTAAGAGAAAAGGTTTGACTCCCTTAAACTGCCAAATAAAAGGGCCCAAGAAGCCTTCCATTGAGGTCCTAATGCATAGATGACAACAAGCACAACCCCTCTATCACCATGTCTCACATACAGCGAGAAATCTGCATTGGCTACATGAAAGCCAATAGTGACAAGATATTCAAAAATCTTGTCAGACCATGCTCTTGGTGCTTGTTTTAAGCCATACAAGGCTTTCTTCAACCTGCAAACATGCTCGGGGTGACTCACATCCTCATAACCAGGTGGCTGCAACATATACACCTCTTCTTGCAAATCCCCATGCAAGAATGCATTCTTTACATCCATTTGATGTAAAGACCATTGCTTTGACGCAGCCACTGCTATCACAACTCTCACTGTTGCCATCTTGGCAACTGGGCTGAAAGTTTTCTCATACTCAATGCCATATGTCTGCGCATATCCTTTGGCTACCAATCTAGCCTTGTACCTGTTTATGCTTCCATCACTGTTATGTTTTACTTTGTACACCCACTTGCATCCAATGGCTTTCTTGCCTTCAGGCAATTGCACTAAATTCCAAGTCTCATTTCCATATAGTGCATCCATCTCCTCATCCATAGCTTTCTCCCAACACACATTTCCAATAGCCTCATCAATGCATGTGGGCTCAACAACCTGCACAACCTTTGCCATATATGCATAGTGATGTGCCACATAACCATCATAAGTAAACCTCTGCACAGGATTCTTCACTCTCCCAGATTTTCGCAGCTTTTTATTCATGGCTTCCATAGCCTTCTTTACACCAGGTGTTCTCATAGCTGGGATCCCAAGCTCCTCATCAAGGCTCATATCTGAGCCACTAGACTCTCCATCAACATGAGAATGCCCTGCAGAAATGTCAGGCATACCAAGGGGATCAACCACTTTCTCTTTTCCTTTACGTGATGTAGTAATCACATTTGCAGGGCTGGTATTATGATGCAGCCTGCCACTCCATGGTCTATCAATAGACCCACTAGATGAGGACTCTCCTGGTCCACTCAAAGACTGTGATTACTGACCTGCATTCTGTGCAACCACACTTTCACTCATATCAGCCCCAACAGCTTCTTTTTCAGCAGCATACCAGCTACTCATCTCATCAAAAACAACATCCTTGCTTACCCTTAACTCACGTGTAGAAGGGTTATAACACCTGTATCCCTTTTGCTCAAGGGAGTATCCAATAAACACACATTTTTCAGCTTTCGGATCCAGCTTAGTTCTCAGCTCATTTGGCACATGCACATATGCAATGCATCCAAAGACTTTCAGATGAGACAAATCTGGTTTTCTACCAGTAAACCTCTCCTCTGGAGTTACATCATGTATGGCTGCAGTCGGAGTCTTGTTCATGATGTATACTGCTGTAGAAACAGCCTCAGCCCAATAGCTATGCGGCATATATTTCTCTTCCATCAATGCCCGCGCAATCTCAGCAATGTGCCTGTTTTTTCCGCTCAGCAACTCCATTTTGCTGCGGAGTGTATCTGCATGTAAACTGTCTCCGAATACCATTCTTCTTCAAAAATTCAGAGAACTCATTGGAGAAGTATTCTCCCCCTCCATTTGACCTTAGGCACTTGACATATTTCCCTGTTTGCTTTTCAACCAAAACTCTGAAATTCTGAAAGTGAGTGAACACCTCACTCTTCTCTTTCATGAAATATACCCACACTTTCCTTGTGTGGTCATCAATGAAAGTCACATAATACCTGCAGCCTCCCATAGATATGGTCTTCGTAGGACCCCATACATCTGAATGCACAACCTCTAGTGCATTTCTGCTCACATATCTGTTACGTGGAAACACATGCTTTGTTTGCTTCCCAAATTGGCATGCTTCACATATTTTCTGCATACCTTCCACTTTAAATTTTGGCAGCCCTGTCACAATTCCTTTGGTCTGCATAGACTTCAATCTCTGCACATTCACATGTCCAATCCTTTTATGCCAAATGTCTGTGTCTGCAACAATTCTTGAACCATTCGCAAACATCGCAGCACTCATTTCAGGCATGTCTACATTCAACGTAAACATTCTTCCCACTCTGTTGCCTTTTGCAAGCAACCTGCACTTGTCTTTGAAGTCTTCAACATAACAACCATCAGGGTTAAACCGAACCTGCAAACCCTGCTCAATCATCTGGTCAACTGAAACCAGATTTTTTGTTATGTTCGGTACATGAAGTACATCTACAAGGTACTTCACTTTGCCATCCTGCATAGACAATGGCACATCTCCAACATGGGCAATTGGATGAGCAGTGTCATCCCCTGTTTCCACAAAACCTGGTCTTTCTGGGTTTTTCATCTCCTTGAACCACTCTCCATGACTTGTCATGTGGTTCGAAGCACCTGAATCCACATACCATACATTATCTTTTTGTGCTGCATCAACATTTTCAGACATGGCATTCACGACATGCTGCATAACAAACAACCTTTCATTATCCTCATTATTTCTGCTTGAGGATGCATAGTTGTTTTGCTGCACTTTTCCATTTTGCATGCCAGCCTGCTTCTTATAACATTCTGCCTGCACATGTCTAGGCTTACCACAATAATAGCATTCACGTGCATCATTATATTGCCTTTGCCAATTTCCACGGCCTCTTTGACTCCCCCTACCTCTGAATTTGCCTCTTCCACCTACGTGTTGTTGTTGTTGTTGATTCTGGGACTGTTGTTGTTGCTGCTGCTGCTGGCCATAATTCTGATTACCTGTTCGGCCACCTCCTTGACCGCGTCCACGGCCTCCTCTACCTCGTCCTCTTCCTGAACTCGTGTAGAAGGCCTGTTGCTCTGAACTGTTTTTGTTTGTGAAGAGTGTTGGTCTTCACCCAAGCTCTTCTCTTCGATAATCAGCATAGACACCAAATCTGTAAAGTTGGGAATATTTTCTCGAGTCTGAATAGACGTCTTGAATGCCTTGTATTGTGGCCCGAGACCACGTAGGCAGACTTCCACCTTGTCATCATCATCTACTGACACACCAATAGATGCAACAAGGGATTCCACAATACCCTTTATCTTCAGCGCGCATAGTCATTCACAGACATGCTCTTTTTCTCCACAGTATGAAGTTCATTCTTCAACTGTATCTTGCGTGCCTTGGTATTTGTTTCATAAAGCTTTACCAAGGTGTCCCACGCCTCCTTGGGGGAATCGGCATCCTGAATGTGCCCAATCATGGTGTCCTGTATACTAATGGATAGCCAATACATAACCTTCCTGGCTCCTTGGTTCCAGTCTTTCAACTCTTTCACATCTGCAGCAGTCGGATATATATCCGGTATCTCCGGTGCCTCTTCATGCTCACCTTCTATGTAGTCCCAATAGCCTTTTCCCATTAGGAAATTTGTCAACCTGAACCTCCAAGCATGGAAGTTATTCTTATCAAGCTTCTCAGCCACAATCTGAGTTATCCCATCATTTGACATCTTGCCAAACACACCATTTTACCAGAAACTGCACTCTGGTTTTTCTGCACAGGCTGCTGTATTTTTTGCACACAGCGGTACTGTAGTACTCTCAAATGTCACAACCAGTGACTTCAATGTGCATACATACACCCAATGGCAACTGTTGACCTCTTGCAACACCCACAATGTCTGCACAGTCAATCTGTTTTCTTACAGTTCTTAAAACAGAGTTCTGCAGAGAATCGATGACTTACCCCCAGTGCTCGAAATCGCCTGCTTTCTGAAAAACGGAGGTCCAGACGCGCCCGAAACGCGTTTTTGACGCAGAAAATTTTGTTCGATAGGATAATATAGTTGCCCTATAGCTTTACTCCCGCGAAGAAAGCTCATCAATCAGAGATCGTTTGCCGGTGCCTCCCGTAGAGCTCCCGACAAGGGTGTAGTCACCAACACAAATAGGGAAGAGTAGTTGCAGCTCTTACCCTCGTACCGCTTCCTGTGGTTCCCTTGCTTGCAGCTCAGCCCTTAGCACAAACCAGGCTCTGATACCATGAAAAGATGCCGCAAAGAAAGCTCATCAATCAGAGATCGTTTGCCGGTGCCTCCCGTAGAGCTCCCGACAAGGGTGTAGTCACCAACACAAATAGGGAAGAGTAGTTGCAGCTCTTACCCTCGTACCGCTTCCTGTGGTTCTCTTGCTTGCAGCTCAGCCCTTAGCACGAACCAGGCTCTGATACCATGAAAAGATGCAGGGGGAAGAGAGCTTGAGCTCTTGCAAGCACACACACACACTCACAAAACCCTAATAGAGAACACACAAGGTGAGAGGCTGAAATCTTCTTCTTCTTCACTCAACACTCAACACACCATATACAAGAATAAGAGTACACATAATATGAAAGGTACTCAACCAATACATACACGGGTTCTCTATAGTGTGAACCCGACTAAATGAGCTGGTGCTATAACTATGCCAGTCTCTAGAGTGGCTATCACACAGCCTGTCATCCCACTGGCCGTATATCTCCCATGATCTCACCAACCATGCCAGTGGTGTAAGTGTGGGGCCTATCCCCCAGCAGGTAGGTCAGTGTCCACCGCCTCACTAGACGAGCTCGATATCTCAACACATTTCACAGTCATCCCCTGTGATAATACATCTGCAAGATTCAAAAGAACATGCATTACATGGCTGTGAGTGTCGTATCACTAGAGGCTTATACAAATCATATACATGGTGAGACATCATGCATACCTTTAAAGAAACCTAGCTATTCCCATATCTATAGAAAGCATGCCTTCAGGATTGCCTCCATGTTTGCCTTTACACATGAACTCCATAATATGATGTCAAATTCTCTGCCGTATTCAAGAAAGTCTCAACATCTAGCCGCACTATGCAAACCAGGTGATGGTTACACACTCTAAAGGTGTGAGTTAGAGAACCCTAGTATGTATTTGGTTGAGTACCTATTCATATGTGTGTACTCTTATCTTTGTATATGGTGTGTTGAGTGTTGAGTAAAGAAGAAGAAGATTTTCAGCCTCTCACCTTGTGTGTTCTCTTTTAGGGTTTTGTGAGTGTGTGTGTGCTTGCAAGAGCTCAAGCTCTCTTCTCCCCCCTACATCTTTTCATGGTATCAGAGCCTGGTTCATGCTAAAGGCTGAGCTACAAGCAAGAGAAGCACAGGAAGTGGTACTAGGGTAAGAGCTTTAACTACTCTTCCCTATTTGTGTTGGCGAGCGACCCTTGTCGGGAGCTCTATGGGAGGCACCGGCAAACGATCTCTGATTGAGGAGCTTTCTTCGTGGGAGTAAAGCTATAGGGCAACTATACAATCGTATCGGACAACATTTTTTAGGCCGAAAACGCGTTTCGGGCGCGTTACGACCTCTGTTTTTTAGAAAGCAGGCGATTTCAGGGTAAGTCATCGATTCTCTCAGCAGCAGACTCTGTTTTAAGAACTACAGGAAGATAGATTGGTTGTGCAGACATTGTGTGTGATGCGAGGAGGTCAACAGTTGCCATTGGGTGTATGTATGCACATTGAGGTCACTGGTTGTGACATTTGAGTGTACTATAGTACCACTGCAGAAAATACAACAGTTTGTGCAGGTTAAACCAGAGTGCTGTTTCTGGTAAATTTGTGTGTCTGGCAAGATGTCAAATGATGGCATAAACCAAATTGTTGCCGAGAAGCTTGATTAGAATAACTTCCATGCTTGGAGGTTCAGGTTGATGAATTTCCTGATGGGAAAGGGTTATTGGGACTACATAGAAGGTGAGCAGCATGAAGAGGCACCGTAGATACCGGAGAACAATCTGACTACTGCTGCAGGTGTGAAAGAGTTCAAGGATTGGAACCAAGGAGCCAGAAAAGTTATGTATTGGCTCTCTACTATCAGTATACACTATCAGTATACTGGGCACATACAGGATGCCAAGTCCCCCAAGGAGGTGTGGGACACCTTGGTAAAACTCTATGAAACAAATACCAAGGCACGAAAGATACAGTTGAAGGATGAACTTCATATTGTGGAGAAAAAGAGTATGTCTATGTGAATGACTATGCATTGAAGATAAAGGGTATTGTGGAATCCCTTGCATCTATTGGTGTTTTAGTAGATGATGATGATAAGGTGGAAGTCTGTCTACGTGGTCTCAGGCCACAATACAAGGCGTTCAAGACGTCTATTCAGACTCGAGAAAACATTCCCAATTTTACAGATTTGGTGTCTATGTTGATTATAGAAGAGAAGAGCTTGGGTGAAGACCAACATCTTCACAAAACAAAAACAGCTCAGAGCAACAGGCCTTCTACACAAGTTCAAGAAGAGGACGAGGTAGAGGAGGCCGTGGATGCGGTCAAGGAGGTGGCCGACAGGTAATCAGAATTATGGCCAGCAGAAAGCAGCAACAACAACAGTCCCAGAATTCACAACAACAACAACAACAACACGCAGGTGGAAGAGGCCAATTCAGAGGTAGGGGGAGTCAAAAAGGTCGTGGAAATTGGCAAAGGCAGTATAATGATACACGTGGATGCTTTTATTGTGGTAAGCCTAGACATGTGCAGGCAGATTGTTATAAGAAGCAGGCTGACATGCAAAATGGGAAATTGCAGCAAAAAACAACTATGCATCCTCGAGTAGAAACAATGAGGATAATGAAAGGTTGTTTGTTATGCAGCATGTCGTTAATGCCATGTCTGAAAATGTTGAAGCAGCACATAAAGATGATGTATGGTACGTTGATTCAAGTGTTTCGAACCACATGACAAGTCATGGGGAGTGGTTCAAGGAGATAAAAAACCTTGAAAGACCTAGTTTTGTGGAAACAGGGGATGACACTGCTCATCCAATTACCCATGTTGGAGATGTGCCATTGTCTATGCAGGATGGGAAAGTGAAGTACCTTGTAGATGTACTTCATGGGTAATTGGATGACACTGCTCATCCAATTACCCATGTTGGAGATGTGCCATTGTCTATGCAGGATGGGAAAGTGAAGTACCTTGTAGATGTACTTCATGTTTTGAACATAACAAAGAATCTGGTTTCAGTTGGCCAGATGATTGAGCAGGGTTTGCAGGTTCGGTTTAATCCTGATGGTTATTATGTTGAAGACTTTAAAGACAAGTCTGGTTGGTTTTAAAAGGTAACAGAGTGGGCAGAATGTTTACATTGAATGTAAACATGCCTGAAGTGAGTGCTGCAATGTTTGCAAATGGTTCAGAGTCCTAAAAATGTGATAAGTACATCACATAAAGGCAAAGAGAAAGTGGTTGAGCCCCTTAGTATGCCTGACATTTCTGCAGGGCATTCTCATGTTGATGGAGATTGTAGTAAAGCTGCGAAGATCTGGGAGGGTAAAGAATCTTGTGCAGAGGTTTACCTATGATGGTTATGTGGCACATCACTATCCATACATGGAAAAGGTTGTGCAGGTTGTAGAGCCCACATGCATTGATGAGGCTATTGGAAATGTGTGTTGGGAGAAAGCTATGGATGAGGAGATGGATGCACTATATGGAAATGAGACTTGGGATTTAGTGCAATTGCTTGAAGGCAAGAAAGCCATTGGGTGCAAGTGGTTGTAGAGCCCACATGCATTGATATGTGTGTTGGGAGAAAGCTATGGATGAGGAGATGGATGCACTATATGGAAATGAGACTTGGGATTTAGTGCAATTGCGTGAAGGCAAGAAAGACATTGGATGCAAGTGGGTGTACAAAGTAAAACATAACAGTGATGGAAGCATAAGTAGGTACAAGGCTAGATTGGTAGCCAAAGGATATGCGCAGACATATGACATTGATTATGAGGAAACTTTCAACCCAGTTGCTAAGATGGCAACAATGAGAGGTGTGATAGCAGTGGCTGCGTCAAAGAAATGGTCTTTACATCAGATGGATGTAAAGAATGCATTCTTGCATGGGGATTTGTAGGAAGAGGTGTATATGTTGCAGCTACCTGGTTATGAGGATGTGAGTCACCCCGAGCATGTGTGCAAGTTGAAGAAAGCCTTGTATGGCTTAAAAGAAGCACCAAGAGCATGGTATGACAAGATTTCTAAATATCTTGTCACTATTGGCTTTCATGTAGCCAATGCAGATTTCTCGTTGTATGTGAGACACAGTGATAGAGGGGTTGTGCTTGTTGTCATCTATGTAGATGACTTGATTATTACGGGGGACCATGATGTAGAGATCCTTGATGTAAAGATCTTGCTTAGACAGAAGTTTGAGATGAAGGATCTGGGGAAGCTCAGATATTTCTTGGGCATTGAGGTGATTAGGTCACCACATGGTATTGGATTATTGCAGAGACAGTATGGCTTGGACATGTTGTCCAAGGATGGTATGACAGGCTATAAGCCTATCTCAATGCCATTGGATCAAAATGGCAAGTTGAGTGCAGATTCAGGAGAGATTTTGGAGGATCCTACTATGTATAGGCGCATAGTAGGAAGCCTGATCTACATGACGATCACCAGGCCAAATTTGAGCTATGCTATTGGGTTGCTGAGTCAGTTTATGCAGGTTCCTCGGAAGCCACATTTGGATGCATAGAGATGCATACTAAGGTATATGTGAGGTCTACTTTGCATTGTGGACGATTTTATGAAACTGGGACAAAGATATGTGTACATGGATACACAGATGTTGATTAGGCTAGTAGTATCTCAGATAGAAGGTCTACTAGTGGCTTCATGTTTTCTTTGGGGAGTGCTGCTGTGACTCGGAGCAGAAAGAAGCAGCCTACGGTTGCTCTATCCAGTACAGAGGCCGAGTACAGAGGTGCTGCTATGGCAGCATGTGAGGTAGCTTGGTTGAGAAAGCTACTTGCAAATTTGGGTCTATCAGTGGATAGACAAGTTGTCATTTTCTGTGACAACATTAGCAATATACAGTTGGCCAGGAACCCAGTTTTTCATGCTCGCACAAAGCATATAGAGGTCCACTATCATTTTGTCAGAGAGAAGGTCTTGGCAGGAGACGTTGACCTTGTTTATGTCAGCACATAGGATCAGGTAGCTAACATCTTCACCAAAGCATTGGGTACAGAGAAGCTCCGCAGATTCAGGGCTTCGCTTGGTGTACATGAGATGGAGTTGAGCTCGAGGGGGAGTGTTGAGATATCAAGCTCATCTAGTGAGGCGGTGGACATTGATGACCCGCCTGGGGGATAGGCCCCACACTTACACCACTGGCATGGTTGGTGAGATCATGGGTAATATGCGGCCAGTGGGATGACAGGCTCTGTGATAGCCATTCTAGAGACTCGCATAGTTGTAGTACCATCTCATTTAGTTGGGTGCACAGTATAGAGAACCCTAGTATGTATTTGGTTGAGTACCTTTTCATATATGTGTACTCTTATCTTTGTATATGGTGTGTTGAGTGTTGAGTAAAGAAGAAGAAGATTTTCAGCCTCTCACCTTGTGTGTTCTCTTTTAGGGTTTTGTGAGTGTGTGTGTGCTTGCAAGAGCTCAAGCTCTCTTCTCCCCTGCATCTTTTCAGGGATGAGATAAATCCAAAAGAATAAAAGAAAATACCCAAAAATGAGTAAATGCTCACATAAGTTGAAGAGTTGACTAAGTACAAGGTTTATTAGTTAAGAATTATGAGATATTACTAAAAAAGTGAGATATTTTGAAATAATGATACATTTTTGACACCTTGGTAAGGAAAGGGGGACTCTTGAGGTAGACGCCTCTTTCACATGTGTGGAAGGGTTTTTAATTCAAAAAAATTATGATATTTTTATCTCTCCTGGATCAAACCAAATCTTGTCCAAATTGAGTCAAACTGAACCTGGAAAATTCTAAAACCCAGTTGGACTTGGTTAGTGGCCTCCCTCACCTATAAATAGACCCTCAGCCATTTGTAATAAAATATTGGAGCTATACCATGCCAGTATTATATTAAAATAATCATATTTTCTATTATCCCTTTAATTTTTCTCTCTTGGGAGCTTGGAGCTCTCTCTCTCTACAACAACTCTTGGAGTTGCTCTTCTCTTCTTGGTGGACCAATTGATTGGTCGGGGACTTCACTGCAATTAGAGAATCAAGCCAAACTTAGAGGTAAAAATAAATTTTATGGTTTTTTTCAATTTTCTCAATAACTCTTCTTCTCAACCCCTCTCAAGCTTGAGAAGCTTTCTAAATGATTGTTTTAATTCAAATCAAGCTTTCCCTTAAAGTCTTAATGTTTAATTAAGAGAAAGTTAATCTTGGCTCTGCCCTGCGCAAGAAGTGCTACTTCCAGTGATAGCACCCCAAAATTCGTTGCGCGCGGAGGGGGTAGGGATCTTTCACAACCGCAATCACTACCTCTCAACTCTCCCCCTCAATGATAGATAGGAGTGTCCATCAACCAAACATGTGCGCGCGTCTACTATCTTTAACACCTAGTCCATTTTGAGCCAACCCGCTCATAGAGCGGAACCATTGCATCCGATTTGAACATAGAAGTTCGGGTGGGAACCAACCCATGCACATGCATCTCACATGTGCATCGCTCATGCACACATCGCGGCAACCATTTTGATCTTCTCGGTGAGCTTGGGTAGGGCAACCCTTATACCAATGGGTGATTGAAAAAATTTTCTTTTTGAGCACACAGGCTCAGGGACGATTTGCCCATTATGGGTGAAAATAAGAATTATAAAGCCTTTTGGCCAAAGCCGGCCAGGCAGTGGACCCTCATGTGTATGTGAACATGTTCTTTAATTTTTTTTTTGCAAATTTGGTTGTATGTGAATGAACCCTTGACAACACTAAGGGCTTTATAAAAACATTACGTACATTAATATGCACCGAATATTTTTTTTCCATAAGCACGGTGAATTGAATTCGAATAGAACAAAAATTATATCAGCTGGAGCATGGAGAGCATCTAGGGAGAAACCATAGTACCAGACAGGGGTGAATCCATACGACCAGGATACAACCAACTAGGATGATACAACTAGTCAAGGGGCAAACAAGAGAAAGTGGCCAGGAGCTGGTTATACAAGGGGTTTCCACAAAACAGGGTGAATAGCATGTGAGAGTTCATGGGGGCTGTAGTAGGGAGGGTAGCCAACTCGGCCTACACACTCTCCAAGAAGCAACGTCCTTCCATAATCTGGGTCCAGGTGCTGGATCTCAATGTCGAGACTCTTTTCCCGTTCATCTCTGGTCATGTAGTGATCTCTGAACGCTTCATTGAGCTTTGTTGCAAGTAGATGAGTGTGATAAACTCGGTGTCCTTCAGGACAGCCTTCTTGGTCTTGTAGCTGGTTACTTCGTCTTCTATAACTGTTATAGCCAGGTGATCTTTCCAGTCAGTAACCATTAGAAGCAGGGAGGTTGTCAATCTCCGACTGGAGATCGTCCAAAAACTGGTTGTTGCCTTCCTCAATCTGTGACTCCAGGTGGCTGATATTGATTTCCAGATCCTTCTCCTACTCATCCCTCATGCGTTGTCGATCCTCAGGTTCTTCGTTGGGGGGACGGTTGGCTAGAAATCGTGAGTAGTGGTAGTCAACGTTGCTGAGGAGAGCCTCCTTGGTGCGGTAGATAGCCAACTCATCTACTGCTGCCTTCAGCGCTGCTTGCAAGTTGACATCATAAAAGAATATTCTCAGACTTGGCGTCTGGGAAGGCCCCTCGAACAGCATGAAGTTCCTCTGTCTCCAAATAATCCAGAGGAATTCCCCCTCGCTTTATTCCAGAAAAGGCTAAGATAGACAACAAAATCACCTAGAAGAACCTGTTTCCAGCTGGGAGAGAAACCTAAAACTTTAATCAAAGGTGTAAATACATTTTTATTAGCAGGACATGCTAGAAACAAATGGAATATGTCTTCAATCTCTCCGTTGCATCTACAACATCTTCCATCACCTAGCTGGGCGGCCTGAATCATCCTTTTGCCCGTCCAGGTGGCTTTATGAAGGATAAGCCACATCAGAACCGACTTCTTGGGTTCCAAGGAAGGAGCCCAGATGGACTAAAACTTGAAGTTCCATTGCTTTGCAGAGTAATTAACCTTGCACCTTCTATTCAGCGTGACATGTAGGGGGCAGGAAAGGTCAGGAGGGTCCCAAGTCAGATGCTCGAGTTTGTACCCACCTTTCCAGGTGAAGGCGCGAATATCAAACTCAATGTATCTCTGTAGAGTCCATATGAGGTCCGGAGGGAACTCTCTTATCCTAGATCTAATAATAGGGAGGTCACACGGGTGAGCTTTGAACTTCAGAGAGAGATCCAAGTTGCTGAGCTAGTCTTGCTCGTGAGGTTCCCAAAGCTGATGCCAGGTCCTGAGTCCCTTTTTGTGAAGGGTTAAGGCTCTTCTTCTATAGTTAGGAGATATTCCTAGAATATTCAGTGCCAGCCACCAGATGAAATCTCCAGGGGGAAGACTAAAGCTGTGTTTGGAAAGAGGGTTAATTGTTAGGGCAGCTCGGTGTTTGTTCCAGGCTTGAACCAAGAAGCGCAGAAGATCAGAGCCGTGAGAGGTAATAGCACCTTTTCCAAATAGAATAGTTGACAGGGGGAGGTTAGCCCAGCCTGAGAACTCGTGAAGTTTGATTTTGTGATGGTTTCTGAGCAACAAGGAGGCCCATTCTTCTTGGGGATTTGTGACTGCAGATAGGAGAAGCTTAACAGCCATCTTGTCAGCAATAGTTTTCAGGTCCTTGATGCCCAATCCTCCTAGGTCTTTGGGGAGAGTGCATATTTCCCATGAAACTTTGGCTGCTTTTTGGACAAAAGGGTCACCAGCCCATAGAAAATTCCTGCATACCTTAGAAATACTCTGAAGGTGGTTGCTAGTAGGTCACCAACATCCAAAAAAGAAGATTACGTAGGCATTGAGAAAGTGGTTGATGGCCAAAACTCTCCCTGCTAGTGAGTGTTGAAAGCCTATCCATTTGTTTAGCTTGGTTCTAAACTTGTTGCATACCCATTCCCATCTTTTTTGAGGGAAACTCCAAATCCCATGGGGATGCCAAGAAGCCTGAAGATTTGTCCTTCCTGGATGATCTTGCAACCTGATTCAGTCACCTAGTCATCACAGGAAGGGAAGAGGAAGTGTAGACTCCTGTTTTGCTGTGGTTGATTTTGGACCCAGAGGCTAGACAGAACAAATCCATTACTGACCAAAACTCCTTAAGTGAAAGTTCATCACTGGCCAATAAGGCATTGGTATCATCAGCGAATTGAGAGAGACACTATTGTTTCTCAGACCTAGGGAGTCATGCCCTTGATAAGGCCCCTTTGTATCCTGTCTCTTATGAGGCAATTGAGGCTATCTGCGGCAATAGCAAACAAGAGAGGAGCTAAAGGGCAACCTTGGCAAACCGACCACAGTTTACATTAAGAGCAACTCTTGCTCTTGCATTCCCAGGTTTTAATAAAAAGAATCATTTGTTGGCCAAAACCCATGGCATCAAGGCATCGAATAATGAAGGACCACTCGAGTCTATCGTAGGCCTTGTCAAAGTCAATCTTGATGAAGAGAAAATTCTGCCTTGACTCAGTGGCATATTCAAAACCTTCCCATAGAGAAATCACTGCTTCAACAAGTTTGAGGCCCTTGATAAACCCTTTTTGTTCAGAGGATATCCATTTCATCAAAAGGACGCAAATCCTATTGGACACAGCCTTGGCGAAGATCTTGTAAGCGGTGTTAAGCATAGTGAGCGGCCTCCAAATCGCTAGATCATCCTTAGCCCCTCTCTTGTGAAGGAGTTTAATAACCCCTGTGTTGATAGCACAAGGCAGGGCATGGTGCCTAATAGATTCTTCCCAGACTGCCAGCAAATAAGGAGAGATGAGCTCCTTAAAACACAAGAAAAATTCAGAGGGTAGCCCATCAAGACCTGGAGTCTTGTTTGGTTTCATCTGTTCAATGGATTCATAGAGATCGGAGAGGGTTAGAGGAGACTCCACTCGTTCAGCTTCATCTTTAGGGATGACTCGGATTTTGTTAGAGAGGACTTCAATTCTGGCATCTACCATCTCCAGAGAGAGGGTTTCTGGGTGGCTGAAGAGGTTACTGAAGTGAATCCGTACAAATTCCAGATTTTGGTCATCTGACGTGATCGGGGAAGGGGAGTTGAAGAAGGGAGTCCTTTCCCTATCGTTCTTTTTGCATAGGGCTTTGAACATCTCCTTGGTGGGACGGTCTACCTTTCTAGCCCACCACTGTTTGTAGAAGGCCGAGGTGTGCTTGAACATGATCTCCTCTTCCTGTTTTAATTTTTGACGAAGAGCGGTGATGGTAGATTGACTTTGAATAGAGGCTTCTAGGGTGGCAAGCTCATCATAGATTTTGTCTCTTCTTTTTTTCCTGATGAGGGTAGCCTCTTTCCTGACTTGAATGAGCAAATCCCCCTCCAAGGCCTGGAGCCAAGCTGTCAAGGACACCCAATGGATGCACCGAATATTTTGTTATGTGCCAAGTCTTGCAACAATTGATTGCGTATGAGTTGGATTGCCAGAGATGCCAGTCTTTACGCTGCTCTACAGATGCAGTCAGAGTCTATTGTGGCTCACCCCTCACCTGGTGTGCTCGTTCCACGCTCACAGCACCAGGTGTTAACTACTGTTCATTGGATGCAGTGGAGGTTTTTCTACAGACACCTTTCTCTGATGCAGAGCTCCATATGGTCCCAAACGGCGGCTGCCAAATGAAACTCTTCTTCTTTCTCATTATTACGAAGGAGCCTATTGATGCTAACGCACTACACTTCTGTTCCTTTCTGTGCTGGCAATCGAGGTCGCAGCCTTTTTTTTGTTCCAGTTGTGGAATGGTTGTCTTTCCTTTGGCTTCTTTACAATCTCTTGGGTGTACAGAGCTCCCCTCTCCACACCCAGTCTCTGGTGGGACTTCTTACTTCTCACAGTTGTGTTGCCAATTGTCTCCATGTTGATGTGAAACAGAGTTGCCACACAGCTGCTTTTCGTTGGCTTCCTTAGCATGTTAAGATCCCGATGTACACGCTTCAGGTCTGCGTCGTGGGTTGTGCCACTCGCATTGACTTTCCTTTGAGAGTCTTTGTTAACTCTCCATTTCCTCACAATTTGCCTGTCTTACCTTTACTACTATTCTTCTTCTTGTGCTTTTAGTGCTCACTTTCAAACGATTGCTTCTTCAAAGTCCTCCTCCATTTAGGACTTGAGCTCCATCAGCTCCCAAGGCTTCTCAAAGCCTTTCATTTTTCTGCAAACTTCTTGATCTTCTCCTTAGTTGAGAGTCTAAGCTCCAATAGCCTTTGTGTCAAGGCTCTTAAGGCCACTATGGCCTTCACAATTACTCTCTTTTTACAAGCTTTCTGTCCAAGATTCTAATGCACACCCATTTGTGCACCAAAATGTGCTCTCTTTCACATGAAAGCACCCAAATATATGCTCAACCAACTTGAGCATATTCCATAAATTTTTTTTGCAGCAATAGTGCCTCCCATTGAAGCACTCTCCATGTGCCCAACCAAGATGAGCACCAAAATAGCATTTGCAAAACCAATAAATTGAAATGGAACTTGCAACCATACCATATCTTAATACACCATTGTCCCCTTGGCAACTTCCTTGTTGACAATGTAAACTCCAAAGGTCTTCAAACTTGCTGAAAATATTTATTTCAGCCTCTTTGATGATGAGCAGGCTCTCCATGTTGCAAAACTCCCATTTGCAACTCTCTTGGGCAACTTCTATGCAACCTCCTTGTTGCAAATCTTCTCTCAAACTTGAGAATGGCAGCTCCAAATCTCTCTCAAATCCTAAAAAATGCAAATCCAAATGATAATATGAGTGTGCTAATTCTTTTTCATAATAAACTGAAAATAATACTTAATCAATGAGCTCATAGCCAAGAAAAACTATACATAAATATTCACCACCATGACCAAGAGCCCACCCAAGCTCTGATACCATGGGATTTATCATAGTGAAAGAAATAGATTAAGAAACATGATTAAGGTGGATCATACCACACTAAGAACTCCATAAGAGAGAGAGAGAGAGAGAGAGATTTCACACTCAACACTCAATTCTATTGCTTATCACTAATGAACCATACAATGATATAGGCTTTCTTGCCTTATCCCACTTTACATGTCATCATCCAAGTGGTAACTTCTTTTCCACTCTTTCGGTCAACACTCATACACCATTTAATATTACATGTGGCATTCTTATCTTTCCACAATATTTTGCACCTCTAGGGTGCTTTCCCACATACACACAACACCGCGATTACATCTCTCAACACTATGATGATTGGCTGCATATCATTTACATAACTGCCATTTTCAAAGATGCTCCTTCGTGTTTTGAAGAACTTCATCCCTTTCTTGAGATTGGGACTCATTATCAGATTCAGAGCTACTTCTTGCACTTTCTATTTCACTTCCCATTGTTTCTCTTGATGTTTTCATATCTATTTCACTCATAGTAGTAACTGAGGAGTTGGTGTCACTTTTCCTGTCTCGCTTGTTTTTCAACATTCTTATAGGGTGGGTCCTTCCCTACATATCTCTTCTCTGGAAGTATAGTAGTATTGTAATGGGGATGAGTGAGTGGTGGTGTCCAAACACTTTCAAAAAGTCCTCCACATCCATAATTTGTATGCAACCAATCACAAGATCAACCCTCATGATGGAATCATCAAATTGGAGGTGGACATGGTTCTTAGGCCAATCATGAACCATCTTTGCCTCTCTCATGAAGGGGAATCCTAAGATCATTTCACATAATTCGAGTTGTTTGGAAAAGTCCATAACAATGAAGGCATGTTTAACCTGATGTTTGAGAACCTCAATCTTTAAATCTCGTAGCACCCCAATAGGTTTGTTGACAACCCCATCAGCCATCTTGATAATGATATCTGAGACTTCCAGACATGGCTTAGCCATTTTCTCCCAACATTTCTTGGTGATTATACTCACTCCCACACCACCATTTAGGACTCCCATTACCGTGATGCCCTTGGCAGTGACTGGTAGTAATGCATCAGACTCATCACCTTCAAAGTATTGACCCAGTTTATTAAGTGAAATTTTAACCATAGATTTGGTAGTTTTTTTCTTCCACTCGGACTTTTGATTGAGGCACAACTTAAGGAGTCTCCATTGTATAGTAGAGACGTGCCTTATGCATGTTGTTAGATGGTGGTAATCCTACATTGAGGTCTCCGAGAGCTCTCATCGCTTCAAACAATTCAAGATCTCCACTCAATTGGGCAGTTATATCGTTGTACTTGTTTGTGCGGTTATAAAATCCGAGATTTTCAATGGCGAACTCGTGACCTTCTTTCCATAAAAAGTTGTCAGTGAGACTGGAAACTCCATCTCCAAGATGGGCTCATGATTTCCATACGGCAATTATCCCTTGAACCAATCAGGGATCAAACTATGAGTGGTGGAGGCCTCAGTCTCTTCCATGATGACACTAGGCACATCTAGGGGTTTGTGTATCTTAGTAGTAGTCTTTTAGGAACTAGGGTGTACAGTATCTAAGACTCTCACTTGCTTGGGCTTTGATTCTAGGTCCTCTTGTGTTTTCATAACTAAATCACTAAAGTCTTGGACTTGATCAATCTTCTTCTAAGGGTCAGATAAGAGCTAAGTTTTGTCATGAGATTTAATTTCAGGACTTACAGGTTCCCATGGGGTCTCCTTTCCTGTTAGATGGTATCTCCCTATCAAGTTCAGAATCGCCCTTGTGTATAAGGAGTCTAAGTCCTCATCCAGGTCCTTAGCTTGTAAGGTTCTCCCAAATTTGTCATTTGGTCTCTTCATTTTCCCATTCTTAATCAACATTTTTCTCCTATGTCCCTTCTTTTTCTTAGACTTTGCTATCAAGGCCACAGATCATTGCTCAAGAACATGTTGGTTCTGGGATTGTAGCTGGGTGATAGCATTCAAAGGTGTGGGATATAGACTCTTTAAGATGTGCCTTTGGGTTCGATTACTTACCCCAATCATATTTAGGGGTGTGATGATTGTTACGTGACGAGTGAAGATCAATGCAAGGATGCAACAAAAAGATACTTAGAGCTCTTGTAAAGAGTTCCAAGTTGTAGATGAATGTGGGAGTGGGCTTGACAATAATCCCACATGGGAACTTTTGGGAGTTTTAGAGTTTTTGTATAAAAAGTGGCTCATTTGAGAGCTTATGGACACATTGGGCAAACTCATGTTTGAGCTCTCTTGAGACTAGCTCTCCCTCTTTTCCCATAGAGGTGCAAGCTCTTCTCTCTCCCCATCTACATTGTTGTAAGTTCTATTTTTGCTAATTCAATGCAATGAGTTGATATTTGTCTCTCTTCTCATGTCAATTCTCTAGTGTGCATGTTTCATGGTTGATAGCTTAAAGGTTTGTGTACATGCTAGGGAAATGAGTGTTGAGAATGAAGAATGCTTTGATCTTGTGAATGCAATAGCTTAGCTTTCTTCTTGTTTGGATGCATGGATGAGTGGAATGTGGAGTTGAGTGAGCAATAGCAAGATTGAGTTTGTGTGTGTGTTAAGTCTATGTCAATGGTAGTAGTATTCTTAGCATTCTCTCCATCAAATGGATAAGCTTTTGTGCACCGGTACGGGTTGAATCCCTAGCTCCGAAAGGGATGCAAATCCCATTGGATTGAGCTACATGTGGATCATACTACTCTTGCTACAAGTGAGAGAGTTTTCCGTCTCTCCATTGGCACCGCTGCCGGGGAGAAGACTCAAATCTGGTTGAGAGTGTGTGGAAACCATCACTATTTCCTCTTTTGGTTGCAAAACCATTGAGTGATTAGGTTAAGTTCGGGTGTGCGATCTCGGTGTGAGTGGATAAGGTTAGGATAAGAAAAAAAACCATTGAGCGGTTGAGGTTTCTCCCGCATTGTTTTTTATGTTTTATTACTTTTATTCCTTTTCAAGTACCGTCATTAGGCTTACATTCATTGTTTTTTTTGCCATTTCATTCTTTCATGCTTTTTGCTAACATGTGATTAGTAAAATAAAAATTAAAAAAATTAAAAAAAAGAAAAGAGGTGCGTTGCTAAGCTCTTCCATAGCTTATGCAAGCTCCATAGGTTCCCAAGTAAGAAGCCCCCTTAAGGATGAGAGGAGAGAGGGAAAGAGAAGGGAGAAAAGAAGAGAGGAGAGGTTGAAATTTTGTTTTTTATTTTTTGTTTTATATATATATAAAGAAAACACACAAAAGAAGGTGGCTGTGGCTGCGTGGCCAAAAACTGGCAAAGCGTGGAGTTAGGCGGGCTGCAGCCTGTAGAAGGCATTGGCAGTAGGTGAACGGCGAGGAGACCTACGTGTGGTGGCGTAGGGCGATGAGGCGCAGCAAAAAGAAAAAAAGAAAAAAAGCTCTGTCGACCTGCGTGGAGTTGTGAAGCTGTAAGGCGCCTGAGAGCCAAGAGCCGGCCGGTTGCAGCTGTGGAGTAGCCGGCATAGAAGAAGTCGCTGGCGTGGAGGTGGAGTCGAGGCGGCCGAGTGGAAAAAGCAGAGCAAGCCGGAAGGCGCCTGAGGGCTGGCAGCTGAAGGCGGGCGCAAGCAAAAGGCCGTCGAAGCGTGGAAGGAGGTTACTTGCATGGAGTTGTGAAGCTGTAAGGCGCCTGAGAGCCAAGAGCCGGCCGATTGCAACTGTGGAGTAGCCGGCGTGGAGTAGCCGATGAAGGCAGGCGCAAGCAAAAGGCCGTCGTCGAAGAGGTGAGAGGGTGACCACGTGTGGTGCGAAGAGAAGTGTCGAAGCAGCTGGCTGGTGGCGCAACAGCTGAATTGCGAGCAGTGGAAGGCGAGGAGGAGCAGTAGTGGAGGCGGCTGGCAGCAGAAGATCTTTGGAGATGGGTCGAGGCGACTGGCGTAGCAGTGAAGGAGAAGGCCGGCAGAAGCAAAGCGAAAGCATGTGACGCCGGCGAAGAATCCGGAGAAGATAACGATAAGGAGAAAAAAAAAAGAAAAAGAAAAAGAGATTAGTATTTTTTCTTTTTTTTAATTTGTTATTTTTTTTGTTGGCCGTTTTTATGTTGTTGCATTTTTAAAAATAAAAATAAAAATAAAAAAATAAAGAAAAGAAAAGAAAAAAATCCATAAAATAATATTTTTTTTAAAAAAAAAGAGAGAAAAGAAAGAAAGAAAGAAAAAAAACAAAAAAAACAATTTTTGTGTTTGTATTTTGAGTCCACTTTTTATTTTTTTAAATTTTTGTAATTTTTTGCATAATTAGTGTAACTTGCATTGTTTTAAACTTTTATAAATTTTGTGCATAATTAGTATTTTTATTTAATTAGTAAAAAAAATATTAAAAAAATAAAACAAAAGAAAAGAAATAGAAATAGAAAAAAATTCTGTAAATTATGTGTTTTTTTTAGGAGTCCATATTCTTTGCATATTTTGTAATTTTTCATTTTTTTAAATTTCTGTAAAATTTTGCACATTTAGTGTAGCTTGCATTATTTTAAAAAACTTTTGTAAATTTTGTGCATAATTAGTATTTTTTAGCGTAATTCATATTTTTGTGTAATTAGGAAAAAAGAAAAAAAAGTAAAGTAAAAAAATAAAATCATAAAAAAATAAAAATAATAAAAATAAAAAATAGATAGTTACACACATACTCATTTTAGTTGCATTTAGTGATTAGGTAGGGTAATATATATATATATATATATATATATATATATATATATATATATATATATAAACAAAAAAATAAAAATAAAAACAAAACAAAATATTAAAAAAACATAAAAAACCAAAAAAAATGATCTTATGCACTTGCGGTCGGGACGTCTTATAGACTCTGCCATAGGCCTAGGGCACCTTCTAGAGTACCTATGCAGGAAAGTGGGACCCAATCGGTAGGAAATTTGGCAGATATTGCTGAAACCCTTTCTGAATCCCAATCTGATACCCTTTCCAGAACAACTAGCTCATTGTCCATGGACAATCTAGGGCCGTCAAATAGTCATCCCTTAGCTCCAAATAGGACACCCACAAGATCTTTTAATCCATTTGAAGCCGACACTATGGGGTTAACACTCAATGTGAGACTCCAATATGTCTACACGAACGCTCAAGGAGCTGAGATCTTTAGAGATCCACAACAACGGTATCTAGTTAAGATCGCAGACATTTTCTCAGAACTTGATAGAGCACCTCTAGTCAATGACCAGGGTAACATGTACATGGGTGGAGATGGTGTTCGCTACGAAGTCACCTACCATCCAGAGAATGTAGACAAATTAGGGGAGCTCTCTAAGACCGAGTTCTTAGACTTATCGAAGCTTTCCAGAGCAAAGGAGTCTAGAGATGATTGGCTCATTGAGCCGGACATGCCTGGACCCTCCAATGCCCAGTCCTCAAAGCCATCCATAGATGATTTACTTCTTGTAGATCTAAATTTGGAAAGGGATAGGAAAGGCAAGAGCAAAATGAATCAGGGGGCTGAGAACCAATGGGAGTTTGTACGACAAATTCTAGTGACAAAGGTCTTACAGGATGACCCACTTCAAGAGGTCTATAAGGACTCTTTAGAGGGATATTATGCCACAACTAGATTGCCAGAGCTAGATCTTCCTCTAGCACTTGTGGTGGTAGTCGAGAAGCTTGCAGGACACATGAACCGAATCATTGATAAATGGGCCAATGAATACCGAACCTTAGATTGGAAGGAGATTCGGGAACTCACGTGGAAAGGACAACCATTATTCATGGAAGTGTTCTCAACAAATACAGCTAAACCAGGAGAGACAGCCTTTCTTGGAGAAACTGTTGCTCCTCCCCTACGAGAGTTCACTAGAGAGGGACCCTCAACATCAAAGTGGACCACTGCAAGTAGCCCAACTCTAGCACCAAGATATTATCCTACACCAAAAGTGCGACCACAGATCACACCACAACAACATTTTTCTCACTATGACAATCGGAGGGTAGGTGAGCCAACTCGGCCTCCCATAAATGCATCTCCTGAAATGCGGGTAACAAGGTCTTTGGAGGGGGTTGGTGAGGCTGGTAATAGGGGACCCACACCAATTTGGGATGCATGTGGACCATCTTACCAAAGAGAGGAACAATTCCCACTGAGAGTGAGAGGCCGTAGGCCCTATGATGAGTATTCAAGACAAGTAAGGCCATCAACTCTTCAGAAACTGGTAAAGAAGTATGAAGGGTCGGGAGATCCATACGACCATGTAGCAGCATTTAGGCAAGCAGTTTGAGCTGACAAGGATACTCAAATTGAAGGATTTGGGCTTACTCTTGAGGGAAAGGCCCTTGCTTGGTTTCAGGCACTAGAGGCTTCAGACAAATCTTCTTTACGAGTTTTGGAAGAGAGATTCATTGCTGCTTTTTCCTTGATGGGGATTCAACATGACACGGTAGCAAACATCTACTCTTTCAAGCAAGGCGAGAATGAGAGTGTTAGAGACTGTGTAAATAGAATGAAGCAGTACATTAATCGTTGCCCAGAAGATGAGAAGCCCGCCCAAAGTCGATTAATTTCTCTCTTCTTAAAAGGACTCAAAAATTCAACACTGCATACACATCTCTATGCAAAGAAGCATACAAATTTCAATGAGTGTTGCCATGATGCTATGGATTTCACAGTTAACTTCAAATTCCAAGATGGTTCTAGCCCTAAGGTGAAACCTAGAGATCAGTGGGGTGATGACCAAAGTTCAGGGTCTAGCGCGCTAGTAAATCCAGACCAGATAGCTAACCTAGTACTAAGGAGATTGGGACAAACCTATCGCCCACCCATGCAACAGCAGCAGCGAATGAGGAGTGTACTACCTACAGGTCCTCATCTTTGTGGAGCATGTGGCGGTAACCATAAAACTGAAGAATGTAATACCTTTTCTCCTCTAGTCACAAACCAACCCACAAAGAAGTGGTGCCAAGCCTGTGCTTGGAATTTTACCCACACCACACAGGAATGTACTCGCATTGCAAGAATGAGACAAGAATGTGAGCAGCAAAGGGGTGGAGTGGCTCCACAAATATATCAACAGTATACTAATTTTGAACGTAAGCCACCGATGGCACAAGAGCAAGCACAACCTATTCTTGGTGCTCAACCTCCTGCTCCTGGGGACTGCTCCTGTGAGGGTTGTTGACTATGACAATTCAAATATGTGTAGAGACTTGGTAAACCCAGGCTATGTGGAGGAGGAATATGCCTCATATTCATCCAAGGAAAATCTCTTTGAAAGTCCCGCATATCAAAGCCAAGCACTGGAGGCCAGGGAAACAAAATTCTTTGATGTTGCTAGGCGGCTACCAACCTAGGACTCCAGGCCCCTCAGGTCAATGGCAGCAAAGGAAAGTAGAAGCCAAACCAATGGGCCCCTGTTATGAGTGCGGAGAATCCCATTGGGCTCGTGATTGTCCACATCGCTCAAGACAAGCAGCTCGATCCAATACAACAATACCACAGTTTCCACCAATTGAAAGATATTGTCTAGGGTGTTGTGTAGAACACTTCCCAAAGGATTGTCTGTTGAAACCACATGAGGAAGGCACCTCTCAACCAAAGGTCTCACTCAACCTTGTAGGGGCAGTTCCATCACCACCTTCATCTGAGAATGAGGATGTCGTGCCACTTAGAGTCATGACTAGATCACAGACACGAAATGCCAAAATACAGACTGATGAGACACCTCGAACTAGGGATGCAAAGGCAAATCTAGTGGACAAGACCCTACAGTCCAATAGAAAAAAGACCACTGGGAGGAAAAAGAACCGCAACAAGCGAACTAAAAGTGCATCCACTAGTTCTCAAGAAGCCTCTAAACAAAACATGAAGGATCAAACTTTGACATCCCAAGAAGTGCATGAGGAACATCAACCTCAACCGGGGCCTAGTGCTAAACAAGATGAGACTAGTACGACCGAGGATAGTTCTAGGGGTTCTGTTTTTGTGGATAAGGTGAATGAGACTCTAGATGCCATCATTGATGCTCATAGAAGTCGCATTGCAGCTTTATCTGAGCTACCCAAGAAGCTTCAAGAATACCCAAACCCTCGTGAGGAGAAGATCAATCTAGCTGTACATCAGCAACTCATTAGGGAAGCTCAGTCAATACTTGAGGGACCACCACCACCTATTCCTCGGGGCCCAACCTCTCTAAAGCCAACATTAGAAACCATACCAGAAGTGTCATCAAGTCGGGAAATGAGAAGTGAGCTCATCTCACAAGCTCATAGCGAGAGGTCTGAAAAAATTGACACCCCATTGAAAGAAGGAATTCTGCCACAACCTAGCCTTGCCTTCCCATGCAATGATGAAGTTATTGATGCTAACGAGGACATGGCAAATGAGATGTGGGCAGCAGTTCATGAGAAAGTTAATGAGAACATGTCCTCTATTAGTTCACCTCCATTCTCTGAGGTGGATTTTACCAGGGGCACAGAAAACAACTCTAGACGCCCAAGCATCCAGGAGGAAGTTCAAACAATTGTTTCTCCTAGAAGTAAGCATACAATGAAAACCTTACCATCATATTTGGGTGAATATGAGAACTGTTCTCAAACCTTGAGGATACCCTCTATGCATAAAAGGTTGACAAAGGAGATGGATATGAGTATCGTACAAGCTATTTTGTCAGCACCAGTGGCTTGTACCTTACCTTTGCTTGATTTGATAAAGCTTCGACCTGAGTTGTGGAATGATATTGCCACATGTTTGTCAGAGTAGGTATTGCTATAAAAGGGTCACCATCATGGTACTATACACCCTGAGACAAAGCATGTTTTGCCAGTTCCTATCAACAAAGTAGGAAAATTTTGTGAGGATGATCAGGGAAATGCTACCCTCCCATTAGAAGTGTGAAAAGTAGCTTCAACTGCAATACTTTGATAGTGGTACAGGAGTGGGCATTGTGACAAGGTCCATTTGGGAAAAGTGGGGCAAACCAGCTATTAGGAGTACTAGGATGCGCTTGCAGCTAGCAGATGGAAGCTTAGAACATCCCCTTGGGCTGCTTGAGAACATATTGGTCACCACATGTGGGATTGAATATGAGCACACCTTTGCAGTAGTGGATTTTGGAAAACATCCAAACTATGAAGTGATATTGGGTAGACCATTCATGCGACAATTTCAAATGATTCAAGATTGGGGATACAATTATTTGTACCTCCAACATGATTCTGTCATCACAAGGGTCAACCTAAAGAATCACTCCTATCGTGATGTAACAAGGTCTCCAATAGATGAGTTTGATTCTGCTTCATCTGAGGGCTCAAGAGTTACATTGTCAGATGGGCGAGAAGATATGTGGATGTGTGGAGCCTCATGTAGGGATTTCAACACTGAGAGACTTAAGGGTAATCGAAGTGTATCAGATGAGGCATACATTCCACAACCCTTCCTCCCTGAGCATTTAATTGATCCACTAGAATGGAGTCATGTTCTTGCAACATTATCGACCTGTGCTTTACCTAAGCCAATTCAATTTTGTGACTCAGATGGATATGACATTATTCCTATACGAATGGTAAAACCATGTGACCTTCTAGATGATTTGTACTATAGGGATCCATCCACAGCAGCTCTGCAGGTGGAGGAAGTCTCAGTGGAGGATTTAACACTCGAATCTGCTAATGATGCTGATAAGGAAGATGGGTGGGACTCTGATTTTGATAATGATGTGATAATCCCTGAGGAAGAGTTAGGAAAGGCATGTCTACTCTTGAGAGGAAGGGAGGTTCAAGTAGAGATCCCTCGAAGCCGACCTAAACGTAAATGCTGTAAGAGCCATAAAAGAATCCGTAAACAAGATGAGAGGGAACGACGTGAGAGACTACAAAAAGAAAAGGAGGAGTCTAAGAGTGAACACTCTCGACCACCACCTCATTTCTCAAGAAAGAACAGATATCTATACTATGTCCAAGCACAAGATAGTATCAAAGACCAAGTAAAACGATCAGATGGATTCCAAGCAGGAGAAAAGCTAAAAATTGTTAGCAAAAATCATTAAAAAAATGAGGAAACAAAAACCAAAACTCAAGTCTAAAACTGATTCAAAAGAGAGTGTCGGAAGTGCAAAGATAACGGTTGAACAAAAAAATCCGATGCAAGATGGCAAAGGAGAGCTCAAAACCACATGGTCTTCAATGAGTGATGACTCAAGTGGACAAGAACAAGGTCTCAATGTTCCCCCCAACTTCACATAGTACACTCTTCAAGATCGGAAGATTGTTCTTCAACAGCCCATGCGACAAAAGCCAAGCATGCCAGGGGTTTCATATGATGGTCCAGAAGATGCAAAAAAGATTGATATTGCTAAGCCAGGAGAAGAGCCTCACTATGTGTGGATTGCCACAGACTTGTCCTTAGATGAGGAGAAGTTATTAATTCAAACAATAAAGGAGTATCGTGATGTTTTTGCTTGGAGTTATAAAGACCTCAAAGGAGTTGATCCAAGCATATGTCAGCATACAATTCCATTGCGAGAAGATGCAAAGCCTTCCAAGCAACGTCCTTATACTTACAATGAGAATTTTGCACGAAAGATAAAGGAAGAAATAGACAAGCTCTTAGAGGTAGAATTTATCTATGAGATTGAACACACTGAATGGGTCTCCCCTATTGTAGTGGTGCCCAAGAAAAATGGAAAACTTCGAGTATGTGTAAACCTCAAGAAGGTAAATGCAGCTACTGTACATGATCATTACCCACTTCCAATCACGGATCATGTTCTGGAACGAGTTGCAGGGAAAAAGGCATATAGTTTCTTGGATGGATTCTCCGGTTACAATCAAGTGTCAATTGATCCAAAGGATCAACACAAGACAGCCTTTGCTACTGAAGATGGCATCTTTGCCTATCGTGTTATGCCATTTGGTCTAACAAATGCACCAGCAACCTTTCAGCGACGGTTAATGAGTCATGTATTCAAGGAGTACCTTAGGAAATTTCTTGAGATCTTCATGGAGGATGATTTATGTGTTCACTCACAAGAGCGTGATGATTACATAGAACACCTCAGACTTGTGTTTCAAAAGTGTCAACTTTATCGTATATGCTTGAATCTTGACAAGTGCAAATTCATGGTAAGACAAGGAAAAATCTTGGGCCATATTGTTTCTCGCAATGGGATTTCAACAGATATGGATAAAATTGATGTCATTGTCTCATTACCTCGGCCTATCAACCCTAAAGGGGTACAAACATTCATGGGACATTGTGGCTATTATCGTCGATTTATCTACATGTACGCTATCCTAGCCAAACCATTATATGCTCTTCTTGTAAAGTTTAATTGGACTGATGAGTGTGAGGAATCCTTTGAAAAGTTGAAGCAAGCATTAGTGACTGCACCCATCTTACGGGCACCAGATTGGAACCAAATCTTTCATGTCTATATTGATGCTTCAAACTTTGCAATTGGATGTATTTTGGCTCAATCGGGAGAACATAATAAGGATTTCCCAATCTCATATGCTAGTCGACAGTTGAACAATGCTGAGAAAAATTATACCACAACAGAAAGAGAAGGTTTGTCCATGATATATGCAGTGAAAAAGTTTCGCCATTATCTTTTGGCAAACAAATTCATATTTTTTGTGGACCATCAAGCACTGCTATATTTGGTGAATAAGCCTTGTGCAACCGAAAGGATTGTGAGGTGGTTTGTCATCCTTCTTGAGTTTGATTTTGAAGTGGCAGTCCGAAAAGGAACAACTCATCTTAGGGCAGATCATTTGTCTCGAATCACCTCAGGCGAAGCTCCTGTGGGTGTGGATGATGATATGTTAGATTCAATACTTTTCCTTGTAGAGACAGCTCCTAGATGGTTTGAGTCCATCTTAGAAATTTTGACAAGTGGGCAGATACAACTAGCGGGTCCTAATGTGGACCTATGGCGACCATTCAAGTTAATCTCAGGGAGATTATATCATCAGGGTAATGATGGAGTGTTGCGACTTATACCTAACCCTGATCAATATGAGGAGATCTTGGAATGGGCACATGCGGGTATCGGTGGAATCCATGCATCAGCTACTACTTGTGTGCGATGTATATCTCAGGATGGGCAATGGTGGCCTACCATGCATGCGGATGCTGAAAAATTTGTTCGTTACTGTTCTTCATGTCAAATTCAATAGCCAATTCATAATCACATTATTCCAAATTTCAACTACACCAAGTTGGAGTAAGTATATTGTGGACTATCTTCAGCATGGTCATACTGATCAAAAAATTCCTAGATATCGAAAACATGCTATTGAAGTTGAAGCGGCCAACTATCTGCTGATAGAGAACCAACTCTACAAGAGGGGTAAGGATGGCAACTTACGCATGTGTGTATGTGAAGCTGACTATTTGAAAATCTTGACTCATGCACATGCAGGTGTTGGGGGTGGACACTTTTCGGGCAACACCACAGCTAAGTTAATTAGGTGGTCTGGGCTTTGGTGGCCAACATTACAAATGGATGCCGAAGAATATGTAAAACATTGTGACGATTGTCAAAGGACCAAACCTCCCATTACTAAGGACAATATGCCATTGCGGCCTATGTTAAGCACACGTGCTTTTGCAAAATGGGGTATTGATTTTGTCGGTCCTATTAAACCTCCAGCTCGTCACACGCATGCAGAATATATTATAGTCGCAACAACTGACTATTTGACCAAATGGGTAGAGGCAAAGGCTACAGTCAAAAATGATGCCAGAACCACAGCCAAGTTCTTGTATGAGTACGTGTTTACACGCTATGGGTTACCTATTGAAATCGTTAGTGATCAAGGTGTGCACTTTGTGAATGAGGTCATAGAGTTTTTGCTTCAAGAATTTATGGTAATTCACAAGTGTTCTGCACCCTATCATCCCCAGACCAATGGACAAGCTGAGAGTACTAACAAGATTCTCTGCACAGCACTCACAAAGATTGTTGAGGAACATAGGACTGATTGGGAGCAAAAGTTGCACTCAGTTCTTTGGGCATATAGGATAGCCTATAAAACATATGTGGGCACAACCCCATTTGAGCTTGCTTTTGGGCTAGATGCAATTCTTCCCATTGAATTTCTTGTACCTACTCTATGAGTAGCTAAACAATTGGACTGGACTAGTCATGAGCTTTCACAATGCATTGATGAATTGGAAAAGCTTGATGAGACCCGCGTATTGGCGGTAATGGGGATGTATGCCGAGAAGAGGAGACAGAAGCAATGGTATGATAGAAATGTAACAACTGGCCGATTCAAAAAAGGGGACCTTGTGCTCTTGTGCACACTTAAGAAGCATAAGAGAAAGCTCAAGAAACGTGGCCTAGGACCGTTTGTGATTAATGAGCTTACTCCAAGTGGTGCAGTGCGTTTAGAGACACTAGAAGGTGAGCAAATGCCTAACTTCATTAATGGAAGTCGTCTCAAGAAATACAATGAACCATTAACTGAAGCCATGCTTCAACAAATGCATACTGCACAAACACGGAAAGAAGCACTTGACCTACTTAAACGTTAGGCTCAAGAAGAGGCTAAAGCTAGAGTTGCAAAAGCCAAGGAGCGTCGCAAAGCTTCTATGTTGGCCTTACAGTTGGCTACTGATGAACCATATGTCGATCCTTTCAATATTCAAGTGTGCCTTCATCTTCATGGGACTACCTACTTTGTCTCTGCCTTAATTGACTCTGGTGCAGATTATAATGTTCTCTCATTTGACACATGGATAGCCTTGGGTCAACCAACACTTGTACACATTCCTGTTGACTTACGAAGCTTCTCAGGTGAAGATAACCCTATAGAGGGAAAATGTGTCATTATGATGTCCATTCAGGATCACCAAATGTCAGTGCCCTTTTATGTGGCAAAAATCCAAGGCAGTGGTAGAGGCTGTTCTCGGTCGATCGTGGTTAAGTGCTACCAATTGCTCATTAGATTGGAAGAATAGACAATACAAATTGCAAATTGATTCTGATTGCGTATTGGGATCTGCTCCTCCACAAGATTTATCATGTCAAAAGGGTGGTGTTTCTACCTTACACAACCCACTTTCAAAATCTGCTCTTGAATCTCCAACACAAATGATGTGGATAATTGATGAGTACTCAAGTGAAGGCCATGGCTGGCATGTTCCAACTACTTTAGTTACTACTCAAAGAAGGCCAGGCAAGAAGGAATTATCAATTTGGCTACCCAAAGATGCGTACAAACTGGTACCATCTAGCCTAGTTACTAAGCCTCCTAAAAAGCACATCTTTTCCAAGCCTAAACCTCAGATTGTTACTCGTTGGGTTCCAAAGCATGTTCTTAAAGCACAAGGCCATTATGAGGGTGTAACAACAATTTGGCTTCCCAAATACCATGGTTTGCTAGGGGTAAAAGAGTGTATCAATAAGATTCCAAAAACCACCCTCGGTTTTCCATATCAGTGGGTGCAAAAGAAATCAACACAACCTCTTCAAGATAGGATAGGTGGCTGTGATAGCACCTACAAATCTACTTGTGTTGATCTTCCTAAAACATGTATTGAAACACCAGTTGTCCCAATTTCTCCTTGTTATACAATTCCACCATCAACTTGTGTACCTAAGACAAGTCCAAATGAGTCTCATTTGAGCATAGATTCTAGCACTTCAATGCCTAAATCCTCTTGTCTTGCTCAAATTCCTTGACAATTGCTAAAATTCCCACCTCTTAAGAAGGACATACCCAAAACCAAAGATAAGGCATTAACACTACAATTGAAGCTCTTTGGTAGATCAATGTTTGAATAGTGTGGTTCCTTATGTCTTTAGAGGATTGTGTTCTTTTTGAGATGATCTTGTCTACAATGTTTTTGATTGGGATTTTAATGATGGATATGAGTGTTTCTAAATTTCATTGTTCTACGTCCAGATAACTCCTGATGGATATTTGGCGAGATACATGTCCACCATGCATTGACCCTGATAGTACTCGACCTGATCATTGCGGGGGTTATAGTGCTCCTCCTTTTCAAACTCATTCTAGGTACTTCTATGCTCCCTTAGGTGAAAATTGCTGTGGGCATCACTTTGTCACGTTATTCTATCAACAGCATCACCCATTTCCACATTGTCAAGAGTGTGCACGACTCGTTTTAGGAGAAGCTTCAAACATTTGTTGGATATGCCGCTCTTACTTTAGACGATAGGGCACGGGCTTAATGAAACAAACTGTGGGAATTACACCCCAACGCCATAATCTTCTTAATGTGAGAATACCAGAGAGAGGACCAAATCAACGTAGATTACCTAAGGAGGTTCAAGCACAACAATGGAGGGATACATGCTTAAATGACTTGCAACCACCTATCTTGCAAGCCCTCCTTCCCCCAGCCACATCTTGTCAATTTTGGATCAATATGAGTACCTATATTGCGCAATTCCAAAATCGAAATTGTCTGAATAACCTTCCCATAGAACCAATGCCATATTTTAGCGAGGAAGCACTCCTTCCTCTACCACCTTCTCCAGAGGCCGGTTTTTGTGAAGGGTTGTCCCTGCATCCTGAAGAAATTGATACCATCTTTCCAGCAGACGTGGACACGAATCCACCACCAGCGCAAAGGTAAGCTCAGCGACTCCACAATAAGATCAACAAGCCAGGGCACTTTTCTCCCATTGGGTTTTTCCCCTCGGCTATATTCGGTGATTGGCACCAATAACAAATTTTATTCCTTTCTTTTCTTTTCTTGTTTGTTAATAAACATTTTGCAGAGATCTCAGCTAAACAAGAGCATCAACCACGCCCCAATAGTCCACCTACCGTGCACACAAATTAGGAAGGGGGGAGACATGCAATGCCTACAAAGAGCAAAGAGAAGCAATCTGCACAACATCAGCAATCTGCACAACATCAGCAATGAATCAATGCAAACACACAACATCAACGAGCACTACAACAGGTGTATTCAAATCATAATCTTTTGTTCTTTATGTGCTTTTAACTTTTGGATATATGGTTTGCATGTTCACACACAGTTGGCTGGTTTAAGTTTTAGATTAGTTGTTAAAATGTGGTGACTGATTTCTAGATTCTTAGAGGACTTAGTAGAAGATATTTCTATTTAAAGACAGTGTAGGATATATACCAATGGAGTATGCCAAGTTCTTATGCTTTCAAGGTATATTAGTTATCCCTAGTGGTAGCTATCTCTTAGGTATGGGCTAGGTGCTAGGTGCTAGGATTAATAAAGAAATTTAGTTCTTATGCTTTCAAGGTATATTAGTTATCCCTAGTGGTAGCTATCTCTTAGGTATGGGCTAGGTGCTAGGATTAATAAAGAAATTTACGAAAAATATGCCCAAAAAATATATATATACAAGTGAATCGAGACATGACGTGTCTACAGCCATGTGGAATGCTTGGTAGGACCTGGGGTTGTCTTAGCACCTTGGGGCCGATGCCTTGGTTTCCATGGGGTGAACACTGACGTCTAAAAGCTTCAGAAGAAGACCTTCAAGGAATCTATCGCCTTGATAGATGTTGGTAGGACTCTGGGGTACATTAGAGGCCCTCGAGACCGATACCCTCATCTTCATGGGGTACTCCTTATGATAAAAAGAAAGAAAAGGGTCTGTCGCCTTTGAGATACTTAGCGGCCTTTAGATTCTCTTGGCGGAGGTCTCTTGGCCATTGCTTGGGTCTCATTGGGATGGAACCTTAATCTTTATCATCCTCTACACACACATAAAAAAAAAAGAGGTCCCATCACCGTTGCTCATATTTAGGAGTGAGTTGCCACTCAGGAATAACATAAATACTTGTAGTACATTGAGACTGCGGTCATAACCTGTGGTATGCAAGCACACTTGCCTTTGCATAGCACTATCTAAACTACCACTTAGTCTCACTTTGACTAGTCTTTACTCACTTATTTTAGTACTCTTTAAAACTCTAATCAACCTTTCACTTGTATGTTCACGTGTGAAATTGTCATTGCTGTTTTTTTTTTCAATAAAAGGCTTTACTTGTATCCATTGTTTTTTGCAGCTCTTGCTTCTACCGCGCTCGAGGACGTGCGCAAAATAGGAAGGGGGGAGTGTTGCGTGACGAGTGAAGATCAATGCAAGGATGCAACAAAAAGATACTTAGGGCTCTTGTAAAGAGTTCCAAGTTGTAGATGAATGTGGGAGTGGGCTTGACAATAATCCCACATGGGAACTTTTGGGAGTTTTAGAGTTTTTGTATAAAAAGTGGCTCATTTGAGAGCTTATGGACACATTGGGCAAACTCATGTTTGAGCTCTCTTGAGACTAGCTCTCCCTCTTTTCCCATAGAGGTGCAAGCTCTTCTCTCTCCCCATCTACATTGTTGTAAGTTCTATTTTTGCTAATTCAATGCAATGAGTTGATATTTGTCTCTCTTCTCATGTCAATTCTCTAGTGTGCATGTTTCATGGTTGATAGCTTAAAGGTTTGTGTGCATGCTAGGGAAATGAGTGTTGAGAATGAAGAATGCTTTGATATTGTGAATGCAATAGCTTAGCTTTCTTCTTGTTTGGATGCATGGATGAGTGGAATGTGGAGTTGAGTGAGCAATAGCAAGATTGAGCTTGTGTGTGTGTTAAGTCTATGTCAATGGTAGTAGTATTCTTAGCATTCTCTCCATCAAATGGATAAGCTTTTGTGCACCGGTACAGGTTGAATCCCTAGCTCCGAAAGGGATGCAAATCCCATTGGATTGAGCTACATGTGGATCATACTACTCTTGCTACAAGTGAGAGAGTTTTCCGTCTCTCCAATGATGGGTCCCATCTATGGACTTGTCACCACAGACTTCTTGGGGCAATCCTTAATCCAATGATCTATGCCACAATGGTTACAAGTAGCTGGGGGCATGTTTGAGGGCATATCTTGGTTGAGTTAAAGAAAATTTATAAGGCATTCAAAAACTTGATGGGTACCTTGACAATGGTACCATTGAAGAGGAATTCATTCTCCTTCCCATTGCACATTAATATCCTAGTCCCTTCCTAGTTGGCAAGTTGTTAAGCTAGCTTGACTCCCCCTCTCTCATCCACTACTTAATATTCGGGATGAAGCTCTGTGGGGTACTTAAAGAGGTGTTGAATGGGTTCAACATCCACCTCATATTCTTGGTAATCAATAGGCTCCTTGAAGCTTACTTGATTCAAAGGTTACACCCTTGGTGTAGGTGGTTGTGACCCTAAGACTAGTGGAGGTAATGGCACATTGGGTGCATTATGCATGCCCTTTGATAGGAGTTGTTGTGTGGGATGCTCAACCATTGCTTGATTTGTTACAAGACCTAGGGCTAGTGTTTGTGGCTATGCATGCATGCTAGTTGTGGTATCGTTGTGTTGTCAATAGTCTATAGGTGTGTTCAACAATCTCGGGCTTCATGACCATAGCACCCACAAAAGCTATAGTTACCATTGTAACAAGCCCTCAAGATTGGACATTTGCTAGCAGTATGTCCTTGATGGTGGGAAAATGGAACACCAATGCAGCTCTCTTCTTAGGTACATGTGCACATTGTCCGAAGAGATTTTGAGAAGTCAGTCCAAGTCGTTTTTGCTAAGGTATTGCCGTTAGCTACAAGTTTCGTAATGGTGGTGCTATGACTACAAGATACTAACATAATAGGCTTAGAATTTGAAAGCTCTAACTCCCCTTATCACCAAGTTATCTGCAAGTTGGATGGCATTAGTTGTGCCATCCTCCCATGTGGTGATACCTCTAATGACCAAAGCATTATAGATATCTTCATGTTTAAGCCCGTGGATGAATTGATCAAGCACTTTATTATTGGATAAGTGCTCATGTAGAGCATAATGAGAGTTTAAATTCTTGAGATGACTAATAAAATCTCATTGTCTCATCTTCTTCTCTCTTAGCTTTGTGTAACTATGAAGCCATACTCCACAAAGCTCCCTCATGCATAAACTTCTTTAGGAATAACCGTCGAAGACTAGTAAAGTTTAGATGTTCTTCAACTCTCAGGGTCCGATACCAATCATTAGCCTTGCCATCTAGTGTAAGGCTAAAGGTGTTGGTCTTTGCAAGCTTATTATTCTCACCTAAGGCCTCAAAAACTTGATCAAAGACCTCAAGATGTCTTCTAAGATCTCCCTCTCCATTGAACTTGTGCGTGAGATTCATGATTTGTGTAGCCTTTCTAGAGTTACTCCATTTTTTATCTCTCGTTACTGGTCCTATTCTTTTGGCCACTACTCTCCCCAATACTTGTGCAAAGGCTACTGATCAATTGGGAGGGTTTCTCTATTGATAGAAGTATTGGTAAAATAGGGGTAACGTGGTACGAAGGGTGCTGCCTATGGGTGCAATGGTATGAATCCCAGAGGAGTAACATGAGTTTTATAGGTGGGGGGTCATACAAAAATCCCCATACGTATCAATGACATATGAGCCAAGGGTGTCATTGGTCTACTCATTTGTGAGGATGTCCCTCTTCCTCTAGTTTGAATTGCCAAAGTAGAGAAAGATGCAAGGAATCAAGGATTTTGGATGAAGGTTCCGAAACTAATGGGCAATGTTGTGTGGTTGGTCACAGCAGGTGGTGCCATTATGAGTGGTATAGTACCCAATAACACAGAGCCTGGAATTGTCTAAATAGCATCTTGAGGGGTATCTGTCTAAGGTCTCGAAATGTGAACCTGTGCTAGTAGATTCTTGGAATCCTGCGTAACCTTGAGAAATAATAGTAGCAGTTTGGGAAGAATTGTGCATGCACTTTTTTTGGGCCGGCTAAAGAGTTTCCTATAGTGGGTCTATGGGAAATTGTAAATTTTTTGGGTCTTGTATAAAGTGCACCAAAATGACCACAATGGCCTAAAACCTAATAGGCAAGTTTGTACTAAAAAGAGCCATTTTTTTCCTTTGGAACTAATCCAACTAGATCCTCCATCATTGTTGGATGCAGTGAAAAAGGATCCGCTGTATGAGAGGAAAAAGTTGGCCTTTGATGGGTTACAATATTTTCTTTGAGGTGATTGATAATGACTTTATTATTTCATCCCCTTCAAAAACAAACCACCTAGGGAAGACCGGTGCACATCCCTTACATGATGGTCTATACCCGCTCCGTAGTAGGTTAACATAGTTTCACCTGCCTAACCTAGTTTAACTGTAGACGCGTTGCTATCTTACCTACTCAAACGCGAACTTATCCTTTGTAAAGATGATGCTAGAACATATAAAACGGCCTTACCTTGAGCTTAATTTCAAATTGGGAAAGTCTAAGGACTTCATGCACATAATTGTTAAAGATAAGTAATAGTAGTCGAACAATTTAAGTTTGGCTAGCCTAGTGTAAGAACTAGTCTAAAGACTTCTTGTACATACTTACTTAAGACTAGAAATAGTGGTCAGACCATTTTTAAGTTTGGTTGAAAACTAGTCTAATTACTTTTAAGTTTGGCTGGCCTAGTGTAAAAACTAGTCACTTGCATATAAGTCATTTTTGACACTAAGCAATACACAACCATTCCCTTGCTTTAAAATACTTATGAGCTCCCCTTCTTCTCTATTCTTGCTTGCATGCCTGCTATTAAATCTTACTTGCTTAATGGAGATACATGCTAGATATGTTTGTAGTTTTTTCTCTTTTATTAACTTCTTCTTCTTCCCTTACCTTTTGTGAGGAGAACCACTATGAAAGACGAATCTTTATTTGTGCCCATTCTACACAAAATGATCTCTTACTTCACCCCATCAGCAAAGGAGCATCCCATTGTGAGGATGGACGAGCTAACACACCCACATCGAGAAGTTATAATTGTGGCTCTAAGGGAAGGCCAAACAACATATGATTAAGCAAGGTTAAGGTAAGATCTTGACTTTAACATATTTCACACGGTTGTCAGGGACTAGCTCCATTTATCTGTCCATTCGAAGCTATTAGGATCACCACCCAATATCATCGGCCGTTGTGTTGATTTTGAGGTCAAATTCTAAAAAAAATCTTCAAGCCTTGGATATGTTGGTTTTATTGCTTTTGATTTTGAGTTGAAGTTTGTTGCATTAGGGCATTCTAGTTTTATATCTTAGAAGGGCAAAACCCTTTTTGGTGATTTACATGATTTTGAAACCCATAAGGCTTTGATCTTGCTGCATATTGAGCCAAGGAAAAGCTTAGTAATTGTGATTAGGAGTGGAATCTACTCGAGAAACATAAGCATCAAGCTCCACAAGGTGTGGGCTAGAGTGGGATAATTAATTTATGTTTGTGCATTTCATATTCTTTCATGCATTATTTAAATTTGTAGCTTAGAAGCATCCAAAACCAAAAAATAATAATTAAAAAACACTTAATTACTTGTATAAACACCATTAACTCAAATTAAGGATCTTAATCATCCCCTATCAAGTCCAAAAAAATAAAACTAGTCCGATCTTGGGTTAGGATCCGCAAGCCCATAGTCTTGTTAAAAAAAAGGACATAATTCAAAAATGTGACTCAACATAGATGAGCCTATAGACGTGAGCCGTGAGTCTAGACATGTGAGCCATGTGAGTCTAAACTCGTAAGTCAGTAGAGGAGACATGAGTCAAACCATGTGTGAGTCTAGAGGTAGGTATACCTAATATTGTACCAACAAATAAATACTACCTTGAAGACTTGTAAGGAGCCTACTCATATCCTTTTAGGATTTTCCTGTCATACGATCTATACCAGTTGTAAGTATACAACATGTAATGTATACAAGATACCATTCATAAGAAGTAGTATCTTTCATGACACAAACTTTAAAACTCAAATTGCACAAAAACAAAGATCAAGAAGAACATTGTATTACTAAAGTAATACAATAGATAGCAAAGACCCACGCGCCATGTGCTCCTTTGAAGAGAGTTTTGATATCCGTTTTTAGAAACTACTACATTGGAGGTTGTATGCTAGTAAAAGCTAGGGAGTAAACTCACAATGAGGATCGATGAACTATGTGGAGAAGGGGTTGGACATGTATCTTTATAAGCTTGTATACATGGAGCAACCATGACCGCTAGGTCCACGGTCATGGTCAGTGCCACCATCCGTAGTGTAGACTTGGCCCATAAAGATGTCCCCATCTCCCACAGACATTCGGGCTCATCTTGGGAACCATTGTTTGGACCCACAATGTAAGGATAGGAGGGTGTCCAAGAATAAAGTCTACCTACTCCATGTGTGGACTCGTATGAGGCAATGGTCTAGTGTAGCATGTAGTCAATGTAGTAGTGTAGCATGTAGTCAATGTAGTAGTGTGCCAAATCTAATCTAAGCTTTCTCTAAACCATTTGGCCTCCTAGGCCACCTTCCCATGTAAATACAAGGATGTCGGGTGCCTTGGTTGCTTCTCAACAACCATGGCCACTCTTCATAATAGGGGAGGCGTACAACTAGCTAGTGTCTGGACAATACAATTTGAGGGTGGAGCATTGATATCCAACACCCCCCCTCAATGTCCACTAAAGGTAAACTTCCTATGTGGTGTGATGCCACATTGATGAAGATGCCACTTAATCTAATCCCTATTAAGAGCCTTTGTGAGAAGATGTATGCACACTTCTCCACCGTCTCGACCTCCCTAAACGTGATGATCTCATGTGCAAAGTGATAATGAAGCTTAATGTGAGCATGAAACACATAATTCTGAGCAATGCCCATGCAACTCTAGTTGTCACAATGAAGCTTCTCGTAGAACACTTCCATATTCTGTAGAATCCTCCTGAGCCACAATGCCTCACATGATGCAAAGCATGTAGCTTTGTACTTAATAGTGGGTTGTTTCTCTTACGGATCTAAGAAATGCATCCCAAACCAAGAGAAGACTAATACCCTGTTACTAAGCTCTTGGTGTCCGAATCACTTGCCCCTACCCAATCTGAGTCAAAAATCCATTGTGAAGGTCTTGCCCAAATAGCATATGTGATGCCACACTCTTGAGTACCTTTGTACCACAAACACCTATATACATGCTTTCCAATGGTTCTCACATGCCCCTACCCAATCTGAGTCAAAAATCCATTGTGAAGGTCTTGCCCAAATAGCATATGTGATGCCACACTCTTGAGTACCTTTGTACCACAAACACCTATATACATGCTTTCCAATGGTTCTCACATGGCTTGTTAAAATAATGTGATCAAAACACCAAAAATAAAACCTACGTTGGTCTAGTATTACACAAGAAGATAAGACCTCAACAAACAATTTCATGCATAAGGTCTCATCCACAAGGTATGAGGTGTCTTCAATGGACAACTTCAGATTAACCACCATTGGGGTATGAGATACCTTGCATTTGGTCATGCCAAATTCCTTGAGTATCCCACCTTCTAAGAGATTTATGTTGAGACATGAAAATGTATCTAGCTTGCATTTGGTCATACTAAATGCCTTGAGTATCTCCTCTACTGAGAGATTTATGCTAAGAGATGAAACTGTATATGGCTTCATCCAGATCTTAATACCCAAATAATAATGCATGAGCCCAATATTTTTCATCACAAAATCTTCACTTAGCATCTATTGTGTTTGTGAGATCTTTTTTTCATGATCCCCTATCAAGATGAGGTCATCTACATAGAGAACAATGACTGCATACTTTCTCTCCTCACCAAAGACATAAATTTACATCTGAAGGGCTGCGTAAGAGACCAATAATCACAAAGTAAGCATCATTGGTATGGTATCATACTCATCAGCATGTTTTCATCTCATAGAGTGCCTTCTTAGTAACCTACAGACTTTGATTTTGAATTGGGAACCATGAAAAAGGTAAACGGCACTATTCTGTGGAAATTACGAGTTTACAAGCACTCTACCCTAGATTGTGAGCAAGAAGCTCGATCAGGATGACCTATTATCTTATGGGAAAGGGTTCATCATAGGTGATGAAAAGGATCCAGAGATTGTGGAAAAAAACTCCACCCCACAGCAAAAGGTGATGGTGCCTAAAGCAAGAAATTATTGAATAAAGCAAAAGGTGATGGTGTCTAAAGTAAGAAATTATGTAAGTGTCTAAAAAATAGAAAAGGATTGGATAAATATTGAAGGAAGAAATAGAGTTTTCAATGTAGAAATATTGAAGAAAGTAATAGAGTTGGAGAAATATTTCAAAGAATATGAAACAGTGGAGAAATGTTTTAAAACGTTGAGAATTTTTCCAAGCCTTCAAGTAATCTAAAGGGTGCACATACCTCCTTAGTGGGGGCACTAAAACAATGATGCATCGGGGGATTCTACCTCCATATCTTGTCCGAACACACCACCATAGGGGAAACACTATCAACTAGCACACGACACCAACAAAACACAAATCTAGAGTACCAATCTACTCAGCTGATATCCTCTGTTCTTTAGCCTGATGCAATCGGACACCTCAAAACTCCACAAATTGATTCAATGGACTCCTCCAGCTATCCGTCCATGTTAGATCTGACCTCCCACAACTCTAATCTTCACTCCGAACTTGGAAGATTCCTCCCTATAGCTTTTGAGGTGTACAGGTGTAAGAACCTCCCCTTCTGATCTTATAATTATTCCCCTCTCTGAAATAAAAGAAAGATCCTATTTTACCCTATTTTGGCATGGAGAGAGAAAATGTCTAGAGGGAGGTAATCCAAAATTGATGTATTTTTGGATATAAAAATCCTCCTAGTGTCTAAAATGGTTTTCCCTAAAACAAAAATTAAAAAAGAACTTTCCAATGTGCAATTGGAATTAATTAAAAATAGGTATATGGGACCTTAGCCTAAGAGTCTAGATTTTTTGAAATTTTTGGATTATGGTCCAATTAAGGTTCGTATGGGCCAATAGGATCAATCCAAGTGTGGGGAGGAGATAAATCCAATTTATAAAAGAAAAATATCCAAAATTGAGTAAATGCCCACATAAGATGAAGAGTTGACTGAGTACAAGGCTTATTAGTAAAAAACTATGAATATTACTAAAAATTAAGATATTTTGGGTATAATGATACATTTTTGACACCTTGGTAAGGAGAAGGGGGCTCTTCAAGGAGGCACCTATTTCACATGTGTGGAGGAGTTTTAAACTAAAAAATAATAAGATATTTTTATCTCTCCTCTCTCCTGGATCAAACCAAATAAAAAAGGGAGCCAAATTGGTCCAAATCTTGTCCAAATTCAGTCAAACTGAACCTGGAAAATTCTAGAAACTAGTTGGACTTGGTTAGAGGCCTCCTCACCTATAAATAGAGCCTTAGCCCTTTGTAAAAAATATGAGAACTATACCATGCCAGTATTATACTGAAATAATGATATTTTCTATTATCCTCTACAAATTGAAGAGATTGGAGCTTCTCTCTCTCTTCAACCTTCCTTGGAGTCTTCATCAACATACCAAACTAAGTGATTGGTTGGGGGCCTCTCCATTGACTAAAGAATCAAGCAAATTAAGAGGTAAAGTGTGGTTTATGGTCTTTTTTCTTAAATCTCAAAATGTTTCTCACTTCTCAAGCTTGAGAAGCATTCAATTGAATGGCTCTTTAATGCAATTGGAACTCTCTATTGAATTCTAGTGATAAATCTTATAAATTTTACATTTATGCTTAAATTAGAATGTTTTTTAAGCATATCTCTCTCTCCCCCAAAGAATGGTCATTCCTATGACGTATTCTATATTCAAATGATGCTTCTCATGAAGCAATTCTCAAATCTAAAAGTGATTTCTATACTTGTCAAATTTGAGGCCAAAGAAGTGGCTTTTTAATATTTTTATGTTATTTAATTTATGAAAAACTTAGGAATCAAGTCCATAATTGGATATTGATCCTAATGATAGTCATTCTATCATATGGTATTACTAAACTTTATGCTTTCAAAATTATTGAAAATTATCAGTAATAGCAGCGGAGCTATGACAAAATTTCTAAAAAATTAACACATAAATCATTTTCATTCATAATATGAAAGAGGACTTCCTACCATATTCTAGGATTAATCATCCTAGGTTAATTGAAAAATTCTCATCATAACCATGCAAAAATTGATTTTAATGTTTATGCATAAATAGTTAATTAGCAAAAAGAGAAATTTCTAGTAATTCATTTTTATGATGAAAGAGGAATTCCTATGACATTTGGAATTCCATCATTTAAATGGGAAGAGAGAAATTCATAGCATCTTGGAATTATTAGATATTTTATTTAAATTCAAAGATAAATTTTAGATAAATTTATTTTATCTATGAGAAATAATTAAATGGTAAAAGAGAAATTCCTGTGACATTTGGAATTTCATTATCTAGATGGGAAAAGAGAAATTCCTAGCATATTGGAATTATTGGATATTTTATTTAAATTTAAAGATAAATTTTAGATAAATTTATTTTATCTATGAGAAATAATTAAATGGTAAAAGAGGAATTCCTATGACATTTGGAATTCCATCATTTAGATGGGAAAAGAGAAATTCCTAGCATATTGGAATTATTGGATATTTTATTTAAATTCAAAGATGAATTTTAGATAAATTTATTTTATCTATGAGAAATATTTAAATGGTAAAAGAGAAATTCCTATGACATTTGGAATTTCATCATTTAGATGGAAAAAGAGAAATTCCTATCATATTGAATTAATGGGTATTTTAGTTTAGATGAAATTATTTTATGAGAAATATTTGATGATAAAAGAGGAATTACCATGACATTGGAATGCAAATAATAAAATGCAAAAAGAGGAATTCCCATGTTATTTGAGATCCAAGAAATTAAATGGGAAGAAGAGAATTTTTAGTATAATTCAATTTATGATTATTTATCAAAATTGGAAATATGGGTAGAATTGATTTCTGTAAATCCCATGAATTCTTTTTCAAAAGAGGATTATTGAATATAATTCAATTGAGAAATTGAGAAGGAATATGAAAATAGTCGTCCGAGAAAAAGAATCTTTATCTAAGCCAAGCAATTGGCAGAAATTTAGAAAAAGTCCCATTATCGGTATCAAAGTAGAAAAAGCTACTAAATGGGAATAGGCTGTGGAATGGATGTGATAAGATGTAAATAGGGTGCGATAGGATGTGAATGGATATGATAAGATGTAAATGAGAGGTGATAAGATGTAAATGGGATGTGATAGGATGTGGTGTAATGAAAATGAATGTGGATGAGATATGAAGTAAATGGATGTGGATGTGAATGATGAGATGAGAATGAGAAGAGAGGATATGTGAAAGGGTGAGATGGGAAGTAAATGGATGTGGATGTGTATGTGATGAAAATGGATGTGAATGTGTATGTGAAAATGGATGTTAATGTGTATGTGAAGAATGGATGTGGATGTGTATGTGATGAAAATGGATGTGAATGTGTATGTGAAAATGGATGTGAATGTGTATGTGAATAATGGATGTGGATGTGTATGATGAAAATGGATGTGGATGTGTATGTGAAGAATGGATGTGGATGTATGTGAAAGAATGGATGTGGATGTGTATGTGAAAGAATGTGATGTGATGTAAAGAGATGTGATGTGACATGAGTATATGTGGATGTGACTTAGTGATAAATGTGAATGTATGGATAGATGTGGGTAGTCGTACATGTGAACGATTGGATGGATGTGGATGAATGAGATGAGATCTGTATGAATGAGACATGATGTGGATGTGATGTAATGTGGATAGAATGTATGTGATGGGATGGTGATGAGAATGAATGTGATGGATATGAATGAATGTGATGTGATGGATGTGAATGAATGAGATGTGATGTGAAATGGATGTGATGTAAATTAGGATAGATGTGAATGGATGATATGTGATGTGAATGAGATGTGAATGGATGATATGTGATGTGAATGAGATGTGATGTAATGTGATGTGAAACGGGATAGATGTGTTAGAATGAGATGTGATGTGAATGGATGAGATGTGATAGGATGTGAATCAGGATAGATGTGAATGAATGTGATGGATATGAATGAATGTGATGTGATGGATGTGAATGGATGATATGTGATGTGAATGAATGTGATGTGATGTGATGTGAAACGGGATAGATGTGAATAAATGAGATGTGATGTGAATGGATGAGATGTGATGGGATGTGAATCGGGGGATAGATGTGAATGAATGAGATGTGAGGTGAAATGGATGTAATGTGACGTGATGTGGATCGGGGTAGATATGAATGAATGAATGAGATGTCAATGAGATATGAATGAATGAATGAGATGTCAATGAATGTGAGGTGTGTTAAAATTACAGCAATGTGATGAGCTATGGTGGATCAAATACTAGAATCAACATCATTAACAAAGTGATTAGATAATAATTAAGACATGATTAGTGAGTAATTAACAAATAGCTTAATGTAGGCATGGATAATCAAAAACCAGCAAGTTCTCATTTAGGCCAATGCCTCAATTTATAGAGTTTACATCCAAGCATCTAATCCCACTGATTTCTCCTTTATAGAGTTTACATCCAAGCATCTAATCTCACTGATTTCTCCTTTATAGAGTTTACATCCAAGCATCTAATCCCACTGATTTCTCCTTGATTCACTCCACCTCTTTTGCTTGATTCTCTCCACCTCTCCCAGAATATCTCCACACGTCCCAGAATATCTCCACACTTCCTAAATCTTCTCATGCTACCCTTTATTCTCTCTCGGTAGATTCTTCTCACCTTTTCACAGGTTCTCTCACATTTACAGATTCTCTTTTATAGCCTCTAACCAAGGGCTTGTTCCTACACACACCCTATTCACTTGTATATTTCAACACCTCCCCTCAAATGAATAGTTCTAGCACACCTGGACCCTATACCAAGTTTCCCTCTTACTTGATAGTTCGCGCGACCAGTGCCTAGCACACCTCCCCTCAAGTGAACTTAGCACACGTGGACCCTATACCAAGTTTCTCTCTTACTTGATAGCCCGCGACCAGTGCCTCAAGTCCCTAAACTCATAGTCCTTGACACTCTCTCTCTCTCTATGTGTCCAAGGCTACTACAAGTGCCTGCGACCTTGACTAAAGTGCTCACACATACATCTACCACGTGGCCTACATCATCGATGGCTCAAAGGTGGTTTTACTTTGTTGGGACAGGTTACATTGGGTTGTGGGCTCTCTCTCTCTCTCTCTCTCTCTCTCTCTCTCTCTCTCTGAGATTTTCACATGGCTCCTCACCCTCACATCTTCTCTTGTCTTCATGCCATGGCAGCTTCTCTTCACCTGTCCGTGTCTTCCTCTTCTTTCAGTCTTCTTGTGGTAGCTTCTCTTCACGCGTCCATGTCTTCCTTCAATGCTTCCTCTAGATCTTCTTCTCGATGTGGATCCTCTTCTTGGAAAGAGATGTTCTTCTTCTTTCATGGCTGGGGCCATGAGCTTGTCCGTCAGTTCTTCTTGCTCCATGTGAGCAACATGTTTAAATGTTTTGCTAACAATTCTTTTGGGCTTTTGATATTTATCTTGTGTCATTATGCAATGCAAACCCAAATCTATGCGGGAGGTCTTACCTCTTACCTTATTGTGGACAAGGGCAGTGTTTGATCCCATTTTTACACTAATGTATTGTGCCCAATACATAATGCATATAGCATTCATTCTTATGCACATTCCCAAATGCATATAGCATTCATTCTTATGCACATTCCCAAATGCAACTCTGGCTATGAATAATCTTAAATTTGAGTGTGATTTATAGGCATTAACCAAGGGTTAAATGCAAAATGATGATTACCATAAATTTATCAGCATATTTTTACTAGAAATTACATTAAATCAAGGGTAACCAATTTTGTACGGAATGGTTGGAGTATCAAACCAACTCCGAATTGCAATCTGAAGTTATAGGGATCTGTATCAGATACGTAATGGTTAATTTGAACCCTCAATTGCACCAAAATACAATGATTAGCATTGATTAATCACTAATTAGCAAATTAATCCTCTGTTTTGTGTGCAAAAAACAGAGTATGCGGGGAGCCCAGATTTGAGGCCTTAGAGTTCAAACGAGCTCAAATCCCTTCAAGGCCATCAATAGCAATTAGTCTAGTAGAGGATTAAGCCAAGAAACACAAGATTTGACCAAACATTGAATGCTTAATCTCTGTTTTACCAAAGTCACCTGCAGATTTGATGACGAGCTTAGATCTCATTGTAGACTCAATCAAATCAAATTCTGACTTCACCAGCTTGTAGAGCATGCTTGAAAACCCCTAGAGCTATGAGGAATTAGACCAATTTGATTTCATGAAGTAGAAATCATTGATTTACTGAAAAATGGTGCTTGTAAAAAATGTGATTTCTCCTAGATGCGCCGGCGGTTTGCGCTTCTGATTTGACTGGCTGGAGAAAAAATGAGTTGGCTATCTATGGCTAGAAGGGTTTGGGCTAATTTGATGTGTGCAAGGAGAGGGAGCTCCTCCACTGGCTGGGGGTACAGAGGGTTAGTTGAAAATAACTAAAAAACTCCACACTTCCTAGAATATCTCCACACTTCCTAAATCTTCTCATGCTACCCTTTATTCTCTCCCAGTAGATTCTTCTCACCTTTTCACAGGTTCTCTCACATTTACAGATTCTCTTTTATAGCCTCTAACCAAGGGCTTGTTCCCGCACACACCCTATTCACTTGTATATTTCAACAAGGTGATGAGATGTGGATATAGGTAGATGCGAGTGGATGAGATCTAATGAGGATAAATGAGGAAAGATGTGATGAGATGGAAAATGATGTGATTGGATGAGAATGGGAATACATATAAAATGGATGTGGATTAAATAATGTAGATTGATGTGGAACAATGTGGAAAGACGAGAGTTCGTTATAGAAACTGTATTTATGACCTGTTTTTAAATGACAGTTTTATGTCAAAAATGCTGGGGAAGCATTCTGACTATCTTGAAGGAAATTGTGGAGACCTAATTGATAAAGTTGCAAACAGTTGACGGAGAGTCAACGAAGGACGTCTCGCGTAGCAAGGTCGACCGAGGTCTTGACTAGCCTCGGTTCGATTTAAATGGTGAGCTTTCGATGCGGTGGATGAGGGACCAAGGAAGCGGCCTATGAGTGAAGTGCTAGGTGACCTGTGAAGGATCCTAGAGGGTGTTGACCATACGGTGCTCGGGCTCTGGGTCACTGAAGATACCCACACGTGCGTCGGGGAAGATATTGGAACAAGGAGTAAGAGTTCTTTTCTGAAACCGGGCATGGATCTAGTTGATAGACCTTGCTGATCCTCAAAACAGATGAGTCCATGGCTCTTTTATATGGATCTGTTGGTTGATCTTGTTGATCTTCAACGGAGATTCTATCTTGATTTTTATAAGTGAATATATTTCCAGGTACTATGAGCTAGGAACTATCGAAAAGGCCCGTGAGTGGACAAGTGGTGAGCGTTCTGGTTACCAATGATGCCATAGGTACACCGATGAAGGAATGAGTGGAAATTGGGATTCAACCGGATATTTTGGAGAATTATTATCAATGACACTTTGATTTCATTAAATGATTGTTTTAAAGATAGCTGAATCTGTGAAAAAGGTAATTTCATATTGGGTGTGTAAGTGGTGTGACTAGCTTTAAATTTGCATGAATATCCGGCTAGGGGGCCTGGAACTCTTTTCCCTGGTACCCAGGACAAAACCTAACCAAATTCCTAATTGGATCCCATCACTACAGTGGTTGGGTGGTTGGCTAACCCATGGGATTGGATGGGCTTGAGCTGGATTGATGGATCCGTAAAATGAGACTCAATTCTATTATAGTACGATAGATGAAGTAAATCCCAGATAAAAATTGTTCTATGGAAAAGAATCAACGGCTGTGCCTCTCAAAAAATTATTCTATGGAAAAGAATCAACGGTTGTGCCTCTGAAAAATGAGGAAAAAAGCATTGGTCTCTATGATCCAAGTGCAAGTTTCTTCCTTGATCTGACCAAGTGTCTTTACAGGCTCGATTGGATCAGTTTGGTTAGTGATGACTTTGACTACGTTAGAGTAAAAATATCCCGGAGGAATCGCCCATACTTTCAGGGCAAGGGAAGTTTTTCTGAGTTCGGTTTTGGAATAACCGAGGGATTAGTCTCTTGTCCAGATATCCATGGGCGAGGCCCCGAGTGAGGGACCTTGCCCCATGCAAGAAGTGCTACTTCCACTGCTAGCAGGGATCTTTCAAAACTCCTTAGTTAACCTCCTCTAACACCCAACTGACCAAAAAAGATGTCAGTTATGACACTCAATTGATTAGTTTCTCACTATAACCTGAATCAGATACCTGTTTTGCTAACCCCAATCAGATATTTGTCATCTAGGCTCCTAAAATATCTTCCAACCTCAGCTAATCCCTACCTTAATGTGTCATGAGAAGTTTCCTATCCACTGAGCTTGAGCATGGCTCAAGAGCTCCACCGTAGCCGCTCGTCAGCCGTCCTCACACACTCATTGTCACACCGAAGTGGTTTCTCTAATCCAATGGGTGATGTAAGCTCTCTCGCAAGCCGAAGAAGAAGTTTTGGGTAGGATTGATTAGACATGAAGCATAGTTATTCGGGTGTAGTAGGGGTAATTAAGAAGATCCAGGCAATGGGTCATACCATGGATCAAGCTTGCGCCACCATGGTCCCCCCATCTAGAGATGTACCTGGATGGTTATCGACGATGATGAAGCTTTATGCGGTGTGTGCACATAGGATAAAGCCCAGTGAGATTTTCAGGTGTTGTGCATGGGCGAGGGCAAAAGGTGTGCCCATGGTCCCAATCACCTAGAGACTCCTTTTTTTTACATGTGTTTATTGGTCAGCACCCCTAAAAAGGGTTTTGTACTGGGTGGCCCATGTGGCTAGAGTTGTGAGCTTACCTTTGAGTTTATCTTTGAGTGGTTGGATAAGCTCAATCATGTTTAGCATTGCCCCTTAGTTTGGTGACAAAGTCGAGGGGCGGGGTGGAGCTTTGTGGATGAGGCTTCGTGAGTTGAAAGGGTTGGGCAAATTGAGCTTTGAAGTGCCCAAGGGTTGGGTGTGGGAAAGTCCAAAGGATTTTATCGAGGAGGAGGAAACTTTCCTACCTGTTGGTCACCAAACCATCTTTGTCTATTGGAGAGGTACTGGCGTGGTGGTGGGTGTGGTTTGGGAAAACTACTGAGGGGTATGGCTTGGGAGCCAAATGATGGAATTGCCATCATGGAAGCCTTGGGTATCTAAGAGACATTTGGGCACCCAACGCTGCCGAGTGATGAAGGTCCGTGGGGTTGGCAAGGCCCCCGGTTTTTTTGTCAACGAGGCTTTGAGCTATGAGGTGGTTGTCGACAACGCAAAGGAGATGCTTTTGATTGTGTCTTGAGGAGCCACAGGTGTGTGTTGCCTTCATGGAAGCCTTGTGATTTGAGCACATTGGTAGGAACCCAACGTTGTTGGCTTTGCTATGCTTGGGATTGCCGAACCCGTGGTTGTGGGACCTTTTTTCGTGGCTTCTTGGGGAGTTGTTGTGGTTGATGAGCACAACAAGCATGCTTGGGTAGCCAAAGGTGAGTGATTCCTTCATAGTACCCTCGTGCTTGTAACAAGTGGTCGGGGACTAGCCAATGTTGAAGCTTTGTCTTAGGGTTGGTGGTTGTTGACTCAATTAGCTGCTTGGGTTTTAGAGATGGCCGTCTGGGGATCCATAGTTCTGTGTAGCCATCATAGAATCCTTGAGCAGCTAGAAGATTCTTGGGCACCCACCATTGATTGTCATGATGAAGATATAAGGTCGGGGTGCTTGAAGTGTGGGTGGTCGAGGATGTAGAGTTGAGGGACAATGTCGACGAGATGAGGCTTATTTGTCATTGGTGGGTACTGTCAACAATGATCGACCGCTTTAGGTGAGGCATGGGGTGAGGGAATAGGGGAGACTTCCGGTGATGAGGGTGATGAGGAGGGTGCGTGAGGGGGAAGGGCAATTGAGGGTGAGGAGGGTGCATGAGGGGGAAGGGCAATTGAGGGTGAGGATGTGTGGATGATTTCCTCTCTTGGGGACACAAGAGGACACTGACCTTTTTGCTGTTGATTTCCATGGTGGCCGTTTCTTCACGCCAATTGATTTGGCAGTGATGAGTGGCATCAATCCACTCACTGTGCCAATTGATTTGGCAGTAATAATGAGTGGCATCAATCCTTTCTTTTCCAATGATAATATGGCCTTGGAGTGCACCTGCATCTATGACATGAAATCTGAACTCCAATTGGTTATTTCCAACAGAAATTTTAGGAATGAAAGACCCAACACTCATTAAATGCATTTCATGTGAAATTTAAATATAAGTGTTTTCTTTTGTTATTGTGGGTTCTCCACCAAGAGCTTTCCATGCCTCTAAGAATATGAGATTGGTGTGGACCATAAGATATGTGTGGGCTTGCCACTGTGTAGACCATTCTCACTCAGGAGTCCAATCCCTATTCTAGGTGGGTTGAGTTTTGGTGGTAATTCAAGGGCAGTGGAAGACTTACCAGTTGTTGGGGAGGGTGTGAGAATACCCTCTATTGTGGAAGCAGTTGGTGGAGGCAGAGGATCAGAGTCGATGCACTCCCTATCTCAAAATATCATTGTTACCTTGCCCTAGGGAAGCTTAAGGGTAGCTGTGTTGTCAACGGAGTTGATTGTACTTATAGTGTTCTGGACCCAGCTTCCTCCGAAGATGACTGCTTCTTTTGTCTCACCTGTGGGAACCACATAGAACTTACAAGCCAATGGGTTAGATACAGTATATGTATAGTTTGTGTAAAAGATCCAAGGCTTTGTATGCGTTGTCCCCATTGGGCAACTTTTGAACTTTGGCATGGGAAGTTTTAAGATAGGGTTTTTCCAGAGAGACCCATGTTTCCCATGGCAAAAGATTATGACTAGCTGTGGGAGCATGTTTTCTTTGCATGTTTCTACCAAAGGGAAAATCTATCCAGACCTGAAGAGTGGTTGTGTCAGGTTGTGGAGCTACACTTACACTCAGGGTGTTAAGCAAGGCGATGGCTTCTTAGGGTTCATGAAGGGTCTGGCCGTTTGGGATCACGAATTGTGTGCCAAGTTTGTGACCTGGGAGGGTGTCAAGTGTAGCAAAGATTTTAAGCCAATCATGGTGGCCATCGTTGTTACATTATTGGCCCTCTATGGTCTATTGGGGATGCCCTTTCGACCACTGTGCCATGCTTGCAATTAGTATCATGAGTGATATCATATTAAATACTACATTGTAAGTGCGATTAGCATATTCTTTACGGGTCTATGCTATGTATGTTGTGATTGGGTAATGCCATGTGTACACATGCTAGTGTTGTTGATATTGGTGTTTGATTTCCTCACCTAACATGTTGACTTGTTGAGTATAGGTGATGAGTATGAGGATGCCGAATGAGGCATCGTACTTGTGCGAGGGTGACAGAACAAGTTGTCGCATAGGCATGAGTGTGCAAGGGTCATCGAAGAACGAGGTGTTTCATGCGCAAGGGCCACCGAACAAGGTGCCGCACAGATTTTGTCATGTGCATGGGCATTTACATTGCCTTGACATTTATGAGTTATACTTCATTATTTTTGGTTGGTCGTGTGCCATTTATTTGCACTCGAATATTTATGCACCCCGATGTGCATGGGTGTAGTGCATGTGAACTAGAGGTTTACTATTATTTTTGGTACACACTAGATGTGTGTGAACATCCTCTAGAAGGATTGGTTATTTTTGTAAAGGTAAAGAGCCCTATTTTTGGCAAAAGCTTCACGTTGGCTCAAGGGCTATTTTGGTAATACATGATTAAAAATACTCCTGTGGTGCAAGGAGCCAGCACGCATGAGGGGAGATTTAACCCAATCCTTGTTGATGGTGATGTTTATTTTACGCATATTTTTCAAGTCTATTGTTTATCCTCCATGTTTATTTCAATGTCTATGTTTAATATGTTTGAATCTGTTATTTGTTTGGAGTTGAATATTTATTCGTGATTATTGTGTGCAATTTTGGTACTTTGATTCTCTTTTGTGTGGCAAGTTCTTGACAGTGGTGGTATCAGAGCCAACCACACTCAAAGAGAAGGCATAGATCTCGTGGAGAAATTGGGCAAAAGCATAAACCAAGGGCAAAGGCATAAATCCAAAGACAAAGGCCATATCCACAAGATTAAGGCTTGTATGGTTTCAAAAACCACTTTGAAGCCATGCAAAACCATGCCTAGAAGAAGAAAAGTGGTTTTCTACAGCTGTGCATCTCTCTCAGATCCAACCGCACTAATGGAATCTCCATGCTGAGAAACCCCAAGACCCACTTTCAACCTCTGAAGAGCTTCAACATCAGCGATTTCTATAATCAACGGCCGGTTGCTTTCCTTCTCTCCCACGTTGATGTGCTGCGTCGATTTGTGGAGAGATTAAGTTTTAAAAGCTTAATCAAGCTTAGCACTTAATCCATAAAAGGTCTTTTCAGCCTTTCAAATTTTAAAACCTTCAAATCTTCCGAATTTCAAAATTTTCAAAGTTTCTTAAAGTTTCCATGCTAAATCAAGGGAGTACATGCACATGGAGGCCCAGGGCTAAGTATCAATTTCTCATCATTTTTCTTTTATTTTGAATATATATATATGTTATTGCTTTTTCGAAATGTTTTTCAAATTCTCATTTTGCAGCTCAAGCTGACAAGATATTTTTTTAATTAAAATTTAATTGAAATTCATATTTAAAATTATTTCTTGAGATATTAAGTTTAAAATTTATAGAAAATTCATGTGGAAATAGTTGAAATTATTTTTGCTAACTTTGCTTTCTTGTTTGAGATACTCACATTTTACAGTCCGACAAATTATGAGATAAGTCCTTCTTTCTCATACTTTGAACAATTTAATTTTCTATATTTTCCAAATAATTTAATTTTTGCAACTCAACTTCGATAAGTCATGAGCTAAGTTTTTCATCACTTGTACTCTTGATTAGTTATAAAAATTATTGCATGTATATTTTGTGTTCTCCAATTAACTATTTTGCAGCTCGATAAATCAAATTCATGTGAGCTAAGTTCTTAAACTATCTCTTTGTATATTTTGAAATTTTGTCATGGGAATTAATATTCGACAAATTCTCAAAGATTGAATACCTTGGTCACATTGTTTCTACTAATGGTATTCGTGTGGACCCCAAAAAGATAGAGACTATAGTGACTTGGCCGAGAACCAAAGATATTCATGAACTCTGATCATTTCGTGGTTTGTGTAGTTACTATAGATGTTTTGTGAAAACTTTTGCTTACATTTCTCATTATCTAACTTTTCTTTTAAAGAAAATAAACAAGTATGTGTGGACTGATAAATAGGAAAAATCTTTTAATGCTTTAAAAGAAGCACTCACTAAAGCACCAGCTCTGCAATTTCCAAACTTTGCTAGACCTTTCTTTATTGTTGTAACTGATGCTAGTGGTACAGGCATAGGGGCCGTATTAATGCAAGATGGCCACCCCCCATAGCATTTGAGAGTAGGAAACTCAAACCCCCCGAGTGTAAGTACAACACCTATGACAAAGAATTGACTATTGTAGTCCATGCCCTAAAGATTTGGAAACACTATTTGATGGGATCAGAATTCATCATTAAAACAGACGAGCAGAGTATCAGGCACATGCTCACCCAGCCTTTGATATCTAACCAACACATCAAATGGGCTGCTTTTATTCAGAGTTTCTAGCCTAATATTCTCTATCAGCCTAGAAAAGAGAATGTAGTCGGCGCTGATGCCCTTAGTCCACAGCCTAGTGTTCATCACATCACAGCTGTTAGATAGCTCGACTTTCGATGCTATGAAAGACTCTTATGACCCCAAGACCCGGACTTTTCAGAAACTTGGACCAAAATGAGAGATAATGGGTGGACTCCCCACTCAGATTACTCTTATCATGATGGGTATCTCTTCTTTTAGAGGAGACTATGCATCACGAGACCTTTTAGATAGTCTATTATGGAGGAGTTGCACCAACCTCCATATGCAAGGCATAGAGGAGTATCATCTACTTTATAGACCATTGCCTGAGACTTTTATTGGCCCTCTATGAAGAAAGATATAGCCAAGTTTATGGCCGAATGCATTACTTGCCAGAAGATTAAAAACTATAAGGGGAAAACTCAGGGATTACTTATGCCACTCCCAATTCCCAATGAACCATGGGAGCAAATTTTTAATGTATTTTATAGCTGGTTTTTCGCTTATTGCTAATCAAAATGACATGATTTGAGCAGTAGTTGATAGATTTAGCAAACAGGCTCATTTCATTGCATGTAAAAAGAAACTGACTACTCATCATCAAGCTGCTCATTTATTTTTAAAGCGTATATTTGTGCATCATGGTTTGCCTAAAGTCATTGTGTCAGATAGAGATTCTCAATTTTGTAGCGATTTTTAGAGAACAATGTTTGATAATTTAGGCACAAAATTAGATTTCTCCGAATCCAATGGCCAGACTGAAGTGGCCAATAGCACTATCCTAGACCTTCTTAGAACCTATGTTTCATCACAGCCTAGGCAATGGGATAAATATTTACATATTCTCCAATTTTCCTAAAATAACACTCCTCACTCTACCACTAAAAAGGCACCGTTTGAGATAGTGTATGGAAAGACCCTTCCCACTCCGATGACTTGTCTTTCCCGCACTATAGAAAAAACTGCTGAGATGAATTTACTAGAGAATTTAGCTCTATTCATGACCAAGTTAAAGAGGCTATTAGGAAGGCTCAAGAAAAGTATGTAAAGCAAGCCAATCAGAAAAGGAAACCCATGACTTTTGAAAAAGGAGACCATGTACTTTTGAGGATAGAAAAGGAGACCATGTACTTTTGAGGATAGAAAAGAGGAAACTTAAGAGTGTAGAAAAGAATCTTGTTGTCAAACTAGCACCTAGATTCTACCATCCTTTCAAGATAGTAGACAAAATCAATGACCTGGCTTATAGTCTAGATCTTCCATCCCATTGGAGGATTCATAACTCCTTTCATATTAGTCTATTGAGACCCTTTAAAGGACCAATCCCTACTCATCCTGTTTATGAAGAACCTCCAGAGCTAGTTGATAATGAAGAGCAATTAGTACCTGATGAAATTATTGACCATGAGCAGACTACTACAAGAACTGGCAATGTTTATAACAGATATCTTTTAACCTTCAAGAACCATCCGCCGAGAGAAGATGCTTGTTGGATACCCGAGTGGTTGCACATGTCCTGACTTAATCCACTCTTATCATTATCAAACACACAACTGAGGTCAATTGCTAACCCGAGCAAGAGGGATGTTACATTATTGGCCCTCTATGGTCTATTAGGGATGCCCATCCGACCATTGTGCCATGCTTGCAATTAGTATCGTGAGTGATGTCATATTAAATACTACATTGTAAGTGCGATTGGCATATGCTTTGCGGGTCTATGCTATGTATGCTGTGATTGGGTAATGCCATGTGTACGCATGCTAGTGTTGTTGATATTGGTGTTGGATTTCCTCACCTAACATGTTGAATTATTGAGTATAGGTGATGAGTATGAGGATGCCGAATGAGGCATCGTACTTGTGCGAGGGTCACCGAACGAGGTGTCGCACAGGCATGAGTGTGCAAGGTCACCAAACAAGGTGTTGCATGTGCGAGGGTCGCCGAACGATGTGTCGCGTGGGTTTTGTCATGTGCATGGGCGTTTACATTGCCTCGACATTTATGAGTTATACTTCATTATTTTTGGTTGGCCATGTGCCATTTCTTTGTACTCGAATATTTATGCACCCCGATGTGCGTGGGTGTAGTGCGTGTGAACTAGAGGTTCACTATTATTTTTGGTACACACTAGATGTGTGTGAACATCTTCTAGAAGGATTGGTTATTTTTGTAAAGGTAAAGAGTTCTATTTTTTGAAAAAGCTTCATGTTGCCTCAAGGGCTATTTTGGTAATACATGATTAAAAATACTCATGTGGTGCAAGGAGCCATCATGCATGAGGGGGAGATTTAACCCAATCCTTGTTGATGGTGATGTTTATTTTGTGCATAGTTTTCAAGTCTATGGTTTATCTTCCATGTTTATTTCCATGTCTATGTTTAATATGTTTGAATCTGTTATTTGTTTGGAGTTGAATATTTATTCGTGATTATTGTGTGAAGCCTTCTCCTCAACAAAGATGCACTAAACTCCATGGTGTGTTCTGCTAGAAAGGTTTTAGGGGGGAGAGAGAGAGAAATAAGGTTGCACAGTACAGATTTGAGGTTGTTGGGGAGAAGGAGGTAGATGTAAGTGTGAGGAGATTCGAATGTGTGCACGTGCGCATAATAGAGATAGAGAAGGCTACAAATCTGAGCACAATAGAGAGAAGGAAGAGAGAGAGAGAGAGAGAGAGAGAGAGAGAGAGGTATTAACGTCGGTAGAATGCAACACGAGGGCATATATGACCAACGGTGGGACTTGAACTCGGATCATGGCCTTTATAAGAGAGAGAGAGAGAGAGAGAGAGAGAGAGAGAGAGAGAGAGAGAGAGAGAGAGAGAGGGTTACAGAGTAGGTACTTTGATTCTCTTTTGTGTGGCAAGTTCCTGACAATCGTCATACTATTGATAGAAGCGACTGTGCATAGCACCCGTGTGTCATCAAGGGCTTTGATGAAAAGCATCACAAACCAAGAGATCATTGCTCCTAATGGTGGGCACAGAATCTTCAACAAAGGGAGATTTGGCCATGGGATATGAGTGCCACGTATATAAATTGCCCTTAAGTGTTTGAGACTGTTTGTGGAGGTAGACATGATGCACGTCCCAGTCATGGATTAGTCAGGTTTATCTTGTGAAGGGTCAACCCAAGATGGCATCATAGGCAGCATTATGAAAGTCCATGACCACAAATGTGAGGTGGAATGTCATGTCACAGACTTGACCTTGAGGGCATACACTAGGCTCAGGGGTTTGCAGACTTCCCGTCTGCAAGCTTGATCACCAATTTGGTGGGATCAAGGCGTGGTTGGCCCTAGTTTTCCCAACATGTTTGTGTGAGGATGCTTACACCAGCACCTCCATCCAGGATGCCTTTGATCACATGTCCGTTATTTATAGGAAATGAGAAATGCCGCGTTTGTGTCATCACCTTCAAAGTATTGTTCCAATGCATTGATGTGAATTGTTGGTGCACCTTTGGGTTGTGGGTGGTGGTGATGGAGTAAGTCTCGATGATGAGGCTCAAATTCATCTGAGGAATCTGGAGCTTCCTCCTCTACATAAGCATGTAGTTTGTGTTCCATCCAATCCCGAAGGTCATTCCATAAATTTGGACTACCTTTTAACAAGCTTCCAATGGGAATTTAGATTTGGAAGGTAAGGAAGGCAAGGAGGCCGGCCAGGTCACGTTGATGAGTAGGGGCTTCTTGAGGGGTGGGCCCTTGATCATAGGGTGGACTAGCAATAGTATATGGAAGTTCAATTTGGTCCTTATTTGACAAGTGTGGAGGTCAAGAGATGGCTGTAGTAGGAGGATAAAAAACCTCAGTAAATTTGGTGAGCGGACCTCATGAGTCTCTGTCGTGTCGGACTCTATCACTGTTCGCATCGAGTTGTTCAATGTGAACAGGGGGTTTGGGCTTCGTCGTTTGTGGAATAGGCATTTGTAAGATTCCTCTCCCAACCCCTTTTTGATGTCTAGTATATTCCCCTGTAATCAATTCCTTTTCTGACATATAAGAAATCTTGTTTGTGACTGTTTTAACCTAGAGAGAGAAAATATTCTAGAGAGAGAATATTCAGATTTTGAATATTTCAGGATAGAAAAATATCTCTTATAATTCAGATGAGTTCCCCTGAAACAAAAATTTAAAAAGAATTTTCCAATGTGCAATTGGAATTAATTGGAAAGAGGTATAAAGAACCTTAGCCTAAGAGTCTAGATTTTCATAAATCTTTAGACTATGGTCCAATTAAGGTTCCTATGGGCCAATAGCATCAATCCATGTGTAGGGAGGAGATAAATCCAAATTGTAAAAAGAAAATACCCAAAAATGAGTAAATGCTCACATGAGGTGAAGAGTTGAAAATGTACAAGGTTTATTAGTAAAAAACTATGAGCAATATTAAAATGATTCCATTATGACTCATATGTAAGGAAGGAGAGTTCTTTAAAGGAGGTGCACATTTCACATAAGATGAAGAGTTGAAAATGTACAAGGTTTATTAGTAAATAAACACATATGTAAGGAAGGGGAGTTCTTTAAAGGAGGTGCATATTTCACATAAGATGAAGAGTTGAAAATGTACAAGGTTTATTAGTAAATAAACACATATGTAAGGAAGGGGAGTTCTTTAAAGGAGGTGCATATTTCACATAAGATGAAGAGTTGAAAATGTACAAGGTTTATTAGTAAAAAAAACTATGACACATATGTAAGGAAGAGGAGTTCTTTAAAGGAGGTGCATATTTCACATAAGATGAAGAGTTGAAAATGTACAAGGTTTATTAGTAAAAAACTATGAGCAATAAAATTTTGACACATATGTAAGGAAGGGGAATTCTTTAAAGGAGGTACATATTTCACATGCTTGAATGAGTTTTAAACTCAAAAATAATGTGATATTTTTATCTCTCATCTCTCTTGAACCAAACCAAATCAAAATGGAACCAAACCAAATTAAAAAGTAACCAAACTAGGTCCAAATCTAGTCCAAATTCAACCAAACTGACTTGGAAAATTCTAGAATCAGTTTGTTTGGTTAGGAGCTCAAATTTTCCTATAAATAGAAGCCTCCCCTTGTTGAAAAAAATATAATGTCTTATGCATTGTTACTCTACTCCACCTAAGCCAAATTAGATAGAGTCTTATGCCTTGTTACTCTACTCCACCTAATGCCAAATTAGATAGTGTCTTATGCTTTGTTACTCTACTCCATCTAAGCCAAAATATATAGTGTCTTATGCTATGTTACTCCACCTAAGCCAAGAACTGTGAATTCTTTAATAATTCACTAGTTTTTGACACTTCTCTCTTTCTTCAATCCCCATTGGTGGCTCCATCAACATACTAAACCAATTGATTGGTTGGGGGCCTCTACCGTGAATAAAGAATCAAGCAAATCATAAGGTAAGTATATTGAATTTTTATGATTTCTCAATGATTCTCTCTTCTCAACCCCTCTCAAGCTTGAGAAGTTTAATTGGTATGGTTTTTTTTAAAAGCTATTGAAGTTAATTGGTGAATAGTAGTGAAGAGTTACATAATTTAATAAATGCTATAGAAGTTAATTTCCACTTATATTTAAATTCTAATGGTTTTTATAATTTCTCTCTCTCACTCAAGAAATGGTCATACTCATGACCCATTCTCAATCCAAATGAAGCTTTTCATAAAGCTTTTCCTTAATCCAAGATTAAGCTATGCTTGAGGCCAAATTAATGGCTTTTTGCTATGCTTTTAGTTTATGCACATTGATGATTCAATCCATTATGGATTGATGACCCAATTAGAGACCATTCTAATTGTTTTCTTAATGATCCAATTAGAGACCATTATGGATTGATGACCCAATTAGAGACCATTCTAATTGTTTTCTTAATGATCCAATTAGAGACCATTATGGATTGATGATCCAATTAGAGACCATTCTAATTGTTTTCCTAATGATCCAATTAGAGACCATTATGGATTGATGATCCAATTAGAGACCATTCTAATTATTTCTTTGATAATGAGCTTTATCCCTTAGAAAAAAAAATTGAGATTTATCAGTCATAGTAGCGGAGCTATGGCAAAATTTTTATAGAAATTACGCATAAAATAAATTCATTCAAAGCATAAAAAGAGGACTTCCTACCATATTCTAGGAACTATCATCCTAGATTAATTAAAAGAATTTTATTATGCATGGAGATGTGGAAGTTTGCATGTAGATGTAGATGTATAGATGTAGATGTGGATGTGGAGGTGGATGGATGCATGTAGATGTAGATGTATAGATGTAGATGTGAATGGAGATGTGGATGTATGCATGTAGATGTAGATGTATAGATGTGGATGTGGATGTATACATGTAGATGTAGATGTATAGATGTAGATGTGGATGTGGAGGTAGATGGATACATGTAGATGTAGATGTATAGATGTAGATGGGAATGGAGATATGGATGTATGCATGTAGATGTAGATGTATAGATGTAGATGTGGATGTGGAGGTAGATGGATGCATGTAGATGTAGATGTATAGATGTAGATGGGAATGGAGATATGGATGTATGCATGTAGATGTAGATGTATAGATGTAGATGTGGATGTGGAGGTGGATGGATGCATGTAGATGTAGATGTATAGATGTAGATGTGAATGGAGATGTGGATGTATGCATGTAGATGTAGATGTATGGAGGTGAATGTGAATGTGGATGTGGATGTATGCATAGAGATGTAGATGTATGCATGTAGATGTGAATGTACGCATATAGATGTGGATGTATGGATGTGAATATACGATATGCGATGTGAGGGAATCTGAAGTGATGAGATAGAAATGATGTGATGGGATGAGTATACATATAAATGGAATATGGAATAAGTAATGTAGATTGATGAAGGATAATGTGGAAAAATGAAAGTTAAAATAGAAATTGTGTTGTAAACTGTTTGTAAATACTGTTTGTAAATGCTGTTTGTAAATGATTGTTTTATGTCAAGAATGCTGGGGGGAGCATTTTGACCTTCTTGTGATTAAAGTCGTGATGGTAAAGTTGCAACTGCTGACGGGGAGTCAATGAAGGACGTCTCGCGTAGCAAGGTCGGCCGAGGTCTTGACCAGCCTCGGTGCGATTAAAATGGTGAGCTTCCGGTACGGTGGATGAGGGGCCAAGGAAGCGGCCTATGCGTGAAGCGCTAGGTTACCTGCGAAGGATCCTAGAGGGTGCTGACCATACGGTGCTCGGGCTCTGGGTTGCCTAGGATACCCACGCGTGCGTCGAGGAAGATATTGGAACAGAGTTGGAGTTGTTTTCTGAAATCGAGCATGGATCTGGTTGATTGACCTTGCTGGTCTTCAATGGATGAGTCCATGGCTCCTTATATGGATCTGTTGGTTGATCTTGCTGATCTTCAACGAGAGTCCATCTTGTTAAGTGATTATATTGCCAAGTATTATGGGCTAGGAACTATCGAAACGGCTCCTGAGCGTTCTAGTTACCGATGATGCCATAGATACTCTGATGAAGGAATGATGGAAAATTAAGAATCAATGGGATAAATTGGAAGATGGTGATCAATGATACTATGGTTTTATTAAAGGATTGTTTTAAACTGGTTGAATCTGGTTGGAAAAAAGGCAATTTCATATTGGGTGTGTGAGTGGTGTGACTAGTTTTATTTTGCATGAACATCCGGCTAGGGGGCCTTGGAACTCTTTTCCTTGGTACCCGGGACAAAACCTAACCAAATTTTTAATTGGATCCCATCACTACAGTGGTTGGGCGGTTGGCTAACCCATGGGATCGGATGGGGTTAGGCTGGACTGATGGATCCGTAAATCGAGACTCAAACTTTTGTTTTTACGATAGAAAAAAAAAATAAAAATAAATCCCGGACAGAAACTGTTCTATGGATAGGAATCAACGGCTGTGCCTCTTGAATGGGGAAAAAAGCGTTGATCCCAATGATCCAAGTGCAAGTTCTTCCTTGAACTGACTAAGTATCTTATAGATGTAATCGGAACATCTCGATCAGAAATGATCTTGACTACGTTAGAGTAAAAAGTTATCCTGGTGGAATCGCCCGTGCTTTCCGGTAAAGGAAGTTTTTCCGGGTTCGGTTTTGGAACAACCGACGGATTAGTCTCTTATCCGGATATCCGTGGGCGAGGCCCCGAGTGTGGGACCCCTGTCCCGCGCGAGAAGCGCTACTTCTGCTGCCAGTACCCCGAATCCGTTGCTCGGTGGGAACAGGGATCTTACAGTTGGTATCAGAGCCAGGTTAATAAAGATCACCTGAGAAGACAAATATGTCAAAAATTTATCAAGAAACACAAAAAGGTTATAATTGTGTGATATAATTCATACAATTTGATATTCAAACTGAAACTCGTAATTTGGTAATTGGGTCTTCAGATGGAAGTACCGCAATTATATAGAATCCCCGACTTGCTTGAGGCCTAGACATGATAGTATTTACCTTATAATTCCAAGGGCCGTGACTACCCGTATATACCGAGAGTATACTGCAGCTCTTTACTGACAGTATATACGAGTAAATCTAAGACTTGAAATTATAAGCGTTAATACTATCTAGATGATGATTTTGAATGTGATTGATATGATTTTTAATTCTGTTTGAGAATGAATGAATTGATTTGGATTCTGATTGAAAATGCTGATTGAAAAATGTTGATTTTTAAAAAATTAGTTGAAATATAATGAAACCACAATGAGGGGGAATGGGACGAGTCCATGTGATGATATTCATAACTAGAATGATGATAACGAATTCAGCAAATCACTATGAGATTAGTGGGTTGTGCTGTCAGATTGCTACTGTTAATACTTGACCGGTAGATCAAGTTAAGGGATGTCAAATTGAGAACTTGCTTGACTGAAATTTCCGTGTGGAGGAATGTTCCGAAGGAAACTTTTCGGTCTAATGGACCATTATCATGTTAAAGATATGAATGATAAGATCTGAATGAATTGTTATTTAATTATGAGTTCTATATAAGGGATATTTATCCCAGTGTTCTGTTGGGTTGACCAGAATATAAGCAACCCCAGAATAAAAATTGGATCTTAAGAAAAAGAGTTATCCTCTACCTTGCGAGATGAGGACATCTCGCACTTTTTTAAGTGGGGTAGAATGTAAAATTTCTCCCCAATTATTGAAGTATTCAAAAGTAAGAATCTCCCTTCCGATCTTATAACCATTCTCTCTCTAATATATAAATTTTGACAGAATCATGAGACGAGGAAACCGTAGCCGTCAGCAGCTAGACCCTGTCTCTGAAGATAACGAACTTGACCCTGATGTTCGCAAGGCTCTTCATAGGACTCAGCCAGGACCCTTCAAAGGAGAAGGGGAGAACCTGGGTGAGGCTGTGGAGAAATGGGTGGAAGCCATGGAAGAGTATTTTGACGTCACAGGTTATAATGAGTTGAGCAAAATGGCTCTTGGCCGGTTCAAAATAGTGGAAACAGCCAGGGTAGCATGGAGGAACCATTGTGACACCAATCGTCTGGACAGAAATACTCAATCCTGGAATGATCTAAAAACCTATCTAAGAAAGAGATTTTGCCCTCCTGGATTTTTAGAAACCAAAATGAACGAATTCCTAGAACTAAAGCAGGAGAGCAAATCCATCGAGGAATATCACCAGGCCTTTGCCCTTCTGCTCAAATATTCACCACCTCTTGACGAAGAACAGCTCATGGCCAGGTTCATTCGGGGAATGAACGAACCCTTAGACACACTGGTCAAAAATGCCAAACCAGTGTCCATGGCTGAAGCAGTAAAAATGGCAAAGGATTTTGCCAAAGCCTTTGTAGTAAAGGTCCCGCCAAAGCCTGCACCCTCTAACTTTAAAAGATTCCAAGCCCAGGAAGGTACTTCAAACTTTCCACCCCCAAAGAGGCAGCAAGGACCGGTTCAGAATCAAGATGCAGAAAGATTCCAAAGTGAAGGAAGACCCTTCTCCCAGAATACTTTCTCAAGAGGACCACCTATTTTAAGGATTCAGAACGATGAACTCAGAAGCGAGAACCGGTGTTTTGGATGCCAAGGTTTTGGTCATCAGTTAAAAGACTGCCCAACTCCTGCCATGTCAAGGGGACAGGGAAGTCTAGGAACCCGAATTCAGAGACCAATCCCTTCATACCAGTCTCGCCCAAGCCAGGATAACCCCAGAAGAACTCCAAATCAACCATCTGCCTCTACCCAGAGTAACCTCAGAACTCCTTTCCAGAATAGGGGCAACCAAAGAGAAAGAATTCCACCTCAGACTGCAGCAGCCAGAGCAGTCACAATTGCAGAAGAAGTAGAAGAGGAAAGAAGGGCAGATCCCTACTGCAATTGAAAAAAAAAAAAAAAAAAACCAAGGGCTTAACCGACAATTCTCAAGTCATCCATAATCCAGCAGAATACCAGGGAAAAATCGACCGTCCACTTCCAAGGCGTAACGTTGAATGTGATTGAAGAAGAAAAAGATGATGAAAGAGAGCATACTCCACCTGCGAGATGAGGACATCTCGCGTTTTTTAAGTGGGGTAGAATGTAAGATTCCTCTCCCAACCCCTTTTTGATGTCTAGTATATTCCCCTGTAATCAATTCCTTTTCTGACATATAAGAAATCTTGTTTGTGACTGTTTTAACCTAGAGAGAGAAAATATTCTAGAGAGAGAATATTCAGATTTTGAATATTTCAGGATAGAAAAATATCTCTTATAATTCAGATGAGTTCCCCTGAAACAAAAATTTAAAAAGAATTTTCCAATGTGCAATTGGAATTAATTGGAAAGAGGTATAAAGAACCTTAGCCTAAGAGTCTAGATTTTCATAAATCTTTAGACTATGGTCCAATTAAGGTTCCTATGGGCCAATAGCATCAATCCATGTGTAGGGAGGAGATAAATCCAAATTGTAAAAAGAAAATACCCAAAAATGAGTAAATGCTCACATGAGGTGAAGAGTTGAAAATGTACAAGGTTTATTAGTAAAAAACTATGAGCAATATTAAAATGATTCCATTATGACTCATATGTAAGGAAGGAGAGTTCTTTAAAGGAGGTGCACATTTCACATAAGATGAAGAGTTGAAAATGTACAAGGTTTATTAGTAAATAAACACATATGTAAGGAAGGGGAGTTCTTTAAAGGAGGTGCATATTTCACATAAGATGAAGAGTTGAAAATGTACAAGGTTTATTAGTAAATAAACACATATGTAAGGAAGGGGAGTTCTTTAAAGGAGGTGCATATTTCACATAAGATGAAGAGTTGAAAATGTACAAGGTTTATTAGTAAAAAAAACTATGACACATATGTAAGGAAGAGGAGTTCTTTAAAGGAGGTGCATATTTCACATAAGATGAAGAGTTGAAAATGTACAAGGTTTATTAGTAAAAAACTATGAGCAATAAAATTTTGACACATATGTAAGGAAGGGGAATTCTTTAAAGGAGGTACATATTTCACATGCTTGAATGAGTTTTAAACTCAAAAATAATGTGATATTTTTATCTCTCATCTCTCTTGAACCAAACCAAATCAAAATGGAACCAAACCAAATTAAAAAGTAACCAAACTAGGTCCAAATCTAGTCCAAATTCAACCAAACTGACTTGGAAAATTCTAGAATCAGTTTGTTTGGTTAGGAGCTCAAATTTTCCTATAAATAGAAGCCTCCCCTTGTTGAAAAAAATATAATGTCTTATGCATTGTTACTCTACTCCACCTAAGCCAAATTAGATAGAGTCTTATGCCTTGTTACTCTACTCCACCTAATGCCAAATTAGATAGTGTCTTATGCTTTGTTACTCTACTCCATCTAAGCCAAAATATATAGTGTCTTATGCTATGTTACTCCACCTAAGCCAAGAACTGTGAATTCTTTAATAATTCACTAGTTTTTGACACTTCTCTCTTTCTTCAATCCCCATTGGTGGCTCCATCAACATACTAAACCAATTGATTGGTTGGGGGCCTCTACCGTGAATAAAGAATCAAGCAAATCATAAGGTAAGTATATTGAATTTTTATGATTTCTCAATGATTCTCTCTTCTCAACCCCTCTCAAGCTTGAGAAGTTTAATTGGTATGGTTTTTTTTAAAAGCTATTGAAGTTAATTGGTGAATAGTAGTGAAGAGTTACATAATTTAATAAATGCTATAGAAGTTAATTTCCACTTATATTTAAATTCTAATGGTTTTTATAATTTCTCTCTCTCACTCAAGAAATGGTCATACTCATGACCCATTCTCAATCCAAATGAAGCTTTTCATAAAGCTTTTCCTTAATCCAAGATTAAGCTATGCTTGAGGCCAAATTAATGGCTTTTTGCTATGCTTTTAGTTTATGCACATTGATGATTCAATCCATTATGGATTGATGACCCAATTAGAGACCATTCTAATTGTTTTCTTAATGATCCAATTAGAGACCATTATGGATTGATGACCCAATTAGAGACCATTCTAATTGTTTTCTTAATGATCCAATTAGAGACCATTATGGATTGATGATCCAATTAGAGACCATTCTAATTGTTTTCCTAATGATCCAATTAGAGACCATTATGGATTGATGATCCAATTAGAGACCATTCTAATTATTTCTTTGATAATGAGCTTTATCCCTTAGAAAAAAAAATTGAGATTTATCAGTCATAGTAGCGGAGCTATGGCAAAATTTTTATAGAAATTACGCATAAAATAAATTCATTCAAAGCATAAAAAGAGGACTTCCTACCATATTCTAGGAACTATCATCCTAGATTAATTAAAAGAATTTTATTATGCATGGAGATGTGGAAGTTTGCATGTAGATGTAGATGTATAGATGTAGATGTGGATGTGGAGGTGGATGGATGCATGTAGATGTAGATGTATAGATGTAGATGTGAATGGAGATGTGGATGTATGCATGTAGATGTAGATGTATAGATGTGGATGTGGATGTATACATGTAGATGTAGATGTATAGATGTAGATGTGGATGTGGAGGTAGATGGATACATGTAGATGTAGATGTATAGATGTAGATGGGAATGGAGATATGGATGTATGCATGTAGATGTAGATGTATAGATGTAGATGTGGATGTGGAGGTAGATGGATGCATGTAGATGTAGATGTATAGATGTAGATGGGAATGGAGATATGGATGTATGCATGTAGATGTAGATGTATAGATGTAGATGTGGATGTGGAGGTGGATGGATGCATGTAGATGTAGATGTATAGATGTAGATGTGAATGGAGATGTGGATGTATGCATGTAGATGTAGATGTATGGAGGTGAATGTGAATGTGGATGTGGATGTATGCATAGAGATGTAGATGTATGCATGTAGATGTGAATGTACGCATATAGATGTGGATGTATGGATGTGAATATACGATATGCGATGTGAGGGAATCTGAAGTGATGAGATAGAAATGATGTGATGGGATGAGTATACATATAAATGGAATATGGAATAAGTAATGTAGATTGATGAAGGATAATGTGGAAAAATGAAAGTTAAAATAGAAATTGTGTTGTAAACTGTTTGTAAATACTGTTTGTAAATGCTGTTTGTAAATGATTGTTTTATGTCAAGAATGCTGGGGGGAGCATTTTGACCGTCTTGTGATTAAAGTCGTGATGGTAAAGTTGCAACTGCTGACGGGGAGTCAATGAAGGACGTCTCGCGTAGCAAGGTCGGCCGAGGTCTTGACCAGCCTCGGTGCGATTAAAATGGTGAGCTTCCGGTACGGTGGATGAGGGGCCAAGGAAGCGGCCTATGCGTGAAGCGCTAGGTTACCTGCGAAGGATCCTAGAGGGTGCTGACCATACGGTGCTCGGGCTCTGGGTTGCCTAGGATACCCACGCGTGCGTCGAGGAAGATATTGGAACAGAGTTGGAGTTGTTTTCTGAAATCGAGCATGGATCTGGTTGATTGACCTTGCTGGTCTTCAATGGATGAGTCCATGGCTCCTTATATGGATCTGTTGGTTGATCTTGCTGATCTTCAACGAGAGTCCATCTTGTTAAGTGATTATATTGCCAAGTATTATGGGCTAGGAACTATCGAAACGGCTCCTGAGCGTTCTAGTTACCGATGATGCCATAGATACTCTGATGAAGGAATGATGGAAAATTAAGAATCAATGGGATAAATTGGAAGATGGTGATCAATGATACTATGGTTTTATTAAAGGATTGTTTTAAACTGGTTGAATCTGGTTGGAAAAAAGGCAATTTCATATTGGGTGTGTGAGTGGTGTGACTAGTTTTATTTTGCATGAACATCCGGCTAGGGGGCCTTGGAACTCTTTTCCTTGGTACCCGGGACAAAACCTAACCAAATTTTTAATTGGATCCCATCACTACAGTGGTTGGGCGGTTGGCTAACCCATGGGATCGGATGGGGTTAGGCTGGACTGATGGATCCGTAAATCGAGACTCAAACTTTTGTTTTTACGATAGAAAAAAAAAATAAAAATAAATCCCGGACAGAAACTGTTCTATGGATAGGAATCAACGGCTGTGCCTCTTGAATGGGGAAAAAAGCGTTGATCCCAATGATCCAAGTGCAAGTTCTTCCTTGAACTGACTAAGTATCTTATAGATGTAATCGGAACATCTCGATCAGAAATGATCTTGACTACGTTAGAGTAAAAAGTTATCCTGGTGGAATCGCCCGTGCTTTCCGGTAAAGGAAGTTTTTCCGGGTTCGATTTTGGAACAACCGACGGATTAGTCTCTTATCCACCCCTGTCCCGCGCGAGAAGCGCTACTTCTGCTGCCAGTACCCCGAATCCGTTGCTCGGTGGGAACAGGGATCTTACAGCATTGGAGGATGAGTAGCAGGATTAGCAAAATCTTTGTTTGTCAACATCATGTTGGCAAACGGATCATCCTCGGCCTTGAGCATTTGCGGAGGCTCTTGCCTTACCTGGTGTAGAAGTTTAGGTTCAATGGGGGACGATGCACACTCAGGTATGGGGTTAAAGGTTACGAAAACGGGCGGTGGTTCAAGTTGAGCTTGGTATTACTCTACCATTGCTTGGGCCTCCTGAAGATGTTGCTTTTCAAGGATAGCATTGGGATATGTGGCCAGCCATTTTTCCCGTTTGGTGAGTTTTTGCTGGACACTGCATGGGGGAGTGGTTGTTCGACACGATCATTGCTCGTCTCGCGAAGGAGGAGGCTGTGGTCTTTATTGAGCCCGTGTAGATGCTAACCCAATCATCACTGTGGCCAATGTGCTTAGAGCATTGTTTCTTTTGGGATGTGGCCTTCTTAAGATTGGCCTGCAACCATGTGACGACATTCAATGGGACAGTAGATATCTTCCCATGTTGAACGCTCAACACATTGAGGGATGGCATGCCTTCGACTGTGGAATGAGAAACTGATTGAAAAGGGCAGTCCTTATAGTAATGGTGAATTCCACAGCCATGACATTGTGGTTGCATTGACAGACGTTTCTTTTGAGGGCAGTCTGCCACTCTATGGGGTCCATGGCAAAGGAAACACAGAAGAGGTGGTTTCCCTGGGGGTGCACCTATAGTGTGCACGAGTGGTTTAGGGTCCATGTGAGGCACCGGTAGAGAGAGATGAGGTGTTAGGGGTGCCTCAGGGAGTGCGGAGTGTATGGGCTCCACAAGTTTAGCAATGGACCTAGTTGGGATCTATCTATGAGCAATAAGGTGTGCCTGGAGAGTGGTGAGTAGTTGGTTTAGGGCATGGTGGCGCGTTATGTGAGTAGTTGGTTTCGGGTGATGCCACCAGCAAGGTTTGGGGCTCAAGAGGAGAGGAAGGTATGTTACAAATAAGCTTTGGGTTGTTATTAGCGCAGTGGCCAATTGCGTGGAATAGCTTTCTCGCATGTTGTCATCGAGAAAGATTGCTCATTTATAAGCCTGGTAAAAGGTGGAGGGGTCCTTGACCAACAGGTAGTAAGCCTAAGAGGAAACGGTCCATTAATTGATAACGGGGCTCCATTTGGGCCCGTAGGGTGCAAATCCGAGAATGAAGGCCTCTCTCACTGCTTTGAAAGCACTTTTGTGCCGAAGGTCCAAGAATTGGAACCATTGCACGGCTTTGCCTTCAAGGCTGAGTCAAAGGGGATGGACTTTGGTTGCGTCGTTGAAAACTTCAAATGCCTGACAAATTTGGTTAAATACCTTGATGTGGAATACGGGGTTTCCAACGCCGTGGAATTTTGGCAGAAGTTTAAAAGTTTTCGCCCACATAGATTTTGTATGTGAGGTTTGTGGGTGCAAGCGTTGTGACACTCCCCTTCCTAGAGCTTTATGCTAAGCTTGAAATGTCAAGTTGTGGTGTAAGGGGAGGTGGTACAAGGGCGGGGGGTGGGAATAGGTCTGTGGTGGATAGAGAAGAGGGGATATGCCCTCTCGGCCAAGCATGTGTGGCATGGCAACCACAAGTGAATAAGCAATCGGGGCCAAGGTAAAAAAAAATTATTTTTTTAAATTAAAAATTAATTTATTTTTTGGGTTTGGTATGGCCATACGCTTACAAGTGTACGCCCGTGGCTTTAGTATGGAATGGCCACGACAAGTGTGGAACGACCATTCAAAAATATTCTTTTTTTTAATTAAAAAAGTTTTTTTATACGGCCGTACACTTACAAGCGTACGCCCATGGCTTTAGTATGGAATGGCCATGGCAAGTGTGGAACTGTCGTTCGGATTTTTCTTTTTCTGGGAAAAAGAATTGTACGGCCATATGCTTACAAGCGTATGCCTGTGGCTTTAGTATTGAACGGTCGTACGAAAAAAATAATAATTTTCTTTCTTTAAAAAAATGATACGGCCGTACGCTTGTGGCTCTAGTGTGGAACGACCGGCAGCAAGTGTGGAATGGTCATTCGAAAAAAACAAATTTGAAAAAAAAATGTACGACCATATGCTTACAAGCGAACGCCCGTGGCTTTTATCTTGGAACGACCGCATAACAAGTGTGGAAGAACGGCTATACATATAATTTTTTATTTTTTTGGTACGGTTATATACTTACAAAACGTACACTTGTGGCTTTAGTATTCAACGGTTGCAGCAAGTGTGGAATGGCCATACGGATTTTTTTTGTGAGATTTTTTTTTTGGGTACGGTCGTACACTTACAAGCGTACGCCCGTGGCTTTAGTACAAAACAGCCGCAGTAAGTGTGGAACGGCCGTACGGATTTTTTTTGGGGTACCGCCGTACACTTACAAGTGAACGCTCGTGGCTTTAGTTTGGAATGTCCGGAAGTGTGGAACGGCTATACGAAATTTTTTTTTGGGAGAAAAAGTTTTTTTTTGTATGGCCATACGCTTACAAGCAAACGCCCATGGCTTTAACTTGGAATGGCCGCGGCGGCAAGTGTGGAACGGCCATACAGATTTATTTATTTTATTTTATTTTTTAGTTTTTTTGTACGGCCATAAGCTTCCAAACGTACGCGCATGGCTTTAGGATGGAACGACCGTGGGGGCAAGTTAGAATTTGAGTTAGAATTTGGAATTTGGAATTTCAATTTCAATTTCAAATTGGAGGGAAGTGAGTGGGACACAAGTAAGACCCCCTCATTAATGCTAGGTAGGTGGGAAAGGGCTCAAGTTAGAGGCTATCTCTAAATTAGTGGATTTTGACTAATTTAGAGGCATTCTAGCTTAACTAAAGATTAATTCTCTTAATCCCATTGTTAATCACTCTTTAACCCTCTTCTTTGCCCTCAAATTACTCCTAATTGGTGAGGAGTTTAAGCATGGGGATTTGATAGATGGATTAGCAATGTTTATGCTAAACCAAATATGTGATTACCCCAAAATAATTTTAGTAATTAATCCACTCAAAAGAGAGAAAATTAGATAAAAGAGACCAAATTTATGCTAATTCTTGCTAATTAAGGCCTAATTAGAGTAAACTAAGCATAAATTTGAGTCAAGGCAAGTGTTAAGAATACTAATGCCACTCCAATTCGTTTAATTGCAAGCAATTAGGCTCAATTTTTTAGTTTTTTTCTCTCTTTAAGTCCACTAATCACACTAACCAGTAGGTTAGTGATGAATGGAAAAAATTAAGAGATAGTTTATGGTTTTTTTATTTGATTAGTGTTCTATCTAGTAATGCTAACCTACCTATGCAAAGAGATTAAGCAAAAGAAAAAGGATTAAGCTAAAAATTAAAAAAATAATTTAGGTTTAAGCAAAAACCCTCTTGATTAGGCTCTCTAATCACCTAAATCACAAGTTCTTTTACTCAAACAAATAGTAATCCTAATCTAAACACAAAGCTATACATGAATCTTAACAAAAACATCACAAAAAGCTAAACAAAACATCAAAATACAACAAAAAATCAAAAAACCGCATGCCAAAGAGCCTACCTGGCACCAGGCTATTGGGTCTCTATCGAATTCGAATTAAAGATGGCATAGACAAGTAGCATGTAACATGTCAATAATAATATATGTCCATTTAATAGATGACTTTATGGTCTTTGTGGTGTAAAAATCAACAATTTTAATAAACGAGCTATTTCCACTTAGAATCTTAAAATTATGAGTCTAAATTTGGAATTTACGCATGATTTCACCTTAGTATAGGATTTTGCAGCATCCAAAACAGACACCAGATCAAGTCTCTATGTAAATTTTTAGTTATTTTCAGTTAAAATACAATAAACTTTAAACCTTAATAAATGCACGGCCAGGTGTCCAATTGACGAATGGTCTACACCCCCATAACCAGAGAGACACCCCGGACATTTTCGTCAAAAAATAATTTCGCACCCATCGGGCGCTCCGACATGCATATCAAGATCGGTGCCCCAAAAAAGGGATCCCCATCCCAAAAAGATTTTGTTCACATACCTGAGCACTCGTACAATGACCGCGTAAGGACCAAAGGCTAACCGCCCTAACGTACAGTGTCCACTGGCCACCACGTGGACGCCCATGGCGCCACTGACCCGGAATGTACATGTGTACCACAGCTTTTGCCAACACACAGGTACCATTCCTTTTTCTAGACTCATGCAGCCACAGGCCGGTGTACTTTCACTATACACCGTTCTTTGTACCATGCTTTACTCTCCCTTTCCATGCACCCGTACCCATACCAGTACCTATATAAAACCCCCATCTCCCTTAATGGACGATACCCAACACCCTATTCTGCCCGTACTCAACACTCTGTGCAGTGACTATACCCGATAGTCCGTACTCAACACTCTATGCGGGACTGTTCTAAGAGCCCTCTACAGCCCCTTTTTGCCCATATCCAAGTAAGTCCTCCAAAAACAAAATTCACCCTCTCACCCTTGTGTTAAGTGGAGGGTGTCCTTAGCTACTCTCTCTCTCTCCCCCCGTGTGAATAGACTTAAGGGAGGACTCCCCTTCTCTCCTTCGGTACTTGAAGCAATGTCTCTCATGTCAAAGGATCAAAGCTGAAAGATTTAAGATGCTTGGGAAGCTTCAACCCTTGGATATCCCCCAAATGAAGTGGGAATGCATTAGTATGGACTTTGTCACAAGTCTCCCCACTGTACAAGGAGGATATAATTCCATTTCAGTGGTGGTGGACTTGCTTACCAAATTAGCTCATCTTATACCAGCAAAGAAAACCTTCAAAGCTTCAGACATTGCCCGATTATTCATCAAGGAGGTCTTCAAGATTCATGGTCTACCAAAGAGGATAGTCAGTGAGACTGGGATTCTAACTTCACTTCAAAGTTTTGGCAGTCCTTATTTCAGGCCTTGGTACTCAACTTTGCTTTAGCACAGCTTATCATCCAAAGACCAATGGCTAGACTGAGAGAGTCAACCAAGTAATTGAAGACATTCTCAGAGCATAATGTGGACGGGAACCAAGAAGATGGATTCAATACCTTCCTCTGGTAGAATTCGCTTATAATACATCATCTTATCATCAGAGCATAGGAATGTCACCATTCAAAGAACTCTATGGGCAATAATGCTTATCTCCTCTAGATTTCTCTGATCTAACCATGAGAGTGGAGGCATCTAGAAAAATGCTCGAAGAGATGGAGGAATAGACCAAGGCAAAGCTGCTCAAGATCGGCAAAAGCATTATTAAGGTATATGCATACCGCAGCTTTTGCCCACGCACAGGTACCATTCCTTTCCCTAGACTCATGCAACCACAGGCCGGTGTACTTTCATCGTACGCCATCCTTTGTACCATGCTTTGCTCTTCCTTTCCCTACACCCATACCCATACGTACCTATATAAACACCCCAACTTCCTTAATGCCCGACACCCAACACCCTCTTCTGTCGTACACCCAAAACTCTGTGCAATGACTATACCCAACACTCTGTACCCAACACCCTACGCAGGACTATGCTTGAGAGCCCTCTGCAGCCCCTTTTTGCCCATCTCCAAGTAAGTCGTGCACGAATTTTTTTTCACCCTCTCACCCTTGTGTTGAGTGGAGGGTGTGCTTAGCTACTCTCCCCTCCTTCCCACCCCCCTCCCAAATGTGAATAGACTTAAGGGAAGACTCCCCTTCTCACCCTCTAAGCACAAGCTCTTATCCTGAAATTCTAGCTTAAGGACACCTTCCCCCTCCCTCCCATTTGCGGTGACTTTAGTAAGGGCTTTTTGGCTTTTAGAGGTGGTTCACACATAGGAGTTTTTTGCTCATAAAGTGAGCAAATGAGCTCTGATTCGTGATTTGACTAAAGCATCGTGTTTGCAGAGACCAGGGCTACAAGAAGGTGATTAGGATGGACCCACCACGAAGATTCCAAAATATCACCTCTCAGGGGGTGCGCACAACAACGAACCTAGAGAGATTGCCCCAGATGCGGCTCCAACTCTCCCCTAAGTTGGGAGCCCCACAAGGAATTAATGGCTAGGTTAGCTTGGTCATCGTTCTCAAAAAAGAGGTTTTTGATTAATCTTTAATGTTAACATTAATAAATTAAGAAAGAAGATGCCACTTTCCTTTGCTTTGAAAATACCAAAATTCTATGAAATTGTTGTTTTCTTGAGAAAGGGATTTTGTCTATCATATTCTATGGTTTAGTTTAGCAATTGTTATCTTGATTAAGTTAAAAAGTATAGGTACATCTTCTCCCCGAATTGACTCTAACCACGTTTTCGTGCTTGTGTAGCCGGGCAGCGACATTAACAAGGCCCGGAGTCGCCCAAGGTATCCCTCATACCATTGGAAAAATAAGGTTCTCCGATTGAGGCGAGTATTGTGATGCTACCTAGTTTTGCGGACCTAGGCTAGTGCAGTGAATAAGCCCTCCCTAGCGCATAGACATCCCTTTGAGGAGTAGGAGGATCAAGCGATGGAGCCTAAGAGGGCGAGAGCCCAGCTTGAGTCTTCGCCAGCTTTCGACGATAAGGTGTATGGTCCCGTTTGGATTGCCAAGTCTATAGAGGCTGGAAGGCCGAATTCTAGATCATTGGCAAAATAAAGTGAAGAGCTTGGAGTTGGCTATGGATAATTTTGAACATTGTATCTATATTTTTTTTATCCTTTGTTTGTAAAGCATTGTTATATCATTGATAAAGATTGTTTAAATGAACAATGTGTAAGGCTATTAATTAAGGAACTTGTTTATTTATGTCAAACAGTATGGTAGGTTTAATTAGAAAATAAACTGACGCGTGAGTTGGGTGGAAAGTGGGAGGATGGAATGCCGTGACTATTTAGGAAGGGGGGACTTTACATAGCGGATGGTGCTCCCCGACAGCGGCTCCAAATATGTTAAGGAATCCCTACCCTAACGTGTCGTGGTAAGTTGCTTATTTGCAGATCTTGAGCATGGCTAAAGAGCTCCACCATAGCCGCTCATCACCGCCATCCTCACACACTCGTTGTCACACCAAGGCGGTTGCTCTAATCCAACGGTTGATGCAAGCTCTCTCATGAAGATCATGTGGGATCTCTGCAAAAGAGTATCGTGTTGGTTAGTCTAATCACGAGAGAGAGAGAGAGAGAGAGAGAGAGAGAGAGAGAGGAAGCAAGAGGGAATAGGTGATTAGCACTAATCACTCCCAAATCCTAACCCTAATCACACCACACATGCTAGATTAGAGTTGCAAGAGAGAGGGAGAGAGAGAAAACTCCACTTATATTGCACAAATGGGAGAATGAGTTACAAACAAGAGAAATTGGCTTTTATACTTCCAAGCCTTTTCCCACTAGGCTACCTGGGAGTGACCTGGGGTGCCCAAAATATAGTTACAAGGCTTTTCTCTCTATGGTTTGGCCAACTGACCAAGATCCTCTTGTCTGTCCTTTGAAGCTCAATACTTGGGAACGTCTTTAGGGTGTTCCCTCATCAAATGACGGGATTTACAATATAGCATGGACGCCCATTACATAAGTGTGCAGACATAGTTATCATAGGAATGTGTTAATCAATATGTGGTTAATAGCTACCTTCAAATACCTTTCCTTAGAGCCTCATTGGACCTATCAGCACAACCCTACTGACCCCCTGCTCATGTCCTGCTAACTTTCTGCTAACTCATATGCTGACTTCTTGCTAATTGAAATCTGAACTATCTACCTCAGCTAACTCAGTTCTGAATCAGATCTCACCACTCCAGTGTCCTCTGACACTTTCACCCCCTCAAATACCTCATATCCCACCAAGATTCAACTCCACAAAACTCAAAACTAACACCAGCTGACTATTTGTTGACCCTCGAGTACCTTCACCTTCTACTCTACAAAACTGATTGTTGCTTGTTGCTGATTGACCTCTAACAGTCAGACCAAACCCTAAAACACTTCCCTTCAACCCAAAAAGATCATATCTATCCTTCTGCACCCTCAGCTGACTACTTCTGATACTCAACTGACCCTTTCTGACACTTACATATCTTCAAGTGATGTTATTTGCCTCAGTTAACTGCTTCTGCTACTCAGCTGACCCTATCTTACACTTACAGATTTTTACCTGATGCTATCTAACTCAGATCTGACTCAACAGATTTTAGATCTTCACTCACACGTGTTTTCTCTCAACAATCTCAAATAAAACAACACATACTAGAGCATAAAAACTCATCAATCTGAACACATAAGAAGCCTTTTACATATAGTTGAAATCGAGCCAGTCTCAAAAACCCTAAGACATGGGGTTTAAACAAAAAAGAGAAAGCACCGAGAAATAGAGGGATCTCTCCACCACAAGAATATCCTAGTAACAACAACTCTTCAAGACTATGTCTTCATTTCCAATAGGTACCAATATCAATGGAATCTCCAGTCACATTGTGTAGGTCTCCACCTTCAAACACAAGAATAATTGAGCAACACATTGGATTTTCCAAGTTCTGATAGAGCTGCAGTCCTAGAGATCCTAGGGCATCTAAACCTCCTACAAGATCCTCTGTGAAAGATCGCTGCCCACTCCGTGCAACGAATTCGGAGGGTGCTAGGAGTGGAAGTAGCACTTCTTACGCAGGGCAAAGCCTCTCACTCGGGGCCTCGCCCATGGATATCTGGACAAGAGACTAATCCCTCGGTTCTTCCAAAACCGAACCCGGAAAAACTTCCCTTGCCCAGAAAGCATGGGCGATTCCTCCAGGCTATTTTTATTCTAACGTAGTTAAGGTCATCACTAACCAAACTAATCCAACTAAACCCGTAAGTCTCATGGTCAGATCAAGGAAGAAACTTGCACTTGGATCATAGAGACCAACACTTTTTTTCCTCATCGAGAGGCACAGCCGTTGATTCTTTTCCATAGAACAAGACTATTCGGGATTTACTTCATCTATCGTACCATAACAGAATTGAGTCTCATTTTAGGGATCCATTAGTCCAGCCTCATCCAGTCCCATGGGGTAGCCAACTGCCCAACCACTATAGTGATAGAATCCATTTTAGGGATCCATTAGTCCAGCCTCATCCAGTCCCATGGGTTAGCCAACCGCCCAACCACTGTAGTGATAGAATCCATTTAGGAATTTGGTTATGTTTTGTCCCGGGTACCACAGAAAAGAGTTCCCATGCCCGCTAGCCGGCGCTTACGTCCTCCAAAATATCCTGGTTGAATTCTAATTTCCAATCATTCCTTCATCGGTGTACCTATGGCATCATTGGCAACCAGAACGCTTACCACCTGTCCACTCAGAGGCCTTTTCAATAGTTCCTAGCTCATAGTACCCGAAAATATATTCACTTATAAAACTCTAGATGGACTCTCCGTTGAAGATCAGAAGATCAACCACCAACAGATCCATATAAAAAAGCCATGGACTCATCCGTTGAGGACCAGCAAGGTAAATCAACCAGATCCATGCCCGAGTTCAGAAAACAACTCTAACACCTTGTTCCATTTTCTTCCTCGATGCATGCGTGGGTATCTTCGACGACCCAGAGCCCGAGCACCATATGGTCAGTACCCTTTAGGATCCTTAGCAAGTTACCTAGTACTTCACTCATAGGCCGCTTCCTTGGTCCCTCATCCACCGTACCGGATGCTCACCATTTAAATCGAACCGAGGCTGGTCAAGACCTCGGCCGACCTTGCTACGCGAGACGTCCTCCATTGACTCTCCGTTAGCTGTTGCAACTTTATCACCTAGATCTCCACGACCTCATTCACAAGATGGTCAAAATGCTTCCCAGTATTCTTGACATAAAACAGTCATTTAAAAACAGGTCATAAATACAGTTTCTAATGAACTCTCATCTTTTCACATCGTTCCATATCATTTCCCATTATTCCACATTCTTCTAAATCAATTCACTTTGCTTAATCCACATCCAATCATATGTATTCTTACCATCCTTCATCCATTCTCATCCAATCATATCATACTACATCTCATCCAATCATATCATATTACATCTCATCACCTCTATCCACATCTATCCTCGTTACATCTCATCCAATCATATCATATTACATCTCATCACCTCTATCCACATCTATCCTCATTACATCTCATCCATTCTCATCATCTACCCACATCACATCACATCAGATCCATTCACGTCACATCTCATCCATTCACATCTCATCACATTACATCCATTCACATCACATCTCATCTATTCACATCTATCCCGATTCACATCACATCCATTCTCATCTATTCACATCTATCTATTCTCATCACATCCATTCTCATCACATCTCATCTATTCACATCTATCCCGACTCACATCACATCCATTCACATCACATATCCATTCACATCTATCCCGATTCACATCTCATCTCATCCATTCACATCTATCCCGATTCATATTACATCACATCACATCCATTCACATCTATTTACATCACGCCACATTCACATCCATTCACATCTATTCACATCTATTTACATCATGCCACATTCACATCCATTCACATCTCATCGCATCTATTCACATCCATCACATTCATTGCATTCCCATCCCATCACATACATTCTATCCACATTACATCACATCCATATCCATCCATACATTCACATTCACATCCACATCCACATATATTCACATCACATCACATTTCATCCACATCTCATCACATTCACATCCACATCCCTTTACATCACATCTCATTCACATCCACATCCCTTTACATCACATCTCATTTAATCCACATCTCATCATACTCACATTCACATGCCTTTACATCACATCACATCGTTTCACATCCACATCCACATCCATTTACATCACATCACATCACATCCACATTCATTTACATCACATCACATCCTATCATATCCACATCCACATTCATTTACATCACATCACATCCACATCCACATTCATTTACATCACTCACATCCTATCACATCCACATCCACATTCACCACATTCATTTACATCACATCACATCCTATCACATCCACATCCACATTCATTTACATTACATCACATCTTATCGCATCCACATCAACATTCATTTACATCCCATCACATCCACATCTATTTACACCACCTCATATCCCATCCACATTCATTTACATCACACCACATCTTATCACATCCACTCACATCTTATCACATCCCATTCACATCTTATCACATCTATTCACATCTTATCATATCCCATTTATATCCCATCACATCCACATCCATTTACACCACCTCACATCCCATCCACATTCATTTACATCACACCACATCTTATCACATCCACTCACATCTTATCACATCCCATTCACATCTATTCACATCCTATCACATCCCATTCACATCTTATCACATCTATTCACATCCTATCACATCTCGTTCACATCTCATTCACATTTAGTAGCTTTTTCTACTTCGATACCGATGATGGGACTTTTTCTAAATTTCTGCCAATTGCTTGGCCTAGGTAAAGGTACTTTTTCTCGATGGATATTTTCATATTCTTTCTCAAATTTCTCAAGTGAATATATTCAATATTCTACTTTTGAGTAAAAGAATTCATGGGATTCACAAAAATCAATTCCACCCATATTTCTCAATAATGTTCAAAATTCTTCTTTTGATAAATACTCGTAATTTGAATTATGCTAAAAAATCCTCTTTTCCCATTTAATTTCTTGGATCTCAATTATTATGGGAATTCCTCTTTTTGTATTTAAATGATTACATTTAAATGTCATGAGAATTTCTCTTTTATCATAAAATAAATTTATCTAAAATTTCTATTTTCTTTAATAAAAATATCCATTATTCAAATATGCCAAGAATTCAACTTTTTCTATTTAAATGATTGAATTCCAATTGTCATGGGAATTCCTCTTTTATCATTTAAATTTTCTCATGCATAAAATAAATTTATCTAAAATTCTTCTTTGAAATTTAATAAAAATATCCATTAATTCAATTATGCCAATAATTTCACTTTTACCATTTAAATGATTGAATTTCAAATGTCATGGGAATTCCTCTTTTATCATTTAAATAAAATTACCAAAATTTTCTCTTTTCTTAATTATTTAATTATGCATAAACCTTAAAAATTACTTTCTTTTAGCCTAGGATATTCAATCCGAGAATATGGTAGGAAGTCCTCTTTTCACATTATGCATAAAAATGAGTCTTAAACTTTTTACCATAGCTCCGATGCTATTATTGATAATTTTTAATATTTTTGAAAAGAATAAGACTTTGTGGTGTCATTATGATAGAATAACTATCATTAGACCTAAATCCAATTTATGGATTTAAATCATAAGTTTACTATAATTTTATTAATATATATGCATTAAAAAGCCATTTCTTTAACCTCTAGCTTAACTAGCATAGAGTTTGATTTTTGAATTGAGAATTTATCAATGAGAAGCATCATTTGAATAGAGATTGGTCATAGGAATGACCATTCTTTTGGGGAGAGAGATATATACATAAAAAGCATCCTAATTAAGCATTAATGTAAACTTTTCTTAATTATTCATTACAACTCTTAAGAAAAGCTTGATTTGTATTATAAACACTTAATTAGAAACTTCTCAAGCTTGAGAGGGATTGAGAAGTGAAAACATTGAGAATAGTAGAGAAAAACCATGAAATTACATCTTACCTCTTGATTTTACTTGCTTCTCTATCTTAGAAGAAACCCCCAACCAAACAATTGGTTAGTGTGTTGAGAGGAAAGCTCCAAGGATCTGCCTATGTGATAGCTTATACACTTATGCCATTGGCATGGTTGGTGAGATTATGGTTGATATGCCGCCAGTGGATGATAGGTTGTGTGACAACCACTTTGGAGTACTAGAATTATGGCATAGTTATAGCGCCAGCTCATATAGTCGGATTCACACTATAGATCAACCATTATATGTTATTGTAGCATATTACTTTCCCTTTATGTATGTACTCTTATTTTTAGTTATATGGTTGTAGAGAAGAAAATTCATCCATCCATCTCTCTATTGTCTCTCTCTCTCTCTCTCTCTCTCTCTCGTGTGTGTGTGTGTGTGTGTGTGTGTGTGTGTGTGTATTTTCTTGTAAGGATCTTAACCTCTCCCTCTCCCCTGCATTCTTTTTAAAAAGATAAGAGTACATACTATATGGAAAATTACTCTCCTGCAATAAACATACAATGGTCGGTTCATGGTTTGAACTCAACTATATGATCTTGCGCTATAACTATGCCATAACTCTAGTATTCCAAAGTGCCTGTCACATAGTCTATCATCCCCACTGGCGATATATCAACCATAATCTCACCAACCATGCCAATGGGATAAGTGCAGAAGCTATCACCTAGGCAAGTCAACAATGTCCGCAACACTAGTTGAGCTTGATATCTCAACACTCTCCCTCAAGTTAAACTCCAAACATTGCACTCCAAGTAAGATCCTAAACTTTTGGAGCTTCTCTGTGCCCAATGCCTTTGTGAAGATGTCAACCACCCAATCTTCTGTGCTAACATATAACAGATCTATAGCACCTACTATAACCTTCTCCCTCACAAAGTGAAAATGCACCTCAATGTGCTTTGTTCTAGCATGGTATACTGGGTTACTGGCCCCAACAAAAAACTATGCACTGCTTAAGAAGCAGGACAAAAGGTAAAGAAATGAGAAAAAATTTATGCATAATTTTTTTTAAAAAATCGGATAGACCTAAAAAGGATAACTTCACGCAAATTCTTTGGAATACACCAATCTCTAATGGTAGATACCTTCTTTGGGTCAACACGAATACCGTCTTTAAAAATAATGTGTCGTCCTAAAAACCAGATAGACCTAAAAAGGATAACTTCACGCAAATTCTTTGGAATACACCAATCTCTAATGGTAGATACCTTCTTTGGGTCAACACGAATACCGTCTTTAAAAATAATGTGTCGTCCTAAATATTCAATTTCACTTTTAGATAAAATGCTTTTATCAAGGTTAGCATACAAGTGATTCTCTTTAAGCAAACGAAAAACAATGTTTAAATGATGCTCATGTGGTCAGTTTTAGAGTTACTAAAAACCAAAATATTATCAAAAAAGATAATAACAAAATCTTGGTGATGCAAGAAAATATTATTCATCATTCAACTAAAGGTTGCAGGTGCATTAGTAAGTCCAAAAGGCATCACTCGAAATTTAAAATGGCCTAACTTATGAGTCCCAAAAGTAGTTTTATAGATATCATCTAAGTCCATATAGACTTGGTTATAGCCTGACGAGATCTATTTTTTAAATATATTAGCACTTTTAATTTGTCGAGCAAATCATCAATTCTAGGAATAGGATAATGGTTCTTTATGATCACTTTGTTCAAGGCATTGTAATATGCACATATTATAAGTCTTGATTTTCTTTTGTACTAAAAGAATGGGGGCACCAAAGGGGGAACTATACTAGGACATATCAATCCTTTATCAAGTAAATCCTTGATTTGATGTTGAATTTCCATTTGTTACATAGGGTTTTGCCTATAGGGAGCCCTATGGGGTGGTTGACTAGCACGAAAAATCTCAATTGTTGAATTTGATTGAACTTTTTCGTGCTAGTTAGGTACCCTATAAAGCTCCCTATAGGGTGGCTGACTAGCACAGAAAAGCTCAATTGTATGTTCTTCAAATTGAGAAGAGGGAATGCGGGGAGGGTAATCATCCACAAAACAATCTTTAAATGCATTGAGAAAGTGCTTTTGATGTGGAGTGAGAGTGCTCTTGATCATTATGCTACTGTCAAATAGATCATGTATGCATTCTCATGCCACCTCAGCACTAGCACATTCCATGATGCCATAGGTCCTGACCCTTACCATGATTGATTTACAAACAGTCACAAAATACAGTTTCTAAATCGAACTCTCGTCTTTCCACATTATCCCTCCTTAATCCACATTACTTATTCCACATTCCATTCAGTGTGTACTCATTCTCATTCATTTCCTCATATCGACGACACATTAATTCACATACACATTCACATTCACATCCATATATCCACATCTACATGCATACATCCATTTTCACATCCTCATTTATACATCCACATCCCATATCCACATTCATACATACACATCCATACATCCACATTCACATCCATACATCCACATCTACATGCTTACCTCCATTTTCACATCCTCATTTATACATCCACATTCATACATACACATCCATATCCACATCCCATATCCACATCCATACATCCACATCCACATGCATACATCCACTATCACGTCCTCATTCATACATCCACATCCACATACATACATACATCCATATCCACATTCCCATTCACATCTATACATCCACATCTACATCCATATACATACATACATCCACATCCACATTCTACATTCACATCTATACATCCACATCTACATCCATATTCACATACATCCACATCCACATTCCCATTCACATCTATACATCCACATCTACATCGACATTCCACATTCACATCTATAAATCCACATCCACATTCCCATTCACATCTATACATCCACATCTACATCCACATTCACATCTATGCATATACATCTTCATGCATACATCCATTTTCACATTCATACATCCACACTCCCATCTCCACATCCACACATCCACATACATACATCCATTTTCACATTCCCATTCATATAACCCCATATGCCTTCACATCTAATCTTTTACATCACATCCATTCTCGCCCTATCACAACCCATATACATCTCATCCTATCACATACACTTCTTACCTCATCCCATACACATCTTATCACATCTTAATTCATCTTATCACCTCCTAACTTATTTCATAAGCATCTTATCACCTCTTATCACATCTTATACACCTCTTATCACATCCTATTACATCTCATATCTATTTATAGAATACAAGAGAATTCTTATATTTGATATAAGATTTCTTTACACATTTATTTATGCATAAATTCTATTTAAGGAGATTAATACTTTCGAAGTAAAATCAATCTTTTATGCATCTTCCTATGCATAAATTCATTTTAAATGAAAATGACACTTTTGAATTAAAATTCAATCTTTTATGCATCTTTCTATGCATAAATTCAGTTTAGATGAGAATGACACTTTTGAATCAATCTTTTATGCATCTTTCTATGCATAAATTCAATTTGGTAGGAATTACACTTTTAGAATAAAAGAATTTCTCTTATGCATCTAAGTTATGCATAAAATCCATTTATGATGAAAATCACACTTTTAATTAAAAAAAAGAATATCTTTTTTTTTGGCATACTTCTATGCATGAAATCCAATTATGATAAAAGTAACACTTTTATAATAAAATAATCAACTCTTATGCATACCTCTATGCATGAAATCCAAATATGATAAAAGTAACACTTTTATAATAAAATAATCAACTTTTATGCATACCTCTATATGCATGAAATCCAAATATGATAAAAGTAACACTTTTATAATAAAATAATCAACTCTTATGCATACTTCTATGCATGAAATTCAATTGTGATAAAAGTAACACTTTTATAATAAAATAATCAACTTTTATGTATACCTCTATGCATGAAATCCAAATATGATAAAAGTAACACTTTTATAATAAAATAATCAACTTTTATGCATACCTCTATGCATGAAATCCAAATATGATAAAAGTAAGACTTTTATAATAAAATAATCAACTCTTATGCATACTTCTATGCATGAAATTCAATTGTGATAAAAGTAACACTTTTATAATAAAATAATCAACTTTTATGCATACCTCTATGCATGAAATCCAAATATGATAAAAATAACACTTTTATAATAAAATAATCATCTTTTATGCATACATCTATGCATGAAATCCAAATATGATAAAAGTAACACTTTTATAATAAAATAATCAACTCTTATACATACTTCTATGCATGAAATTCAATTGTGATAAAAGTAACACTTTTATAATAAAATAATCAACTTTTATGCATACCTCTATGCATGAAATCCAAATATGATAAAAATAACACTTTTATAATAAAATAATCATCTTTTATGCATACATCTATGCATGAAATTCAATTATGCTAAAAGTAACACTTTTACATTAAAATAATAATCTTTTATGCATACCTCTATGCATGAAATCTAATTATGATAAAAGTAACAGTTTTATGTTAAAATAATAATCTTTTATGCATACCTCTATGCATGAAAATCAATTATGCATAATATAAAAATCAATTTCTCTATGATTACAATGAATATCTTCAATTAATCTAGGATGATAATTCCTAGAATATGGTGTCCTCTTTTCATGCTTTGAATGAAATTATTTTATGCGTAATTTTTATAAAAATTTTGCCATAGCTCCGCTGTGCTATGACTGATAAATCTCAATTTTTCTAAGGGATAAAGCTTATCATTAAGAAATAATTAGAATGATCCCTAATTGGATCAATAATCCATAATGGATTGAATCATCAATATTCATGAAATACATAAACTAAAAGCATAGAAAAAAGCCATTAATTTGGCCTCAAGCATAGCTTAATCTTGGATTAAGAAAAAGCTTTATGAAAAGCTTCATTTGGATTGAGAATGGGTCATGAGTATGACCATTTCTTGAGTGAGAGAGAGAAATTACATAAAAACCATTAGAATTAAGCATAAATAAAAATTTATGTAATTCTTAACTATCATTAATCAAATAACTTCAATAGCATTCATCAAATTATGTAACTCTTCACTAACATTCATCAATTAACTTCAATAGCATTCAAAAACCATTCTAATTAAGCTTCTCAAGCTTGAGAGGGGTTGAGAAGAGAGAAACATTGAGAAATTATAGAAAATGATCAAAATTCACTAATTACCTTACAAATTGCTTGATTCTTTGTTCACGGTAGAGGCCCCCAACCAATCAATTGGTTAAGTATGTTGATGGAGCCACCAATGGGGATTGAAGAAAGAGGGAATCTCCAAAAACTAGTGAATTATTAATGAATTCACAGTTCTTGGCTTAGGTGGAGTAGAGTAACGATGCATAAACACTATCTATTTTTCAACAAGGGGGAGGCTTCTATTTATAGGAAAAATTGAGCTCCTAACCAAACAAACTGATTCTAGAATTTTCTAAATTAGTTTGGTCAATATTTGACCATTTTTAGGTCAGTTAAGCTAACTTTTTGGAACTAGACTTGAATGAGGAGAGAGGAGAGATGAAATATCTCAATTTTTATGAGTTTAAAACTCATTCAAGCATGTGAAATATGCATCTCCTTTAAAGAACTCCCCTTCCTTATATATGTGTCAAAATGGAATCATTATACTCAAAATATCTCGTATTTTTAATATTGCTCATAGTTTTTTTCTAATAAACCTTGTACATTTTCAACTCTTCATCTTATGTGAAATATGCACCTCCTTTAAAGAACTTCCCTTCCTTACATCATAGTTTTTTACTAATAAACCTTGTACATTCTCAACTCTTCATCTTATGTGAGCATTTACTCATTTTTGGATACCCAAAATATCTCATATTTTTAATATTGCTCATAGTTTTTTACTAATAAACCTTGTACATTTTCAACTCTTCATCTTATGTGAGCATTTACTCATTTTTGGGTATCTTCTTTTACAAATTGGATTTATCTCCTCCCTACACATGGATTGATGCTATTGGCCCATAGGAACCTTAATTGGACCATAATCCAAAAATTTCTGAAAATCTAGACCCTTAGGCTAAGGTCCTTTATACCCATTTCCAATTAATTCCAATTGCACATTGGAAAGTTCTTTTTGAATTTCTGTTTCAGGGGAACTTATTTTAATAAGATGAGATAATTTCTATCCAAAAATATAAAAAATCTGAATATTCTCTCTCTAGAATATTTTCTCTCTCTAAGTTAAAACAGTTAGAAACAAGTTTTTTATATTTCTGAAGAGGGATTGATTACAGGGAAAGATGCTGGACATTTTGAGAGGCTAGGGAGGAATCTTACAAGATTATTTTATTAATCAATAGTGATTAATTAGCACTAATCACTATATTTTGGTGCAATCGATGGTTCAAATTTACCATTGGGTATCTAATACAGATCTCTATCACGTTAGATTGCAATTTGAAGGTGGTTTGATATCCCAACCATTCAGTATAAATCAACTACCCTTGGCTTTATACGATGTTTGGTGTATTTATGCTTGTAAATCTAGTGTAATCATCATTTAACACCAGATTTGAGTTGTAAAAGGGTAGACACTGCCCTTGAATCTTGGATTGGATCAAGAGGTAAGATCCCCTTCACACCATCATGAGCACTGCACAAGAAATAGCTAAATTTAACAGGGAATAGTTCCATACATGGCAAACAAAGACCATGTATTTGCTCATGAGAGGAAGGATCTGTGGGGACTAGTTGAGGAAAGTGATGAATGTCCAGTGTGGAGAGTGGAGAGAATGAGTGGAAGAACAAAAAGGAGAAAGCATTCTACACTCGAGGAGGCCTCACACAAGGATGAGGAACGAGGAAGAGGTAGGGGAGGAGAAAGGACCTTCACTTGCCACCACAATTGTGGGAAGCCATGACACATGGCTAGACTGCTACAACAAACCAAATGAAGAAGGATTAACATCAGCAAACTTCACGGAGACTCTTAAAGGAAGAGGAGTCATGACATCTTTTCTGAGAGAGAAAGCCCACAACCCAATGTAACTTGCCCCAATAGACTAAAACCACCTCTCAGCCACGGATGATGTAGGCCATGTGGTAGATGTATGTGTGAGCACTTTAGTCAAGGTCACGGGCACTTGTAGTAGCCTTAGACACATAGACAGAGAGTGTCAAGGAATATGAGTTAGGGACTTGAGGCACTGGTTGTTGCGGGCTACCAAGTAAGAGGGAAACTTGGTATAGGGTCCAGGTGTGCTAGAGTTATTCACTTGAGGGGAGGTGTTGAAATATGCAAGTGAATGGGTGTGTGTGGGAACAAGCCCTTAGCAAGAGACTATAAAAGGGAGTTTGTAATTAAGTGGGTAGCAGTGAAAAGGTGAGAGGAATCTACTGATTAGAGAATTAAGGGTAGCATGAGTGAATATAGGGGTGTGGAAAGATTCTAGGAAAAGGTGCCCCCCAGCAGATGTAGGGGAGGTGGCACAAATCAAGGAGAAATCAATGGGATTAGATGCTTGGCATCTTGTGGATGTAAAACCTATAAATTGAGGCATTGGCCTAGTGAGAGAATTTGCTAGCTTTTGAGTATCCATGCCTACATTATCTTATTAGATTAATTGTTCACTAATCTCATCATAAATCATCTTCTAATCACCTTCTAATCATGTTGATTCTTATGTTTGATCCACCTTCTAATCACTAATCACCTTCTAATCATGTTGATTCTTGTGTTTGATCCACCATAGCTCGTCACATTGCTGCAAATTTAACTATTGATGTGGTCCATAAGGCTTTGCACCTACCCCAATCTATAGAACCTTACTAGAAGTTGAGTGGAGCACAAAGCATGGTCCAAGAGATTGTCAAGGGGGCCTAGTCAAATGGGAGGATATTACTCGCCCATAACTATGTACCCATATTTGCATCCTCACTATGTTGTGACCAACCTCTGATGGTGTAAAAGTACAATAGATGCAACCTCTCCCTTATTTCTAGCCTCAAGTAAAGTTTTCCAATTCCTTTTCCACCACCATGAGCTCCACAGCATCATTGCCAACCCAATTGGCAAGTTCGAGGCCGCCATGATCCTCACCAAAGTTCTCTACTATGCCACAGGATGGGAAGATCTCCCCGGACAATGGAAAAGTGTCAAGAGATAAATCAATAATAAGAGTCAATGATTGATTTATTGTACTCAAATTGTATTATGTGTGTGCGATAGTCAATATTGGGATTATATTGGTGTTGAAATGGCATGCCAAGAATTATGTCGGTGAAGGCAAGAGTGCAATTAAGAAATGACGGTGCTCTTTGTATGGACCAATTTGTATTTCTAAACCCTTAACTTCATGAGTGCCATTATATCAAGTTCCTTAGAATGTAGATTTTACTTCATAAGTAGATGGTGATGTAGTTAATTGCAATTTCTTGACTAATTTCTCTAAAATGAAATCATGGGAACTATTATCATCATGCAATACACACACTTGATTATCATGCACTTAACCCTTCATGTGTAACAATGAATGAAAAGATTTTAGAATACTTGGAGGGTCCATTGAATCTTGATTGGCTTCTTGTTGAAGATCATCTTTAGTCCATTTGGGATTGAATTTTTAGTCATCATGGTGAGCGTTTTCTTCAATGTTATGCACCAAAGCATGTGTTGGCTTTGAAGTAGGAAACTGTACATAACAATTAACCTTAATATGTTCCTTTTTAAGACAACGTGACAAAAAGGAACAAACTTAAGTGCCTTAACTAAATTTTGCACATTCGTGTGGTTGACTTGGGATTTACATTTACATTACTTGGCTTAGAATTGGCCACATTAGATACATTTTTGGGAAAAAAAGTGGGTGCACGTGTGCCAAATTGCTTTGTGCTGATGAAGTTAAGAAAGTAGGATGAGAGAGATTCTTGTAGTTCCGATTACTTCTTACAAATGAAGCTTGCCTATTGAATGGGGCAAAGCTTTGTGAAGATCGAGCAATCTTTGTAATAGCACGAATTGTCTTCTCTACATCATAAGCAATAGAAATAGCTTCATATAGCGATAAAGGTTTAAACATGTTTACCTCTGCTTGGATGCCTTCATCCAAACCATCTTCATACTTGCATTGAAGAGTCTCTTCAATGGTACTTCTTCAAGCATGAAAAGTTGTAAGAGTGATGGCCAAAAACACTCAGTGTATCGGAAAACTATATCATAATCATTCCATGCAAACTTACTTTAAGCATGCCGTACTTGGTGGTGGAAGAAAACATTCTTTAACTTTTTCTTGGAAGTCGTCCCCATGTGGTCGGCTGGTCACTAGAGTTTCACATGACATTCTACCATAAAGATGGTCTATCAATCAAGTGATTGGTTGTATACTTAATCTTATCACTTTCAAAAAATGGCTCATTGGCAAAGTAGTCATCAAATTGACTTAACCATGATAAAATAGTGCAATTGTTCTTCTTACCATAAAATTTGGAAAAAGTAAATGAAGGACAACTTATCTTGGACTCTTTAGAAGTCTGATTGGCATAAAAAACAAGCTTCAGTGCTCTAGCGAAGCAAATGTCCTCCAGTTTAAGCTCATGAGGATGCTTTTCATCATCAGGAACAAGGAGATCTTCAGGAACTTCACGAATGATGCTTTTTCAGCTTCAAATTCTTATTGGAATAGAAGGGAACATTGCTCCAAAAAAGGGTCAAGGAGCGGTGAATTTGAATTGAAACCATTGGTTTCATCAAAAGTGATGCAAGAGTCAGTGTTGAGGGGAGTCATCAGGATTCATTATGACTTGAATGAGAAATGGAAAGTTGATCACTTGATTTGTTGATTGAAGATCTTGAGGAGGTGGATATAAAGGATGAGGTTTATCATAGGTGGGCAGGGGCTCACCGATTTTGGAGTAGACGAGAGATGACAATTTGTATTGCCAACTCCAAAAGCCTTCAATTTGTACACGGGTGGTGATGATGAAGAAGCGGTTGTATGGTTTGGTAGGGGCAAGGGGGTTATGGGGGTGGCGAGATTGGTAATGTAGAGGTCTACACTGGTAAGAGCATTAGGCATGCATCTTGTAAGTGACTTGACACATAAACAAAGGGGGGAATACAATGAAAACTAATACAAGTTTGATTTGATTTTTTTAAATGCGTTTAATTGACTAGTGAAATATGTAATTCATAGAAGAGAAAGCAATTTTGGTTGATAAGTATGGTATGTAAGTGTGAAAAACAATGGGGTTGAAACAAAGGATGAGAGGAAATTTATAGAGGTTAATTTGGGTGGAAGAAAAAGGAATTATGGGAAAAATAGTGAAAAATTTGGTAAAATGTTTTGGGCAAGAGGGTTTGTGCAAAAGGGGAGGGTGAATTAGATAAGAGTAAAGAATCTAGAGAGATCCCACATGCAAGGTTTGAAAAGGGGAGTGAAAGGTATATAAGGAAAGGTATACAAGGGGAGGGTGAATTAGATAAAGAAGCTAGAGAGATCCCACATGCAAGGTTTGAAAAGGGGAGTGAAAGGTATATAAGGAAAGGTATACAAGGGGAGGGTGAATTAGATAAAGAAGCTAGAGAGATCCCACATGCAAGGTTTGAAAAGGGGAGTGAAAGGTATATAAGGAAAAGGGGAGTGAAAGGTATATAAGGAAAAGTGATTCACTCCCTTTAGTATTAAGAGATGAGAGTGGAGGGGATAGTGAGCTTATGTATACCTTATCTTCTTGAATTCCTTAATTCACTAATTCGGCCTTGGGATCCAGTGGTCTGTGAGTGGCCTACCATATGGATCACCTGCTTTCGTATAATGGATTATGGAACGCTTTCCGATGTGCGTTGGTTGTTACTACAGGGTACACACTTCTCGAGGTCTGCTGCTATTGCAAGTTTCTGTACTCCAAGAAGCATTTTGTAGGCCTGGCTCTGGTACCACTGTTTGCAAGGAGGGCTATCAAGATGGTGGTAACCTCTTACAAGCTAATGATTGCCATCACTATCACTCTCTTTCTTTGCAAGATTAAACACATAGACTAAGCCACCATCACTCTCTTTCTTTGTAAGATTAAACACATAAACTAATCACGGAACATATCATAAAATATTGTGTAGCTTTCATCGACAATAAATAGAGGGTAAAAGAGACACGAAATGCATGAGACCTCAATGGGTTCAATCTCCCCCACTTGTTTGATGGCTGTCTCCTCAAACAAGTGTATTTTTATATATCCAAGAATAGCTTGCATGAGCCATGAATGTACACTCCACTTTGGACCTTAACCATTCTCTTTCCTATAAAAATAGGAAAGCCATTCCCTTTCCCTTGAGAATAGGAAAGTTGCATGCTTCATGCATGTGTTCAATTATTGACCTCATATTTACTAGGCTAAATAAGGTATTACAATGAATCAAATAAATTGACTACACTAAGAGAGTCCAATAAATTAAATAAAAGGGTGTCTAAGTGAATAGTCTAAATAGTTAATGACCGTCCGCAATGCCAAAATGGACACGACCATCATCCAAAATTTGGAGAAGAGTCATCGAGCACCCGCACTAGCCCTGATCTGCTTATAAAAAACACATGTATTATAAGCACATAGTGTTCAGCATAAAAATAAATCCAAATAATCAATTAAATATATTTCGATAACAATACAAACAACCAAAAGAAAAGGGTAAGCTACAAGCTTGCAAGAAGCAAAAGCAACCAGTAACCGTGACAAAAGCAAACCGAGCAAGAAAGCAGAAAACAAGAGCTAGAAGTAAACAAAGAGCAAGCGTAAGAAAAAGAAGAGCCGATAGCAAAGCATGACAACAACTACAATCAACTACCCAATCTACTTGTGCAAGAACATTATGAAGCATGAAGCAACACTCACTGTTAACCCTCTTCTTGACAAATTGGCAAAGTGAGGTACAATTTTATCAACCCTTCTTTTACTGCTTATTTTGGTGAGTGGGTATTTTGGTTTCTCATTGACTCCTGAGAACTCCCCACGGAGGGTAGAGTTTATATAGCATCTTGGTTCATGTGTAGGTACATCGCTTGGAAATTCCACGTGCTAAACAATAGTAAATTTTTAAAGAAAACCCCCTAAAATCTAAACCCAAATCATCTTCCACTTTCCAATATGCCATGGCACGTTTCCAATATAACTTAGACCACTCTTGACACACATCATATCACCAAGGACACTTATATGCATAGACTTACTTAATCCATCCAACCATGTGGTCCATTTGATGCCAATCTATGTACCTATGCCTCCTGCCAAACAATTGCTCCAAAGGTCTCAATTGCACCTTGATCTAGACCCTTTGACATCGTATTCCATTTCTATAAGTTCCATCAATTCCTCATGTCAACACTTTGCATGCATGTCTTCGATCTGGCTGTCATGTTTTTTCTTCTTCATTGAGTCTAAGTCCAACCCTCTCTCTAGCTATATTTCACAGCATCATTTGCATACTCATGAGGACTACTAGCCTTCCATCTGCTCACGACACATAAGGACTTCATGAGATGTCCACCACTGGAGAATCCTCCACATTGCCTCAATCAAATGAGCACCCAAATTGTGGTGTATGGAGCCTTTGGATCCATGCACCAAAATGGAGATCTTCACACAAAGAAGTTATTTAACCAAATGGGCTCTGCATCTCTCTCCAAGGTATAAAAATCATTTACAACCATGCTAATCAAGCTAGGAGGAGATGCCCAAGAGGTCAAAGAAAAGCAACATGCCCAAGGGTCGACATTTTTGGGCATTTTGCTGCCAATCAATGCTTAACCTCTTTCTGTTGACATTGAAAT